>NC_054836.1:49795063-51010479 GCF_018345385.1 Vulpes lagopus | reverse complement strand
ACAACTAATAAATATACCATCGAATAAGTGTTAACAAAAAGACATATTACTGTGAAGTGCCTTCAAATTATTTACGTGAAATAATAAGGTATCACTTTTTCCTAACAAATAAATTAGTGATGTCTTAATGCTTTCATGTAAATTTATGTTGAGGAATACACACAGAACAGAAAAGTTTTTGATGGAAGTATTTTTACCCTTTTCTAGTAATTTACTTAGGATTTTTATTCAGATAATTCATGATGCTAAATTATCTGCAGAAAAGAGTTGCTACTTGCAATATATATATGAATTTTGTTTTTTACCTAGACTTACTTGTATATGTATGAATGCTGTTATGAATGTTAGGAAATATTTAACTGAGGTCCTGACTTAGAAAGTTGCTATTTCATCTAAAAATTGCAAATTTGAACTGACCTGCTACTTATTCTTACTTTTTAAAATGAGTTCCTGTTTATGTGATGAACAAATAGTTTGCATTTACATGTTAAACAATTTTGTTATTCAGAGTTTGATAATATGTGCCATTTTGATATCATTGGACTTTTCCGTTCTTGAACCTCAAAGCCTTCAGATATATATTGTTACTATTAATTATTATCATTTGAGAAAATGACTGGCATTTCCACTTGCCTTTCAGTATGGTTACTTTCCACTATATTCACATGGTAAGGGAACTTTGCTTTTTGGCTCAATGAAATATCAACAGTGTTTTTCTGAGGTGTAGCCATCTACTGTGAGATTGTTTTAGGTGCAGTGTTATGAAATTTTATTTCATCTTGTGAGCATCATGGCCTATCTTGCCATTGTGCAATGACTTGTATTTAAATACCTATAATGACTCTAATCCTGGAAAATGGAATAATAATTTATATACTCTCATTAGATAGATTCTTTGACAAGACTATAAACTTTCATTAATCTATCAGTTTAAGTGGGAAGCTGACATTGTACATGGTCTTTCTTTTTTTTATTTTTTATTAAATTTTTTTTTTTTATTGGAGTTCAAATAGCCAACATATAACATAACACCCAGTGCTCCTCCCTTGAGTTATTTAGGCAACTTTCATATACTTGTGGCTTTCAAGTACACTTGGGGTGGCCAAGTGCCCCCCTCATTGTGTACATGGTTTTTTCTTATCTCTAATATGACTTGTTTTTTTCACTGTAAGGTTTATGAGAAGCTTTCAGTGGTATTTTACTTTTTAATTCTGGTTCTCTCTTACTTTGTATAGTTGCCACATATCTTGTTCTTCAGTTAATAAACAGCTCATATTCTACTGTCTCATTAGCCTTTCAGTAAATGGGATTCAAAATGATCTCATTAGCCTTTTGATAAATATCATTTTAATTAAATATGCATAAATATGGAAAGATCTGTAACAATGTCTGTAGTAATTACAATGTATTTTATATTATTTTGCCTTATTATGGAATTGTGTACCTATTTCTGATGCAGAATAATTACACCATTAGGAGTCTATACTAACCTGTTTTTTGTGTTTATAAAGATCACAGGTTTATCAAGTAGGTGGCTTGAATTAATTTGACTTCACCTTTATCACAGTGCTAATGGAATTCATAGTGTAAGTTCTTCACCTGTATGAAGAAGCAAAGAACTTGAGTTTAATAACTGCTGATTCAGAAAATCGATTTGTTGCTTGTGGGATTTTCTTAAGTATAGATGCTTTAATACAATTACGTTTTAATGTATAAAAACTCTTTACTTTAGTTCTTCAGCTACTCATTAAAATCATTTTTATGATATTCCAGAGATATTGGTTAAGAAAGGCACCTGAGAGAGAGGGAGAGACCTAATTTGGATCTTAGATTTGGCATTGACTGTCACAGTCAATTGGGTGATTATGGTAATACCTGCCTCAAAGGCTCATTTTTTGAGAAATAATTGAGACAGTAAGATTTACTAAGTACTAAATTTACTAAGTACATTTTTATTATCATAATAATAAAGGTCGTGAACTTTTTCTTCCTAAATATATTTCAGTTTGCTGGAAATTTTGTTGATTAATATTTGCATTGTGATAATTACAAAATATAGACTAAGTGAATAAGTATACCACTGTAAATTTTTTTTAACCTCTTGAAGGCCAATGAGAAAAACATTACATAGTTCACATTTAATAAAGTTGATTTGAATTTGCATGGTTTCAACTGGTATGGGATGACTGTTATACAAATTTGCTTGTTCCTGGTATATAATTATTTTATAATTGTTCTGTATTATCTGCCAAAGTAAATTTTATTTTATTTTATTTTTTTAATAATTTTATTTTATTTTATTTTAAATTTTTTTATTATTTATTTATGATAGTCATACAGAGAGAGAGAGAGAGGCAGAGACATAGGCAGAGGGAGAAGCAGGCTCCATGCACTGGGAGCCTGATGTGGGATTCGATCCCGGGTCTCCAGGATCGCGCCCTGGGCCAAAGGCAGGTGCCAAACCGCTGCGCCACCCAGGGATCCCTGCCAAAGTAAATTTTAAACAAAAATTGATTAGAAATTATTTTTCAGCTTTCTCTTACATATCTAAAATTAGGTAAAAAAATTTTTTTTAACTACCAAATCTGTTTAGTAAGTGTTTGTTGGATTTTAATCTTTTTAAACCTGATATACTTTTTAAAATTTATTTTAATTTAATTTTATTTATTTAAATTTTTTAAATTAACATACAGTACAATATTGATTTCTGGAGTAGAATTCAGTGATTCATCACTCATATACAGCACCCGGTGCTCCTCACAAATCCCCATTACCCATCGAGCTCTTCCCTCCATCAACCCTCGTTTGTTCTCTATCATTAAGAGTCATTTATGACTTATTTCCTCTCTCCTTTTTTTCTTTTCCCCCTTCCCATATGTTTACCTGTTTTCTTTCTTAATTTGACACATGAGTGAGATCAAATGGTATTTGTCTTTGACTTACTTATTTTAGTTATAATATACTCTAGCTCCATCCACATCATTGCAAATGGCAAGATTTCATTCTTTTTGATGGTTGTGTAATATTCCATTGCATATATATATATATATATATATATATATATACACACACACACACACACACACACACATATATGAAGATATTAAGTATAATTTTAATATTGGTGCATAGAAATGCAACAGATTTGATGTGCTTGGGTGGCTCAGCCAGTTAAGCAGCTGCCTTCAGCTCAGGTCATGATCTCAGGGTCCTGGGATTGAGCCCCCTTGTTGGGCTACCTGCTCAGCCGGGAATCTGCTTCTGCCTTTCCCTCTGCCCCTCCCCGCAATTGTGCATGCTCTCTTTCTCTCTCTCAAATACATAAATAAAATCTTTAAAAAAATATGACAGTAGAACTAGAACAGTTTGATATTTTTCACTTATAATAAACTCAAATACTTTAGAGAAACACATTCTTTTGCTTTTTTTGAAGGGAGCTGAAGCTTGTACTCTCAGGTTAGCAATTTATGTCTGGTATTTTAAAAACTTTCTTTATCCAGCAAGGCTGTCTTTCAGAATAGGTGACATAAAGAGTTTCCTAGACAAACAGTAACCTGATAGACTTTTGATGGGTACTTTCTAGTCCCTTTGATTTTAAAAGAAAAATGGATAAATAAAACAATTAATTATTCATGAAGCAATAATAAAATCAGTTATGATACAGTCATACTATATATAGTATTATAACGTTAAGACATTTATATATGTGCATATGTAACTATATGCATAGAAAAATTGTATTAGGATTCATAGCAAATTGTTGATAGAATTATTTTTACAGTAGGAATTGAAACAATATAATTGTTGAGTGTATATCAAATAGTTTCATGATTGCAAGCAACCCAAACTGAGAGATAATCTAAGCAAAAAAAGAGTAATTTATTGAATAAAGTTTGGGTGTATCACACAATTGAAAATTGAGTTGAATAAGTAGGCCTCAGGAAGCCCAGAAGTAGAAACAGTTCAGAGTTAAGTGACAGTGATTTGGGAGCAATTTCTATGGCAGGAGTGGGGTTTGAAGACTTCCTGCAACTGATAGCCTTACTACAGTGACATAATAAGGAGGTGAGGTGGGGGGATGGTGGTGGATGGCAGTTCACTAAGAGGAAAGGGTACTGTTCATGAAGAACATCAGAGATTTCTACTATAGCATCAGAGTTTTCTTTCTTATTTTATGTCTTTTTAAAAAATAGCTTTGTTGTGATTTAATCCATACACCATATGATTCACCCATTTGAAGTGTATAATTCAGTGGCATAGTTTTAATCACAAAATTGTACATTCATCAGTATAATTAATTTTAGAATACTTTCATTACTCCGAAAAACGAACCCCATATCCTTTAGCCATCAACTCCAAACCATCTCTCTACTCTCAGCCTCTATTTGTCACTCATCTTCTGTCTCTGCAGATTTCCCAATTTTGAACATTACATATTAATGAAATTATACAATATGTAGTCCTTTGTGACTGACTTCCTTCACTTAGCACAGTATTTTCAAGGTTCAAGAGGTTGTAGCATATGTCCATAATTTATTCTTTTTTTATGGTGGAATAATATTATTCCGTTACAGGGACATACCATGTCTTATTTATCCCCTCATCAGTTAATGGACATTTGGATTCTTTCCACCTTTTGCCTATTATGAATAATGCTGCTAGGAACCTTCAGCTACAAAATTTTGTTTGGCTACCTTTTTTCAGTTCTCTTAGGTATATAGTTAGGTATGGTATTGCTGGATCTTATGGTAAATGTATTTTAAACTTTTAAGGACCTGCCAAACCGTTTTTTAGAGGTGGCTGCACCATTTCACAATCTCACCATCAGGGTAGGGAAGTTTCTGTTTTTCCACATGCTTATTAACATGTTAAATGTCTTTTTGACCATAGCCATCCTAGTAGTGTGTATGAAGTGGTATATCATTGTGGTTTTGATTTGCATTTATCTGATGGCTAATGATGTTGAATATTTTCGTAAATGTTGTTTGGTGTTACGACTTTTTCTGCATTTCATAGTTTTTTAAACTAAAAACATGTCAGAGTTTTTCACTTTTTCCTTACCATTGCTTTTCAATCTTTATAATTTTTGGTGAGTGTTTAACAGAAAGTTAGTTAATCATAATTTTTCTCTGAGCTGAGTATTATGACATTAACAATAAAAGGACCTTAGAGAAGGTAAGTAATTTGCTCAAGTTGCATAGGTTTGGAACCTAGGCCATTTTAAATCCAGTGCCTGGTTTCTTAAACATGACACTGTAATGTATATTAAATCATATATGTTTTCAAGTTTACTCTATTGCTGTTGCCTTTATAATCTTACAGAAACAAAGACTCTTAAATTCAAAGGGAACTGACAGTTCATCAAGTGTTACTTCTACCTAATGTAGGTAATCTGTCCACAGGTTTGCTAAGGCCTGGTTGTTTAGCCAGGATTGTATATTGTTTTCCACCTACATCAGAATCAACTCAGTTGTTTGTTAAAACTGCATATTTCCAAGTTTCACCCTCGACTTCATAAACAGGCCAGTTGAGTATCCCGCCTAGGAAACAAAATTTTAAGTGAGCAGATTGAGAACCACTTCTTCGGTGGCAGATATCTCATCAGACCATTATTTTGTTTGATGCTTTTCATGTTTCCTGGTAGCTTTTATCATTTGATCTGCCTCTACTCTACAGCAGCACTCAATAGGCATATTCTCTTTGATGCTTGGCAAATATGGCTCTTGAGGGCTGATAGAAAGGACTTTTAGTCTTTAGTTTCCATCCTGGGAGTTCTGCTGAGTTAATCATTCAGTTAAGAATCTCTTGCTCAGCACCTCCTGAATAGGTGGGAGACAGCACTGCTATGCATGACCTCTGCTATGAAAGAGGCAAAACTCTGTTAGGAATTTTAAGCATTAACCAAAAATATTCAAGTCTATTTAATCATGATACCATCTTTGAAAGTACGTGATGTGAAAATTTCATATTTTCTTTTCTCTGAAGACAGAAGTGCAGTCTTAGAGATAATAGTTTTACTTGATTTCACGTAAGAGGTTTTCTGAACAATGTGATAGCTACTGCTAATATCAGATGCAGTGTCCAGTGTCTTTGCACAGGCGATAACCCCTATACTCTGTTTTCTCACTTGGGTTACCAAGCTAGGAGAGAATACTATTAAAGGGTCAGACTTATGTGTTCAGGCTCTATTAGCTTTTGATTTATGACCCAAGCCATTTTACTTATGTCTTTACTTGTCTGACTCTCAGGATTGGACCATCCTTTGGTTTTAATTTGATGAGAACTGTATGGATTGCTTTCTTAATACTGTGAAAAAATGCAAGGAGTTTTATGATAACTTGAACATCAGATGACCTGTGATTGCTAGATAAAAGGACAGTAATAATGTGGAGACAGCATGGACTTGGAAAAGCTAATTTTGTAGAATTGCTAAGTCTTGTTATTTTTTTTAGAATGTTAGATTTTTCCCCCCTGAGAACTAGCTAATCATTTCATTCTATAGCTTTTTCTCAGGCATTCTCTTAGAGGCCTTTATGGTTTTTTTTTTTTTTTTTTTTAATACTGTCATCAGTCTAGTACAGGACCTTAGCAGCTGCAGAATGATCAATAGTAGGAAAGGTTAAAAAGGTCAGATGTGAATTTATCGCACAAGTATTCTCTTGATTTATGCAAATGCATTGTCAACAGGTTACCAATTTGCATTATTCAGTATTCATTTACAGGCACTTATGACACTGTCAAACTCAAGCATGTGAGCAATTTTTAAAGACTGGCTTATACCTGGTAGTTCAAAGCAGTTCCCATTAAATAATTTGAAGTGACTATGATAAGGTTTTCTTTTTTTTTTTCCCCTTCTCTCAGGAACCGAATGGGGTCTTTACTGAAGACGAAAGGGTCAGAGCAAACCTAGAATCAGAAAGAAGTGCTTGGCATTTTTTTCCTCCATTGTTAACAAAGTAGGTACAGGAAAGCATTTTGAAGCTTTGCTTTGATTCAAAACAGTGTTTTCTAAAACATAAGCCATTCTTGTCCTTAACTTAAAAATAGGCTCATTTAAATCACTGATGTATTTCTCTACGTTCTTCATTCATTCTTAGGAGGCAGGTGATTTATGAACTACTGTACTCAGCAGAAGAGAAATTAATTTGGCACAAAATATGTAGGATCAAATCTGTTTTCATATATATATGTGAAATATATATTTTATATATTATTTTCACAAACCTATTTGTCTCTTGCAGGAACTTAGAAGCACTAGCAAAGGTTATAATTGAAGTTGTCAATAAAAACAGACGTATTAAAGTCTACCCTAGAGCAATTTTGCAAGTGGCTGAACCTGGAGCAGCAAGGAGCCAGGAAAGGGAATCCTGACTATATTGCCTCTTTTCCACTTTGTCTTACCTTGCAGCATTGAAAGACCATTTTCTTTCCTTTGCTCAGTATTTTTCTCAATTTTATGTTTTTACCAGCTGGTATTTGCCAGGTACATTTACAAACATTATCTCATCCAGTTTTCAAAGCAGTGCTCCTAAGATTGGTGGTATCAGCCTTTATTCCAGCATGTTGTACCCCTTAACTCTATTATAGTAACTTTTCTGACAATCTCTGGTACTTTTTCTTTTTACAGAGAAAATGTGTTTCCTTTCTCTGACATATAGTTTCAGAGAAATTTAAGAAATACTCATTAACAACCAACCACTCTATGGAAGGCATGCCATTACTCTTTCCCTATATATGATTCTCCCCGCCATCACCCTGCCACCTCATAATTTATGCCACTTTTCAGTGTTTGGGGTAAAATCACTTAATTCTCTGTAATGAGAAAGCTAGATAATTCTGTAGGTTCCTTCCCCCAACAAGTAACAAAACAAGAAATCATCACTTGATTTTTACTATTATTCTGACTAGTGATTTACTTTATGTGTATAGATTTATGGGTATTTGTAAGAATATGATCTATGATGTCATAGCACTTGAAACAGGAAAACAAAACTGATCAGAAATTCTGACTGCTTAGACTTTTCTTTCTCTATTCTGTTTCCCTAGTGTAGAACTAGTGTCTTTTAATATCCTGGCTCACTCATAGTGTTCATGACTTCTTGGATAGACTGGAGGGGGATGGCTATAAACTTAAATTTCCTTAGATAATCCCCACATACCTTCCCCTAACCACCACAGAGTTTCTCCTATTAAAAACTTGCATTAGTATGGAACATTTGTTATAATTGGTGAGCAAATATTGATACATTATTATTAACTCAAGTCCATAATTTACATTAGGGTTCACTCTTTGTGTTTTACAGTTTTACGGATTTTGGCACATGCATAATGTTATGTACCCACCATTATAGTATCATACCTTGCTGTCTTAAAAATTCCCTGTGCTCTACCTATTGCTCCGTCACTCCTTCCCACCCCACTTTCCCACCTCGTGAACCCCTGTAGCCACCAATCTTTTTGCTGTCTCTGTAGTTTTGCCTTTTCTAGAATGTCACTTAGTTTGGATCATACAGTGTGTAGGCTTTTCAGACTGGCTTCTTTCACTTAGTAATAGGCACTTAAGGCTCCTTTATATCTTTTTTGTATCCTTAGAGCTCATTTATGTTTATTGCTGAATAATATTCCATTATATCGATGTACCACAGTTTGTTTATCCTTTCCCCCATTGAAGAATATCTAGTTGCTTCCAAGTTTTGGCAATTATGAATAAAACTGGTATAAACATTTTTGTGCAGGTTTCAGTATGGACATATGTTTTGAACACATTTAGGCAAATACTAGGATTGTTTATACCTTTTTAACACTCAGAAAATTAGAATGCTTATGAATATTTTAGAGTCTTAAAATATTCCATATCAAAGATAGAAAACATGCTCATTAAAATGATTATATGTGTTTGGCTCTGAAATATGCATTGTGAACAATAGAAACTGTCAGGTTTAATCTGATCAGTAGTGAAATGGAATAGAGAGGCCTGGCAAAAGTTGGTCGAAACAGGCTTTTAGTGGGATGCGCTCTGGTTCCATGGCGGCCTGCAGGGGAGGGAGAGAACAGGAAGTCGCACCCAGGCAAACTGCAGAGGGGGTCTATAAAGAGTTCTCAGCGGGAAGATGGGGGCAGGGTGGCATTCCAGTTAGGGCAAGGGTTACAGGTCTTTGTAAGCTAAATTAGGGTAGGGTGGCAAGGCCTCAGAGGGAATTTGGAGATGGGGCAGCAAGGCGGCTTATTGGGAGGTTGCTGGCCTGGGGTCAGCTCTTTTGAGGTTCCGTCTCGCCAGCCTAACAGAAACCTTTTAGAAATAATTAGGAAAGCAGTTAATTTTTGAATTTTTGAAATTGAGCATGTTTACATTTTATATGAAGAGTTATTGTAGAACTAAAAAGAGGCCAAACTAGCTCTTTTCAGAGCAGTGTTCCAGATTGACATTCATAATTTTTGGTAATGTTTTTGTGCACGGAATATGTTAATTCTATATATTATGAGTCCAATCCCTTCCTCACACCCAAAAAAGTAAAATCTGTGAAGTCTAGAAGAAACAAATAAAAAAACTTGTTCTTATCCCAGCATCTTTTTTTTTTTTTTTTTAATCTTTTGGATAGTCTATCTTCACTGAACAATGTGAAAATTCTCCCAGTGTGCAGAAGTTTTCTTTAAGCAGTTAACAGAAAAAAAGACAAAAATTTCTGCCCTCTTGGGGCTTGCATTTTAAATAGAGTTCATAGTGCATCAGATGTTTACAAGCAGTCATAGAAAACATAAAGCAAATATGAAGGGGAATGTGTCCCTGGTGACTTTGGGGTTGTCTCGATGCTCACAGGGCTCTGTGGGAATTAGGTATGACCTGCGTCTGGGGCTTCCCTGAGTGCTAATGAAAAAGGGAAATAAAGATGAGTTCTGCTAATCCCTGTTTGTCTAAACATGTTAAGGTTGTAAGTGTTGCTGAGGGAGAGGTAGTGATGGTTGTCAGTTTTCAATGCTGTCCCTGCCTGTGTATATGCTGAAGATAGGTGGTCCTATCTAGAATTCTTTGGCCTCTCTGATTTATGCTGATGGAGGCCCAGGAACCAGAGGAGGTGATGTCTGTTTTTTTTTTTTTAAAGATTTTATTTATTTATTCATGAGAGACACAGAGAAAGAGACAGAGATACAGGCAGAGGGAGAAGCAAGCTCCTTGAAGGGAGCCCGATGCAGCAGGACTCAATCCCAGGACCCTGGGATCACGACCTGAGCCAGAGGCAGATAAATCCTCAACCACTGAGCCACCCAGGTGTCCTCTTTTTTTTTTTTTTTTTTTTAAAGATTTTATTTATTTATCTGAGATAGAGAGCGAGAGAGAAAGAGAGTGAGAATGAGCAGGGGGAGGAGCAGGAGGAGATTGAGAAGCAGACTTGCCACTGAGCAGGGAGCCTGATGTGGGGCTGATCCCAGTATCTGAGATCATGACCTGAGCTGAAGGCAGATGATCAACGGACTGAGCCACCCAGGTGCCCCGAGGAGGTGATGTCTTATCCAAAGTGTGAAAGCCCCAAGGGTCTTTTGTGCAGGTACAAGCTGGGTCAGGTGTAGGTGAGTCTGGACTGTGTATGCCACTTGTGTATCCTTTCTCCGCTTTCCTTGTCATCTGCTTCATTCCAAAGTGACTCTTGTCACCTCACAGCTATGCATTCTGCCTGGCCATTTACCCACAGAAAGAACAAGAAGAAATGGGTGTCCTTTCTTTCATGAGTCTCTAATAGTTTCTTATGGAAGTAGTCATAAAACAAGTTTATCCCAAAGTCTTCTTTGCTGTGTTTTGTTTTGTAGTTTGCTTGCAACTTTTACAGATGAGGCCAGAACAGAGCTGTCAGGCTAGCAGTTGTGCAGCGCTTCTGCCTCTCTCTGGTAAAATTGGAGTGCTGAAGCTTTGGAAAATACTTGCCAGGGTGATTGCTCTCTCATCCAGAATTGTGGCCATTTGTTAATGTAGTCTGAGTTTCACAGTGTGAAGATGATCCCTTATGGTTGACCAGCTGAAGTCCAAGATGTGTTGCAGTGCACATTTGATGCTGACTGGCTCAACTTGCAAAGTAGGTATTTCACAGTGTGTTTTGTTTGTATAGATGTTTATTTTGTTTGGCTTTAAAGAGTCATTTCCCAAGCTGAGCTTGTTTATTCTAAAACACATTACACACATACCCACCTCTTCACAATATTTTGAATTTTAAATTTGTAGTATATGCCATATATACTTGCTTTCTGTATCTTTAAAGAAATGGCCTAACTTTGTGGTATGACTTGTAAGTTAAGTTTCTATACATAAGGTCTCTCTGGTGAGACAGTATCTTTGGTTCTAAACAGCCCGTGGATGCCTAACAGTTATGGTGTGTCTACAAAACTGTGTGGTATGTCATGGTCCTCTTTTTTTTTTTTTTAAGATTTTATTTATTTATTTGAGAACGAGAGAGAGCGTGAGCAGGAGGAGGGGCAGGGGGATTAGAAGGAGAGGGAGAAGCACTCCCTGCTGAACAGGGAGTCCTATCTGGGGCTTGATCCCAGCACCCTAGGATCATGACCTGAGCTGAAGGCAGACCCTTAACTGACTGAGCCATGCAGGCGCCCCTGCTATAGTCCTCTTTTAAAGGATGACTTATTCATATAGCATCAGTTTTTTTTTTTAATCATGTGACTCCATCATCTTTATTATTGATTATAGAAAGGCAGACAAGATACACAGTCATTGAAGGGGCTGGGCTTGAGAACTCTATTCCACAGGGTTGCTCTATACAGGAGACTGGCACAACCCATAGGGTTGCCCTATACAGGAGAGTGGCCACAACCCCAGGAAGACCTAAGGAGAGGGGTGTGATGCATAGAATGATGCAGAAGTGCACAGAATTTCTGAGAAAGGCTGGCAGCAGAATCCAGGAGGCTGTCGCAGATGTGAAGAAGGCATTGCCTTCAGACAATGGGAAAGGGCATGCCAAGAAATGAGTAGCTTAGTAAAGGAGAGAGCACACGGAGAAGAGGGGTCCACGCATGGAAGACCGAGTTGCCACGGGCCTCCTCCTGTCACTGTATATTATGAGAACAGGTGGATTCTGTTCTACCTCACCTCATCTCATATCCTTTCAACACTCTGAGTTTCCTGACATACTCAGAGTGAGTTTCTTTCTTGGAGCTGCCTGAAATTGCTGATGTCTCACAGTTGCTTATTGAATAATAAATCAGTTTTTGAAAAGTGATAATATATAACTTTCAAATAAAGACCTTGTATAATAAAATAGTTCATCTAGAACATGGCTGAAAAGTATTAGGGAAGTGGAATCTCTGAAAAGGAAATGAGATTGTAGGTTTTTGCGTTTATTTTTTCATACCATGTACAAATTTTATGTATCTTTAAATAAAGCTTGCCTGGTTGTAGCTCTCAAGAAACTAATAGCTTAAATGAAGAGGAAAAGATGTCTGTATACTAAATTGGTTTAAGAGAGCTCGTTAACATGCTGCCTTTTTTGTGAAGTTGCTAAGATGCACTGATTCAATGTGGATTTAGAGAAACCTATCTTGATGTGGTGTTGCCAACTATACCTCATCTGTAAATTTCTCTTTGTGTGTTAATGTTCATAGTTATTTCAGTTTTCCCAGTGTTAAATTTCTTACACATATATAAAACTTAGAGGTGAATGATGTATGAAGAAGGAAGTAGCAAAGTGTTTCAAAAGCTATTTTCTGTGTAATTTCCATGAGATTTTGGCTTATTTTGTTCACGGATGAATACCAGGTTCTTGGAACAGTGCCTGACACATAGTAGGTACTCTATTATAAATACTTGCTAAATGGAGACTTCCAACTGAGATAGAGATTTCTATAGTTTGATGTAAAATACAGATTCATGTTATAATTAGAGGGGAAATTAAAGATCTTAAACCAAGACTCCATGAGTTCCATCACAGATTAGGAAATTGAGGTCTAGAGAGGTGAAGTGAATGGCCTAAGATCACAAGTAGTGAGTGCCAGAATAGGGGCTATATTCTAGATTTCCAGACAAACTGCTCAGTTTCACATGGCCAACAAGGAAAGAAATCGAGTTTAAATTCAGATATGACAAGCTATGAAGTTCCTTTTCTAGATAAAAGTTTTAGTATTCGTATTTTTAACATTTTATTTATTTATTTTTATTATTTTTCAAAGATTTTATTTATTTATTTATGAGAGACACAGAGAGAGATAGAGCACAGGCAGAAGGAGAAGCAGGCTCCATGCAGGGAAGCCTGACGTGGGACTCAATCCCAGGTCCCCAAGATCACACCCTGGGCTGAAGGTGGTGCTAAACTGCTGAGCTACCCGGGCTACCCATTTTTAATATTTTAAATAAAGGTTTAATGTATCACTTTTTCTCTGTAACCTTTTCTCTGTCCCCAAACAGAATTAATTGCTCCCTTGACACTAGATACCATTTCTTTTCTAGCATTTATCATATTACATTGAGTCTGTTTTCATGGCTGTATGTGCCTTAAGGCCTGGGACCAATTCTTATTCCTCTTTGCTACCCTGGAGTTTAGCATAGTGATTTACAAGATGGATAGAGTTCCCTGTGTTTTGAATTGTGTTGAGAGTTAGTAACAAATAGAATAGTCAAGCTTAGGTTTAGGGAAATAAAACTTTCATGACAGAAACAAAATCTCATAGGCTTTCAAGTACAATTAATGCTTGATAAATGTTAATATTAAATAACCATTATTTTGTAGACTTGACTTAATGATTGTCAGTCTTCTTAGTTTGAATAGCTTTTTGAGGATGGCTCTACTTTTTAACTTTTAAAGAATTTGTAATGGTACTCTTCTGTGGATTTTTTTTTAAAAGAATTTATTTATTTTAGAGAGAGCATGAGTGGGGAGAGGGGTAGAGGGGAAGGGAAAGGGAAAGGGAGATCAATGCAGGAGCCCTATGTGGGGCTTCATCTCAGGACCCTGAGAACTTGACTTATGCTGAAGCCAAGAGTCAGATGCTTAACTGACTGAGCTATCCAGGCATCCCTGTCTTGGCTTCATGCTAAAACTATTGACTTCGTGATATGCCCTCCCTTGGTATTTTAGATCCACACCAATCCATAGTTAATGCCAGTGCTTAAAATTTTGGCTGACTTTGACACAAGTAATTTTAGGTCTTTTAGAAAAATTGAACCCCCAGTACTGTTAAGGATATATTACTTAGTAAGTGAACCAAACAGTTTTATACACAGTTAACAAACTTGTCTATCAAACCATTAATGAATTTTAAAAGGAATTATTTATTCTCTTGAACTTGAAACTTTTGTGTAAGGATGGCATTATACATTGGAAAACAAGAAAGAAAGCACATTTCAGGAGAATATTGTGATATTAGAAAATGTAAAAATTTATAGAAAATATATTGCTTTACCTGTGATCTTATAAATATAATGGTATTTACTGTGCAGTGCTGTTTCAAATCCTTGTATTTCTTACAGCTAAATCTTCTGAGGCATGGGATGTTATTCCCTTCGGGAAATAGTCTGAAACTATGTGATTTCTGTTTGTCACGTTAGAAACTATAGAACATTTTATTTGTATGAAAAGCAATATTATTTAAGAAGAATGGGAAATACTAAGTTCAGTAGCATCTATGTGCAAATTTCTTGAAAGAAGACCTATGCTATTGGTATTGTTATTAAGAATCTGATCTTTCTACAAAACCTAATGTTTTAAGAATGCAAGAAGACTTGCAATTCAAACCACTTTAATGCATAGATGAGAAAAAAGATACCAAAAACAAGAGTGAATTCACTTTAGATGTTAAAGCCAACTGTTGGAAAGCCTGGAGTAGATTCTAGATCTTCAAATTCTTTGGCCAACATATTTTCCGCTTTACCAAACTGATGGATAGGAATAAAAGTCATTCAAGGAGTATCTGGGTGGCTCAGTCTGTTGAGCTTCTGACTCTTGATCTCAGCTTGGGTCTTGATCTCAGGTTCATGAGTTCAAGCCCTATGTTGGGCTCCATACTTAAGAATAAAAAAAAAGAGGGATGCCTGGGTGGCTCAGTGGTTGAGCATCTGCCTTTTACTAAGTGTGATCTCGGAATCCCAGGATCAAGTCCCACATTGGGTTCCCTGCATGGAGCCTGCTTCTCCCTCTGCCAGTGTCTCTGCCTCTCTCTCTGTGTCCCTCATCAATCAATAAATAAAATCTTAAAAAAAAAAAGAGAGAAACTTGCCAAAGGGGCACATGGGTGGCTTAGTGGTTGGGTGTCTGCCTCTGGCTCAGGTTGTGATCCCAGGGTCCGGGGATTGAGTCCTGCCTCAGGCTCCCTGCAGGGAGTTTGCTTCTCCCACTGCCTGTGTCTCTGCCTCTCTCTGTGTCTCTCATGAATAAATAAATAAGAAATCTTAAAAAAAAGAAAAGAAATAAATGTCATTCAGAGAAATACTAAATACAATTAGGTAATTTTATCCCCTCCTGTCTTTATATTTTGTTTTACATGTTTATAACTTTTGTTATTGTCTTTGCCTGCACAGGAAACAGACTATGACTTAAAAGCAAAAAAAGAATTTATTAGATAGAATGGGAGAAGTTCTCCGGATTGAAGGGAGGCTGCATAGTCAGTCTTAGAAGGGAGACAGAGTTCTAAAGGTCTTGGTGGCAGGCTTGGTTGCTGACCTAAATCAACTCTAACTACATCTTTAGTTTATGCATGGACTCTGCTTCATATACCAAAGTCCCAAGAGATTGTGTCTGACTGGCTAAGCTTGGGCTCTGTGCCCACCAACCTATATCAGTGAGTGAGCTGAAGTTCCCTGGAAGCAGCCTCCAAGGGATGCCTTTGGTTGCCATAGTTGGAGAGCATGTACTTGGATGTATGCTCCCACCAGGACTCTATGGTAGAGTAGAACATTCCCCAAAAGGGACCTGAGGTGCTGTCAGGAAAGGGGCTGAATTCTGGGCAGCCACAAAATGACTTACGGCCACCGTTTATCAGTGATCATACCATGCTAGAAGCCTCTTTTTCTGTATTCAGCAAAATCAGCCTTTTCTGAATAGCATACTAACTAAGTATCTTAAAACTAGATTATCTAGTCTGTATAGATTGAGAATATTTTAATAGTGTTTCTATTCATTGCTTTGTCTCTGGTAGCATTTCAATTATTCAGCAACAGTTTTTTCCCCCGATGAGTGGTCAGAGGAAGAAACAGGGGAATTCAATTCTAAAGCAGTATTAGTTTCTAAATTTTAAATACAGCATTTTCTGCCCACACTGAATAGAAATAATAGCTATAATTTATTTTTTTACCTGCCGGCTTAAAGTACTGGATTTAAAGTACTGTGTGGGCATTTTACCTATGTTTTCAGTGCAAAAACAATTTGAGGTCAGAATTTTGAGTTCAGGAAGGTAATAAAGACACAGTGAAGCTTGGTATTTCCAAGTATGGGGTCTGGAGTGACATTCTCTACATTCATATTCCAAGTCTGACAGTTTCTACCTGTGTGATCTTGGGCAAGTTACTTAACCTTTCTGTTCCTGGTTTTTCTCCAGCTGAAAAGAGGTGAAATAGCACAATTTGTCAAAAGAGTGATTGTAAAATTTAAAGATACAGATCAAATGTTCATTAGCATGGTTCCTGGCACTTAGCAATATGTTAACTATAATAACTATCTGTATGAAACTTGTTAAGTGTACTATATCTTACCTTTGAAGAAGCCAAAAACCTTTTGTTGAGGGAGTTTTAAAAGGTATTATTAATTAGAGGAAGAAGAAAGAAAACTAAAGAACTGGGCCTGAAACCAGTATTACATTTTTGGCCCAGTGTAATAAAAACAGATTGATGATTATTGCATTAGGAAAACTAATCAGTCTATGTCCTTTTGTGCTTGCATTGTGAGGACTTTTCATATTCTTACAGTAGTTTTGAAGGAATTAATAAAACAATTTACAGAGAATCAATTTTTCCTTTATTCTCCTCTCTAATGTGTTAATTTACACACATAAGAGTATCTGTCACGTATGTATAGTTATAAAGCATACTAAGAAGAGGAAGTCATGCTCCTTTCACCAGGATCAGGAATATCTCACACCCATCCATGTACATCCCCTTCTGGTCCCTCACTTTTGATGAATTTTGTATTTACCATTCCCCTGCTTTTTTTCCTTAAACTTTTTTTATTTGGAAATAATTTTAAGGTAAAGTTGTAAGGATAGTACAAAGAATACCCATACACTTAAATATATATATATATATTTACACCTATAATATATATATAAATATATATAAATTTAAATATATATTTTATATATAAATATAAATATTTATATATAAATATAAATATATAAATATAAATATTTATATATAAATATAAAATATAAAATAAAAATATATAAATATATATATATATTTACCCATACCCATACACTTAAATATATATATATATATTTTTACACCTACACACAAATGTGCATGCACACGCAGACACGCAGAATATATATTCATTCTTTTGTGAGTAATTTGCTGTCATTGCCCTCCTTTACCATTAAATATTTAAGTGCGATTTCCTGTGAGTATGGTATTTTCTTATATCACCACAGTATAGTTTTTAACTTCAATAAGTCTAGCTTTGGTGTAATCTGTTATCTTAACATCCCTATTCACATTTTGTCATTGCAGCCAATAATGTACTTTAGAAGCAATTATTCTTATTTTTTCTCTAGCACAGGATCTAATATAAAACCAAGCATTGCATTTGGTTGTTGTGTCTCTGTAGTCTCTTTATTCTATAATAATCCTTTGGCCCGTTTGTCTATTATAACATTGGTATATTTGAAGAATACAAGATTCTACCTCTTTTTTTTTTTAGTAGTATGCCTGTCATTTGAGTTAAATCTGCTACTTCCTTATGAGTTACATTCAGATTATATCTTCCCTGACTACTCTATCAGTGGTATTTCCTTTCCAGATATCAGGTCTGTAAGCCCTCACTGACCACCTGGTCAAGGTGTTGTCCAGGTTCTCCATTTTATAGTTACTGTTTTCCCCTTGTTATTGGTGAGCCCTCTGATACATTTTGAAACCATGCATATGTTCTCCTCCTAAAGGAAATTTCCCCTCCTGATTTAGCATCTGTTGCTAATTCTTGCCTGAACCAGGCTTTACTGCAGTGGTTGCAGAGTGAGGGATATCTTAATACCAATAACCTCTGCTTGTACCAGTCAGCTCTCAGCATTTTACTCAAAGAGCCTTCCCTTTGCAACATTTCCTTCTATATTTATTATTTTTCTATTCTCCTCCCCCCTCCCAGTGGTTTATAATTGAGTCCTTGTGACATTTCTTATCATTTCTGTACTTTCTGGCATAATCAGGTGCTCCAGGGTCATTGTGTGCCTTCTCTGCCCAGCCCTGGAATCAGCCCTTTTTTTTTTTCCCTTCAAGGGAGTCCTGGTTCTTTTTAGTGAGGAATGGCACTAAAAACCAAGATCTGGATACTAGATTTATTGGCTCTGTAAGTTGATTAAGTTGTGGTTTTTGAACCAGTTGGTGACTGTTTCTTCTTTTCATTCTCAAGCAACCTGATTATTTATTGAGTTTCTCTGACTTAAAATGCATCCTTCATAACCTATGATCTTTTAGTACCGTTTGCTTTATTTATAGTCGTTTATGTATTTGTGATAGTATTCCTCATGTGTGTCAGGATTGGCTGCCATGTTGTAGGACATCCAATAACAGCTCCGGTGTAGTATGAAATGAGCAGCTGTATGAGATTAGTAATGATATCTGTCACAAGCAGGGAAAATAAAGCATTATGATGTGAGATTGTTGAAAAAGGATAAGCTTGAATATATTTTCAATAAATGAAATATTCATGACAGCAGCTTATGTTTCAGAAACTGACCAATCTAAAAAAAATCACTTATTTTCTACATTGTTTTTTTGAAGTACAGGAAATGAAGGAAATACAGAATTGTGCAAAGGCCACTCCAGGTTATTAATATTATACTAAATTAAAATTTCAACATTCAGCAGCAGAAAGGTTATAACCTAATTGCTTTAAGTCTATTTTATTTCTTAAGGCATTCTCTGTTGGTTTAAAGTTCTAATGACTAGAATTTGATATGATAGGTTGTGATTTTAATAAAAATAATTTCTATGTGTATAATGTTTATAGTTTATGTAAAAATTTTCACATGCATCTCTAATTTGATACTACCTACCTAACATGATCTTATAATGAGTATTTAATTAATATAAAGAACCTGACTGAGACGGATTACGTAATTTCATCAAAATCACATAGCCATGCTCTATATATGTATTTGTACCTTGCATAATTACAAAGAGAATTGAAGTAGAAATTAAAAAAAAACACAAAACAACAAAGTAAAAATCAAAACATAAGAACTATTAGATAATATGAAAACACCAAAAGCATAAAATAAGGGAAGAAACAAAAATGCTAACTGCAAGTGCTATTACAGTCCTTGTGATTAGGAATTTAATTGTTTTTTGTTCAGGTGGACTCAGTACTCATTACCTGCTTTATGCCATTTATTTTGTCAGTCCATGGAGGTTACTGTTTATTTAGGGAGAAAGGCATTTAAAGAAAGGATTTGGATATAAAATAAGTGTTGTGGGAGTACAAAGAAAATAAACTTTCCCCTGTGTGTGTGTGTGTGTGTGTGTGTGTGTGTGTGTAGGGTTGTTGGCATCCAGAAAAGTTTCCTGGAAGAGAAAATGCTTGAGTTGGGCTTTGAAGGACAGTTAAGAGCCAGACAGTAAGTGGGAAAGTGTATTTTAGGAAGGGACAGTGTGATGGACAGTAGAGATAGCACACCCAAATTAGGGTGAAATTCTCTGGGGAAGTGAGGAAAAAATGAGCTCAAGCATAGAGGTAAACAATGTAAAATATCTTACTCTTGAAGAATGCATTTAAAAACAGATGGTGGTGTCTAATAAATTGCTGTGGAATTTAGATTCCTTTGGTACCCCTGAGTGATGTAACTTTTTTGTTTAAAAAGGCAGTATTTACAACATACTGGAAATTAAGCCTTTGTAACCATTTAAACTTGTGATGAAAACTTTTTGATGTCAACCAAAAAAGTGTATTGCAGGGTTTTAGAAAATTCTTTCCAGAGTATGGGAGAAAAATCAAATGAAGACTATTGCTTGAGAGCACCTTTCTCACTTTTCTCATCTCTCTTATTTTCCTCAAAAAGACTTTTGGTAAATTGAGATGACAAAAGGAGACCACGCTCTTTGAGAGCTCATTTTATTGTTCCTAATGGAGAGGATATCCCTAAGGGTTTGAATATCTGACAAAAACAAGTTACCATAAAGTAAATCTTCTGCTGTCAAAGATGAGTGTTCCAGATAACTCTCTTAGAGGAACTCTTCTTCCCTGAAAGGTAGGAATACCTCTAGATTTTATCCCTAAATACCACACAGATTGTCCTGAGACAGAAATTTTTGGATCCATCTAGGCATTTGAACAAATGAGTATTTTGCTGAGACGTGGTGGAGCAAGACAGATGTAATTTGGGCAAGGAAAAAATTTGTAATGGCCTCAGCTATACTCAGCTATGCTGCAACTGTTTCTATAGAATCTGTAACTCGGGATCGTGAGTAGCTGGGAAATAGACTCCCAGATAATCAAATTAGCTAATGGCTATAATTATATAAAAATTACCGTATATAATCCTGGGTAATTAAATGTTCAAGAATGCTTGAGAAATGCAGTGATTTTAGTTTTGATATGCGTGCTGTTGAGTTTGTCATATTGGTATAAGTGAGAATAATAGGAACCAGATGCCAACTTAGCTAATAAGTTGTGAAACTGGTATTTAAATCCATGTATTCAGTACCATGTGCTTTCTACTGTAGCACTTAGAAAGGCTGCCTAGTATTTTATATATTCAGAAAGCTGGTTAAACTTAAATAGACTTTATTGTTTACTAAAAGGAATTCTGGCAGTGTTACAGGATTTTGCTAATTTGTTTATACTTCTTAAAAACTTAAAAACCAAGGACCCCAAAGAACTTTATGGGGGATCATTTTATCAATATTTAGCATATTATAAATTAAAACTGAGAAAATTAAAAATATGTATTGAATTCACTAAAAAACAATGAACTGATCATTATGCTAATGTAAATAAGATATTCTTATGAAAAATAACTATATTTTCAAAAGCAAAAATATTTAGTGAGAAGAGTAGCACTGTTTTACATTTTTATAAATCTCTTTATGTATGACTTAATAGTAACAGCTGGATTCCCATATCTACTTTTGCATTCAGTCTGCCGTGATATGTTTTTCTGGTTGAAGTACACGCAGCAAAATCTGCCCTCATGCTGATATATACTTGGAAAAGGGAGACCTTTTGGAACCCCTGAAAGGTTCTTGGGAACCATGCAAGACATTTGGACCCACACTGTGAGAACTGCTGCTTTAAAATATTGTCACAAATGCTATAACATAATTTGCATGCACATAGTAAAATGGGAGTACAATTTTTATAGTATGTGTTATTTTGATGTTGTCTGCCTTTGATTTTAGCTTCATGTATTATGGAAGACTTTTTCCTTAACTCTTGGATGTGTAATGAGGTTTATGACAAAATTATAATTTTAACCTGAAAACATTTAAGTAAAATTACAGGGTATATTAGAATGTAAGTTTCAATAGGATAGAAATGGTGAACAGACATTTTTTTTTTTTTAGAAAAATCAATAGAAAAGAAGTTAAAATATATTATAATTAAATTAAAGTACTTGTAATGATAACATGAGAATTCCAAACTTCAGGAAAACCTTTTTTCCATAAATCCTTTAAAATAATCTTCATCTGACTATCTTTTTCAGTGTTTCTAGCCTCCCTCCGTCTTTTCTCTTTCACTGACTAGGAAGCAGTAATTTCTAGAACAAAGAGATAAAAGCATACACTGATTCAAATAGAAGAAAACTTTATTTCTTGCTATATCCAATGAGCATGTTTCTGTTGTGGGAGGGTCTGTGCATTGCAAAGGTGGCCAGAAAAGGAAACTGCAATTTCTGCCATGTTTAGGAATCTGGAGAGGCCCAAGGACCACATCATCAGTGCCACGATTCACATTAGTAAGACAGATAACTGGCCCTGGCTCTTGACACTCATGAAAATAGGGATTGGACATTAGGATCTATGCTGCAGAGAAATCAAATTTCTCTCTGACTGATTTTGTAAGTACAAGCAGCCGAGGCAGCAGCAGCCAGCCTGGCCTCACTCACTGTGTTAACTCTGATTCAAAGTCATGCCATTGCATCTGCTTGGCGGAGCGGGATCCTGTGCCCCAGTCTAGCTGTCCGGGAGTTCAGGAAGTGAACGTCAGCTTTCTAGCATAGTCATGTAGTTGTCTCCCTGGCCTGCATTAAAGAGCACAACTGAAATGGAGTTGAGGCAACCAATTTACACATAGAACAAAAGACTGAAATGAAATGTATTCAAATGTTGATAGCGATTATCCCTGGGTAATTAAATCTACAGCACTTTCTCTTTCCTTTATTGTCTTGATTTCTGTCCTCACCCATGTTATCTTTGTTACTTTTTTTTTTTAATCTTTGTTATTTTGAAAGAGATTTCCCCTTTCCCCAATTCAAAGTATCTGGTTTGTTAGAAGAGCACTAGGCCAACCAACAGTTAGAACTGGTCATTTCTAGACTTTATCTCTACTGTGAAAACTATAGAAATTTCACCCTTGCATAGTTCTCATGGGGATGGGGGTCATCTAGTGAACTGGCTAAGTGAATCTTTCAGTGAAACTATGTGTATGTTGGAATATGTCAGTCTAGATCTTTACCACTTTGCTGCCATGTGTGGATGCTTTGGGGTTGCTAACTCCTGAGCTTCGGCATTATGGTAACCGAAGGGTATTATCTTGTGGAGGAAACCAAGGTAATTTTATGCTTTGTGATTTTTCCCCCGGGCATGTCAGAATCAATCACTTTTCTCTCTTCTGCACTGCTGCCTATTGAAGATTCTATATAGTACGTAATGGGCAAAGGTACTTTGATTAATGCCTTGGAGTTGCCTAAGTAACTGGTGGAATAAATAATTTATCTTCAACTCTGGGTGATATCCCAGTCTTTTAAGAGACAGGGAATAGAGGAATTTAAGGTAATGCATCTGAAGCTATGGTGCAGGTGAAGAAATATGAAAAAATAGTTTAGAAAGGAAGGCAAATCTAAACATACTGAGGTCTGCAATTCGGATAGTTTGTTCTGGAGCATCAGGCACCCAGAGGGTGTAGCAAAGACAACCCAAATGGTTTTGTGTTTTGAATCTAAAAGGGGAGTTGTTGACAGCCCAATGAAGACTGGGTTTCCAGAGCTGAGCTATGGTGTGTAAAAGATCTGGATAGGCCTACGGTGGAAAACTAGGGCTTCATGTAGACAGTATAAGGGGAGAGGGATAGGTGGTCATGGTATAGGGGTGGTACAGCAATCATTTCAGTGCTGGCTACTTCCTTTGCTTTGGCTTCACTTTCCTTGTTCACAGGGAGATGAGAATGTCCCAGATGATTAAAGATGCCAGATAGAAATGTACAATAGCATATATATATTTTTCCTATAAATTCTTTATGATGGCTCATGTTGCCAAAAGCTAAAGTTTTTTTTTAAACACATTGTTCACCTCGTGAAAATCAGTTTGATGGATGTCATTGCATTAATCATTTAATAAAAATATTTAGACATAATAGCTAGAGCTGGTGAATGTTACCAGTAATATAAAAGAAAAAACCAAGTGCAACATACAGGCAAAACAAGTTAATTTAGTTGACACTATTCTACTTTGTAAAGCACAGACCAGCTTTTGAAAGGAACGCATTGAGGAATTTTAATGTGGCAATTAAACATGGTTAGGGGGCTATGTAAATTAGCATGTTTTTAACTGCATTTATGGTCATCTTAATCTGATATGGCTGACTTAATTTCATAGTCATTTGAGGATAGTTAATTCTGCTTTATAGTTGCTTACCAGGAAATTATGCCTCATGCTGTGTGGTGAGGTTTTGTAAATGAATTTAAAGAAAATTGTTATTGTTGGAAAAAAATTCATTGTTTAAGCACCATCTAAAGTTGCTGCCTCTAAGGGATCATTGCTGCATGGTATTTAAAAAAAAAAGATTTTAAATGTGTTTTAGAGCTTGTCAGTTTTTGAGTAGAAAGACACAGATGTGTGTATTTAACAACAACAACAAAAGCCCTTTAAATACCATGTTGGGCCAGTCTGTGTTCACATCTCCTTCTTGAAGTGGTTAAAATTAGTGCCATGGCAAAGATGAGTTTGCAGTTTATGCAGTACTGTACTGGTTGATGATAATCTCCTGTTTGTACATACATGTATGTAAAATCCTGCAAAAAACAATCTGTAAAAATGTCAAATTTTTCTGTTTTATTTTTTTAAACAAGGATTTTTTCCCAGCCAACCTAGAAAATTAATTTCCTCAGAAACACTATTGCATATATGAGAATTCTCCTACAAACTTTCAATTTTGTGTTAAAAAGTGAACATTTTGGATTTGATATCACATAAGGCATTATGTTAATGAGTGGAATGCATTGAGTTTGTTAATCTCAAAGGTAATTTAGGTCTATTTAATTTGTAACTGATTATATTTTATTTAACATACAGCTTTAAGAGTATGTATGAGTGTGTATGTATACACAAACACACACACATATATATAGTATGTGTATCTAAATATATAAATTCTGTATATGTGGTACCCCATGTGGATTAATTGTTGTTCTTTGGACTTTGTTTCTCAAATAATCATTGCATACTCATGAAAGCAAATATTTTCAGAAATGCAAGATTTTCTAACAGAATTAGATATTTTCAAATAAATATAATTGAAGACCTATTGATATAAAATAACAATACTATTAATAAAGCTTAAATGTGTATTTTAGAGATATGAAGGAAAATTAAAATGGATTACACTGGAGGTATGTTCTCTTTATTTTTTAAATTTATTTAAAGATTTTATTTATTTATTCATGAGAAACACACACAGAGAGAGAGAGAGAGAGAGAGAGAGAGGGGCAGAGGCACAGGCAGAGGGAGAAGCAGGCTACATGCAGGGAGCCCAACGTGGGACTCGATCTCAGGTCTCCAGGATCAGGCCATGGGCTGAAGGTAGGCACTAAACCACTGAGCCACCTGGGCTGCCCTGTATGTTCTCTTTAATTAAAAAATTGCTCTAGGTATGTTTGGATCATTCCTCCAAAGGAAAATGATTTTCTGTATTCCTTAGTACAGATTATATTTGTTATGTAGGTGAAAAATTGAAACCTTCCTATCAGTAACATTTCTGTACATCTTATGAGTGAGTAGAAGGTCTTAAGTATTTTTTTTTTTGTTGTTGTTGTTTGCTTATTTCTTTATTTTCCTATTTTTAAACTACTTTTCTTTTTTGAGTTGAAGTCTTTTGGTTTTAAGTACACTGTGGGAAATTTATGAAGGGAACTGAAGAAAAGCAAGAAAATTTGGAACAATATTGAATTACTAATTAAGAGGATGTACATGCATTCTATAAACTAAATAATGCTGCTCAATGATACAGTTACATAGAGTTTTGAAAAGAAATAGCACTTTGCCCATGTACAGTACCTCTGGCAAAAGACTCAAAGTATATGAATTACTTATTTTCATAATTAATTTGTGATTTCACTTCATCAAACTTATTTTATGCATTAGTATTATCACACCTACATATATTTAAAATCTTGCAAAGGGACCTCTGGGTGGTTCCTTGGTTGAGCATCTGCCTTTGGCTCAGGTGGTGATCCCAGGGTCCTGGGATGGAGTCCCACCCACATCAGGTACCCTGCATGGAGCCTGCCTCTCCCTCTGCCTGTGTCTCTGCCTCTCTGTGTCCCTCATGAATAAATAAAATCTGTAAAAAAGAATAAAATCCTGCCAAAAACAATCCGTAAAAATGTCGTATTGTTTTTTAACCTTTGTTTCCCCATGATTTTTAAAAAATTTCAACATTTGTTTCTTTGTAATTTTTTTTAAGATTTTATTTATTTATTCATGAGAGACACAGAGAGAGAGAGAGAGAGAGAGAGAGAGAGAGAGAGGCAGAGACACAGGCAGAGGGAGAAGCAGGCCCCATGCAGGGAGCCCAACGTGGGACTTGATCCCAGGTCTCCAGGATCACGCCTTGGGCTGAAGGCGGCGCCAAACTGCTGAGCCACTGGGGCAGCCCATGTTTCTTTGTAATTAAAAAAAAAATTCCATGTTTGTTGTAGAAAATATGATAATTAGGGGTAGCCCGGGTGGCTCAGTGGTTTAGTGCCGCCTTCGGCCCAGGGCGTGATCCTGGAGACCCGGGATCGAGTCCCACATCGGGCTCCCTGCATGGAGCCTGCTTCTCCCTCTGCCTGTGTCTCTGCCTCTCTTTCTCTCTGTGTCTCTCATGAATAAATAAAATCTTTAAAAAGAAAGAAAATATGACCATTATTAAAATGGCAAATTTAATTTTACCTTTCAGAGGCAACCACTGTTACTTATATTTAATAGAAAGTATCATGTTTCATGTAATAGAATATATTCATGAAACATTCATAAAATGTTTTCTATTGATGATAGTGCTAAAAATTAACTCAGGGAAGACAGAATTCATTAACGTTTTTCCCAAGTGATCTTCTTCCCAGCTTCTCATTTTTTCTTTATTCTCTCATATTTTGTTCTAGTACCTACAGTTTTATAGAATCTGTTGAGATTTTTAAGACATCTGGAATTTGTTTGGGGTTTGATACACAGTAAGGATTTAATTTTTGGTCAGAACTTTTATTTCCTTTGGTAAAATTTTATAGTATTCTTTATTTATGGTTGCATATTTCTTGCACATTAGATTTATTCCTACTTATTCCATAGATTTGTATGACTGTGTTCAAAAGATCTTTTTTTCCTGATAAAATTTGCAATTGATTATTTCTGTGGATGGGAAAATCATTCATACTGCTCTTGATTCTGGCTGCATCTGAACATCAAAACATTTTCAGTTGATTGTGTCTGTCTTTCTGGGTAGGCATAAACAAAACTTATACTTCTCATTTTTCTTTCCTTCTTTGACTAAAACCTTCATTCCCCCTCCCTTTGAGCTTCATGGGAACCCTTTACTGTTTACCATTAAATGTAATATTTCCCTTGGCTCCTTATATGGAATTAAAGAAGTGTTCTTTGTTCTCAGTTGGTTAAGAGGCTTTTCTTTTCTTTCTTTCTTCTTTCTTTCTTTCTTTCTTTCTTTCTTTCTTTCTTTCTTTCTTTCTTTCTGTTGTTAAATGTTTATTTTAAAGTGGAAGTTAGATTTTAAGTAGTTGAGCCTTTGTACTATGCATCAATCAAGGTAGCAATAGGTGTGTTTTGTATTTATCTGTTAATATGGTGAATGTATTGTACAAATAGATACCTTTATTTATTTTTTTTAATAGATACCTTTAAATTAATGTGCCTTGTATTCTTGTGAAGAATCCTGTTTGGTAATGAGGGAATATTTGTAACTGTGCAACTGGATTTCTCAAGATTTTATTTGGGTATTTATTTATTTATTTATTTAAAGATTTTATTTATTTTTATTTATGAGAGAGATACAGAGAGAGAGGCGGAGACATAGGCAGAGGGAGAAGCAGGCTTCCTGCAGGGAGCCTGATGTGGGGGACTCAATTCCAGGACCCTGGAATCACACCCTGAGCCAAAGGCAGATGCTCAACCACTGAGCCACCCAGGTGCCCCTATTTGAGTATTTATAAAGAGAATCTGTAGGTTTTGGGGATATGTTTATTCATTTTTAGTGTTAGAGATATTCTAGGTTCATATCTCCATAAATATAAAGCTCTAGGCTCTATTCTTATTTTTACATTCTTTCTAAATGGTAGTGTTCTCACCACTCCAATTCATGTCTACCATGCTATCTTACCACTAGAATCCTACCAGAGGACCCTTTGTATGCTGCATTATTTGATATTTCAAATGTGTTCAGATGAAGAGTAAGGGGGAAGGAGGAGGAGGAGAAGGGATATTAAAATTTGTCAATAAAACCAGTGTTTCCTTTTCATAATTAATTTTTTTATTATTTATTTATGATAGTCATATATATAGAGAGAGGCAGAGACAAGGCAGAGACAAGGCAGAGGTAAAGGCAGAGGGAGAAGCAGGCTCCATGCACCGGGAGCCTGACGTGGGATTCGATCCGGGTCTCCAGGATCGCGCCCTGGGCCAAAGGCAGGCGCCAAACCGCTGCGCCACCCAGGGATCCCTCCTTTTCATAATTATTGTAACATATATAACTGTCTACATTTGTGTATATAGAATCTGTTATACAAATGAGAACAGGTTGTCTTTTGATATATTAAGTTGTATAATTTTTTTTAAATAAATTTTTATTCATTTATGATAGTCACACAGAGAGAGAGGGCAGAGACACAGGCAGAAGGAGAAGCAGGCTCCATGCACCGGGAGCCCGACGTGGGATTGGATCCCGGGTCTTCAGGATCGCGCCCTGGGCCAAAGGCAGGCGCCAAACCGCTGCGCCACCCAGGGATCCCCAAGTTGTATAATTTTTTTAGTAAATCTTTTTTTTTTTTTTTTTAAAGATTATTTATTTATTTATTCATGAGAGACACACAGAGAGAGGCAGAGACACAGGCAGAGGGAGAAGCAGCCTCCAGGCAGGGAGCCCAATGCGGGACTTGATCCTGGGTTTCCAGGATCAGGCCCTGGGCTGAAGGTGGGGCCAAACCGCTGAGCCACCTGGGCTGCCCAGTAAATCCTTTTTTTTTTTTTTTTTTTAAACATATATGTATTTGTGTGTATGCATATGGGTTTAATACTCAAATCCGTTTTTCCCATTAAAATAGATTGAAGCTTATGACATTTGCAGCCTTATGTCTGAGAATAGAGTTAAGCTTTTCAAGAAGAGTCAAATTCTTATTTTTTGAGTTCTAAGTAAGCTGCTGAAATTGACAGTTGATGCGAAAGTCTTGAAATCCAAGATGTTTGAATTGAAGAAGCTGGTGCTCTATGAGATAGAAAGTGTTTTGAAAAGTGTAAAGTAAAGCTCTGAAAATACCAGTACATAAATTCTTTTTTTTTTAACTTAAACAATAGATTAGAATGAAAATAGCTAAAAAGTGAGATGATCTCATCGAAACACTAAGTGTTGTTGGCTAGAAGGAGAGTTGCATTAGAAGCAAGGATCAATAGACATGGCATTGTCTTCCTTTCCTCTTCAGGCTGAGATATGGGAGGGATAATGTTGATAGGAATCCCTTAAGGTGAATATTTGAGCTTTACTGTCTAGGTGAAAGCCTGGAAGATGGAAAGACTTACATGACAGTATACATGGTCCTTTTTGAGTATGGTGTGATACTAGTAGCATTGGAATAGCTGAACCTCCCACTTCTTCTAGAACTTTGAGGAGCAACAATCTAATGGATATGTCCTACACTAGAGTGACATGGAGTCAGCAGGATAGAGATGTTTATGAGAAGCGTCTGAAGACTAAGGAGATGTAATAATCCCCAATTTACTGTCAATTCAGGAAGGCAGTTGGAACTTCTTGCATTCCAGGGCAGGGAAGTTGGTTGAGAGACCAGTGCTTGAAAGTACAGCTCTGTTATGATGAGGGAACATGGTCCAAAATGACAGCATGGTATACATAATTGGAGGCCAGCGACTATGGATAATTCTCTGAAAACCAGATTGCATAAATGCTGTTTATCATAGACTTGGAAGATGCCAGAGTAGGGCACTGCAGATCTGATGATGCTCCCACTAATGTCCTATGGCTGTTGTGTGAACTGCCCCTCCACATGGAACCCTCGCCTCAAGGAGAAGAAAGATGAGTCATGAAATTGTGAATGTAAGTTAAATTACTGAGGAAACCCAGAAGTGACTAAGTTTATCTATAAATGACTAGATTATGTTTTCTGACATTAGGAGAAAGAAGAGCTTGAGAGATATTTGATAAAACTTTACAGTAGAAAAAATTGTTATATATCTGAATTTTTATTTTATGAAATAATACATATGAAATATTGATAGTATACTTTGGAACTTAGGGTTCTCAAAATGTGGTTGAGGGAATGCTGATGGATCCCTGAAATCTGTTTAGGGTATGGTATCTATGAGGGCAACACTATTTGCAATATAGTACCAAGAATTTAAAAGCCATTTTAAACTATTTTGGGGAAAAATACAGTTATTTTAAACAAAAGCTTATTTTGTTAATGTGTAAGGGTTGTGCTATTATTTTTAAATGAATTAACACATCTTAAGTTGTCAGTTTTAAATTTTAATGTAGCATAAAGTAATTGGCAAAATCCATATAAAGAAAAGGTTTTTGGGATCTTCAGTGAATTTTAGAAATGTTAGGGAGTCCTATATACAACAAGTTTGAGAACCATTGGCTCAGACTCATTAGGGCCAGCCCGTGGATTGGAGTTTTTAAAGTAGAGTACAGAGATTGAAATCTGATTGGTATCTGAATCACATTGAGTATGATTCTCAAATTTTCTAAATCTCACTTTGCTTATTTATAAAACTGGGACAATAATGTTTAATTCTCAAGAACTTGTGAAGATTAGAAATATATGTACATTGACTACTCTAATATGCTTTTCCTACTAAGTGCTTATGCTTGTTGGATACATGAATATTAGATATTTATGTTTCAGATAACATCAGGGACATCTATGTGGAAATCACCCATAGTTTTCTTATTTACTTACCTTGTCCTTTGAAACCCGCTCAAAAGTTAGAAGAAAGTTGGAAAGATTATTGTTTTTCCTTTGAGTAAATTTTTACAGACACAATTTATGAGCCTCAATGTTTGCCTAGCATTTTTTGAGCCAGTGATTATCAAGTATTATGTTTCCCTATGTTGTATATTCTTAATTCTTCATTGTGCATTTCCACTAACTGCCATGTCTAGATTTTTGTTGCCTTGGTACTGTGTATGTGTGTGTATGTTTTTCTTTTCCTTTTTCTTCTCCCATAGCCTGCCAAACATCACCCTTCACATAGGCTCTTTTATGCCCCAGGTATGTGTGTGCTTGATTGCAAAATTACAGCTGAGTGACTGCATTTATACATTTTCCTTGTAAGTGTTGGTATTACGAATACATCTGTTCTCTTAATGAGAAACAGATTGATATACAATTTTACTGTAAAAAAAAGACACAGAAAAAGGAAATAGTTCCAGATCGGTGACATGTTTAAGTAAGTGACTATCATTTCTCTGAAGAATTGCAGCCTAATCGGATTCATTTTTATATTAATAAATCAAATAAAATATATTGAGGTACTTGGAGCAGCTTTCTTGATATACACAGGTCAGAAAAATCAAAAGTCATATTTATTGGATACGTGGTACAACATGGATGAAATTGAGATGGACAACCTGCTGCTTTTACTAATTTCAAAAGCATGGTTTGTTATTTAACATAACAATGAAATAATTAGATAAAGAAAGAGCAGTGAGTGGATGACTTTATTTTTGCAGTCTTGCGTTACTATAGCCACTTATTTAGCAATTTTTGTCTGTAGCAACCATTTGGAATTTGCATATATCAGAAGGAATACTTGTATTTATTTACTTATATTTTTTGGCCAGGAATGGAAGCAGAACTTGATGACAAAACGATCTTGGTGATGAATTGCTCCTGTTGCTGGTTATCTTGAATTGGGAGTTATCTACTGTGCAGTATAAGAAAAAAAGATGCCACCCCCATTCATTTTGATTTAATGGGTATGGAATACAACATACCATCTTTTCCTATAGCGTACATTCAATAGTGAATTGGGCAAAAAATGTATTAAGTAAGCTTCTTCGTTTTATATCAAAATCAATACCAGACTGTTACTGCAAATTTTAACATGATTTCCTCATCAGTTTGTGTGGTACTTTCATCTCTGATAACAGCTGGCCATCTAACTTAATAATATTAAATATAATGATTGAAAATGCATAGTCAGTTTTTCCTCTAACTCTTCATCCCCAACAATTACAGTGTTCATCATTCTGCTTGAAGTAAACAGAAACTCTGAGGAAATTAATTTAATAAAATTAAAAATAGATCAAAGGTATAAGAGGTGAAAATCCTTATGGTGACTGTGAATAAACATACATGTTTTGGATTATTTTTGGAAAGGTGTGAAGTTCTCTTTTATTTACTATTAAATATTCTATAGAAAGGAAGTGAAAAAGTTGTCCTATGGTGAAGGTAAAATCTCCAATCAGCCACTTCAGATAATAATCTGTCATAGTGGCTATGATTACTTACAGAGAATAAGATTCAGATAGTAAACACCTAGATCCTCCTCTAGGCAGGAGGAATATTGTCTCATTGTAATGTATTATATACTGTACATATACATTGCAATGTACATGTACATATATGTTGTAATATTTAATGTATTACTACCAATTACTGCTGCAGGCTCTGGGGATACTAAGAAGATCCTGCCCTTAAGGTGTCATTGCCTAATAATTTATAATAATATATTGAATTAATAATTATAAAATAGTGATAAGCCCAACAATATATGTGTAAAATTAATGGTGTGGAATATATTTTATTATTTTAATAATTGGCATCAAGACTCCTCTTATGAAGGGAACATCTTTGAATAAAGAACATAATGAGTCCACATGGAGTAGATGAGAACCATCCTATTGGAGGGGGGAGAGTGCAGAGACTCTTTCTGCATCAGAGAACCAGAGGCATTAATTTTGATATGAATAGGGAGAGGGCCTCTGTGGGATGTCATCAGGGGCAGGATGGGGAGTGGAGTGTCTGGTCATGTCTAGAAAAGACCACGTCTTTTTCTGGCCTGGCACTCCTTTTCTTGCTCTCCGTGGCTATTATTCCAGCTCTTCTCATAAGCGAGGGATCCCATTCTACTTTTCTCCCTTGTACCCACAGCACCATGCTTCTTCTACATTCTTAGAATGTTTATCTGTTAGTGTTTTAACACCTACATAGTTAAGGCTCATAGGGCTCTAGGAAAGCCAAGAGAAATTATTTGCTTTAGTAAAGTTTAGAAAGAAAGGCTGATTTTTAACATTTGAATCTAAAAGACACCTATTGTAAATTAAGTCGCTACATTTGTTGAATTTCTTCCTCAGAACTCTTTAAACTCTTTGTTTTCTTCATGTATGTTCTATATCACTTGCCTGTATAATTCCTGGAGAGAGGGAATAATGTTTCCTGTAGTTTTGTTAACATTCCTATACCTAACAAAATGGCTGCCCGACATAGGTGCTCATTCATATTTGTAAAAAAATTTATTGCTATTAATGTTAACAATTAATCTTTAATTCTGCCCCCCTCCCAATTTTAGAGAAAAATAAGATTGAGATAGTTATTCTATGTTCTGATTCTGGTAATTAGGACTCTTAGCTCAAAACAACTCCTCTGTTTTGATAATGCGATTGTAGTTCAAAAATCATTCTTTTTCTAATGGCATACTTGTAAAATTGCAGGAAAACTATCTCTGGAAATAAAAGAGCCTCTGTGTTCTTGCATGCAAGCCCAAGCTTATAAAGTATTAACTAGTTGACACAGAACTCAGTCTCCTTGGGAAGAAAATGAATACTTGAAAGGATTTTTGATGAAGAAAAGATTTCTTTGCTAGTTTAAATTTATTCTAGGAAGATCATTAGGAGTTTATGATATGTACACATAAGGACAGAAGAAGAAATATTTCTTGCTTTAAGATATCTGAGCTTTTGGGTGGCAGAGTCAGCTTGTAAGTAATGGCAGAGGTTCATTTTCTCCTAGGACATCTGGGGCCTATGTGGTATAGTTAAGGCTGTCTTAACAGTTTCTAAAAACTATCTCACAATTCTGGTTCTATTAATGAGGCTAATAATGCTATTTGGGCATAATATTAATAACAATTAAAAAAACTATGAACCCAATGACCTTATTCAGAGAGCAGATCCCTAATCACTGTTTGTTGCTATTTGAAAAAGTTTTGCAAATTTTCTTTTACTTAGATTTAAAATGACATTGTTTGGTTTCCAACACAGTAGAATGAGCAAGTGGGTGGGAGTAGAGTCCAGTCAGATGACTTGATAACTGGTTTCCTGCTTCTAAGAAAGCGTGAACACCTCTTGTATTTTAGAGAAACTTGACATTGAACTGAACATGATCTAGTGGGGAAGATAAACATACAGATATTTTATCATGATAAATGCTTTCATGGAATTTTAAACCAAATGTTGTAGAAGAGCTATAAGTTGAATTTTTTCTGAGAGAAGAGTTAGGGGAAATGCCATAGGTGATGACTGGGCCCTGAAAGACAGAGATGCCTTTCCTTTGTCAGGCTTACCCTCATTTTAGTGTCCCAAACTTTGACTCCCTAGCCTCCTTCAACTCCCTTGGATCTCAGGTTATTAGGAAATAGGGACACTATAGAGAATCTCCCTCAATTTCCTGCCATAAACCTGTCCATGCTTTTGCCTTTGCCACTTCCCTGCTTTTCTAGAAGAAGGAAGATCTTTTGCTCCTACTTGAGGCTTATTCTGATGCTGTGGGCCCACTTCTTTCCAACGGCTCTGAAACCACTTCCACCCACTTAACCCCTTAATCATTGATACCTTCCATCCTTCCCTGTCTCCAGGTGCTTCTCTTTCAAACCATTAGTGCTTGTGTCATCCATCAAAATAAGTCACTTTCCTCCCTCCGACTCTTCCCTTCCTTCTACTTCCCTTCATAGCCAAGTTTGTTTACAAGGCTAGTGTCAAGCCAATGTTCACTTCCATGCTCTTCACCTCATCGCTGCCTGGATAACCTCAGACGTCTCATGCTCATCATCTTCAAATCTGAACTCACGGTCTACCTTCTTGAGCCTGGTCTGCTGCCTGTGTTCCCTCTCTGAATTCACCTAGTCACAGAGTAGAGACCTGGAGCCACCTTCTACCTCCTTATTTCCCTTCTCTCTCCTCCCCCCCCCCTTTTTTTGTTATCATCACTAATATTTATTGAACATTTTCTATGTGATGGGGACTTTTCTGAATGCTCTGTGTCTATTGTCACAGGTAAAGGTACCAGCATCTCCTTGAGTTAGATACTTCTGTGCCTGTTTTACCAAGACACACACTGAAGAACAGCTTCAGTCCCACAAATTGAAGCTGTGGGGCTATAATTCAAATCCTGGCATCAGACTTGAGCCCACAGTCTGAAACAGCAGTACCACAGTTTATAATCTAAACTGTCACCAAGTGCTGTCACTTCTGCTTTTAAATCTCTTAAATCCACGTACTTGGTTCCATCCCCATACCACTAATGCAGTTCAGACTCTTGTCCAGAGTTCACTTGAACTATTGTGAGAGCTTTCTTACTGCTCTCAGCCCCTCCTATGGCTTTTGTTTTCTCTCTTCATATCTACTTCCAGAAAAATCTTTTAAAATGACTTTAGTAAACATATAATTCTAACACTTAAAATACTCAATGGCCTCATAACTCTATGGTAAGTTCAGACTTCTTCCTGGAGCATTTGGAGGACTGCATCCTCATCCTCGCTTTGTTTAGCCCTTTTTTTTTTTTTTTTCAATTACTTGGAGAAAAATGTAGTTGGTACATTGATCACGTAGCTGGCTCAAACATGTGAGCCAGTTTATATATTAAATAACAGAATAAGGATTTAGCAGATGTCAGAACCTTCTCTTCCCCATTCTTATTCTACCCTGGTCAGGTAGTCTAGGACAGGGGTTAGTTAGGCTTTGGAGTCAGACATGGGTTCAGTTCCTGACCTTCCTCTATTTCTGTAATCCTCAGTATCTTCATTATATGATTCTGATTATAATAATTCCATCCTTATTAGGATTTAGTGACCTGAGACATGCAAAGTACTTAGTACAATTATTGGTTCTTATTGGTAGGTTAGTACATTTGGCTTTGCTTCTTGAAATACAACAATTGCAACAAATTTAGAAGAGAGTGGTCTGGCAAGTGAAGTGACTCAACACGATGTTTTACAATAAACATTACAGTTGAATAACCTACAGTGATATAGTCCGAAGATAAAATGAGGCATGAGGATATGTAATAATTGTTTCCATATATTTGTGGGGATATGGAAGATTAGTTTGATTCATTCTTTTGGCTCTAGGGGCCATAACCTAATGGATATGAATTTAAGAGTTGAGGTAGATTTTTTCGCTCAATATAAAGAATTCTATTAACAGAACTGCCTTAAAATGACCTGCTCACTCTAGCAGGCATTCCAATGGAGACTGTGATTGTCAAGTGGTACATCAGCACTTTGACTAGAGATTCAGACTTGTTAATCATTAGCCAGAACTGCTGCCAGTTAGTCTCCTGGTGCCACTCATCTCTGCTGTTCTGTGTCAACTCCGTTTTTGTACAACATATTTTCTAGCCTATTCCACCTAGGCCATTTACAGATCATAGTTTCTGTGGCAACCAATCCCTATAATAAGTTGCAGTCCTCAAATAATAAAAAACCATGCCTATTTCTCCTGTAGTTGTTTGATGTCTTTTATTTTTCCCCAAAGTGTTAAATCTGCCCTTTGGGAATCAACATCCTGTAAACCCCAGGAGACAATCTAATGTTGTCTGCAACATGGGATTATTGCAAACAGCTGCTCATGTCAGAGTGGTGGGTAGCAAATTGTGCCTCAAGTGACCAACATGAAATGAAGCTGAGTGCATTGAACTCTGATGAAGCACAACTAAAGCAGTTTGTTGTAAGATAGATCTACTTGACATTTTCACCTGATCTCAAATTAGAAATATTATACATTTAGCAGTTATTAGACTTGTCTAGGAGTTACAACAATTGATTGACTCATAAAATCTGGATTACAATCTATATATGATCTTATATGAAATGTCTAATTTTCATGCTAAGTATTTTAGCACAAGGAAAAGTCTAGGAGGAAACATATGAAGTGTGGAATAATTAGAATTTATCTTTGCTACTACTTCTGTCTCCATCAGTTCTACTTGTATTCAAATGCCTGGGTTTCTGGAACTCATATGTTTTGCCTCATTTTCTCATCCAAAACTTTATCATGTAGCTTCATCCTGATGCTGCCACCCTTAGGTGGCACTTCATTTTTAGAACTTTCTGGACCTACTTTCTGAAGCATTTTATTTTCTATTTCTCCATGATCCTACTCATTTTTCCTGAGGTAAGAGCTATTTACTTCTGTCAACTCAATTATATCATCCCATGCCTTATTTTAGATAATGTATGTATTAACAAAGACTTTTAAAAAATCTTTTTCTTTCTTTCTTTCTTTCTTTCTTTCTTTCTTTCTTTCTTTCTTTCTTTCTTTCTTTCTTCTTTTTTTCTTTCTAAATATTTAATTTATTTATCAACACACACACACACACACACAGAGAGAGAGAGAGAGAGAGAGAGAGAGAGAGAGATAGGCAGAGGGAGGGAGAAGCAGGGTCCTCACAGAAAGCCTCATGTGGAACTCAGTCCCCGAACTGGCATCATACCCTGAACCAAAGGCAGATTCTCAACCACTGAGCCACCCAGGCATCCCAATAGTAGACTTTAAACAGGAGGCATTTATCCAATTCTACTGGTAGATGTTAGACTGTTGAAGGTGAAATTTAAAGAAAATAGGAAACCTTTGTTCACATCAAAATAGACTGCACATGTTCTGCCCGTGTACAGTTTCCCTTCTTTTCTTCTGCCTTCCAGAAAGAATTTTAGTCTGTTTGCTGTGTACCCAGGCATGGCTCTACACATGCCTGAAGGTAGAGAAGGAAGGAAAGGTTCATGTGTGGTGTTAGAGAATAAAAGGAATGTGGGATGAGGCAACAGTTTGGATATGGTGAACAGGAGGGAAAGTCCCTCTTAGGATATATAAAGCTGAAACTGAAGGAAGGAATCGGCCCTACAAGAAAAATGAAGCAAAGAGTGTGGTAGGCAGAGTGAACAGCATGTGCCAAGACTCTGAGGCAGTAAAAAGCTTAGCATGTTGCAAGATCTGGAAGGAGGCCAGTGTGGCTGGAGTCTCGTTCAGGTGAAGTTGGATGAGATGAGTTTGGATACGCTGTTAAGGGCCGTATCATTTAAGAGGGCAGAGGAAGTCTTTGAGGGAGATCTTAAGGAGAGTGATGTTCAATTTATAGTTTGATAAAGATTCTCTGACTATAATAAATAAATTGGATGAAATAAAAATGGAAATATACTTACAAGTCTAGGAAAGAAACTGGATTACTGTGGGGACAGAAAAAATAGAAGCAGATGGGTTGAAATACCTCTTGGGAGGTAGATATACAGACATTTTGGTTGGATTTGCTATAGTAGTAGAGGGAGGGAGAGGAAATGAGAATGGTGACTGGTTTTTTGACTTGATGGATGAGTGGATGGTTGTACTATGTAATGAGATGGTGAAGTACCCCAATTAATAGAAGAGGATGTTAAAACTTGAAGAAGTTAAGTATTTTCCCCAAGATTGCCTCTTTCTCTATTCTGTGTTTTCATTTTAAGCAAATGCTTGCAATATGAAATTATTTGTGTGGGAATTATATTCTTATTTTGTGTTGTGTCCCAAGGACTCAGCACTTAACTTTACTTATATTGAAGGCTGACATTCATATCATTCACTCATTTATCCAAGAGATAGTGAATTCTTTAAGTATCACTGGGTACAGAGTAGTAACAAAGAGAAATGGTCCCTATCTTGATGATGACGGTGAGGAAGGTAGGCCATCAAGTGATATAGCCAATACTCGACTGGGTTGGGAAGAAGCACTGGATATGAAGGAAGCCAGGAAAATCTCAGTGAAGGGCATGTCTTGTCTTAGCTGAACATTGAAAACTGAGGAGAATTTAGGAAGAAAGATCAGGAAATCATATTCTGGACAGAAGCGACAGCTCGTATTTCAAGCCAGGAATTCACAAAGCTCAGAGAACTTGAAATTGGAGACATGTGGCTGAAAAATTAAGTTCAGATGGAGCGGGGAGAGGTAAGTCTGCATAGGCAAGCAGGGCAAGTTATTTTGAGGAACTTGGGTGTTATCCTATGGTAGAAGGGAAGCCATTTATACTTTTAAGAAAGGACGTGTTTTGATAAAAATCATCATATTAGAAAGACCATGGTAACTATAGTATGGAAAATGAATTAGAAGGGGGTACAACCACTCAATAAATACTTGATAATATTCTTCAAATGTCTCATATATATGACAGGCAGTTTTGAGGATTTTCAGTTTGGTTGAGTTCAAACCATGAAAGATTTAAAAACCATATGGTATGGTATAAATAAGGCATTACTGCTTTTTTATTCTGTTATTAGAATTTTTAAGCAGTCTGATTTTTAGTATATAATAAGTTTCTTGAAAGTTGGCTCATTTTTTGCACATCTTTATCCTAGAAGAATATTAAAATAAATTGTAAACAAACCCTGTAACTTTTTAGAGATTTGTATATCTTTTTCTATGAAAAAGGGTATGTTTACTGATACACATGTTCTTATTAGCCTATCTAGAATTACAGTAAAAATTAACATATTTCAAATGCTTCTAGAGATCATACTCAAGAGGAAAAAGTTGAAAAGGGATATAAAATTTTATTGCTGTTATAAGTACACTTACCTGTAATTATGACAACATTTTTAAGTCTGCAAGAAAATACTGAGTAGTTTAAATATCAACTTATTATTAATGTAAGATTGTATATGACATTTGTCCATTTTATTAGTGTATATGTGCCGTAAATATTTTAAAAGCAAACAATATTTGAACATATTTTCAAAACTCCTAATTGCTAATTCCTGTTCTTGAAATTAAATCCCAGAAGGGTCTTGTAGGTCAAATCTAATTTCCTTCCCAAACACAATGTATTTTTTCTACAATCCAGTATCAAGCTTCTCTTTTACCGTGTCTTTTTAAATGTTTTGATTATTTGAAGTTCCTTCTGAAATACAGAACTAATCTCTTTCTTTGAAAAATCTGCCTTTTTGGCTCCAGCTCTATCCTCTGTGGTTTCAAGGATATGTTTAAATATTTCATATGTTATCAAGACTTATTCATGAAGATTTATGCTGGAGTGTTAACCCTGGGAAAGGATTTACTTCAGAGTATAACGAAATAGTTATTTAAAGCTAGTTTCCCTTCTGTGTTTATGTGTGCTCAGAAGTGTTCAGACTGGATTGAAAGTCTCATTTGGTATGTACTTATATATTTTTTCCCCAAACTCTGATTGCAGTTTACATTATGATTCATTCATTCATTGTGTTTGCTGCATATTTTCCATTTCTCTACACTAGAATATAAGTGGCAGGTGCCTAGAACACTGTTTTATACATAGTAGGATCACAATAAATGTTTGTTAATTGAATTTGTCATTGAATAAAAGTGATTTAAAGTCTTCCTAAAAAATCTCCACGATCTTGGTGAGATTTATTGGCTATTAGACTTGCCACTGAAAAGTTGTTATGCGAAAGATCATAAGGCTAGTTGTTGAGATGTCCTTCCTAGATTCTGATTATTCTGGTTACCATTGCTGGGATGAAATCATTACCCCAGGATGTAATCTCAGAACAAATGTAATACATGCTTAAGGACTCTGTCTCCCTCATGTTGCTTGCTCCCTTTGTGTTGCTGCCTCACCGGGATGATTTTTTTTTTTTTAAGATTTTATTTATTTATTCATGAGAGGCACAGAGAGAGAGAGACAGGCAGAGACACAGGCAAAGGGAGAAGGAGGCTCCATGCAGAGAGCCCAATGCTGGACTCCATCCGGGGTTTCCAGGATCAGGCCTTGGGCTGAAGGTGGCGCCAAACTGCTGAGCCAACCTAGGCTGCCCCACCGGGATGATTTTTATTACCATAATTAGTTCTGCTTATTTTCAGAAGTACATATAAGTTGAATTATATAGTATATGCTCTTGCTGTCTGACTTCTTTCACTCAACATTCTGTAGATGAGGTTCTTCCCAAGTGTGCATAGCAGAAGTTCAGTTTTATTGCTCTGAAGTAAAATGATTCCACAATTTATATTTCATTCTTTTGTCAACATTTAGATTGCTATTCATTCATTCATTCATTCATTCATTCATTCATTCATTCATTCATTCCTGCTACAGATACTCTTTAATTTTTTCTTTATGTGTGTGAATTTCTCTTGGCTATCCACCTAGGAGTGGGATTGTAGGGAGACAGGGTATGCATATGTCCAGTTCTAAGAGACGACACTAAAGATTTTTCTATAGTGTTTGTATTATATTTATATTTTAGAATATGGTGAACACTAGGGAAGTGTTTTGATGAAAAAGAGGCTATATGGCTGAAACCATGCATGGTTTTAAATTTTGAGAAATCTAAATGTATGTAAGTAAGCTCCGGTGGCTCAGTGGTTTGGCGCCGCCTTCAGTCCAGGGCGTGATCCTGGAGACCCTGGATCGAGTCCCACGTCGGGCTCCCTGCATGGAGCCTGCTTCTCCCTCTTCCTGCATCTCTCTCTGTGTCTCTCATGAATAAATAAATTCTTTAAAAAAAAGTTAGAATAATGTCTTTTGTACTTCTCTTTTTGTCCCCACTTTTCCATTTCATATGGGAAAAAGTGGAGCGGGTAAGTATATTGTCCTGCAGCAGTCATCTTGAAGTACAAAGATATCTCAGTAACAGAACTTTAAAAACGGAATGTTCAGGGAACTACTAAAGATGTACTTGATGTCCAATAGTGATGATTTTTCTTCTTTTTTTTTGTATGCTATAAAAACTGAGTGACTCATAGACTTGAAATCATGAAAAAACTAGGAGAGTTTAGTTCATTTGACATTCAAAATATTTTTCTTTCTTTTCTCCTCTACTAAGGTTTCTTGGTAATGTGTAACACGTTACAGACAACGGACTGCATCTAAAGAATTTTGTATACAGAATAATAGTATTAGTGATAAACATAGAATTGCTATCTCTTTGGCAATGATAATTGCCTAATAATCCAAAATTAGCACTTAGGGGGTACATGCAGGTCTCACTATGTGTTTTAAAACATAGACATCTTATTTAATATGGTTTCAGAAGACCATTTCAGCCTCAGGTACTACATTAAGTACAGTGTTTGGAAAGTATTTGGATGTATTGCAGAGGTTAATTGCTCAATTTTTACCAAATTCCTTTACTAATGTAAGAGTAAGTCCAGAAGAAAAAGTTGAGTTGAAATTTGTGAGATTGGGAGATGAAAACATCACTTCATTTATTTGTTTATTTCATGCTCAGTTTTACTTTCTTTCTTTTTTTTTTTTTTTTAAAGATTTTATTTATTTATTCATGAGAGTCGCAGAGAGAGAGAAGCAGAGACACAGGCAGAGAGAGAGGCAGGCCCCATGCAGGGAGCCTGATGCGGGACTTGATCCCAGGACTCCAGGACCACACCGTGGGCCAAAGACAGGCACCAAACTGCTGAGCCATCCAGGGATTCCCGCTCAGTTTTACTTTAATCTAGCTGAGAGCAGTGTTAAAATTTGATTACCATTCTTGACTTTGGTTCTTTCAATCAGTATTTCTGTACCTTTAGATAAACCTTTTACTTCATTGAGTCTTAGTTTCTGTTAATTGAGTCTTATCTGTTAATGAGAATGTGTGCCTAAGCTGGTCTCTTCTAGAGCTAATTTTTGGGTGATATTAATGTAGGGTACTAGATGTATTTTTAACAAAGCATTGCTTGGATATGCCTCTCTGGTTTCCTTTCTTCTTCCTTGCAAGTGGAAGGAAATATTTTGAGAGAAAATAACTATTCTCCCTTTTCAGAGCTTCATAACTGGTCCAAAATGAACCAAGGAAAAGAGAGATCTGCTAAATCATGGCATTGAACTTGGTGTTCTAGGCATTATAATTTCTGATGAATGGTGTCTCCTGAGACTTCTGTAAAATGATACATTCTGACATCCAGTGACCATTTAAACTAATATTTCTATTATATAATTCAGTTGCTTCTGTTTCCTGGAGATAATGACATTAGTTTGTACTGAGGTAGATAATGATTTTGTTAGCAATTTCCTTTGTGGTAAGTGTTTTTAAAGTAATTTAGTTTGAAGAAAGAATCGTTTATACAAATAAAATCCAGAGGAACTCACCTGTAGTGTACTATGATAAAAAAAAGAGTCAGTGACTACTGGGATAACATACTTGAGACTCAAGGTATATAGTCACATTGACTAATTTATTTTTAGGAAAACTTGTTGCCAACTATAAATTTTTTTTTTAAAGATTTTATTTACTTATTCATGAGAGACACAGAGAGGCAGAGACATAGGCAGAGGGGGATGCTGGCTCCATGCAGGGAGCCCGATGTGGGACTCAATCCTGGGACTCCAGGATAATGCCCTCAACCACTGAGCTACTACTCAGGTGTCCCGCCAACTATAAATATTTTTAAAACACACACATACACATACAATAGTATGGTGAATGGTCAAGACTGTGGAATCAGACCCATTGCTAGTTCTCTCATGAATGAATAAGGAATATTAGACACCTGAATTTTTTTTTTTTAAATTTTTATTTATTTATGATAGGCACACAGTGAGAGAGAGAGAGAGAGGCAGAGACACAGGCAGAGGGAGAAGCAGGCTCCATGCACCGGGAGCCTGATGTGGGATTCGATCCCGGGTCTCCAGGATCGCGCCCTGGGCCAAAGGCAGGCGCTAAACCACTGCGCCACCCAGGGATCCCAGACACCTGAATTTTTTAATGCATAAAACAAGAGTAATAATACTTCACAAATACACATGGTAAATACTAAGTGAAGTGATAACCAGAAGCATTCATTACAGCACTTGGCATACAGTGGTACTCAATAAATATCAGCAATTTTTTTTCCTTCATGATGCTAGAAGGTATTATATGGCTTCTAAGTTATCAAAGACAGTTTAAGTTATATGAGTCAAGTTTTACCATTAAGCATAGTTGTTATTATTTTTTTTAAAGATTTATTTATTTATTCATGAGAGACACAGATTGAGAGGAGAGGCAGAGACATAGGCAGAGGGAGAAGCAGGCTTCTCGCAGGGAGCCCGATGCAGGACTCCATCCTGGATCCGGGGATCACGACCTGAGCCAAAGGCAGGCGCCCAACTGCTGTGCCACCCAGGTGTCCCAAGCATAGTTGTTATACTCTAATGTTTGATTCCTGTTGTATCTGTTAACTGTTTTTACAAAAGTTGTTGATTGCTCAGCACACCTATTTTCTTTTTATGGCTGATAATAGTTTGCTGTAGCCAGAATGACAAGGATGGGGTGGAAGGTTGACCTTTAGTCTTAGATTTTTATCTATAATATTTATAGTCAGAGCAAAACAAGGATGCGTTAAGAAGAAATAGCATTTGTTCCTTCCTTCCTTCCTTGCACAGTTTGGGTCTAGTCTGATCATGCACAACTTCTGCCCACCTTTCTCCCATGGCTCTCTCTTCAACATGGACCTCGTTGGACCTCATAGGCCATCATCTCTGCCACTGTGCACTCCATCATAACTGAGGTCTCCCTCTTCCATGAAATTCTTGTACTGTGCTTCTTGTCTTCTTCCTCTGTCTCACCTTCTTGCCACCTAGCATAGCTACCTCAAATTGTAATATGTTTTGTTATGTGTGTTTTAAGTCTACAACCTGATTGTTTGTAGAGGCAGTCTTTGTGTGTGCATGTGTGTGTGTCTCTGATAAAACTTAAAGAGTCTTTCACATAGTAGATTTGTAGTGAAAGTTTGTTGGTACTGTTGCTGCTTCTACTCTGGCTGATGTTAAAAAAGGACAAAAATTTGCTTCTAGTTGTATGGCACTTTGAGTAACTAATACACTCAAGTTTTGACTAATTTGAGGTCAGACTTGGTTCTTTGAGCTGAGTATTTGATTCGTTCCCATTTATCTGTTTGTTGATCTGCCCATCCATCCAAATAATTTATTTAATACTTTAATTACAAAGCATGTGCCAGGAGCCATGGGAAATAGGAAAAAATCAATTGGTAAGGGATGATTATACTAATTACTGGTATTGCTATTCCTAAATAAGTGTTTTGTATCTTTAAATAACTTCAAAAGACTGGCAATTCAGGGTTTATTTATGTTTCTAAGTTCAAGTAAACATTTTAATACAATGTACTACTTTTTGTGATTCCTTGTTTAAAGAAAACTATGACATTTTTATTTAAGTGATAACTACTGGTCCTTGTTGCAGTGGTTAGAATTTTAATCCTAATATAAAAATGTTACTGAGCCAAGAAAGTGCTGCAGAATTTCTGAAGGCCAAATATTGAAATTTAAATAATAATAATGTAGGCTTGCTTTTAAATAACTTGACTAAAATTTAAAGATGGAGTTAAAACAAGATTTGACCAACTCAGATTATATATATATCTTATGTGCTAATCTGTTTTTGGTACTATGCTCATTTATTTGGTCTACCTCATTGGGGCTAGTTTCTATTGGGCCACTTTACATTACCCACTGTAAATGACATAAAAAACCTGAAATCTGCTTATAAGAAAGACAATCTGATAAAAAATGTGAACACATTTGCTTTTTACATAAAATTTGTTTAATGGAAGGATCTGATAAAAACTTTAAAATAAATGTGTTTGATTTTTTTTTTCCCATGGGGGATAAGTGAAGCAATTGCTTTAACTGATTAGAGAAGAGGTTATGTAACAACAAAACAGGCAGGCCTAAATACGAATGTATGGATATAAAAAGGAACTAATCAGAAATTGTAGAATTGAAAAATGTCACTGACAGTAAAACATGACTCAGGATAAACTCTAGAAAATACATTGGTAGAGTTTTTGAACTGGAATATATGGTTGAGGAATCTATAGCAAAGTAAAAAAAATAGGTCAAAATATAAAGCAAAAAAATATTGTTGAGGGGCGCCTGGGTGGCTCAGATGGTTAAGTGTCTGCCTACAGCTCAGGTCATGGTCCCAGGGTCCTGGGATCAAGCCCCACATCAGGCTCCCAGCTCAGCGGGGAGCCTGCTTCTCCCTCCCCTCTGCCTGCATGCTCCCTTGCTTGCATGCTCTCTCTCTCTTTGTCAAATAAATTAATAAAATCTTAAAAAAATATTGTTGAGACTAAAGGAATGGCTAAAAAGTGCCATCATGACTAAAAGGATCTAAAACATCTTAAGCACATGCTCTCTTCATTTATCTCCTATTCACTTTATTTATTTATTTATTTATTTATTTTTAAAGATTTTATTTATATATTCATGAGAGACAATGAGAGAGAGACAGAGACACAGGCAGAGGGAGAAGCAGGCTCCATGCAAGGAGTCCGATGTGGGACTCCATCCCAGATGCCGGGATCACGCCCTGAGCCGAAGGCAGACGCCCAACCGCTGAGCCACCCAGGTGTCCCTCCTATTCACTTTAGAAATAACTTACTAAGATGAGATTATGTAAGCATACATAAAAACATTTTTGACAGAAAAATTCAAAATTAAGGAAGAATATAATTGAGTTAAAAAGTGCAAGTGCTTCTTTACTCTTTTTAACCATCCACAGTATCATCTCAGACCTTTGTTCCTATGTAAATTTTTCATATCATTGCACACCTTTTTAAAAAATCCACATTTAAAATTGTGTCTCTTTGTAATCATGTGTATCTCCAGAATAGATGATTAGAGATGGAAATAATATGTGCAAATTTTTAAAAATGATTTTATTTATTTATTCATGAAAGACACAGAGAGAGACACAGGGACATAGGCAAGGGAGAAACAGGTTCCCTGCAGGGTGCCCGATGCAGAAGTTGATCCCAGGACCCTGGGATCATGCCCTGAGCCAAAGGCAGAGGCTCAACTACTGAGCCACCCAGGTGCCCATGGTGTGCAAATTTTAAATTTTGATAGGTACTGGCAATGTTGTTCTTCAATAAAGTTGTATGATTTTTTTTAAGTTGTACCATTTTGTATTCTCACCAATATTATAAGAGAATGACAGTTTTCCCGTACTCTCAGTAACCCTGGTTGTTATGAAACTATTAAATCTGTCATTTCATTGGAAGAGTATCTTGATTTTATTTGCATTTCTTAATTTATTAGTGATGTTGGACATCTCTTCAACTTCTTATGTTTATTTTTATTTCTTCTGTTAATTGAATGTTCATAACTTTTACTTATCCTTATTTTGACTTGTTTTGTATAATCAGTACTAACCTTTCATTGTTATATGTGCTATAAATGTTTCCTTCTCATCCATTTGCCATTTGGCTTCATTTTATTTCCACTTGCGGACCTTTTATCTTTCATGTTGCATAGTTGAGTTTTTAGAACTCTTCAGGCTTATAATGTAGATGCCTGGTATCATCCTCAAATTGATCTTACATAAAGGGAGGCATCATTTCATCAAATACAATTTTAAATATCTGAGTCATCCACTCAGAAAGGGTGAAGGGGGCAAAATTAAAGCTCTAGTTTGTATCTTTTCTATCAGAGCACCATTCCTGTCTCCCCTGCTCCCTGTGCCTGAGTTAAGCTTAGATTTCACAAGAGCATCAGTAAGAGTGAATCTCTGCTAAGCTCATGGGAATTGGCCTGTAACTTGTTCTTGTCTCAGGATCAAAGGCCAATAAAAGCTGCTCATCAGAGCTCTCAACAGGATGATTAATACATGCAAGAGTGATGTGATTGGAGAAAGAAGGAATAGGTATGTCTCAAAATTTTGGTCTTTGACCAATGTTACCTAAAATCGACTTACCTTTTCTTTCTGTCTTTCTGTGTAGTGAGGCATGATGGAAAAAGGGAGGGAAATGGAATATGATGTGACATGGCATAAAGATAGTGAAAGTGAAAGATTAAAATAGAAGGTGCATTTCATAGTCTTGATATCTCCGATGCTGGGGCAGTTGGTGCCGCATATCTGCAGGGAGCTCTGTTCCCAGGGGCTCTTTTGCACTGTCAGGACCAGGTGGAAAAGAAGCAGTGAGAACTTGCAGCGTACCTGGGTGCTGTCTTTCTGTAGTCATGCAGATCTGAAACACCATGTTATACAAGTTAGTTTTTATTGTGAACACCTTTGTGAGCTGAGATTTTTATCTATCTATCTATCTATCTATCTATCTATCTATCCATCCATCCATCCATCCATCTACATATGTGAATTTCTTTTCTCGTTTATCTCAGGTTGAAAAGTGTGCGAGTTGTGTTTATGTGTGTAATTGCTGGATAAAAGGGAATGTATATTTTATGAGGTTGGCAGGATAATGCTCCCTGCCGACATCAGAGATGTCCATACCATAATTGTTAGCACCTTTGCATATGTTATTTTGCATAGTAAAGGCATTTGGCAGACATGATTTTGGTTACCAACCTCCCACTGGTGGGATTAGCCTGGACTGTCTGGGTGTATATGAGTCCTGAAAAGTGGAGCACCTTTTCTAAGGTGTTCAGAACTTGTGTTCAGAGCTTGGACACAAGAAGAAAAACATGGGAAGCATGAGAGGGCCTGAAGATGTCACTACTTGGCTTTGGCAGTGATTCATATTTTTATTCCTTCTATTTCATTGATAGAAATGTTGAAGGCTATGAATTTGTCTCTGATCTGTGCTTTCAAAACATCCATGTGTTGTAATTTCATTAATATTTTAAAAAGATATTATTATTTCAGTTTGTATTCACCTTTTCACCCAAGAGTTGCTTAAAAAAACACAACAAAATAGGTAGAAGGGCTGTTTACAAAATTGCTTAACTAATTTGTAGTTTTTATTTCATTGAGACCAGAAATTGTTGTTTTCTAATACTGCTCTTTTGCAGAACTTACTGATACTTTCCTTGTGACATAAAATAGTATTAATTTTGGTGGTTTTCTGTACACATGTAAAAAGGAAGGTTGATTTCTATTTTCTGCATGTTAAGTTTAATATATGACCCTAAAATCGACATTATTAATTACATATTCAGGGTTAAAAGAATCTTTGCAGTGTTAGTCCACTTGATCTTTTACTTAGTGGCATGTGAAAGACTCCTATGAATAGTTTTGGTTTGTCTTTGTCTCCTGGTGTCTCTGAGGGTTTTTTTTTGTTGTTGTTGTTTGTTTGTTTGTTTGTTTTTTAAAGTAGGCTCCATGGCCAGCGTGGAGCCTAACCCAAGAGAGCTTGAACTCATGACCCTGAGATCAAGACTTGAACTGAGATCAAGAGTCAGATGCTTAACCAACTGAGCTACCCAGCTGCCACTTAGTTTTTGCTTCAAAAAGATTACTTAGTTATATGCTATGTAGATATTTATTATATCTTCACTGTATTTTTTTGGCTTTTAACATTAAAAAAGTGTCCTTTTTTACATTTAATGGTTTTTGTTTGCCATTTTATTTTGTTTGATACCCATGTTACTATCCCTGCTCATTTATTATTTCAATTTTCCTGATATTTTTGCTTATCCCTTTATATTTGGGCTTGTTGACTCATTTTCTTTTAAGGATCTACATTGTATACAGTGCGTAGTTAGGTTCTGCTTTATGAGCCAGATTAAACAGTCTTTTCCTTAAAATGGGTTAATTGCATTCAGAATTACTAAAAAGACTGCTGTGTTTGGCCTTAATCCTATTATGTTATTTCATATTATAATTATTATATATGTTATGGTATATTTGCTGGGTGTCTTTTTCTACGTGTTCTTTTTTTTTTTTTTTTTTTTGAATTTTCTAGCAAGTTTTGAGTGGCTGCACTGAAGTTGTGTCTTTGTTAATGCCTTTATTCCCAATTTAAAATTTTATTCATTTGATGTCTGGTTTGGTAATGTTTAATAGTATACTTATTATGGCCTGTACAAAAAGTACCTTCTACTTTGTTTTCCTCTCATTTCTTATTTCACTGTTTTATCATTATTTATACTTCATGAGAACATTCAGATCATAATATATCATATATAGCATAATATTATTTCCCCATGCTTAATTGTCTTTGTGTCTTATTTCTACAAATGAGGATATAAATGTACACTATTTGTTCTTTGCTTAATTTTCCCAGTCACTGCTTAGTTGGATTAAGTTCATCTTTAAGTACACTCTTCAAGGACTCATGGACATAGAATTTTTTGAGCTATTACATGTTTAAAAGTGTTTTTCAGTAGCTTTGATACTCAAAGGCCACTTTACTACATATCAATACTGAGATTGCATTTGTTTCCTGGGGTTTTATGAAAATGCAGCTCCAATAGTGTGTTGCTTTGTATCTTGTTTTTGATAAATCTGTTGCCAGTCTAATTCTTTTTCTTTCGTACATTATTTGAAATTTTTGCCTGGAGACCCTGAGAATTTTTCCTTTAACATCTGCTAATTTTATTAGGATATATCTCTGAGTTGATCATTGCAGGTCCTTTCCCCCTGGTGCCCATTCAGTGTGTAGATTCAGGTCTTTCATTTTTGAAAACCTTATTGAATTGGAGTTTCAGATATTAATGCTATTCCATTTAACAAAAATCTTCTTTAGGAACTCCATATACATGTACGTTGGGATTTCTTTTGCCTGTCTTTCATTTTAGTCACTTTCTCTCTGATCCTACTTACTTTATTCTCTATTTCATTTTATTCACCTGGCTGTTTTTGTCGTTTCTCCAGTAGCCTTTTTTGTATTTTCATTCAAATCTATTTTCCCTTTAGCATCTTGCAGTTTAGTTTCCATTTGTGGATGGGTCGAAAAATGTGGCATTTAGATTTCAGTCTGTTAAAAGTATAGTAATTCTATACTTCTGTTTTTTTTTTTCCTGAGTTTAGTTAACTCTTGTTTTATTTCTTCCTTCATTCTTGTCATGCATTTTTTTCCGAGTTTTTAATTTCTGTTTTATCTACCTAAAGCTGGATCTGTGGGTATTTAATTAAGCTGGGAATGTTATGTTAAAGTTCCATCTGTTTTGGCAATTAGTGGAGAGGGGGTGGAATTTCCATCAGCCAAATTGTTTGGGTTCTCACTTTCAGTTTTCTTTTGACAGTAGTTTTTTTGTTGGCTTCTTTTCAGTGGGTTGGGATGGTTATGACATTACTAGTTCAAGAGCCACTCTCTTTTGTCACATAGGCAAAGTACTGTTTCTTTACTGAATAGCATGGCTCTTGATTTTTAAATTTTCTTCTGTCTTCAGGGATTCTAAACATCCCACTGCTTCTTTATCTCTCTATGTAAAGTTGCCAAGGAAACCTTTCCTTCTGTTTTAACTCCCTTCTTGCTCCAACGTGAAGCTTTTCTACGTTGCCTTGTCATGGCCCCAGTACCTTTGCAAGTCCTTGTTCTTGTCTGTGCTCTTATCTAACTGTTGAACTTTCAGTATTTTCATGTAGAAGATCAACTTTTTAGCAGTGGTTTTAAGACTTAGGCCTGTCATCAGCTCCTCTCTTCTTACCTTCAGTGTAATTTCTCCTGAACTGTTCTTGGTCCCCATGAAGTTTGGTGGCAGGAGCACCACTGAGAGCTTGCTGGGATTTAAGGTTTAGTTTTGTACTTATGCGTAATTTGAAGTTGAGAAGTTTCTGTCTTCTAGTTATGTTGAAGTCATGAGTTTGTGTTTTTTTTATTTCTTCTTCCTGTTCTTTTTAAAAGTTTTTTTTTTTTTTTTGCCCCAGAATATGTTGGGACTTTGAGATTTTAAACCACAGCCATTGCTGTGACTCCCCAGAATCTTCTCTCTTCGTTGATATCACCCAATATCCTGTAGCAATTTACACGTTTCTTAGTTTTGCTTGAGATTCAAATCTTGAATATATACAAAAGCTTTCCAAATGATGAGAAGATATTCTAACTAATTGAATTTATACATCATAGTCTTTATCAGGCATGTAGGTTCAGCAGGTTAGACAAAAAAGTGGATTTTGAGGTCTTACCAAGGTCTAACTACTGTAAAAATCAATGGGTTTTTGTCTTTCTGTTATTAATGTTTATGGTCCTAATGTGTTTTGTGAGACTAAATGATAAAACAGTGATCTTCTTTTTCAGTGTGATACATCATTGACTGCTGCCTTTTTGCTAAGATTATTTGAGACAACTATGTAGGTTTAGTAGTCCAAGGGCACGTTGAAGTTTCATGTGGAATAGTTACATGGGAATTTGCTGAAGCAATTACTCTGCTGTTTAATGACAAGTAATTATCCACATCACTTCCCAAGCTATACATCTCTCTCTTGCCCTTCAGCATTACGAACATCCCACCTATTGGCACGAACATTTATTCTGCATAGTATCCAGCTGTTACCCACTCTAAGATATAACACACCTCTAATTTATTTAACTAAATCTAAGTCTTGCTTTTGGGGCTTGTAAAATCTACCTTTTGACTGATTTTTTTGTATTCTTCAAACTTTGTAATACTTTTAGAATCTGTGGCCCCTGAAATAGTTTTTTGTAACACTAAGGAGCAAGAAGGGATAGTAACTTTCCTACTAGAGAAAACTGGGTAATCCGTAAATGCATTCTTAGTTACCATTCTTTGAGCTCCTATTCATTACTAGTTGCCATAGATTTCATTGTAACATCATAATTGCACTCCTATTGTTTAAATTATTTTTTCTGAATTATATCAATTCTTGGAGCTTCTTTAATAATTCTTTGTAACCTGCAGCAGAGTTGAAAAGAACTCCTGCTGTATTGGCAATTTTTAAAATAACTTTGAAGAGCTTATAGGAGAGTACTCTGAGAGAGCTGTTCCAATGGTACTGTTTTTAAAAATCATACAAGTTCTCTGAGTAAGATTGGATCATTGTACTTTCATTAGTTCTGTTATGACTGAGAGGTCATGAAGTGGCTACTGCAGTTAGCTTTTATGTTCTTCAGCTTAGCAATGATAAGATGGAAAAATATGAGCAGATCTTGTGCTTCATAATGCTCCTATTCCCATACTTAATACTATGTATTATATATTTATCTCCTCTCCCCAGACAGGTGATCATGTATGTTGTTTAAACTCCATTTCCATACTGAAGTTTTAGGAGCTTTTTCATATGTAAATATCTGGAGAGTTCAACATTTCATATTTTATATGCTCCATGTTTTTCTGTTTCCATTTCTGACCTTAAGGAATTTGTGACTCTCTTATTTCTACTTCTGCATTTACCTGGATAAACCAGAGGATTTGATGATAACATTTAAGTCATCAAGATATTGTAAGATTACTTTTCAGCTTCTAATTTACCTCTAAAAATAGTTAAAAATACTTTTTCAGTTCAGAATCAATGCATTGGTGAGCTAAATTCTCCCATTTTTATTTAGCTGTTTGTTCATATATTCATATATTTGTATTTCTGTACCACATGCCGTGAAAGATTTAGTTCAGTCTTTGAGGGTATAATGAGATAGATGGATAAATGTACAATTATTATACCTCGTAAGAACAGTTGTGATCTATATGTATAGCAAGGGGAGAGCATGTTTACACAGTCATAGAAATTATTTCTTTACAGTGACACATTTATGTAAGCTACATCATGATTTACTAGAAGTTGAGTGAAAACTCAGATAAAGCAGGTTAAATGAGTCATTCTATTGAGATCATATTTTCTCTTACATAAATTTTAAGAATTAGTATCTTGAGTTAAACTTTTCTGAATTAGTTATGTTTTCTGACTGAGTTTAGGAGATGTCTGTTGTTACTGTATCTAATTTCAGTTTTCCAGAGAGCAATTTGGAATCAGACATTTGAAGACAAATACTTAGAATGTTCATTCTTCCAAGAAAGAAGTCTATAGAGCTGTGATTATGTCTTCTCAAGTTAATTTTGTAATATCATCTAGTATCTGATTCACAATTATCCCTAAAGTATCTTTTATGTAGTGTTTTTCTGGTACTAAAACTAAAGTTCACAGGATTTTTGTATCTCATACATCTTTTTAAATAAAATCCAGTGCCTTCTGTTTGATAGCTGTGACTACGATAAAAAATAGTGGGTCTTTCCCAGGGAATAGCCTCTCTTTGTTTAAGAAAAAAAAAAAAAAAGATACATTGGAAGCATTTCACACAAAATCATAGTGGCACAAAGTGCTGAAACCCTTCTTTGCCTCCATTGTTGATTCAAGTGGGATTAACAGTGGAGGAAACAATATTGTACAGCTCCTTTCTTTTTCTCCTCTTTTAACTTTTGCTCTCCTCCCCTTTGCACTTTTGCTCTCCTCCCCTTTGCACTTTACCCTTGGACTTCTGCTCTTCCAGATTCGTGACTCTTAATGTGGAATGAAGACAGCTAAGAGGATTTCTGAATCAGGTTGTATAGGAGGCAGCTGAAAATTGAACTGTCTTGAAACTTGCACTTCTGTGAGAAGATTACATGCTGACAATTTTGAAATTATTATAACTTTGATGAAGACGATGATGAGAGATTTTAATTCTAATCTTTTCTCTTTATTAAAAACTTTTTCTGTGGTTTCAAGAAAATTGAAAATACTTTCATTAATTTTATCAACTATTTGCTAAGCTCAATTTTTTTTCCAGTCTCATTCTTACATATGGATAATTGGTACTTTTAATTGAAGAATGATGATTTCAAAATACCTCAAATATAAAACACTCTATTAAGTGTAATTTCCTTTGTATCTTTATAGATCTTAAGGCAATAGGAAGTAAGGCGAGAAGATGTTTACTCTGGTTTGGCTTGGGAGATGTTATGAAATAGAACTTAAAAAAATATACTGTACATAACTTAAGCACAGCATATGTTAGTGTATGTGACTTTAAGCAACAATAAATTATAAATAGCACGGTTGATCATAATTCAGTTATAGGCAAAACCGTATTATAGTTTAATTTAAAATTCCAGCAGATTATGACTACAGTAAAATTTCACAAGAGGTTCAACCTCTTTAATAAAGAAATGCAAATGAATGAATGGTGAGATATTTAGATCTAGCACCTAGACAGTGCTAAACAATAATATAGAATATGGGGACGGGTTCCAGGGAATAGGAGAAGTTATATCCTCATGGTGGGAATATAAAATTCTTTAATCTTTTTGGACAGTAATTAGATGATATATATATTACGATTTCCATTGATTCAGTAATTCCACATCAAGGAAATTTTTTCTTGAAGAAATCATCAAAGAGCTATAGAAATAAATACCTGAAGTATTCATTAATGAAGAATTTTAATAACTAATACATTTTTTTAAAACTGAAAAAATAGGTGCACCTGTGGGCTCAGTATGCTAAGCCACCAACTCTTGATTTCAGTTGGGGTTATGATCTTGGATCGAGCTCTGTTGTGAGCCCTGCCTGGGACTCTGAACTCAGCATGGAGTCTGCTTGTCCCTCTCCCTTCCCTTTTCTCCTGGCTCTCTCTCTCTCTCTCTCTCTCTCTCTCAAATAAATAAATAAGTAAAATCTTAAAAAACCCCAACAACAATAAAAACTATAAAATAATAGAATGATTAAAAACAATTTGATAGACCCATATGGATATCACAACATGTATTCACTCATTTAAAATTTCATTTTGGAATTTTTTACTGATATGGTAAAATGTCTATAATATTAATAGTAAAAAAAAGAATGGAATACAAAATTATATTTACTGTGTTTACTGTTACATTCATATTTAAAAAAAATATATCTCCAGACAAGAATGTAGAAACAAAATATACCAATTATTACTTATAAAGATAACATATTTTTAAATGGTTTCTTTATATGTATTTTTTAATATTCCAAACTTTTACCATTAAGAAGTGTTAGTTTAAAAGTAAAGAAATACTTGTTTCAAAACACTGTCAACCAACAGCTCAAATAATATACATTTTTAGGAATGTTTATAAATTATTTTGTGATGAAAATCTCAGATTACCTCTTTTCTGTGGACTAAACTATTGTTGGATTTTGTGCTAGTAAAATAATATTCACTAAATATTGCATTCTCTGTGGATGGCCTTTGCAAAACTCATAAATTTAGAGAACACAATTATATCAGTGAATTGAAATTAATGAAATGCCATCTCACACAGGTACCGTAATTTGCATATTAATTTCAGTTAATGTTTTTAACATTAGATGTGACAGACTTATCCCAGCCATATTTGAAGAAAAAAAAAAACAGACTGTGAAGCAACCAAATGCTGAGCAGTTGTTCCAGTAGATTTACAGTATCCCAAAACAATCCTTGATGTGCAGTTGTTTGGTACTTTGACTTCAGGTTTGTTTCCATTTTATTGCTTTTTTTTTTTTAAAAGTAAAAATACATTTTTTCAGTACATAGATACTTAGCTTTTAAAAATATTTATTATTTATTTATTTATTTGAGAGTGAGAGAGAGAGAGAGAGAGCGCGAGCAGGAACGGGGGTGGGGGTGTGGGGAGGGGGGACAGAGGGAGAGAGAGAGAAGCCGACTGTCTATTGAGTAGGAAGCTTGTAGTGTGGTTCCATCCCAGGACCTAGAGATCATGACCTGAACTGAAAGCAGACACTTAACTGACTGAGCCACCCTGGTGCCCTTAAATAGATACTTGTTAATAGTGAATATTTACTTTTTAACTACAGAAGATTATTTTTTTCTCTTTTGAATTGGAATTTATCATTTAAAGAAATTACATGTAAATTAAAAATTATATATGACTTTAAATTGATTTTGTTATTTGAATCCCGCTAGTGTTAAAAACATTCAGTGGTCTATTGAGGTGACATCCCTCAACTTAATTTAAGGAACCTGTTAGAAATTATAATCTGTAGATGATGAGTTGACTTTACCTCTTTCTATGTATTTTCTCAGTGGCATTCTCTGTTAAGTTCAGTTTTACTGAATGAAATTTTATTTCATCCTTGTTTTCAAATTTGGATGTACAGTAGGCTTTTCATCTTATTCTTCAGTTCATCTCCCTTTCTCTTTTTGCTTCATCTCTTTTGATGATTATTTCTTCCTTGTCTTTTTTTTTTTATCATTTTGTTTTTGAGTTTTCTATTCACCCTGCCCACCCCTCTTTTTATTAGGTTGGCTAGTAGTTTGTCTGTTTTGTTGAGTGTTTCAAAGAGCTAGTTTAAAATTTATTTTATTTTGTTGAAGTACAATTGACATATGACATTATATTACTTCAGGTGTACAGCATATGATTTGACATTTGTAAGCATTATGAAAAGATCATCACAATAAGCCTAGTCAATATCTGTCACTACACATAGTTACAGAAATGCTTTTCTTCTTCTGATGAGGGCTCTTAAGATTACTCTCTGAGCAACTTTCAAATATGCAGCATGTTGACTATAGTAACCATGCTGTACATTATATCCCCATGACTTACTTATTTTATTGCTGCAAGTTTGTCCCTTTTGACCATCTTCGCCTATTTTGTGTCCCCTTTCCTCCTCTGACAACCACCAATGTGTTCTCTATATCTATAAGCTTGTTTTTAAATTTATTTTATTTTTTTGGATTCTTTGTTTTGTTGTCTAGATTTAACATAAATGTAACATCATATGGTATTTATCTTCCTCTGTGTGACTTGCTTCATTTAGCATAATGCTTTCAAGTCCGTCAGTGTTTGTCACAAAAGGCAAGATTTTCTTCTTTTTTATGTCTAAACAGTACTCGTGTGTGTGTGTGTGTGTGTATTCACATCTTCTTTATTCATACATCTATAAGACAACATTTAAGTTATTTCCATATCTTAGCTATTATAAATAATGGTGCAGTGAACGGGGGGATACATATATCTTTTCAAATTAGTGTTTTCATTTTCTTTGAATAAATATCCAGACGTGGAATTGCTGGATCATATGGTAATACTATCTTTAATTTTTTCAGGAACCTCCATACTGTTTTCCACAGTGGCTGGACCACCAACAGCGTACAAACAAGGATTCCCTTTCTCCACATCTTGGCCAACACTTGTTAATTCTTGTCCCTTTGATAATAGCTGTTCTAACAGCTATTATGGTGTGGTTTTCATTTGCATTTCATTGATGATTAGTGGTGTTGAACATCTTTTCATGTGCCTGTTGGCCATCTATGTATACATCTTCTTTGGAAAAATGTCTATTCAGATCCTATACCTATTTTTAAATTGGATTATTTGTTTACTTGCTATTGAGGTGTATTAGTTCTTTATATATTTTCAATTTTAACCCCTATTGGATATATGTTTTGCAAATACCTCCTATTCAATAGTTTGCCTTTTCATTTTGTTGATGATTTCCTTTGCAGAAACTTTTTAGTTTAATGTAGTCTCATGTGTTTATTTTTGCTTTTGTTGATTTTTCTTTTGGAGTCAAAAAAATCATTGCCAAGACCAGTGTCAAGATGTTTACTGTTTTCTTTTGGAAGTTTTGTGGTTTCAGGTCTTATATTCAGATCTTAAATTCATTTTGAGTTAATTCTTGTATATGGTGTAAGATAGTAGTTTAGTTTTATTCTTTTGCATGTGGCAAAAGAATTTTTCCTAGCACCATTTATTGAAGAGACTAGACTATCCTTTCCCTGTTGTATATCCTTGCCTCTTTTGTCATAAATGAATCAACCATGTATGCATGGGTTTATTTCTGGGCTCTCCATTCCTTTGATCCATGTGTCTGTTAAAAAGAATCAGATTTTTTACAATTCAAAATGGACAAAAGACCTAAATGTGAGATGGGAAATCATCAGAAGCCTAGAGGAGGACACAGACAGGCCTTAGCAGCTACTTACTGGATATGTCTCCTGAGGTAAGAAAAACAAAAGCAAAAATGAACTATTGGGGCTTCATCATGATAAAAAGTTTCTACACAGCGAAGGAAACAATCAACAAAACTAAAAGGCAGCCTACAGAAGGAGAGAAGATATTTGCAAATAACATATCTGATAAGGGTTAGGATCCAAAATCTATAAAGAACTTACCAAACTCAACACCCAAGAAACACATAGTCGAGGTAAGAAATGGGCAGAAGACATGAATAGACACTTTTCCAAAGAAGACATCCAGATGGCTAACAGACATATGAAAAGATGCTCAACATCCATCATCATCAGGAAAATATAAATCAAAACCATAATGAGATACCACCTTACACCTGTCAGAATTGCTAAAATTAACAACACAGGAAACAATAGCTGTTGGTGAGGAAGTGATAAAAGGGGAACCCTCTTGCATTATTGGTGGGAATGCAAACTGGTGCAGCCACTCTGGAGAAGAGTATGGAGGTTCCTCAAAAAGTTAAAAATAGAACTACCCTATGACCCAACAATTGCACTCCTATGTATTTACCCAAAGGACACCAAAATACAGATTTGAAGGGGTACATGCACCCCAATGTTTAAAGCAGCATTATCAACAATAGCCAAACTCTAGGGAGAGCCTAAATGTCCACTGACTGATGAATGGTTGAAGAAGATATGGGATCACCTGGGTATCTCAGTTGGTTAAGCTGATTTCAGCTTAGGTCATGATCTTAGGGTTGTGAGATGGAGCTCCCCTCTCAGGCTTACACTGGCTGTGGAGCCTGCTTAAGATTCTCTCCCTCTGCTCCTCTTCCCTCTCTCTAAAATAATAATAATAGTAATAATAATAAAAATGAGACACACACAAACATACTAGAATATTACTCAGCCATCAAAAATGAGATCTTGCTATATGCAATGACATGGATGGAGCTAGAGAGTATTATGCTAAATGAAGTAAGTCAGTCAGAGATATACAAATACCATATGATTTCACTTAAATGTGGAATTTAAGAAAGATACAGATGAACATATGGGAAGGGGGAAAAGAAAAGAGGAAGAGGGAAACAAACTGTAAGAGACTTAATGATAGAGAACAAACTGAGGATTGAAGGAGGGAGGTGTGTGGGTGATGGGCTAGATGGGTGATGGGTATCAAAGAGGGCACTTGCTGTGATGAGCGCTTACTATTGTATGTAAGTAATGAATCATTGAATTCTATTCCAGAAACCAGTATTGCACTGTATGTTAACTAAAATTAAAAAGAAAAAGAACCAGAGTGAAGAAAAAAAAAGATTTTATTTCTTTGGGGGAGAGAGAGAGAGAGAGAGCAAGTGGGCATGAGCAGAGGGAGAGTGGCAGAGGGGGAAGCAGGCTCCCTGCTGAGCAGAGCAGGGAGCCCAACTGGGGCTCCACATCCCAGGACCCCGAGATCATGACCTGAGCTGAAGGCAGACACTTAACTGACTGAGCCACCTGGGTGCCTGAAGAATTAGATTTTTTAAATTATTCTATTGCTTTTCTTTTTATTTATTTATTTTATTGATGCTTTTCTGATTTTTAAAAAAATTAATTTCCTCCTATTATTCTATTGCTTTTCTGCTTTTTTTTTAAAATTAATTTCCTCCTTCTGCTTCTGTTTACTTTGTTGATCTCTTTCTGGATTTTTAAGGTGAACATTTAAATCACTTCTTTTTTTAAAAAAATGTTTATATAAATAATAACACTATGAATTCTCTTTAAAGAAGTGCTTTTGTCATGGCCTATAAGTTGTTTAATAGTTGTTCAATAGCTTGCTTTTTAATTTCTAGGTGAAAAGTTCTTTTTTACTTTGACATTATTAGTTAATAAGTTGGGTGTTTTTTTTTTTTTTTTTGGTTATTGCATTGTGATAATAGAACACTACTTAGTATTTGTACATACTATTATAGCATTGGTATTAATATACTAATACTAGTATAAGTGTATTTCTCATTTTTTGGATTCACTTCCTGCTACCAGTCAGACTTTGAGTTCCTTCTTCACTTTGGCTCCTGGATATTTCTTTCACTTACTTCAAATTTGGCTATATAACCCAAAAGTCTTTTGTTACTCCCTTCTACTTCAGTATTTCACTGATTGGGAGCAGAAAGTAACATGATTCTGTCCGTATAATCCATAATGGTATTATGCTGAAGCTATGCTTGTGTTTTCTTCAGTTTCAGGGTACCTTGATGATGTGAAATAAAATTCTACATAACCAGTTTTAGGGTTATTTTGACTTCAACAAGTGTTTATTGGGAATCTATTATCTGTTCTCTACTACCCCAGTGGGTCAGGTATAAAGAAATTATGGAAACAAGCTCTTATTTATTAGTGATTGTTCAGTAGATGTCAAATCCTAAAGTCATGGGGTCTGTGTTTAGGATTAATTATGCAGGCAGTACTACAAAGTGAAAGCCATTATCTTACATTCCTACAGGGATATCTCTTGGCATTGTTTTCTTTTGCAGAAATCATAGAAGTTCAAACATGAAGGAAAGTAGGTTTTGTGAATGAGGTATACTGTTTATTATGTTTTAGGTTTTAAAATGCATTGGATTTTAACATAAGGCATTTTAGGCTTAAGGATTTATATCATTTTAACTCAAAGGTATTTTAAGGTAAGTTACTTAGTAACCAAGGCAAAGATGAAAGTAGTCTTAAAATTTTTATAGAAGCTTTGAAAAGGCATGCTGAAATTTTCTATAGTAATCACTGTATACTAGACTTTTAAATTAAATAACCTGCTGTTCATATTGTTTCCCTCATTCTTGGAGTTGGAAGAGTGAGTCTATAAAGAGGATGGTTAAATTGAAGTCACATTCAAGTGTTTTTGAATTTAGACATTTGGAGCATAATTCCAGACTTTAGATTCAGGACTACAATTTTCATTTGCAGATTTTTAAAAGAACTTCTTATCACTCCAAGGATGCATCGCTAACACCTGAATACCTCAACCTTAAAGATAAATAATTTAGGGAAAAAAAAGATATCTGCAGTTTTTCCCCAGTTGAGAATATTTGCATTTAATTTAGGACATTGCATATGTTATCTCAAATCAGAGATGTGAGCAGTTGTGAGCTTCTAAGGAGCACTCAGAATGGATGGAAACATTCTTTATAATTACTGTCATTTATTTAATCAGTGTGCAATGATTAAATCATGTAAGGAAGCAGGATTTTGATTAAAATCCTTTTCTTTCAATAGAAGTTCTAATCTGCTGACACTGAACCAATTGAGTGTTGACTTAAATTTACAGTATGGACGGGTGCTTATTTGTTATGGTGGGGAGACAATCAGGGGCAAGTTGGATCTAAAGGTCAGCATGAATCTGTAACTTCTTGATCAGTAAACTTTCCTGGATTCACTAGGAGTGTCCTAGAATTTCTGAGAAACTCTTAGTTGTTATTATTTCTTTATTTAGTTAGGTTTTTTACTTGGCAGACCTGGAGAGTAGCCTAGCATAGTTTGTATGTATTTTGGTAGGCATTTTTTTCCTAAAGGAAACACAAATTTGCTTATCATCTCACCTCCACATCTATTTATGTATTTTATTCAGCAAATATTTATTGAGAGTTTCACATGTTTCAAATACTAGGCACCATGATATGAATTTGAATCAGGTTGCTTCTACTTTTTACGGATATTATAGTCAAGGACAGAGGGAGGGAGGGAGAGAAAAAAAGTAAACAGGACAATATAGTATGGTAACTATAAGCACAGGGTAGTTTGGGAGCTCATGAATGGATCACCTGGCCAAACAGGAAAGTTCTAAGAATGTTTTCTGGAGGATTACAAGTAAACTACACTCTGATGAATGAGAAGTTTGAAACTTGGTGGAAAAAGAGTATGGCCAATTGAATTACTCCTAATACTTTGGCACTGTTGAGTATGAACTGCTAAGAGATCCAGCTTAAGAAGTAAACAGAATTCAATTATAAAGAGTCTTTTAAGTTATGTTATGAAGTTAGAACTTGACCTGAGGGCAGTGTGGAACCACATAAAGGTTTAGGAAGATTACTCTGGCTGTGTTTTGGAGCATGGTTTTGTGGGTCATAGAATCAGAGGCAGAGAACCATTTAGGAAATTTGGTTAAATAACCTGGATTAGAAATGCTTCAGCAGGGTGCCTGGCTGGCTCAGTTGGTTAAACGTTGGACCCTTGATTTCAACTTTGGTCATAATCTCAGGATTGTGAGATTGAGCCCCACATTGGGTTCTGTGCTGGGCATAGAGCCTGCTTAAGATTCTCTATCTCCCTCTCTGTCTGACCCTCTCCACCAGCTCTTAAGAAAGAAAAGAAAAAAGAAAAGAAAAGAAAAGAAAAGAAAAGAAAAGAAAAAAAAGAAAAAAAAAGAAAAGAAAAGAAAGGAAAGGAAGGAAAGGAAGGAAGGAAGGGAAAAGGAAAGAAGGAAGGAAGGAAGGAAAGAAAGAAAGAAAGAAAGAAAGAAAGAAAGAAAGAAAGAAAGAAAGAAAAAGAAAAAAAAAAGGCAGGCAGCCTTACGTGAATGCCAAGGCATTTAGCTGGGGAGAAGTGAATAGATAGATTCATGAGCTAACAAGAATTTGGACTGATTGTGGGAAAAAAAGGAAGAGGCAGGCATGACTCTCAAGTTTTTGATCTGGGTAAGAAGGTGGGTGGGTAGTCATGCCGTTGAATGAGTGAATGGAACAACATGGGAATGCGGTTTGGGGCTCTGGTCTTTTTCAGATGTAAACCATAGAATTAGCTTCTGTCCTGGAATGACATTCTGGCCCAGTGTTCTCCATTTTCCAGTGATATGCAGTATCCAGGTGTGATCTGCTGGTGTGGTTGAAACCTGACATGACTTAAAGATGGGGATGAACGATTTGTCCTTTCTTAGATGTCTTCCCTTCAAGATGGGGGATGGATATGGTGATGAGGGTATTTTTTCAAAGAGGCCATTATGCCTCGGATACAGTAATAACTAGCCAAGAAGGGAGGAAAAGATTCCATTTAACAGTACTAAAGTTAAAAATATAGGTAAGAGAGAAAAATGAAAGCAATTTTCATGTGAAGTCATTGTTACCACATCTTACAGAATGTTGCACCTGAAATATTAACCATTACTTATTCCCTAATAGACCTTGGTTTGCCTTGAAGTCTGCCCTGAAGGTATATTTTAAACCAATGTTCTTGCCTTCCTGTAATCTGTTTGCTTCCTTTTATATAATAACTATTTTAACATTTCAGGAAACTTAGTTTCAGTTACAATGTTGATAATTTAAAACCTATCTCTTTGCTAAAATATTACCTGTCCCTATAGAACGTATTCCTCCCTATTGAAATAGATTATGGAATTGTTCTTAAGGGCTGGCCTTTGGAAAAATCAAATGTTTAAAATTGATATATTACGAGAATTTTGTTAGTTCACTGATAACATTCTCTTTGGAGTCAGCTTCCTCTGCCTCCTATCCTAATCCAGTCCTACGACCTCATCAGGCAAAATGAGTCCTACTTTGATATGCTATATTGTGAATCTATTACTGTTCTACAAATAATATTGTATCACATTTGGAAGATATTGAAGAAGTCTATAATATGTATATAGTATGTAGCATATTAGTGTAGGAGAATCTTCTACTTCCTGTGCAGAAATGGTTTTTAGTGATTGCAAGGACAATGAAACAACAGGGTTATGACTTGATACTGCTGAATAGTTCTCTGGATGCTGTGGGGTGAAAAAAGGATGCTCTCAGCACTTTTGGAGTGTGACATGATTACAAATGATTCCTCACAACATCCTGTAAGTGTAAGCATGCCCTCAGCCTTGCCCTCCCACAGACGTAGTTGGTAGCTTCTACTCAGACTATCAAAGTCTAAAGTAGTCTTACATTAAGCCACATGGTGATTTTCTGATTACTGTGATGGTATGAGAGGGATATTTTCTTCCTTTTGTTATTACGGTGTGTGGACAAAATTTGAGGTAATGTTAACAAAGATAGAGTTCATATGGATGGCTGGCCCCTGACTAATTAGCATGCTAATCTAAGAGTTATTCAGTGAAGTCTGGCTAACACTGAACCTTGTGAAGAAGAGACAATATATTTGCTCATTAATTGGTTTGAAAGAACTGTTATTTCCATAGTTGAAATGTAAATAACACCAGCTATTTAAGGGTCCTAATTTAGTAACTAAAATATTTTTAAAAGAATCTATTAAATAAGGTCAATCTTTCTTAATTATGTTATGGTTGGTTAGTTATTTAGTCTTGAAGTGGCATGGTGAGGTTTTGTCTTTAAGGTCCACATTGACTTGTGTTGAGGCCTGCTGTGGGCTGCATCTGATCTGAGGCTTATAAATGATTGTGATCACTTCTGTGGTAAAATCTTTTCACGGAGAGTGAGTTTCCAGAGTTCCCTTTTCCTTGTTTCTTCAGACATGTTTGGTACATGGTGTTTTTTTTTTTTTTTTTTTTTTTTTTTTTTTTACCACCCCTGCTAGTACCCTGTAAGCTTTTATGTCTGTACTAATGGCATCTTAAGGAAAGGCTGCCATCTGCTTAGTGGACAGAATCTATCTGCCTTTTAATTATATTGATGTTAGGGCCTCTTAAAGGCCCTCGCCTGGCACCTGTGGCACTCCTTCACACTTAGACTTTTTATATTTTGACCTATATTGGAAAATATAACTGTAAAATTGTAAGCCAACATACTCTTCACTTCTCTAATCCTCCATAGCTTGGGTTAAGTATAGCACCAGGTGATTACATCATAAATAAATGTTTATATTCTGTTGATAAATATTTAACATACTTGGGGCTCATCAAAGGGCAGATTGGAAAAATGTAGGTTTAAAAAATATAGCTCCCTATTTAACATTTTTCTTTTTCTTTTCTTTTTTCTTTTTTTGCAAACTAAGAGTCCTTTATTTAGACAAGAAATAATTATTAGGAAATACATATGATTTAATCTAAGTTTCCTGTAGCTGTGTTTTTTTATTTTTTATTTTTTATTGGAGTTCAGTTTGCCAACATATAGCATAACACCCAGTGCTCATCCCATCAAGTGCCCCCCTCAGTGCCCGTCACCCAGTCACTCCCACCCCCCACCCACCACCCTTTCTACCACCCCTTGTTCGTTTCCCAGAGTTTGGAGTCTCTCATGTTCTGTCTCCCTTTCTGATATTTCCCACTCAGTTTTTCAGTTCTATCCACGTCGAACCACATGGTGGGTATTAGTCGTTTCTAATGGCTGAGGAACATTCCATTGTGTACATAGACCACATCTTCTTTATCCATTCATCTGTCGATGGACACCGAGGCTCCTTCCACAGTTTGGCTATTGTGGACATTGCTGCTATAAACATCGGGGTGCAGGTGTCCTGGTGTTTCACTGCATCTGTATCTTTGGGGTAAATCCCCAGCAGTGCAATTGCTGGATCGTAGGGCAGGTCTATTTTTAACTCTTTGAGGAACCTCCACACAGTTTTCCAGAGTGGCTGCACCAGTTCACATTCCCACCAACAGTGCAAGAGGGTTTCCCTTTCTCACATCCTCTCCAACATTTGTTGTTTCCTGCCTTGTTAATTTTCCCCATTCTCACTGGTGTGAGGTGGTATCTCATTGTGGTTTTGATTTGTATTTCCCTGATGGCCAGGGATACGGAGCATTTTCTAATGTGCATGTTGGCCATGTCCATGTCTTCCTCTGTGAGATTTCTGTTCATGTCTTTTGCCCATTTCATGATTGGATTGTTTATTTCTTTGCTGTTGAGTTTCATAAGTTCTTTATAGATCTTGGATACTAGACCTTTATCTGATAGGTCATTTGCAAATATCCTCTACCATTCTGTAGGTTGTCTTTTAGTTTTGTTTACTGTTTCTTTTGCTGTGCAAAAGCTTCTTATCTTGATGAAGTCCCAATAGTTCATTTTTGCTTTTGTTTCTCTTGCCTTCATGGATGTATCTTGCAAGAAGTTACTGTGGCCAAGTTCAAAAAGTGTGTTGCCTGTGTTCTCCTCTAGGATTTTGATGGAATCTTGTCTCACATTTAGATCTTTCATCCATTTTGAGTTTATCTTTGTGTATGGTGTAAGAGAATGGTCCAGTTTCATTATTCTTCATGCGGATGTCCAATTTTCCCAGCACCATTTATTGAAGAGACTGTCTTTTTTCCGGTGGATAGTCTTTCCTCCTTTGTTGAATATTAATTGACCATAAATTTGAGGATAAGTAAGAGAAAATGAGAACACATAGAACCTCTAATGATTTTTTTTTCAACCTTTCTTGACATTTTGAAAGTTTGATTTAACTCTGACAGGTTTAAGGAAGTAATGAAATATTAAAGTCACAAACTTAAAAAAAATCTGTTAACCTGCTTTAAGAGTCTTATATTTCCCTTAAGTAATTCAACAACAAAATAAACATCCTTTCCTGACCTAATGAAATCAGTGACTGACAGGCTGTTCCCAACAGCCTTATAATGGTCTCTTTTGGGCCATGATAATTAGCCTTAAGAGAATGAAGATGAATTGTTTATTTTTGTGTTTTTTAAAATCGCATATTACCTTTGCTGAGAAGCACTGCCTTTACCTTTTAGAACTTTAAATATTTTGTTCATAATATTTTGTTCCTATTTGTGATTTATTACTATTATGTGTTCAAAATATTGACCATATAGGTGCTCTTGGAGTGATAAATCTCAATTTCTCGGTAGTCATGTAATATTTCTTTGCTTTTGTTAACATATAAATTTTGCATTTGGCCAAATCATGTTCAGCTTGACTAAATCTTCATTTCTGCTTTATGTCTCAGTAATGATGTGTTAACAATTAAAGTCTTCATATATCTGTACATCAGAATGGCTATAGAAGTTGTTGAACTTTGTATTATAGGTATCACTTAGATGAAATGAGGTAGGCTGCTGGGGGAACAAGGTATAGGGCCAGAGGTCTGGATGAGAATCTGGCTCTTCCATGTCCACTTAACTTCTATGATTTCATTTTCATGAAAAATGAAAAAAAGGTGTTTAAAAGAGTTAGCAAAACCTCTATCACAAAGGTTTTGTGAGAATCAAAAGAGCTAATATATGTGAGGTCCTTTAAAATGCTCCTTTATAAGTGCTTATAAATATGAGAATATAATTTTTCTTGCTTGGGCATATAAATATGTGAGACGATACATATTGACTATCAGATACATTCATTCATTTTTTAATTTCCCCCTTTTCTACTTTTTTAAAATGTACTTATTCTTTTTATTCCTTTATAAAAGAATTTATGTGTGAAATTGAAGTCCCTGGTAGCCTGAGTCTTCTAAGCAGTAGCCCTTCAGAATGGAGTACTAAAGAATTATAAGAACTACTGTAGTGTTATAATTTTATGTACTGCTAAAAAGTTCAAAAAGACTTTCTTTTTTCCCCTATGTGTTCATCCCTTAAATGATTAAGTGATACATTTAAATCACATCAAAGGATTTTACTCTCTTGGTTCTTAACACGATGAGATATATACTGGTTCTCAAACCCTTACTCCTACTTTTTTTTTTTTTTTGCCGTATATTCTGTTTGTCTATCAATCTTTCACGTAGCTTTGCTAGCGTGTGCTTTGAATATATCTGCTATCATCTGCTCTTTGTTTTTACTGCCTCTGTTTATGCCATCTACCTCTTGGCAGTTCCTCCTACTCTTGCGATTCTTTCTTTGCTTATAGGCATGATGTCTTATCTCCCCCATGAAGTCTATCCAGACCACTGTAGCCAGTGTAATTATTCTTATTCTTACTTTCCTATGTAATTGTGAACTCTAACATTCATCTTTTTATTAGTTGACTACTGAGGAAGACTTTTTTTTTTTCCTTAAAGATTCTTTTCTGGTGTGTCAATTGCCTAAATTGACCTAAGTGTTTCACTATTGAAGTTCTAGTAGGTGGTGAAGGAAGATATTGCCCCGATGTTGCTTTAGATGGAACAGTGTTTAACTCTGAAGCTGGGATGGAATGAAATTTGGGGGATTAAAGTGCATTGTATAGAGAGATCCTCTGATAACATTTTCATATATTACCCCATCCCCAAAATAACTATGCAAATGTTTAAAAAATCCCAAAGCCTGAGAAGTAGTTGTAAACATGTAAGTCTTTTTTAAAAGAAAGGCAATATTTCCAGAATCCCACTGAAAAATTTTCAGAATTAATTTTTTGTATTTTAAATGAAAAACAATATTTATTTATGAGTGATGATAACTGTTAAAGGGTTAGTTTATTAAGAAAAGGGAATTGTTAGAGATTAGATTCCCTGGGTTAAGTGGAGGATTATATGTATATATTTTTTTTTTCTTGAGGATCATATTTTGTCTTTGAACTTTTTCCTACTTCATCTTTCAGTATCTGTCCCTTCTTTTCACCATCTATTTCTGTTCCTTTTCATTAAGCATTTATTCTGTGTTTATTGTGTGCCCATTCTGTGCTATGTACAAAGAACACAGAAGTGAATAATAATTGATCCTGCTGTCAGGGGTCTCTTATGCTACTGGAGGAGTCATAAATTTTTAGCAAAGTGTTGTAAGTACGGTAATACAAGTATAAGGAAGATGCTGAGGAAACACCAGTGTGCCCTTTTGTCCTCTCACCTGTCAAGGCTAGTTTCTTATTTTTTGCCCTCTTTGGATCTCACTCTGCTCAAATGCCCAAATTTTCCATAGCAGGAATCTAATAAAATACATTTTGTGCGAAACTATTGATTGTAATTGAATAGGGCAATCTCTTTCCTGACCAGCTATATAAAATGGACTGTGATAGAGTCACAAATGATTTGCCTTTTTTATGAGATAAAAGAAGTCCATGCTATTCTGGGGGAGGGTGACTTTAAAAGCAGTAGGAATCGATTCTTAAGTTTTTAGTGGGTGGTATTTTTCACTGTGCTTTAAAAATACTATATCCTTTTGGTTTCCTTTGGGCAACTTTAGTTCTTCTAGTTAATATGTATGAGGAAATCTGACAGAATTTAAATGATAACCCAAACAGAATATTATTAAGAGGTGGATTTACTGTAAAACAATCGTAACGAAATAGGCAAATAAAAAATGGAATATATTCCACAGCTTAATTTACATTACTTTTTACTAGCTACTCTTTTTAGTTAGAGTCCATAAGTCTCCATCTTTTTTTTTTTTTTTGAGAAAAATCTGTGGGATAATTTTATTTATTTAATCTCAGTAAAGAAATATATGTTATTAAAATGGACAGTGAAAATTAATATATTAATTAATATACCTTAACATTTATATTAATATTTTTATTAATTGTTTTTAAACTAGGCCTAACAGATTGATCAGAAGCTAGGGGACTTACCTATGGAAAAAGGATGAGAGCCTGCCTTGTCTTAGAGTATAGATAGAGGATGCATGGGGGTTATGTTCACTTTACTGCACCTTTGATTCCGTTTTTTCACCTTTGAATAGTTTTCTTACTGATCTTCCATTCCCCCAGTCTTATAACCACTCTAATCAATACTCTACTCCTCTGGCAGTCACCATTGTAGAATGCAAATCTAATCTTACCATGCTACTATATCAAGCCCTGAAACACCATCTGATCAGTTGCAGAGGAGAGAGAGAGAGAGAGAGAGAGAGAGAGAGAGAGAAAGTCATACTTTCCTCATTTTAACTTGTCCAGCCTTGGCTGATCACCTCACTTGCCATTCCAACCATATACAACTCTGCCACTTTCCAGGACAGCCCATGCTTTGTCATGGCTATATGCTGCTGCACAGGTTGCCTTATGACCTGAATACCCTTTTCTTTCTGTGTTCTGACCAAGCTCTGATTTTCTTCCAAGAGTCACTTCTTTGCTGCACCCATCTGGATTCTTACTGCCAGCCATGGTTCTCTCTCCTCTATAACTGCTACACATAGTCTGGTCTTAACTACTATATTGTATTTTGTTTTTTTCCACTGAATCTATTTTCCAACTAGAGTAGAAACTCCTGTAGTTGATTTTGTATATGTCTCCTCAGCATTTGAAACATATCAGGTATAATAGATACAGGAAATCCTTGTTGAATGTTAAGAATGCTTAGATTAGATTGAAAGTGGCATTTTGAGTGCTTGTGATATTCCATTTTCTCTACAGTTACCATTATGCCACTGAAGTTACTTTATAAATGGCTAAGAAAGGATAAAAATGGTCATAGTTCATTTTACCAGTAGTGGTTAGTTTTGTGCTGGTTAGTGCAATCATCTCTCAGCTCCATAGCTGCCCATTTATACTCTGTGGTGGTCATAAAACACCTGAGAACTGTCATCCTGATGCCATTGCTTGTAAGTTTTCTCTAATGCTCAGCGGAAAGAAGGCAATGGTGAAAGATTGGGAAATTTCCAATTTGTTACATATGTATAGTAATAATAAATAAAAATTAGCATTATTTCTCGTAAGGACTATAGAGTTAGCAATAAGTCTAACAATACTTTTAAATACTTGTGATTTCTGTTGGCCACAGGTACTGCTAAATACTATTGTCATTTATTGTCTGTGTTCTTCAAGGAGGGAAATTTAAGTATTTACTTAGATATTAGAGAAAATAAAGATAATTTTTTTTCTATCCCCATACGGGAACCGTTCCCTCTTTCCCCTGAATTCTCTCGGTTGAACTCTTTGATTGGGGTTATGTTCACTTTACTGCGTATGGGGGATAGGTGAGTCTTATTTAGGGAATTCTGCTGTAAATAGATTTGTATAACAAAATGGCCCAGAGTATTTACTGTCTTTTGAACATATCTGCCTAATCATATTTTCTACCATTAATACTGTATTACTTTATGGGGAAACAAAATCCTCTAACATAATAGAAAGAGGAGACTAAGTAAATCTATGTGAATAAGTATTATTTCTTTGGTCACTGAGATACCACATAGTAAAGTAACTCCTCTAGCATACTAAATGCTCATGGACCTATTGTGGTAAAAATCTGAAGATACATTGTTGTTTTCCATTTTGTCAACTGGTTCAAGCTCATTTACTTGTAATGCTCAAGTGGACTGGCTACATAACATTTAAAATTTTTATTTCCAAATGATTGAGTTTCTGCAATAATCTTCACTAATTTCCTGGTGTAATATTCTTACTAGAGTATTTACAAATGTATTATTTGGTGTGTATCTGTCAGTTCACTCAAATAAAACTGCGAATAATGAAAACAATTGCATTTCACCCATTATAGCTACAAAATAATTTCTGCATTATTTTCTTCCTTCTCTACAATGTCAACCCTGAATTATGACAATTTCACCAGCATTTTGAAAAATTATTATGTTTATTGGATTATTTGCAGGTGGGGCTCTGTGCTTTAGTCTACAAATCAGTGGTTAATTTAATGATGCACTAGTTTATATTTAGCAAAATGAAGCATAACAAGCTCAGCTGAAAAAATGATACTTGCTTTAACCAGTATCTTCACACAGCTGTTTAAATACCATATTGTACTTGTTTTTTTTCCTCTTTCCTTATTTAGGATGGCACATGGTACTTGTGTAATCTTTGCTTATTTTAAGCTGGCATAAAAGAATGGCTCTCAGCAAATTGGAGGCAATTTGCAAAACTAAAGGATATTCTTATGAATTCAGGCCAAGTTAAATTATTATTGAAAATTGTATCTTTTTCAACCCCAATTTTTTTTATGATTTTTTTTTCATGATAATGCTATATTTCAAAGTTTATGACAGTGGTACCTTTTTTCATTTATTCCTTGTAAATTTCGTTCTTTTGTCTGAAGATACCATTAAAGTCAAATTGGCCCCAAAAAGTCAGATCATTTGAAATTGTAGTAGCTGACTGTGTTATCAATTTCATAATAGTTTTCTTCCTAGAAAAAGGTTGGCTCTTTATATACAGATGTAAGTGATGATCATGGAGATGGAAAGTTTAATAATTTTCCATAACTATTTTTTTCCATTTCTGACTCATCCTCCTCACTGCCTGTCTCCTTGACCCCCCATTCCTGCACCACTAAATAAGATGCAGTTTCCTTTCCTTTGCATTTGTGCCTAATGTACCAAAAACAAACTTTCTCTGAAGATCCCATTGTCTTATTTGCCTTACACACTTATTTAACTTCCACATTTTCATGAAATGTACCATAATATTTTCAGATAGGATCATTTTGTCACAGTACCTCTGTGAAGTGGGACACTGTGCTATGTCTGGATCTTAAATTTGCTTTACATGTGGAACTCTTTCCCTTATATTTGCTGACCTAAACATATGATCTGCTAGAAAATGGACACAATTGAGATGGGAAAGATAAGGAATAGAGTTGTAGGAACACAGTTGTTACTTTAAAGATTGAGTGGAAACTGCACCAGTGTAATTGTTCTACTTTGTCAAACAGTTCAGTCTGCATCTCTATTTCCTTAAATGTAGAGTATCACTTAAAATGTTCAGTTATATTTTATATATTTATTATGGGGTACTGAATATCATGAATATCAGGCCTGACTTTATTTTATTTTTAAAAAGATTTTATTTATTTATTTGTTTATTTGAGAGAAGAAGAGAGAGAGCAAGGGAAGGAGCAGAGAGAGAGAGGGACAAGCAGACTCCATGCTGAGTGAGGAGCCTGACACAGAGCTCCATCCCATGACCCTGAGATCATGATCTGAGCAGAAATCAAGAGTTGGATGGACACTTAACTAACTGAGCCACCTAGGGGCCCCTGATTTTATTATTTTATTTTATTTTATTCTTAAATTTTATTTGTTCATTTGAGAGAGTGAGAGCAAGCACAAGCAGAGGTGAGGGGAGGTGGTGGGTATAGAGAGGAAGAAGCAGACTCCCTGCTGAGCAGGGAGCCTGAGGGGGCTTGATCCCAGGACCCTGAGATCATGACCTGAGCTGAAGGCAGATGCTTAACTATTTGAGCCACCCAGATGCCCTCAGGCCTGATTTTAGTTGATCATTTTTTATTAGGTAGAACAGTTATATTGTTGTCTTAATACTAGACTTAAATCTAACAGCTAGAAGTACTGTCTCAGGAATTGTTACAGCAATGAACGTTGTACTGCTATGGATCTTCTAAGGAAATTAGAAATGGAATGAGGACATGTAGGAAACAGTTGTAAGTAAGGGAAAAACAGCCTGTCAAAGAATAAAGATAAACTGTGTAAATTATGAATATGGTTAAAACTTAAGGGAAATGTAGGACTTGAAACTTATTCTGTTGAATTAAAAATATTGTATGTATAACTTATTTTATTGTAGTACATTAAGTTTTCAAGCAAAGTTTATATATTATATATAGCATGTATAACTTTGGGAAGTATTACTCTGGGGCCTTTTATATTTTGACCTGCTGTGAGGTAGATAATCATAGCTTTTCCTAGTTGAATTTTATAATAGAAGAGAGCACATATGAACATGCTTTGCACAAAGTACACAACTAGCATTCTTGAGCGAAATTTGAAAGAATGGAACCAAAAATCAATACTCAGTGACTTAAAAGTAATGTTAGAGCCTATTAAAATAAAAATAGCAATAAGGATGCCTTATTGCTCAGTGTGGCTCAGCAGTTGAGCATCTGCATTGGCTCAGGACGTGATCCCAGGGTGCTAGATTGAGTCCTGTATCAGGCTTCCTGAGGGGAGCCTGCTTCTCCCTCTGCCTGTATCTCTCTCTGTGTGTTTCATGAATAAATAAGTAAAATATTAAAAAAAAAAACAAATTGTGATGTTTGTGGTACAGTTCTCAGCCAAATAAGCATATGTTTAAATAAATTTAAATCTTTCCATTGTGAAGTACATCAAAAAAAAAAAACTTTTTAGGGTTAAATAATTATAATGAGGTATTAAAGTTTTATAGCATAATTGAAGATCTTGGGTATATACTTTTTCTTTTGACTTTTTTGGTTTTGTCTTTGAGTTTTCCATTTTATTCCTATGTGAAAAATGGACTGAAATTATAAACTAAGAACTGAATAAAAATTACTTTAAAAATGCTTCTAAAAATTAATCACTTTTTTAAACATCAGAAAGTCTTTCTAAATAATGAGTGATCAATTCTATAAGCATAAATTTTAAAACTGTAATGCTAATATATATTGATATTTACTATAGTATTCTCCTTCATTTTGCTGAGGGTAGCTGGCTCTTAATCATATTAACTTATTCATTTTCCCTGATTCACCCCAAAGGATAAAAGTTAGGAGACATCACCTGATTGATAGAATAGTTTGGTCAAGAGCTTTATAACTGCACTCTGAAAAAAAAAAAAACAAAAAAACTGGTAGCACTTAATCCACATGTGTTTCTTGTTTAGAACATAGTTCATAGAAATAGCCAGCATTTTTAGATTCCATTTAATGGTTAAAGACACATAGAAACAGTGACAGGCTATATCTGATTTGGCTTTTTCTTTCTGGATGCTGTCATGAGGTTATAGATCCTGATCTTACTGAGCCACTTTGAAACTAGTAATAAAGTTTGGCAGTTGATTGTGCTTAGTCCAGTTCCTGAAAGTTCACATCAAAATCCCTCTATAAAACTGAGAATAATTGGCTCTATATTTATCAAGCTCAACCAAAAGCAGAATTGCTAGATTTCAGCAGTCATTTAATTCAATAAACAAGTGTTGGTAGCTATCATGTACTAGATATTCTGGTAGCAATACAAAGATGAATAACCCTTGGATGTTGCCCTCAAGAAGTAAATAGACAGTGGGGAAGACACAAACACACACACACACAAACACACACACACAGTTGCACACAAGTACTGTGTACAGAGTACAGCCCAGGGTTTTGAAGGTTATGTAGGAGTTCTATTTGTAAAGAGAAGGAAAGGGGCCTATATGCCATCGTATGAACAGTGGGAAGAAGCATTTAAAATATTAAGTAGAAGAGTAATACCAATCTGTGAATTGACATAATATGTAAAGATGGAGTCAGATACTTGAAACTGAAATTGCCTCTGAAAATTCTAGATAAATTGTCATAACTGTGTTCTAGTCCCTGTGCTGGTATGGTGCAAAGATAATGAGGTGCATTTCTGGCCTTTCCCAACTCACTATTAAATTGGAGGATATAGATAATATAAAATAAACTACAATTCAAAGTGCTGAGTGCTATAATAATGTTAGAAGTGCTGTGGGAAAATTCCAGGTGATTAACTTTTTGATTTTGTGAATTTCTCTCATGCGTTGCTTTTCTTTCTTTCTTTCTTTCTTTTTTTTTTTGAAGAATTAACTCCATTGAGGTAAATTATATAAAATTCAATGCACCCTTTTTAAAAAGAGGTGGAAAATATGTAGGAACATTTTTCCTGGTGAAGAATGAGACTAATCTTATTCTTTATCAGAAGAAGATGGGAATTTGTTAAGGAAGGCCCAAATTTGATTTCCTGTATTTAGATTTTTATAACACTAAAAGTACACCTATATTTCAGAAGCAGGTCTTAGGCTGAGAAGGTGATATGGAGGCATTAAATTGAAGTGTATTTCATGGAGTGAATAGCAATCACTAGTTTGGACTGAGAGGGACAAAAAAAGCTTTATCATTCATGGTAGTTTGAAAATACAGAGTAAAGGAAAAATCTGAAATCTGGAGCCACCTTCTCCAATAAAAGGCCTTCTCTCTCTCAGACAAACTTTGAAATTCTTATTTCTGGATCTTTCCTTTTATAGATGTCACCTAGGTCATTCCTCTTTTGGCACATTCTTTACCTTTTAAGGAGAATTGCAAGGATCATAATTAAGTTTTCTTTTTTAAAAAAAAAGATTTTATTTATTTGAGAGAGAGAGAATGAGCAGGGGCAGAGGGGGAGAAAGAGAGAGAGAGAGAGAGAGAGAGAGAGAGAGAGAGAAGCAGGCTACCCACTGAGCAGGAAGTCGGATGCGAAGCTCCATCCTAGGACCCCAGGATCATGACCTGAGCTGAAGGCAGATGCTTAAGCAATTGAGCCACTCAGGCACCCAATATTTACCTTTTTTTTTTTTTAAGATTTTATTTATTTATTCATGAGAGACACAGAGAGAGAGAGACAGAGACATAAGCAGAGGGATAAGCAGGCTCCTTAAAGGGAGCCTGATCCCTGGACTCTGGGATCACACCCTGAGCTGAAGGCATATGCTCAACCACTGAGCGACCCAGGCATCACGATGCCTGTTTCCAGGCTTTTTCTCAGAAAAAATATTTAATATATAATGATATGTGTGCATATATATGTAAATATGTGTATATATAAAAATGTATATATTTTTGAGCTCATGATGTTTCTACAAATGGCTGAATATTACATTTTGACCCTTCTCAATTCATTATCAGGGTATTAACTTCATTTCCATTTGGGGTGCAATATTTACTGTCCTCCATTTTCTCCACCCTACCATCACTAGTATATTTTTGGTTTGGAAAGAGCTATCTCCATAAATACCATGGCATTTATTTTCTGTAAAAGCTTTAGCTCACATTTTACTTGGACATTGATTTCTCATCATGTGACAGAAATGGCAAGGTTAGCATTTCAGGAGAGCTTGTCTTCTGTTAACAATATCTTCATCCTCTCATTAGTTTAATTCATGATAATAATCCAGACAAGCTTTGACCATTAAATCCTTTTAGGCAGCAGAGTTTCCCAAAGGCCATTCTTCGGTTTTTGAATAATTAGTTTTTCAATTCATTTTAGTGTATGAAGCTAATAGTATATGGGAATTCATTTTCTTCTGATGCTATAAACTTTCCATTAATTGTAGGAGATTAACTTTTATGTTTTTTTCTTTTCCTATACAGCTTACTGTTATAGTATCCAACAGAGTATTTTGTAGTATTCAGAGAAAGCTCTTTTGGAGGATTAGTGGTTTTATTAGGTGTTCCCTACACTCTGTTCCTTCCATCACACCTTTTATTTATTTATTTGTGTGGGAAAATTATGAGGTAACAACAAAAAGCATTTATGAAATCCCTGAAGAACCCAGAGATTGATCTTTGTGTTTCCTTTTAAAAAATACTCAAAGAAATTTGAGAAGCCCATATCTTTAGGAAGGTTAATATTAAAAGAAAACTGTCTACCTAGTTCTGAAAAATTGCCTTGTCATGCTATTATTATTTCTGATGAATGGATCAGGCATAGTTCCAAAGAACAAGAGAATTAACATTAACTTATTTCTTCTCAAAATTAGAAGGGAGTCTCACAGACTAAAATTCCAACTTTACCTAGTCATGATTACAGAATTGAAATCTTAATGTACTTTCTAGAGGTAAGGAAAAGCATTGCAGAAATAAATAATTAAGATTGGCTGTTTCCAAACAGCAAGTGTATGTAAGTCATAAAAGAAAATTTCTTTATGAGGCTGAGATTTTTCATTTATTCAGCCCAAGATTCATTACTTTGATTTTTTTATGTGATTTTTGTCTTGAAGGAAGGACTGAGAACACATTCATACTTCAGGAGTTGCTAATACTTACTACATAATATAATGGTGAAATAATTTGTAAATAATTAATGTTTTACTTTTTTTAGGTCTCTATAGTCCCATTAGAAAGAGAAAAAAAGCACCTTGAAGACTCTTACTAGAGCAGAACAAGGCAATCAAAGGTGGAAATTTTATACTTAAAAACTCATTTGGATTTTTAAAAGTTTGTATCTTGGATATTTATGCAATTTCAAAATTCCACATGATATTTATATAAATCTGTCTTTTACTTCCTAAAGCTTCAAGGATGGGGGGGGGGCAAAGGAAGCAGTATAATAAGCTATTTTAAGACTAGTAAGATATAATTAAGTTTGAGAAGAAATTTAGTAAATACTGTATTTGGAATTTAAGTTGCTGGAGTAGAGTGGAAAGCTACGGAAGTTATAGCCCTAGTAATTATCTCTAAAATGAGTCATGTTGAGAAAACTCTCCTTAAAATCTATTCAATGTCATAGCCTTTCCTGATATAGCAATATTTTTGTAGAGGACTGGAACTAGAAGTAATCAAATAAGAGATGCTAAGTAATAGCGGGTGAAAGCTGACATAATCTCCATCAGAAAAGCCAAAGAGAAAAAAGGAGAGCATTCTTTATTCCAGTGCCTTTTTAGTGTGATGTTTTAGCCTAGGAACAGCCTAGGCCTGAGTTCCTTCCTGCTCTGCCCTTTAGTAAGATGGATGACCTTGGTTAGGTATTTAATCCATCTGTGCCTCAGTTTCTTCATTTATAAAATGAGGACAGTAATAACACCTCTTATGGTTATTGTTAGGAGTCAATGAACACATAGGCCTTAAGAGTATGTGTGTGTGTGCATGCACATGTATATGTGTACAGAGACATCTTAAAAGGTTGCTATACGTAGGTGTTAGCTGTTACCATTAATGCTATCACTATTATTCGTACTAGACTTCATAAATACTTTCATTTTTTCAATAAATATTAGTTAAGCTCCAGCGTATGCCAAACACTACTCTTAAGTACTGGGCATACCATAATGAAAAAGGCAGTTAAGGACCTTGTTCTCATGGAACTTATATTCTAGTTTGGGAAGTCCAGAGAGATAATTCCACAAGTAGTTAAGTGATACAAATATTATGAGTGCTAACTGCTATATAGAGGATTAAAGAGGAGTGATGAGATAAATTGTGTAGTCAAGGAAGGCTTTTTAAGGGAGATGAAATTTAAATTGAGAGCTGATGACAAAGAACAAATCTTGTGAAGATCTGGGGCAAGAGCATTCCAGTGAAGAGTTTCTAAGATGTGCACAGAGAACAAAGATTGATGATGGGTAGTAGCCTGGGCATAAACACCATGAGTTATGACCTGAAGTGGATGGGATCTGGCTTTATAGGTCTCTGTGAGCCTCAATAAGGAGTTAGGGTATCATTTTAAGTGTGGCAGGGAAGTTTTGCAAGGTTTTTAAGTGGAAGGTTGACATGACCTAATCCATGTTGTAAAAACTCTTAATGAAGGTCTTCTGTAATCAAGGCAATGTGGTGTTGGAGGAGGGATAGGCACATCAATGGCAGTGAATTGGAGCCCAGAATAGACTTGGGCACAGATAGCCCAGTAGCCGAGATATTCCCAAAGGTATGAAAGCACTTTAATGGAGAAAGGGAAGTCATTTTAACCAATAGTGCTGGAGCAATTGGACATTCACAGGTGAAATCCTGAACCTTGACCTAAATTTCACACCTTATAGAAAAGTTAACTCAAGATGGATCATTGACTTAAATGTGAAACATAAAAGTTAAAAATTTTAGAAACAGGGAGATCCCTGGGTGGCTCAGCAGTTTAGTGCCTGCCTTTGGCCCAGGGCATGATCCTGGGGTCCTGGGATCGAGTCTCACGTTGGGCTCCCTGCATGGAGCCTGCTTCTCCCTCTGCCTGTGTCTCTGCCCCCCCCACCCCCCCGTCCCATGAATAAATAAAATCTTTAAAAAAATAAAAATAAAAATTTTAGAAACAAAAAACAATAGGATAAGATCTTCAGGATCCATGGCGAGGCAAACAGTTCTGCCTTGACACCAAAGGCACAATACATAGAAGGAAAGATTGATAAATTTAATTTGTTTTGTAAAAGACCTTTGTTGAGAAAATGAAAAGATAAGCTACATACTGCCAGAAAATAATGGCATACTCTGTATCTGACCAAAAGCTAGTATCTATCTAAAATATGTAAATAACTATTAAAACTTACCTGCAAAAAGCCAAACAATCCATTTAGAAAATAGGCAAAGGGCATGAAGAAACATTACACCAAAGGTATACAGGTGGCAAATAAGCACATGAATTTATTCTGGGGTTATTACACCTTAAGTTCAAACAAAAACCTGAACAGGAATGTTCATAGCAGCTTCACTGGTAATCAGCCCAAACTGGAAACATCCCACATGCACCTCAAAGGTGAATGGTTAAATAAATGGTGACACATATGTACCATGTAATCCTACTCAGCAATAAAAAGGGATGATACATAAAACAATTTGGCTGAATCTCCAGAGAATTCTTCTGAGTAAAAGAAACTAGTCCCCAAAGGTCACATACTGAATGATTCCATTTATAAACCATTCTTGAAATGAGAAAATTATGAAATGGGGAACATGGGTGCCTGCCAGGGTGTCAGGACCAGGGGTTGGGGATAGGAGGTAGTTGTGTCTATGAAAGGACAGCAGGAGGGATCCTTGTGGCGATGGATGATGGAATTATTCTGTATCTTGACTGCTTCAATGTCAACATCCTGGTTGTGGTTTTGTAATATAGTTTTGGAAACATGTTACCTCTCAGAAAAACTGGATGGAGGGTACATGGCTTATACCTCTATACTTAAAACTGTATATGAGGCTACAATTATCTCAATATAACAAGTTTAATGAAAGAAAATACATTATTTTGATTGATTAGTCAATAATGTAGAGCCTCCAGCCCTTGTTATTCTGACTTAACTGGTCAGTTGTGTGGTCTGTGTCTTGTACTTTTATAAAGACCTTCAGGGGATTCTAGTGTGGAGACAGGATTAAGGAGTTCTGCAGTGCTACAAACAAATCCCACTGGGCTTTAAGTGCAGGATGTTACCCATGCTTTCTTTAGGTTGTGATACTTGTTACAGACTTTTGACTTTGCAAGCCTGTGATGTGATCCCAGAAGACCACTATCACTTCCTCAGCTGAGACCATGCAGCTGAGAATATTTGAGGCATCTATATATCTATGAATATCTTAATATTTTTCCCTTGAAAGTAAGTTGGACTCTGATGTTTTTTTCTCCCCGAACTTTATTCAGCTTTTATTTCAGATGCTTGTTGAAATAATTATTTTCGTTACTTGTAGTAAATGTAATTTTGCTGGTAAGGATGCAGGCACTGCTTATGCATGTTTGCAGATTGCTGTTCCTTCTTTTGTTTCTCTTTTTCTTTAATATGGTCCCTGGCTGAGCAGTAAAATCCTATGTGTAAACAGAACACATGCAAATCTTCCTGCATGGTAGCTGCAGGAGTCTTTTGAAAAAAAAAATTTAATTCACATTGAGATTCCTCTTTTGAGTGCATGCTGTTTATGATTAGAAACTACATAAATTATTACCTTATGAATAAGTTTAATACTTTATTTTCCAGGAGACCTACTTGTTTTTCATCTTTTTAAAATAGAGAAGCATACATTTATTTTTCCTCTGACTCAGCTACACTTTTAAAGGATATTCTGACAAAACCCCACTGATAGTAGATTGTATTTGCTCCTGACAATGTCAAACTCTTGTCTAATTTTTAATGACCACTTAATTAGTGTTGCATATGGAGGATTATTTATTTGATGTAGAGCTCTGCAGGATATCTACCACATAGTAGGTATTCAGTGATTGTTAGTGATTAGGATTAATGTCTATTTAGGGATCACTGCTGTGTACCAGCACCGTTGACCATCCCATCTTCATATAGCTTTCGGTTTTGTGGTGAGATACATAAAGAATGAGAATCATTGGGTATTTGTTATTTAATATTCCACTATTGGACATTATGGAACCCCTAAAACTTATTGAGTCCTTGTGTTTGTGTGTGTGTGCGTGCACACACGCATGTATAGGTGTATATAACAGTGTGCTAACCTTTTGCTCTCAGTCTCTGTTCTTATGCCTCAGTCTCATCGTTATACACCTGTAATTTATGGCTCTGATAGTTCAGAACTAAGGGTGAAGTCTGTGGGTGTTCCCTGAATCAGGTGTGGTCCAGACTGTTTTGTCTTTTGACAAAACTTTTTTCCCATTTGTGACCTCTAGTGTACAGAATTTGTTTGCTCATGGCAAGATTCTCATCATTGATCAGTTTATATCCCCTCTTTTAGTTTGGTTTATTACTTTTTTCCTCCTGTCTGCATTCCTCTCTGTCTTCATTAAGCATCAGTATCAAGTATTTAATGGATGTCCCTACAATTTGCTTTCCATTCGCTTATTTAGATATATGTGCATCCTTGAAAAAGAATGATCCTGTCTTGTTTTTTTCTATTTATTTTTAACAAATACTTAGCATTTCTCACATCCCAGTTATTGTTTTGAGCTTTTACCAACATTAATTTATTTAGTCATCACAGTAATGCTGTGAGGGTAGGCACTGTTATCTCTGTTGGCAAAAAAAGACTGAGTAACTTTTTTTACTCAGATGCCTAAGGGTACATAACTCATAGGTGTGAAGCCAGGATTTCAATTTGGGCCCTCTAGCTCTGGAGTCTACACCTTGAACTACACCGATTAGCTGTGTCTCCATGAATACCAAGGTATTGTGCTGTAAATCCTACTTGGTTCTTTCCCTTTTGTCCATGTTTCCATGGGTACATCAAATTAATGACCTCTAATTGCTACCTGACAACTCTGTTGCAATACCACATTTCACAAACATCAACTTTATTGAGGTATAATATACATACAATAAAGTAAACGTATTTTTAGTATGTAATTTACTGGGTTTTGAGAAAGGTATACATCCCTATAATTAGCATCACAATCAACATACAGAATATTTCCTTCCCCTTGAATACACTGTGATGCCCCTTGCCCCCCTCAGTTCTACCTCTGGCATAAGACACCACTGATTTTTCTGTCACAGTGGATTAGTTTTTCCTATACTAGATTTTGCATAAATGGAATCAAATAGTATGTGCTCTTTAATCTGGCTTAATTCAGCATGATTTTGAGATTCATTCATGCTGTTGCTGAATCAGTAATTTATTTCTCTTCATTACCGTGCAATTTTCCATTGAATGGATGTACCACAATTTGTTTATACATTCATCTGTTGATGGACATTTGGATTGTTTCCAGTTTTTGGCTAAGATAAATAAAGCTGGAAAGAATATTTGTGCATGTGGCTTCTTATTAACATAGGTGTTCATTTTTTCTTGAGCAAATACCTAGGAATAGACTTCCTGGGTTTTATGATAAATACACATTTAACATTATGAAAAACTTACAAAATGTTTTACAATGTGCTTATGTCATTTATACTTTCATTTATAATGAGTAAGAGTTTGCGTTCCTCTGTTCTTGGCAATACTTGGGATCATTCACCTCTCTTTTTTTCTAATAGCTTTTTTCTGGACTAATTGTGAAAATAAGAGTCATAATTTCAAAAATAATACATGAAGGTCCTGAGTACTCTTGACCTAGTTTTTCCCCACTGTGATAATATCTTGTGTAACCTCAGTACAGTGTCAAAACCGAGAAATTGACATGGGTACAAATCACAAAGCTTATTCAGATTTCATTAGTTTTATACACTAATTTCTTTGTATGTGCATATGTAGTTCTGTAGAATTTTATCATGTTTAGATTCATGTAACCAATACCACAATCAAGATATAGAACTATGCTATCACCACAAAGATTCCTCATGTAAGCCCATTATATTCACACTCAACCCTCTTGGCTCCCCTCCCTCACCTCTTGCTGCTCCTTTTAATTTAATTTAATTTAATTTAATTTAATTTAATTTAATTTAATTTAAATTTATTTATGATAGGCACACAGTGAGAGAGAGAGAAAGGCAGAGACATAGGCAGAGGGAGAAGCAGGCTCCATGCACCGGGAGCCTGACGTGGGACTCGATCCCGAGTCTCCAGGATCGCGCCCTGGGCCAAAGGCAGGCGCCAAACCGCTGCGCCACCCAGGGATCCCCCTCTTGCTGCTCCTTTTGTGACTCCCTGAAAACAGTCTCTTTCCCATTTTTATAATTTTTTTCATTTCAAGAATGTTATATAAATGGAGTCATACAGAATGTAACGTCTTGAGATTAGCTTTTTTTGCTCAGCATAATGCCCTTAATATTCATGCAAGATATTGTCTTACGTATATCAATAGTTCTTTCCTTTTAATTACTGAGTAACATGGATATGGCAAGTGGTTGTTTAACCACTTACCCATTGAAAGAAATTAGGATTGTTTCCATTTTTCACTGTTACAAACATAGCTGCTGTGAACTAGAGTGTATATGCTTTTTTGCAGACATAAATTTTACTTTCTCTGAGATAAATGCCCTGTAGTGTATGTTAAGTTTTCTCTTTCTTTTCTTTTCTTTTCTTTTCTTTTCTTTTCTTTTCTTTTCTTTTCTTTTCTTTTTTCTTTTTTCTCTTTTTTCTTTTCTTTTCTTTCTTTTTTCTTTTCTTTTCTTTCTTTCTTTCTTTCTTTCTTTCTTTCTTTCTTTCTTTCTTTCTTTCTTTCTTTCTTTCCTTCTTTCTTTCTTTCTCTTCCTCCCTCCTTCCCTCCCTCCCTCTCTTTCTTTCTTTCAAAACTCCCAAACTGTTTTCCAGAATGGTTGTGTCTTTTTGCATTCCCACCAGCAATGTATGATTTTTTCTGTTTCTCTGCATTCTTGCCAGCATTTGGCATTACTGTTATTTTTTTTTATTTTAATCACTCTAATAGTTGTGTAATAATATCCCATTTTGGTTTTAATTTGCATTTTCTTAATGGCTAATGGTGTTGAACATCTTTGCATGTGCTTATTTGCTATCTATATATCCTCTTTGGTGAAATGTCTGTTCATGTGTTCTTTTGCCAGTTTTGAATCTTAGCCATTCTATTGGAGTGCATTGGTATCTCACTGTGGTTTTAATCTTTGTTTTCCTGATAAATTCAGATATGAACATCTTTTCAAGTCCCTATTGGTCATCCTTTCATATTTGTGAAATGTGTGTTCAGATTTTTTTTTTTTTTGCATGTTTTTAAGTTGGTTTATTTGTCTTAGTTATGAGTTCTTTCTTCCTGGTACCAATCCTTTTTGTTAGATACATGTTTTATAAATATTTTCTTCTGTTGTATGGCTGGCCTTTCTCATATTTTACATAATTTATTTATAAGGGTAGTTTTTAGTTTTGATAAATTTCAATTTCTCCATTTTTTTCTTTTATTGTTAGTGCATTTTTACATCCTTCTAATGATTCTTGTCTATTCACAAGTCATGAACATTTTCTCCTAGAAATTTTATAATTGTAGATTTTATATTTAGGTTCTAAGATCCATTTGGAGCTAATTTTTGTGTATGTGCTACATTTTAATCTAACTTCCTAGTGAATTGAATAGTTACTAGGTTTACTAGCATAAATAACAGTGATGACACATTATCACACATGGTTCCGTGGGTCCTGTAGGAAAGTATCTCACTCAATGTATGCAAGCTATTATCCACAATGATTGTATGTTTATATTCCCACCAGAATGACAGGAGAGTTCCTGTTTCCTTAATTTTGACTTCTTATAAATAATTAAATACTAATGTTTTTCCTTCACTTGCTTACAAACTCTGATTTTTTTTTATAAACTCTGATTTTATATACTATGTTGTTCTTAGCATGCTTCTCTATGATAGTCAAGTGATTCTTTTCCATTTAGTTATTATAATATTTTGTGGTACTCTTTGAACTGTGTCTAAATTATGAGTACAGAGGCTGAGTGTGAAGGCTTTAGGGCTCTGCCATTGCTTCAGTGTGTAGGCATTATGATATGTATTTTGCCAACTTGACCACTCTTTTATCTCCTTTTTCATTCTCATCTTTGATCCTTATTTTTCATGATGTTGAATTGGTGACCTCAGGTAAGTGAGGTATTAATACATATAATTAAGCACCAAATTGTGTGAAGATAATATTCTAATATAGTTATGAATGCCATATAATTTTAGGTGAAAATATATATGAGCAGATGGTGATGTGAGCAATAATTTAAGTACTTCAATACAGGTCACACCTTAAAAGTCTCTTACCTAGTAAAGGACAAAACCATCATACTATAAATATGCTGCGAACTGCTGTAATATGCAGTTTGAAACTTCATGTATTATAAGAAAAACTTGTATGGAACAGATGTTTCAAGTCATAAGGGCTGCGGTATAAGCCAGTTAAATTTACATAATGATTTTATAGGCTAAAGTATTAGTTATCTTCTCACTGAAAAGTCCATTCATTGCTATATAACACTTAGCTGGGATAAGGAATACCCGTACTAATCTTCACTCTGAAGTTCTGACTGAGAAAATGACATGTGAAAATAAATACTCCTTTTTTAAGTTTTCTTTGCTAAGTTCTTTGAATATTAATATTAGTTATGAATCACATTTATATAAACTATTACTTGCATTAAATGTGGCTTGCATCTGGTGAGCATTATTTTACAGTGTCAGCAATTTAGTTTAAATCTGCCCTTGCTAGTTTTGGTATCAAAACTGGAAAATACTGAGAAATCCAGGTTCATCTTTGACAAGGTCTTAAAAGATTCTTTGCTATCTTGCATAAAGTGTATTTTTTCCCTCCTGTTTCTCTGGTAGCCTAGTGTTTAAATTATATAAATACCAAAACAAAAAGAAAAAAGAATTCACAGCATAGAAATAGGACCATTACTTGCTTACAGATTTATGTATACAAACTGCTCTGCCTTGTTTAAAAAAAAAGAGAGAGACTTCTATTGACACACAAATTTTTTCAGCCATGTTTGTTTAATAGACAAGATAGGTTTATTTCTTTTTTTTTCTTTTTTTTTCAAATTTATTTATGATAGTCACAGAGAGAGAGAGAGAGAGGCAGAGACATAGGCAGAGGGAGAAGCAGGCTCCATGCACCGGGAGCCCAACGTGGGATTTGATCCCGGGTCTCCAGGATCACGCCCTGGGCCAAAGGCAGGCGCTAAACCGCTGCGCCACCCAGGGATCCCGATAGGTTTATTTCTAAAGCCATATACCATACATTCTGGTTTGCTCAGGACAGTTCTGGTTTATGCCTATGCTCCAAGTGTAGTTATTGATAGTATCCCCTTTCACTCTCAAAGTGAAATAGGCCTTATAATATATTTTTCAAATCAAATTTACTTTCAACACCCCTGGGCTCTTGTTCTGACCCTGCCACCAACTAGCCACATGAATATGGGTATAGAAAGTCACCTAAACTTCGTTTGAGTTTCTTCATCTCTACATGAAGTTTTCTTCATCATTTTAGTCCTACTGTGAAATAGAACAGTAGGACTAAATGATCTCCGAGTATTCTGGAAAGCTTTAACATTTTATTTCTACACACTTAGTTACTTCTGGAATAACTGTGGTGTAGAGAAGTAGCATTCCAAAAAAGTTTCTTTTACCATTTATGGTCCTATTCTGTTCTACCCTATTAGATCCCTTTCAAAGAAATGCTGGTCATGACCTCTGAACTTGATTTCATGAGCAGAACTGGGTTGGCTTGAGATTTCTATCTTGATTTAGATATTCTTTTTTTTTAAGATTTATTTATTTATTTATAATAGACACACACAGAGAGAGGCAGAGACACAGGAGGAGAGAGAAGCAGGCTCCATGCCAGGAGCCCGACGCGGGACTCGATCCCGGGACTCCAGGATCGCGCCCTGGGCCAAAGGCAGGCGTTAAACTGCTGAGCCACCGAGGGATCCCTTGGTTTCTGAGTTTATTTTGCCTCTATCAGGTTGCTGTCTTTTGAGTTTCCCTGTACTTCTTATCTGTGCACCAGTGCTTATATCCCATTCTACCTTTCATTGCTGCTATCCTTTCTGAAAAACAGGGGATTGTGTGGTATATGTTAAGTCCTTTGACTTACTGTTATTACTTTGTCCAGCCTTGCATCCTCCACATTGAGTTTCATTCTGAAGAGGAATGAACCTTTTTGACCTTTGCCATTGTGCTATGAAAGTAGTTCAAAATGGCAAGGATGGTTGTTCCATAAAGAAGATGAAATAGTAAGTACATATCAGTATTATGGTAGAGTACATATCCCTCTGCCATATCCTTTCCATTATTAACTCAATTCATTTCTCATGATAGCCCTGTTGAAGTAGGTGTATTATCCTTAGGAAAGTTCAATATTTGTCAAACAGTCCTGAAACTAGTAGATGGCAGAGTTGAAATTTAAACCCAGGAGTGTCCGACCCATGTGACTCATCCTGGGAAGTTTGTGGAAGTGCATTCTGAATGATACTCTGCAGACAGCAGTTCTGACCCTAGAGTTACTCATTTTCATTAGTAACAGATGATGTCAGTATGACCAGGCCAGGCTAGGGTTCTAGTACTTTGAAAAAGAAAAGTAGGATTATAATTCGAAGATAATCCTGGCAAATTGGGAGAACCAGTGAATGTAAACAGTGTAGCTCTGTAGAGATCTACGCAGGGTAATTCACATGAGGAGAAGAAACAAGGTGTACAAATGCAAGAGTATATAACATTAAGAGGCTACCAGGCAATTCTCTTTTTTCTCCTACAGCCCTGGTCATGACTTAATTATGTAGAGTTTGGAGAGAATCCAGAGGAATCCAACAGAAAATATTATAAAAGGGTTGAGAGATTTGCTCTGTGATGAAAGTCTGAAGAACTGGGTTTATTTAGCCTAGAGAAGCAGAGTCTGAATAGGGACTTAATTACAGTCTTCAGGTTCAGTGAAATCATAGACACAGAGGCCATGAGTGGTTCCCAGGAGAACTGTCTTTTGACAGGCATTCTCAAATATGGTTGTTTTCTTGGTTTTCACTGCATGTGAAAGGATATTATATGAGTGATGATGAGCAGCTGTTCTTTCTTCCCTGCAGGGGGACAAGCAAGAAAGAGCTTAAATCACCACAGGAGTGATTTAAGGAGAACTTTTCAGCTGGTGGAGATTCTTCTCTCTAAGTGCTATACAAGTATGAGAGCACCTGTCAAAAATCAGGCTGGATGAGAGGCATTTTCATGTTATAAATTTCAAGCCTGGTTCAGTTTGGTGGAACCACTTAGGCCCTTTCTGAGGTACTTGTGGGCCAAGTCGCAGGAAGATCCTGATTTTTGAGAAAAGAAATACAGAGGATGTGAGAGGCTGTGATACTGGTCATCTGCAAAGGCTTCTCTATTTTCTTCCTCAACCTTCTTTTTGGTGGTGGTTGTTCCTTCAAAGCTCTCTTCTGACTGAATCTCCCCGGATTGCAAAATATTATTTGTGCCTCTTCATTGCCTCCTTATATCTAGAAAAACATTCATTTCCTTACTCATTAGTCTCATCTAAGTTTTAAGGGATGGTTGGTTTCTAATTAAAGTGAATAGGAAGGTATGGAATGCAGACAAATACCTTCTATAGGATCTTTATTTGGATTAACTTCCTTCCTTCCTACCTCCCTCCGTCTCTCCCTCCCTCCCTCTCTCCCTCTCTCCTTTCCTTCCTTCCTTCCTTTCTCCCATGAATGGCTTCTGAAAACTTGCAAAGTTCTAAACACTGGGAATACAAAACAGACAAAAATCTCTGCCCTGGAGAGGTGGATAAAAAATAACATATATAGTTTGTTAAATTGTGATAAATGCCATTGGGGAAAATGAAGCATAAGAAAGGGATTATATAAGATCAAAAGGTTGATTTGAAATACATTGTCAGGAAGGCCTCACATATCTAAACAGTGAAGATATGTTTGGGTTGCCCATTCTGGGCTTCTGCTGCTTTCCCCCTCTTACATGCCAGAAACAGGAATCAGCAGATTGGCACATCACTTCTATAGGGGTGCTGACCTCTGATATAAATAGAGCCTGCAAGATTTATGTCATTAACTTCATTTTTAAAAAAGTCCATCCATCAAGTTTTAATAAACACTAATTATATTTTAAAATTACCTTCAATTCTCCCCCCTTTATATTTTATCTCATGTTGCATGTTGTACATGTGAATGATTTTTTGCAAAGGGGGAGCTTGGTGTGGAGTGTGGAGGGATTCAAGAGCCCCACTCCCAGAAAGCCTACTGAATGCACATGATCCAGGGATGGCAGGTAATACCATAACCTTTAATACCATAACCTTTATACTTAAAGAAAGCCCTTTTAAAACAAAATTAAGAATGATGAGTAATTACTGCAGTAAGCATGAGATGCAATTGAATTACATTCTTGTTTTCTTTGTGTAGGAGCAAGTTTGGGTGGGGAAGACATTAAGAGATAGGGTATGGGTTAGAGATTTGCAGTAATGTCTAATCTAGTAGAAATTAGTAATTTGTGGTAGATGTATTTCAAGAGAGTGTGACTCAGTTCAAGGCTCCCCCTTTGTGGTGACGGTTAAGAGAAATTTAACTGTGCTAATAGTTATTATGTTCATTAATAAAATTCCAATTCAAATGGCTTTTAAAATGTCAATCTGAGGGTGCCTGGCTGGCTCAGTCAGTTAAGTGTCTGACTCTTGATTTTGGCTCAGCTTGTGATCTCAGAGTCATGAGAGAGAGCCCTACACTGTGTTCTGAGCTAAAGCATGGAGCCTCCTTAAGATCCTCTCTCTCCCCATGCCCCCACCCCTGTCTTAAAAAACACGTGAAATCTGGGGCAGTGTTAACATCAAAATTCTTTGGGTTCAGAACACTTCAATGCAAAGACAAAACAGTCAAAAATAAGGGAGGTAGTTATATTTGCAATTTTTGAATAAAGGCATGTTTCAAGTTTCTCTCTGGAACTCTAAAATGGTTTGGATCTCTTCCCTTAAATTCCCAGAATTGGTCTTCTGATTTGTATATCCCTTTGAAATCACTGAAGGAATAACCTGGGAAACTTGCCCAGTGTTGTAATTTCATGTCCAAGTTCAGTTCAACACCATCACCATTGCTTAAACCTTGCCTCAGTATTTAAGGCCATTCAGAATTTGCCACTAACTTGTCTTTCCAGGCTTTTCCCTACTTCTTAAAAAAATTCCCTAAATACTTATTTAGAAAAAAAATTTCCTAAGGAATTGCCTCGTTTAGAATACTTAATTCCTTTTGACAAAGTTTGGTCTACCATACAGTGACAATCTTTATTCTTACTTAGGGTCGCTTATCTACAATCGGATGCAGTGTCTCCTTTCTTTGGAACTGATGTAAACACTTTGTTTAATATACATATCTCAGTACCTCAGAAACAACAGTAACAACAAAAGCATTAAGAAAAAAAAATCCAAATTGCAAGACAATTTTAATGTGACTCTTAAGAAATATAAGGTGGTTGGGACGCCTGGGTGGCTTAGCGGTTAAGTGCCTTCCGCTAAAGGTGTGATCCTGGAGTCCTGGGATTGAGTCCCACATCGGGCTCCCTACATGGAGCCTGCTTCTCCCTCTGCCTGTGCCTCTGCCTCTCTCTGTGTGTCTCTCATCAATAAATAAATAAAGTCTTTTAAAAATATATAAGGTGGACAATTTTTGATGTTTGCTTATGAAGTGAATTTTATTATGGCGCTCATGGAAACTTAGATCCTCTTGGGTTGGTATTTGGAAAGTTTACATTTCTCAGCTTCATGGATCAAGATAGAATATTGTAGACTTTATAGACCTCAAGACTTTTTTCTCTTGCTTTCTTGTAACTATACCTTGCATTGGAGGCAGTCCAGTGAATTTTCCCTGTCTTTGAAACTGTTTGAGGACCTTTTCAAAGGTTGGCTTCCATTCCTCACCCTTGTTGGCTTGACATTTCTGGTTCTCTGTGATTGGACACAGAAACTATACCTCTTTTTTTTTTTTTTTATTTTAAAGAATGATCTTTTCCCCCCACACTGGACCCAAATCAGAATATCTGGCAGCTCTTAGTTCATGACAACTGAACAAAACTAGCAAGCAGCTATTGCTATTTTCATACTCTGTTCCTCAAAGGCAATATCTTCTTAACAAGGAAGCTTTTGTTTTATTGTAGTTGTTGTTATTATTATTATTTTTGTGGGGGATTCTTTGTGGAACAGAAGACTGTTACCTCTGTATTTATGATATAAGTGCCTTTCTCCTCTTCCACCGTGTTGCGGTGCCTAACAAGACAGTTAAAATCAAAATCTATCAATGTGGGAACCCTGGGTGGTGCAGCGGTTTGGCGCCTGCCTTTGGCCCAGGGCGTGATCCTGGAGACCCGGGATCGAATCCCACATCGGGCTCCCGGTGCATGGAGCCTGCTTCTCCTTCTGCCTATGTCTCTGCCTCTCTCCCTCTCTCTCTCTCTGTGACTATCATAAAAAAAAAAAAAAATCTATCAATGTTTTCCTGATAGCATAGTAAATACTTTTGAACAAGTGAAGGAGAAATATGTTTGGGAATTCCACTTTGTATCTTAATAGCTTGATTCACTACTAAGCAAGCAGGGTATATGCCCCTTCTCACTTTTCTTCCCACCTGGAGAGAAAAAAAAAAAAGGTTTTTGATTATTTGGAATTTATTATCACAAACTAGGGGTGGTCTGTAAAAAGAAACTGTTTCTTATCGCTTATTATTGCCATTAAGAATGGTTTCATAGAACTTGCTCTAAAATCAGTTGCAGACATCCTGTAGCATTTTATTAGTTTGTTGCTAACAGCTACATAAAGCAAATTATCTCACTTTGCAGCCAGTTTATCTTGAAAGATATCTTGAAACATTGCCTAATGTTAATTACTCTAATGCTGTCTTATCAAGTCTTTTCTTTTATAGTGTAGTGATGGAGAATGCTGACCTGCTGACCTCAAAAATTGTGTATCCTAAAATTATTGTGACCTGGCCCCAAGTCTCTAGGATTTCAAGCACATATTGATGAGTATGCTAGAGGACCCACCTTTTCTGAAGGAAATCTAGCCTTCCTTTGCTTAAGAATGGGATGATATCCACCTGTAGCTCTTAGGTCTTGATGAGGTGATACAAGCCTGGCTGTTGGTCAGCTGGTTAACAAAACTCACTATACCCTTAACTGAGTCTTATTTCTTCTCAGAGACCACAGTTTCTAACTCAGTGCTGCTTTATCCTTATCAAAACTCAGTCGTGGTAACTAATATTTGTGGGATGTTCCTAAGGAATATGTAATACATTCATCACACTGGAGATTCAGTTGTTTTACTTAATTCAAGTCAGACCATCTCAGAGCTGTGTTTTGCCTCCCTCGAGTTTGCTTTTTCTTAGTTGCCCTGGGGCATTAGGTCATTGGCCAGATAGAGGGTCAATAGGAACAAGCAGCCTCAGGAAAGTTATTGTATTCATCACAGCGGAAATGGTGAAGGGGGTGGAACTGTCCCTGAGAAGCCCCTATCACCTGATTTTCCCATGCATCTCTGAATTTCTGTTAGACTTCTGTGAACTATCTTGACTCCATCTTTGGGTTACTTTTGCTTTACTTTACTAGCTAGGCTTGTTTGTGTCATGCTGTACTTCCATAAGTGCTTAAAAATCCTTTAGAAAAAAATCCTTTCCGGATGAGGTAGGGAATGAATGAAAAAAAATTATACAAATGAATACTTTGATTGCACCTCCTTCCTTGATTTTATGTGCAAGTAACATTTCTTTACCGAATCTCCCTACCAGGTGTGAGGTCTTCTGGGGTAGAGATCGTGTTGCTCATGTCTTTATTGTGTGGAAGTATTAAACACAGTGTTTTGCATTTAATAGGCTCTCCATGAATATTTTTGTGTTAAATGAATATGCATTTTATTGAATTAAAATGCTGTTGGGTATACAAATATCAAAATATGGTGCCTAGCCTTAGGAAATTTAGTTACAGTTTGGAGGGACAAAAGGAAGGCTGTGTTAAGAGCTGTCCTGTAGAAGTCTTGGGGAGGGAAAAATGGTTCCAGATTCTTGATGGCATAGCAGTGACATTAGATGGGTCTGGAAGGATGAATGAGATTTTCCCAGGGGCAGACTGCCTCGGGGCCCTCCACTCTTAGCATTGAAAGTTGATTTCAGTGAACATTTATACAATTCTTGTGTGCTCCAGAATCACTTTTTTTCTTCAAGCTTCAAGGATTTTCCTTTAAGTTGGTGTTCTGAAATTTAAAGAAAAGATCTTATTGACGTTATGATGTAATAGACTTTGGTCTTCTCCAGTCCACACTTTAGAACCTTAATCTTTGTAGTTTGTCTTGGTGTATTAACCTCTTCCCTTCATTTTCTGAATATTTTAAAAGCTTTTATTCTCAAGTCCTATTAGAGCTTTCCAAAGAAACCTTATTTAATCCATGGTTTTATAAATGATGATCTCTGATTTTTTTGGGTCATTTTTGTTTTTATTTTCCTGCACAGTACATCTTATTCAGAAGCTGCCTTTGAGGTTGTTCTTTGGGCTGTGGCACTAATTTAAAGGTTGTTTGAGGTCTCCATCCTGATGACCTTTATAGCCCTGTGTCCTTTCACTTCTTCCTAATAAGCCATACTGTTTCATGTCATAGGGGCAGCTGCTGTCTCTCGCTGAAAGGCCTTGTTGCATGATGCCCTCTATGTGAATGCCCCCCCTCCTCCATGATGCTGTCATTCACCTGTGAAGCCTTCCATGATCACCCCCCCAACATAGTCACATTATTCCTGCACCTCAGGACTCTAGGCACACAGCTCTATTAGTCCTCATTTCATTGATTGCAAATAACAATTTGCATTTCTGCCTCTCTAAGATTTGAGCTCCTAGAGGCCATGGCTGCATTTTATTTAACTTTCTCCAGCGCTTGGTAGAGGGAGCTACCTCTGTATTTGCAATTTTCTGTCTACTCATAAAGATACACGATCTTGCAGTATATCACAAACCTCTTGAACTTTCATTGCCTCACAGAGCTTTTTGTCATGATTGAGTTGGAGATTTCACTCTGCACTTTTTATAAACATGTTAAATAAGCATTATGTTGGAGAGGTTTTCTGAGGAACACTTGTTTAAATTACTTTTATCAGAGAAGTTCATGTTCATTATGGTCTTTTTTTCCTTCTCTTTAAATAAATTATTTATGACCAATATAAAATTAGGCAAATGCAGCTAAATGATTATATTTTTTTTTTTGCAGAAAATTTGAAGTTTTTAATAAAAAAATCCCCTCAGAACCTAATTTGTTTTATCATACTGATTTTGGGTCTTTGGAACTATATCCTATCTAACCTGAATAATGCTAGGCAAATCTCTCTCCTAGTTGTATACTTCTAAAGACTTCTAATTCCATATTAACTTGATTTTTAAAATCTTTTTAGAGTGAAACTTGACCAGATGTCTCTCTGCACCCCTTTGGGAAATTGACAGAAGTTGGTCAGATGTCATGTTTCCTTATAGAAGTCAGTTCTTCCTTTCCTGGAGTTATGTATATTTAGGTGGCTCTATGGTTGTACATCACATTTACTAGCAGAAAAAATGTATTACCAATTATTTTTTAATTTTGCATATATATTCATCTTAAAACTGGGTGCAAATTTATTTACTCTTCTGATTCTCTCTTTTGCCTTTACTTATTTTACACATCAGAAGAAATTCTTAGTATTGGTGTGGGAATTGACAGCAAGCAAGAAAGCAGGGACTGTTTACAAATTATTTAATAATTCCTACATTTGGTTCTCACAAACGGCTTTGTGGCTTTAATCCTCATTGATAGTTGGACCTAGTGCTCTCTTGATATTTTTAGAAAGGTAGGCAATGTCTGGGAGCCCTCTGCGTGAGATTATTTTAGGATGATGTCTCCTCCAGGCAATATATATTAAACAATATTATTTTTGGTTATTATTATTTTCTTGCAAACATTTTGATTTTTCGAAAATGTCAGGAGAAACCTCTTGTATGTATTACTTTATACAGTTGATTTTGGATAATAGAAAGTATATCCTGACAGCATGAATTATATTAGGCAAAACTGGGGTTTAGTTGTATGCTCTATAATTCCTTGCTGATCAAAGTATAGTCTATGAACCAGCAGCATCTGTACACCTGGGATATTCAGAAATGTGGATTATTTGGTTCCACTTGAGATCTACTTAGTCATATCTGCTGCATTTTAGCAAAATTCCAGAGTGATTTATAGGTATGCTAGAGTTTGAGAAACATTCCTCAAAGGCACACACCCATCATACATGTTTTGAAGGTACTGAAATCTAGGTCCTTGTTACTGTTAGTGGTGTGCATACTGTTACGTAAGTGTCATCTGGGAGCTTGTTAGAAATCCAGACTTTCAGGTCCAATCCCTGGCCTCTTGAGGCAGAATTTAAATTTTAACAAGATCCCCTGGTGGTTTCTATGAACATTAAAATATGAAAAGCACTGATCTAGATTACACCATCTTCTTGTAGCTAAATTAACTTGAATTCTAGTTTTAGAATAAATTTTTTTTTCAAAATGCTCTTTAGTAGTCTTAGCTATAACATGGTCAATTTAGTAAATATGACCATTGTCTCTAAATATATATACGAAGGGGGAATCTACTGCACTTCCTTAGTAATTAATGTAAAACCTTTGACATTTGCCCTTGACTTCTCTCCAAACTCTTTAGTGAATAATTCTACTTGCACTTATTCTTATGAAAATAGAAGAGGGGTATGTCATTTTTTTCTCCTCATTTTGATTTCCAGAGCATTGTTCTGTAAAATTATTTAACAATTTCCCTTAAGATGCCACATCTTTATCTGCATTTATTTCTCTAGTCCCATTCCCTAGCCTTATCCCCACTATTTGCTATCCTTCTGGGTATTTTCCTTCTGTTCTGGGTGGTAGCTCCTCATTCAGCTTTCTGCTTCCTCTCAAGGCCTGCTACCTTTCTTGTCTGTGGCATTCTCAGTGCTTCAAATCATAGACATTCTCAATGGTATCAACTTTATTGCCTCTTCACTCTTGCTACCCTAGAGTGAAGAAGTCCTCTTTGTCATTCCAGTTTGCCCATCTCCAACCTCCTCCTTCCAAGGACCTTGAATTTCCAAGTTTCCTTTCTGTGAACTAAGGTTTCCTTCTCAATTTCTTACTCTGGTTCTCTCCACATGAACATTGGCTTCCACCACTGCCATGAGCGGTTATTAACAGTGCTTTTACTAGCATCTTTGAAAGTTCTCTTTGACTTTTCCTGATCTTTTCTCTGAACCCTGGATTGCCTCTGCTTTTGTTTTCAGGCAATTAAGCTTTGCTTATGAAAATCATGAAGCAAAGATGATTGAATCAAATAACAGTTTTTGGCTTTATAACCTCAGTTGGACAGTCCTGTCTGCTTCACTGTCCTTTTACACATTTACTGTAGTACCCAGTCCCATACACATTTTTGTAATTTTTTAGGAGAGGTGGGAGATAGTCTTCTCATAGTGAATGGTGGTAAGGATCTATGCTTTTAGATTAAATTTGCTGGTAGGTTTCTAAATTATGGTTCTTTTATTTCATTACAATTTTTTTCTAGAACAGTTACAATAAACTTAATATATTTGGCACATTGCTGTGTTGCAGATTTTATTATGGTCTTTAGATGCCAATGGCTTTTACCTTCTTGTGGATATAAACCACAGTAACAAAGATCTGGTGCTTAATTGGTCTCATTTCCTGTTAAGCATTGTCACTTTAAAAATTGCTACATAGAAGTAAGAGAAGAAGTTATTAAGATTTCTTTACTAGTGGCATTAACGAGTAAGAAAGCAAAATTCAATTATAATTTGTTCAGTTATATCAGATAGCCAAGAAGACTGAATAAATTAAAAAATAAATGTTTGTTAGCTTATGGGCCAAATATCTCTAGAAATTTTGCACTGTTTGTGCAGTAAAGAAGTAATTGTTTTATTAAAGTGCTTCAGTATCCCAGCATTGCACCAGTGACTGTAGGAAGTACAGGATATTTTATCCAACTTGAAAAGCTTATATTATACATTGAAGAGAAAATGATAATACACATGAATGTTTTGAGATAGAATGTGATATAAAACACAAGCTGATTAGGTCACTTCCTTTTTTACAAAGGTTAATGGTTTCCTGTTCCCCAGAATAGAGTCCATACTCCATAGAACGGTGTACTTGCTCATTAACCACCTGGTCCGAACCATCTTTTCCAGCATTATCTTCCTCCATTGTTTCCTCCTGCCATGTGCCTAGTCACTGTGGTGTGCTTATTATTCTAGAATATATCATCCACTTTAATACCTCCCTGCTTTAGTAAACTGCTTTATTATTATTATTATTGTTAATATTATTTAATTTTTAATTTTATTCTTTATTCCTGACTTTGTCACATAAATTCATGTTCATCTTTAAGATCTACTTCAAAGTTCTGCAGAACTTTCTTGCATTTTCCTAGATAAAATTAGTATCTACTCTATATGTTCTTCTACCTCCTTGCTAGCTTTCTTTCTATCATTTACCACATTGTTTCTTGTTCTTTTTTTTTTTTTTCTTCTGATTTTGCTTTTGATTTTTTTTTTGACCCATGGGCTATTTAGGAGTATCTTAGTCATTTTGGGCTGCTGTAATGAAATACGATATACTGGGTGGCTTATCAACAACACAAAGTTAGTTCTCTTGGTTCTGGAGTTTAGCAGTCCAAGATCAAAATGCCAACACGATTGGGTTCTGGTGAGATTTCTCTTTTTGATGTGCAAATGACTATCTTCTCCTTGTATTTTCACATGTTGGAGAGCAAAGAGAGGGGAGCAGTATATATTGTTAAAAGGGCACTAATCCCATTCATGAGGGCTCCACCTTCATGACTTAATTTCCTGCCAAAAGCCCCACCTCCGAACATCATCGCTTTAGGAGTTAGGAGTCCAAAGTATGAATTTTGCCAGGGAACACAAGCTTTCAGTCCATAGAAAGTCCATTATTACATTTATACACATTCATAAGTTTCCCAAAATGTACCTGATACTAATTTTTAATTCCATTCTGTTCTTACACAAAAATAATCGTATTATATCTATCTTTTCTATTATATCCTTATCCTATAGTCTGTCCTGGAGAATGTTCCATTTGTGCTTTAAAATAATATATATTCTGTTGTTTGGTGGAGTGTTCTACAGATATCTGTTAGGTTAGTTGATTTATAGTGCTATTCAAGTCTTCTGTTTCCTTGTTGATCATGTGTCTAGTTGTCCTATCCATTATTGAAAGTCAAATATTAAAATCTTTATTGTAGAATTGTCTTTCTCTTTTCATTTCTGGAAGTTTTCTTTATTGTAGAATTGTCTTTCTCTTTTCATTTCTGGAAGTTTATGCTTCATATGCTTCAGTGCATTGTTATTGGCCGGATATATGCTTATAATTGTTATAACCCCCTGATGAATTGAATCTTTTATCATTGTAAAATTTTCCTCTTTATCTTCCAGCTACAAGCAGGGAGAAGGAAGTAATGTTCATTCACAAACCACAGGGTTTTCTTTTCTTATAGAATTTCCATAGATTTTCTTGAATAGATGTTTTTTTTTTTTTCATTTACTATTTGCCTTTAGGATCATTTGCAAAGTCTTTAAATTTTTCAAGTACTTTTGCCAGTTTTTAATATTTCACTAGTTTTTTTCCAGTTTTAAACTGATTAGCAGAGCTCCTTGTGCTATCATGCCAGAAGTTGATCCATATGCCTTTTTCTATAATTTGTTTGTGTGTATGTGTTCCTTTTCCTTAATAGCTGATGAGTTTTATAAGCCTTATGAGATTGCAACTTACTCATTTTTATTTGCGTAGACTTAGTATGATACTTGAAATACTACAGGTCAGTGATTCTCAAACATTTTTTATTTTAGAGAGTTTTGAATACTGAAATTTTTGGTGGAACACTTGAAGGCATTAAAATCAGAGTAACATTAAATAACTTAGCAATAATTATGACACATTTATTCTTTCAGTTAAACAGTATTATAGTGCTTATAAAAACAACCACAATTTCTACCATTCCTGTGGTCTTCTTTCAGTTCCCTGTCACATGCAGAGGAGCATTTACTTCCCTGACTTACCTTCCTCATAACCTTATCAAGTTTGGTTGGTTTTTGTTTTTGGTGCCATTTCACATCAACTTCTATCTGTGACTTACTGCATAATACTAATGTATTTGATTTTGATACACAGTGTATTTTTATACCTGTTCAGTCCACCATTCTTTCTTGTAAACTTGGATATGATAATATGTTTTGTTGTTGTTTAGTTTTGGCAAAAATGATATTTCTCACATTAGTTATACTGGATGAAACTTCTGTGAAGTTTGGAAAGCCTCCTGAGTATGTTTGCTGGTTTCTTACTTTATGTTTGTTACTGTCAGATAAACCAAAAACTAAATTGTGAAGTGTAGACTAAATGGTTTGGGAGTATTCCATGGAACCGAAGCCTAAGGCTTGGGAAAATTTCAACATTTCTATTCCTATATTCTTTGCATTTAATGGGTCACCAAATTTTATTGCCTTTATCTTCTAGAGGTCTCTGCATTTCAATCTTTCTTTGGTGTTTTTGCCTATTCAGTTCTTATAGGCCTTAAAACACTCATCACTAGTTTGTACTAATAGCCTCCTAATTCATCTCTTTCTTTAGCCTGTGCCTTTTGGGAATCCATGCTGTACTCTATTACCCAGACCAAGTTTCTTGTAATTCTAGTGCATCATACCATTTCATTAATTCTCATTAGAGCTGTTTTCTGATGTTTATTATGTGCCAGTAACTCTTCTGGCTCCTGTGTTTTAGTGGTAAAATAAGCTAGTCAAGGTCCCTTTACTCTTGGACATTCTGCTGTTTGTTACAATAGGTAGTAACCAAGTAAATGAGATTATTACATCATGGTAAATGCTATATGGGAGGAATAAATCCAATGATGGAGTACCTTGGGATGGCACTCGAGGTAGGTGCCGAGTGAAGACCTCTTTTAGGAGATGTCATGTGATCTGGGACCTGAAGGATGAGAAAGAGCTAGCCACAAGGAACTGGGAAAAAAGGACTTCTTGTAGAGGGAACACTAAGTGCAAAGGCCCCTTGACATGCTTGTGAAACAGAAAAGAGGCTGTTGTCACTGGAGCATGCTGAAGGATGAGAGTGTTGGTATGAGGTGATGTTAAAGAGGAAGCCGGGTCATGGAGGATCTTGCTCTGGATTTTATTTGAAAGCACTGGGAAGCCATTGATGATTTTTTAAAAATATTTTATTTACTTATTTGAAAGAGAGAGATATATATATAGAGAGAGAGCACAGGTGGGGGGTATAGGGAGGGAGAGGGAGAAGCAGACTCCCTTTTGAGCAGGGAGCCCGAGGTGGGGCTTCCAGGATCCCAGGATTCCAGGATCATCTGAGGGCAGACACTTAACTGACTGAGTCACCAGGCACCCTGCCATTGATGAATGACTTGTTTTTAAAAAGGAAATGTGGCTTCTGAATGCAAGATGGATTGAATGGGCAAGAGTAAAACCAAGAGACTACTTAGGAGGTTGAAATTTGTTCTAGGCAAGTGATGCTGGTAGCTTATTCTAGAATAGTGTCATTTACAGGTGGATAAAAGCAGGTAGATTCAAGATCTATGTTGAAGGTGGAGCCAATGGACTTGACAATACATTGGAAGCCTAACCTGTTTGTTGTTTATCTTCTGTGTTATGGACAAAATCTTTTGTCAGTTTTTTCAAGGTCTTTGTAACCTTTTTATATATCTATTTATTTTCCTTTATACTCCAAGATATACTTTACGCTTCAAGTAGATGAGAGTATAATATAGTAGTTAAAAGTGCATGCTGTGGTGCTTGCCTTTCAGGGTTCAAATCTTAGATTTGTCCCTAGAATTTCTACTGATTTCACATCATAGACTCTTTGTTCTTTAGTTTGGAGACAGTGGTTTTTCTAACTTATAGGGTTGCTTTTAGGATGAAATAAATTAATCCATGAAAAGTGTTTGTAACACACTCTGCCATAATAAGTAAGAGATGGATGAGGTGCCCAGGTTAGTTATTTCCAGCTGCACAAGTAGGTTTGCATATTTACCCATGTTCCATACAAAGGCCACAATTTTCTCTCTGTGTCCTAGGGCAGAAAAGGTTGGGAAACACTGCAAAGTATATATGCTCAAACTTAGTGTTGCCCGTGAGTAACTCATGGGTACAACAAACATACACATATACATGCTCATACACACAAAGCAGTCCAAGTAAAGTCTACCTGATTTGTTAAAAGTAGAATTTTTATTATTAAACCTTTAATATAATTACTTGCTTTTCTTGCCAACCCCCCACAAATGTTTGTGGAGTGTGAGGCAGTTATAGGAAGTAGTTCAAGTAGAGAAGTGCTAGTAGAGAACAATAATTCTGGTCCAGAGCCATTAGGAATTCAATATAGAACATAAACTACCTTTCTAACAAGCTCATTTCCCTTGGAAATATTTGAGTTTGTTTTTAGAACTGTTTATGTAAGAGTGTTTTACTGTTATTTGCATAGAAAGAGTCATTTGGGCCACATCCATGTCTGTTTAGAGGGGTCCCTCATGTTAGTGGGCACTGTGAGTTTACTGACTTAACAGGCAGCAACCTGCAGTCCCTAAGTCCCTCTGAACAGATCTTCTCTGGGATGCCTCTGAATATGCACAGTGCAATTGTTTTGTTTTCTTTTATTTTTTTAAATGTCAATAAATTCAAATAAGTTGGAAACTTGCCAAGTTTAATTTTGACACGTCTCAAGATGAGTGTCTGTATAAATGGAAGATCAAAGTTGTGCCTTGGGGCTACCACTTTGGGACCCAGGACTGTGGGATGTCCAGCAGACTGAGCTGTAAACACTACTGTGTGAGTGCTGTACATACTGATGGGGAATGCTGGCATCTTTCCATGTCATCACTCTCTCAATTCTCTAAATCACTGAAATGTTACTCATTCTGTTGGGAATGGCAAGAAAAGCTATTCTCTCTGTATTCTTTGCTCCGGGGACATGTGCCTATTTGCTTAAAGACTGGTCTTTGAATTTAGGGTTGCAAAACAGTTGTTCTGAAAACAACCACAGCAGTCTACTTCAGAAAACCCTTCTCTCTTTTGAGATATAACTGGATTGGTGGTTCGCGTCTGTTTGTTAATTGCAATAAAGCTGCTATTGTAATTTAGAATGCTTGTTAAGAATAGTCCAACAGTCCTCTAAGGGACAATAGATAACCTGCTCTGTGTCTTGCTTAGGGAGCTGGTAATTATTTTACTGTAAATGAATCTAACAATAGCCCATTGGAAAACCACAAGAGGGACAAGCTTTGAGGGAGGAGTGTTAAAATCAAGGCTCTTCTTTATTGACTCCATTCATCAGCCCAAATTACTAGCAATAAAGTTTTTTAGAGAGGTTCAAGTAAAGTAAAATAATTAAGGTTCTTTTCAGTTACTGTAAAAAATTCTTTGTATGAATGCATCTTACTTAAACTCACTTTCACCTTCCTTTTAATGAGAGTTTTAATGTTTTCTATTATGTAATGATGACTTCTTGCTTTTTAAAACGCTACCATACCAGATCAGAGACTTGTAAATTTTTCTTGTGTTATTAGGCTATTCTCACTAATTTGACATCTTAGAACTACCTGCTACTTAGAGCTACTTGTATTTTTGACTTATGCTATTTTTTTGTTTTGTTTTGTTTTGTTTTCTGGGGGAAAAAAACAGGTGTAGGTAAAAGTCAGGTGCAAGTAATAATTTTGGGTGATATTGCCAGAGTAAATAAAGGAAAAGTTAGAGAAGCACATTTTCTTCCCATAGAAAGACTTTCATAATTATGTGTTGGCCAAAGAAACTCTAGGTAAGTTATCAATTTTCAAAAATTTCAGGATATATGTATATATATATTTTGAGTACTATATATAGTACTCAAGCCTGTTTTGCTTACTATATATGGTACTCAAAGCAAAATGTCAAGCTGAAGACTCAGGTTTATGCACCCTTCTAGCATTAGGTCAAATCAACTTTTGGTTTCACCCTTTTTAATCTGTCCGCTTATGCCACTTGTGCTCCACCCAAACGTAATTATTACTTCTTAGACTATTCAGTGCACCTTGAGGTTTGGGGAGTGATTTAGCCTCAGCCTTGAAGCCTTCTAATCCCAACATCTGTATGCCCAAAGCTTAAGACCCCTTCAAATCCCACTCCTTCAGGAAGTCCTCCCTAAACAGGTGGAATGAATGGCCCCTACCTCTGAAGTCCCACAACAGTGTATGTGAATCTTCATGGAACCTCAGAACTGAAGCTTACATGTCCTCTTCATCATAACCTCATTCTCATGGTAAGATCACTGTCCTTTTGTCTCCTAGCATTTCCTTTAACTTTGAGTTTATTACTTTTTATTACCTTTAGTTTTCCAGATCTTTCCCGTTAGGCTAGGAGTTCTAACTTCTCACATGCATTTCTTTTCCTCCATTTCTTTTGCCTCTGTGCTGGTTGAAGTCCTCACTGTCCCTCTGAGATGGCTACAGTGACCTTCTTTGTGCCTGTCCCCAGTTTTGTGCCCTTGCATCTCTTCTGCACACTCTCCTCTAGAGGTATCTGTCAAAATTCCAATCTGACAATGCTGGTCTTCTCCGTAGGTGCCATTTGCCGTAAGAACAAAACGTAGTCTCCTCAGTGTGCCAAATTAAAAAAGGCTGTCTGTGGTCTGACCTCTGTCCTCTTACAGCCCAAATTCCCACTATTCGAGTCTTCATACCTTATATTCCAGCAGTGGTGAGCTAATTTTATTTCACTGTGAGGCTTCTGATATATTTGATTCTGGACTTGTGCTGGTAATGTTTTTCTTTAAAACATAGTTTAATTTCTGATCATCCATCAAGGCTCCATTATTACTTCCTCCAGGAAGGCCTCTAGATAAAGTTAGCTGCTCTTTGTACTCTTAGAACATCTCAATACATACTTGTATTATATTCTTAGTATATTATGGCATATTGAATTTTTAGATGTATTATAATCTTAGTGATATTATGATCATTTCCTTAAGGTGTAGTGTTGTGTTTGGCACACAGTAGATTTGCAGTAAGTGTTTGAATGAATGGATAGAAGAGCAGAGATTAAGAATATCCCACAGGCCATAAGGAGAAGGGCCAGGAATACAAATTGTGGAGAAAAATCAAGATATGAGTTTTGTAGCAGATTCTGTTGGTAGCTTCGGACTTAAGAGATGAGTCTGTGGGGATAAGGGTTAGCAGTATAACTCTTGTGCAAGGCCTATATAGATTCTGCATAAACGTCCTTTTGGGGCAGGTAGATGCTTAGTAGAGAGAAGGCTACTTTTCAAGATTCAGATAGGTGGCTGTGGTTGGGAATGGTTTTAAGGAGATAGCCTGGATTTCATCCTTTATTCCATTGGGATTCAGAGGTAGCCTGAATTTTGAAGCTGGAAAGCACTTACTGGGGAATTAGGCTGAAACACAGGCTGGAATCTTGGAGGAGAGCTGGACAAATAAGAGAAATGGTCACAGGTTAACTAGATAGAAGCTTGACTACTACAAAGCTGGGCTAGAATATTTAAAGTACACAAGGATTGCTGAGAAAAAGAAAATAACTTGCAGATCTTTTTCTTCTTTCTGCCAGAGCCCAGGATTGGTTCTGGATTTGGGGGTGTGTGGACACAAAGAGGAGGGCTAGGTAGCATTGTTGAGAAGGTCGGAGCATTCCTGGAAGCAAGCCCAGACTGGACAGTACAGTGAGCTTGGCTAACCTCTTTCTACTTTTGTCCACTTCCCATTTCTTTTAACATATCAACATTTTTGCAATTGCATTTGTATCATACAGTCAGTGATTACTTGGGGACTCTTACTGAAGGTTAAGCACTGTACAAGGTGTTAGAATTATAGGAATGAACAAGACACACTGGTTCCTTGTGGAGTCTAGTGAAGTAGATGTACAATGAACAAATAATTTCAAATGTGATTAATCACACTAATGGGGTAGTGCACAGCGACTTGGGAGAAAATAGTTTTAATTTAATTTATTCTGGGGAATCAGGGAAGGTTTGTAGTAGACATGGCACTTAAGCAGAGATCCAAGGAATGAGGACTTTCCTAGAAAAAGTAAGGTGGAGAATGTATAGAGTCCTCAGTGTAAGCAGAAGTCCTGAGGTGAGATAGAGAGGTGTGGCACAAGGCCAGCGCGGTCAGAGGGGAGAGTTATATGAGCCCGAAAAGCTATAGTAGAGTTTTTTTCTCTTGAGGCTATGGGAAACGGTGTTAAGACTTTTATTTATTTTTTATTTTTTAAAGCTTTTCTTTATTAGAGAGAGAGAGTGAGTAAGTGAGACAGAGTCAGAGAGAGCACAGTGCACAGGAGCAGGGTGAAGGACAGAGGGAGAAGCCGACTTCCAGCTGAGCAGGGAGCCCGATGCAGGTTGGATCCCAGGACCCTTGGGATCATGACTGATGCTGAAGGCAGACTCTTAGCTGACTGAGCCACCCAGGTGCCGCCACGTTAATGCTTTTTCGACTTTGTTCTAAAAGATATAGAAATCATTGGAGAGTTAACCTCATCATGTTTGTTTTAGCATGATTGTTTTCTCCACACTGTGGAAAGTAGATTGAAGGTAGAAAAGGAGTATCTGGTTAAGAAGCTATTGCTGTGATCTGAGCATTAGACGATGCTGGCTACATCAGGATAGAAGTGGGGAAGAAGTCAAGTGGGTAGATGGGAAAGATGTGCAGAAATAAAATAGACAGTTTTGACCAATTGATTAGATGTGGCCAGAGAGAATAGTTAAGAGTGACTTGGGAACTTTGAGCAACTAACTTGCTACATGGTGGGGCCTTTTTTTTTTTTTAAGGTAGGTTTTGCAGAGAAATTTTGTGTAGGGTGTTTTCATGAGGGAGGTGTAAGTCCTCTTTTTAGTGATGTCTCCTTTGTATGCATAACATAAGCAAAATTCAATTGTATCTTTCCAGAGGACTGAAGAAAAATGCTGTGAATAGGAAAATAAGGAGATAAATATTTGTATTTTCATTAAATGGAGGTCTTTTCAGGTCCACCTTATAGTCTGTAAATTATTAAAACATAGGTATCGTGTAAAAGTTACTTTGATTAAACTCTACCTTGGAAACTACTTTCCAAAGGGGAGGACATTATTTGGTAAGCCTTTTAAAAGTTGCTTTTGACAGCTAATTTGCACACATAATAGCACCAGGCTTCTTCTCTTTTTATTTTTAAAAAGAGGAAAAAAATTTCCTTTATAATGAACTCTGATAAATATGAGATAATTGATGGATTATATCTGCATAAAAAGAATTCAAGTTTCTAAACACAATACTCATGGTAAATGGAATGCATTTAGATTTTCGGTCCTGAGATTGCATTCTGTCACTATGCCCAAGAATAATACTGAACATTTTGAAAAAATGAAAAGCAGATCAGTAGAAGAGGTTTCTTTAAGGTAACACTGAAGTTTATTTATCATAATGGGAGGCAGGTAATGATAACTTTCAAGTAATAGAATCTATGCTATAGTACATTCACTTGACACATTTTTCTCTGAGTATAGTGGGTTTTTTTTTATATTAAAGAAAAGGTAAAGCTTCCTCTTGTCCCATTTAATGGGCATCTACATTGTAGGCACTATGAAAAGCAAATTGGTGGTTTTCAGATTGATAGGGAAGACACACACACACATGCACACACAGACACAGACACATACAGACACACACCTGGTTGGTGCAATGGGTAGGAATTGCAAAGATTAATAGTATGCAAATGTCAATGGGTGATGCCTAAATTGAATCTTGAATGGCAAGAGTAGTTAGCCAGTATGGAGAAAGGTATTCTAGAATCACAACATAGTATTTGGAAATGACAAATGGGCAGAGGTGTTAAAGACCACAGCACATTCTGAGAAGTTCAGGTTGTCCAAGATAATATGCCCAGAATATTGGGTGCTTAAGAAAGAGATTCAGCATGAGCTAGAGAAATGGGTAGATACCTGATTGCAAACACCTTCCTGTGCAAAGCTAACAACTCTGACCTTTATCTTGAAGACTTAGGTTGCCATATAAGGATTTTTAAATAGGGAAGTCATATACTCAGATTTTCATTTTAGAAAGATCACTGCACATTATTTTGTTCGTGTACTGGAAGGGACAAGCCTTAGATAGACATGGATGGCTCCCAGGTTTTGGCTTCGAGTGAGAAGTCTGATTATCTTTTTGCTCATATCTTTATTTATCAAACGCAGTTTGATGCTTATGAAGGTTGCAGGATTGGGAAAAAAAGACCCAGGAAAAGTCCCAGAGAAGCATTGAGTAGACAGGTAGGGGGATAAGAACATGGTTTCTAGATGTGTGCATGCCTCAGAAGTGAAGAGAGGGATTCCAAACGGGAACTAGTGGCCAACAGTGTCAAATGTTAGATACAGATTATATAAGAACTAAAAATTCTTGATTGCTTTTCCCCAAACAGGTGTTGCTGGTCAATGTGAAGAGAGCAGTTTTGACAGGGTTATTGAGGGTAGACAGATGTTGGATTGTTGAGAGCTGAAGACTAATTATACATTGTAGAACTACAGTTGGAGTATATAGTTGTTCCTTCAGTGAGCTGAGAAAGAAAGGAAAAAAGGGACATAGGGTGATAGGACGTGGTGATATGTGAGAGCAGTGGTTTTAAACTGCAGGAGGCTTGAGCTTATTTATTTGCTTAGGTAAAAGTGCAGTAGGAAGAGAGAGGGAGATTAAAGATGCAGAAGAGAGAAGGCAACACTGATGGATTGTAGTCCCTGAGGGAAGTAGAATGAATGGGATTCAGCATCAAGGTGGTGGGATTGGTGATAGAAAAGATGGATGTGTTTCCTCTGAGAGAAGGTACAAGTTGCCAAGAATGGTGTAGCTCCAGGTTCATTTCTAAGGGGACTTTGATTAGGAAATGCTTTCGTAAGCATTTAGGAAATGCTTTCCATGTGGTGTCTTTGTCTGTTCTTAGCGTTCTTGCTGATGAGTTAGTGGAGCTTAGTTGGAATTAAATACATGATTCCATTTTTTTGACAACATAATTCTACAATTGGTTACCTTTTTTTTCATGATGTCAACATTAATAACTTGTTTTTTTAAAAAATTTTTAAAGATTTTTTAATTTATTCATTCATGAGAGAGAGAGAGAGAGAGAGAGAGAGAGAGAGGCAGAGACACAGGCAGAGGGAGAAGCAGGCCCCATGCTAGGAGACCGACACAGGACATGATCTTGGGACCCCAGGATCACGCCCCAGGCCAAAGGCAGGCGCTAAACCACTGAGCCACCCAGGGATCCCCAATAACTTGTTTTTTTTTTAAACTGTAATACATACTACCAGCAATTAAAATTCATTTTTAGCATCATATACATAGAAAGGAAAATACCTTATTCATTGTTTAATACTTAAAATACTTATAACAGTTATATCTTTTTATTCTTAAACTATAAAATGAAGTAAATGACATCTCTGTGAAGAGATAGGTCATAGTATATAGCAAACACATAAAATTTTTGTTTGCTACTTACTTTTACACTTATTTGCACACTTGCATGTTTTCCAAGATAATATGGGCCTGATTTGGCTTAAAAATCTTGTTGTTTGTTCATTCTTCCCCATGAATGATTTTTTTTTCTTATGCAGATTGCATTTCTTAATGCCTGCTTACATTTTCTTCAGCATGATGAGACAATATAATAAGACAAAAAACCTGAAAAAGATTGACGTTTGTTGTGACAAGGAAATGAATCAAATAAAGGTGTTTCTTAAATGGGCAGATGCTGCTTTGGATATACATTTTCATGGAGGTATCTCCTCCCTCTGCAAACAGTGCCCTGCCATGGAATCATTCATGTGTGGGTATGTGATCTCAGATCCTGGCAGCTTTGCAGGCAGACCTAGTGTGGTCCTGATGCCAGTGTTATGAGCCTGGGGTCCTCTTTCCCTGGTTGGGCTTGGCTTTTGTGTCTTACATAGTCATGAGGCCTGGCTCTACTTCATTTAGAAGCAATAAAGAATGAGCAAGATTTGCAGATGCCTCCAGTTACCAACGATCGCAAAGATAGTAGTTTGTATAGAATTGTGAAGTTTTATTCATATCTCTACCCTAGGGGTATAGTTTTCATTTTCTGTTTATTGTTGAGGTTGAATTTTTTAAGCCAGCAAGTTTACCTTTTTTGCCATTGTGTTTTCCCATTGCTACCACCACAGAGCTAAAGACTATTACTGGAAGGCTGCCCTGGGCAAAACCGTGAAATAGGTGAAGTTTGTCTTAGACATCTGTTACCTTTTTTTTCTAACTCTGCTACCCCCCAAACACCCAATACTCCTGAGTTCCTCCTGCCTGGGGGGCTTCAGACAGTGTTACTGATTGATTGTATCCTATGTCTTCCAGGGATATAAACTTTTTTTAGAAACTATCTGGGGGGAGTAACATCTCTAACAGCAGAATTTAAAGTTTCATTGTTGGGGGCATTGATGAGTGAAAAATTGGAGGTCAAGACCTTCCAATTCTAAAACAAATATGTAAATGACTGTTTATTCCTTTTGAAAAATTGGGGTTATTAGTAATAATTAGTGCCAATTAAAAATCCCTTGAATTATACTGAAATGATATTGTACAGGCATGAATGGGCCAACTTTTCTTTATTCTTCTCTGAGGAAGATACACTGTAATGATATAAAGAATGAACGGAGACTTTTTATACAATGGCTCATGAACTCACAGACATGAGGCAACAATCATTGTTTAGTATTTCAATTTGTGGTCTTAGAATCGTATTTTAATTAACCCAGCCAACACCTTTGTGTGTGATAAGTGATGTTATCCCTGGAGTATCACATATAGAAAAAAAATGTAATCTAATCTGAAAGTATGAGAGGAAAAAAAAATACTGCTCTTATCAAATCTGCTAAAGATTGGGTTAAAGAGATAGCTCAAGGTTAAGGGTCTCCTGCTAAGAAGTTGCCCAGTTAATCAGTCAGAGAGTTACAGTAAGAGCATCTGAGCTTCTGGCCTCTTTGGGCACGGAGTCACTGTTTCCTTTGAGGCTATGTTAATAATCACAGTTAGTGACCTCAGGAGACCACATCTCCTAGCAAGGAAGCAGATGGCATGCTTCCCCTATCACCCTACAGCTCATGAGCCATAATGCCACCCAAGTGGGATGCGAATGTTAAATAATAACAAATTAGGCTGTGTTGAAATCATGGCTTTGAATATATCTCAATAACTTTGTTTCCAAAGGACTTTAAGTTATATTTATAATCCACTCAAACTAGTTAAAATTCTTCTAATTCAAAATCACTATTCTTTTTTTCATGCTTAAAGAAATAGCTATCTGGTAGGACCATACATATTCTGATGGTGAATTTGTATTTAGAGGAGAAAGGTTATCAACCTTACAACTAGGTGAGGTCCTATAGAAGTTTATAGAAATATAGCATAAAGGGAATCTTGGAGGTTGGGAGGAAATGATTTGTGACTGGGATCTTCAGACCAAACTCATTGTCAAAACTACAGAGATAACAGGTTTTAAATCAGTTAATAATAGCCTTTGGAGAAGCAAGCTTTCTGGAACATTGGAAAGTTAGGGCAGAGAAATTGACCAAGGACACCCAGGCCCTGACTCTGCTTTCTCCTTGTGGATGGGGGCTGTGACCTTGCTCATGCTGAGTTTGATTCAACAACTAGAAGAGCTGCTGTTTGTAAACATTCCTCTAAATGGAAACATGTCTGTGGAAATATAAGTTCCTTCTGGGTAAGTGATTTTAATCACATGTATAAAAGGGCAGCGATGACAAGCATTTGGTCACTTCACAGATCTGGTAGTAAGATTCCATATCCTTGGCTAATTAAATCGGGATTTGTGTAATCCTACAGTGGGCATATGTAAATTCAATTACTCCCTGTTTTTACAAAGGAGAGAAATGCAGTTTAGAAGAAACAAAAATGACTTGTTTAAAGTGACAGACATCATTAGTATCAGAGGTGGAGATTGAACCCAGGTCTCCTGCCCTGCCCTAATGCTCTTGTATGATAATCTATAGTCTCAAGATTCCAAAAAGAAAACCCCGACCCCATGGTTTCTGTTAATGATGCCATCATTCTTCAGTCATTTTTGCCTTTATTCATTAAACAAATATTTAGTAAGTTCTTAAGTGCTAGGGATACAGCAGTGAATAAAACAACTCCAAGTTCCTGCCCTGATGACACATTTTGGTCGAGGAAGACAGACAAACTAGGTAAGTAAGATATGGTTTAAAGTATGCTTCAATATGTTTAAAGTGTGTCCAGTGGTGGTAAATACTATGAAAAAGATGAGGTGGAAAAGAGGCATGGGGTTGTGTGTGTGTGAGGAGGCTGTGGTGATTTTCAATAGAATGGTCAGGGAAGACCTCAGTAGCTAATCAGTCATTTTCCTAGTCATGTAAGGTCTACTCATGTAGTGTCAACAACTTTTGTTTTTCGCTTTCCATTTCCCTGAAGAGAAACAAAAAGCTATCACTGTGTGTCGTCCTGACCACAGATTCTCTCTCTCTCTCTCTTGCTCTCTCTCCCTCGCTCTCTCTCCTCTCTGCTTTAACTGTGAGGCATCCATTTTCCTGCCTCCAGCCTAATTTTCAAGAAATCAGACCTGAATCATAATACTCCCTGCCTCATTCCACACAGCCTCTTGACCAGGATGTTCAAGTCTTTCCACGTGGCCATATCTCCTCTTCCCTCCAGCACCCCGTCATGCTTGGGCAGGCCCCTCATTGGTCTCCCTCTCCATCTTGCCTCACTCTTTCCCCTTTTAGGAGTGCTCTTCTACTGGGTGAAACTTTGGCCATCTTTACAGTTCATCTCAAATGATGTCCCTTTTCATGAAGTTTTTTTTTTCTGATCCTTTCCTGCTCTGCTCTCCCTCCTCCCATGAACAAAAATCCAGTTTGCAATTCGAGGGTAAGAATTGGTCTTCTACTCTATCTTTTCATCAGCATGGCTTCTGGCACACTGTAACTGCTCTATAAGGGTTTGTGGAATCAAACTGAATGATCCTTATCAGATTCCACTGACAATCAGGTATCTTAACAGAGAGTTGAGTTTTCAGTGGGGATTCAATATAACGCTCATGAAAATGTAGCCAGAGTATAGGAGAAAAAGTATTGAATAGAATATAATTCCGACAGGAAGACTCTCTGTAATATAGCCTATTCTATGCTCAGGGACAGTTGGAGAGAGAATGTACTCACGTGAATTTATGTGGGAAGCTGGCTGTCAGCTGAGCCATGTGGAAATGAATCTGCCTTAAACTGTTTTCTGCTAAAATAAGCAACATTTAAAAATGTTGTCTATCTCTTTAGGTTAGTACTAAATTATCCCACAGCTTCCTGAAGCTCATCAAATTAATAATTGTTTCCAATGGTCTATAAACAAGCTTACTTTAAGCAGTTAACCCATTTGCTTTGTTCATGTGAAAGACTCTGGTAATAAAGGATTGAAGTTGACAGGGTCAATTCAGGATAACAGTGTCCTTGCCCATTGGTTCCTTCCCTGACTACCATGCTGCACAGCTGTGATACCAAAGACTTGCCTCTAGAACATTTAGCCTTTTCTCCACCTGAATCCACATTTACCATGACGTAGGAGTTGCTTTTTCAGTAGTGAAAAAGTCTGGGAATGATTGGCTGCTTCTATAAGCAATATCCCGTCCCTGGAATCAGGATGGAGGGGCAGTTTCCCAGGTGGCTACGTGAATTTTCCATGGGTGCTGACCTTACCATCTAGTCTTTTCTGTCTTAATTATCCGGTCAACTTCTGGTCTGTTTGTCTCAGTTTCTGGCTTACAATCAGTTCATGGCTAATGCTGGAATTTAGCCCTGAATTTCCCATCCATAGGTTGGATTCCTTTTGGGCAGAAATTAAAAAAAAAAAAAAAAAAATCCTGCTTAGAGGATTAGTTTCTTCTGGGTAAGTTTTCTAGAAGTGAATTTGCCAAAAGGGTACATATAAAACAAAACAAAATAAACAAAATCTCCATCTGCTGTTTCTAGCAGAAAGGATTTGGAAGCATCTTTCCTACCCAAAGGATTAGACTCTGTTGGGCAAGCTCATAGACTCAAATCTGGATCTCTCTTGGAGGGATGAGGCCTTTTAATCCTACATAATTTTAATCCTACATACCATAGATGAGCCTAGCACCCTTATTCCGGTGATAGTCATCTCATTTTAAGAAGAGATAGGTAAAAAACAGTGAATTGTTATGCCTTGAGACTTATTTTTTAAGTTTTTCATATTAATATGTTGGTGTTTCACTTCAGATGTTAATACTTTGTGGGTTAAAAATTTAATTGGAAACTTTTCTTACACTCTGAAGCTAAGCAAGGAGAATCATGACTGTGCTCCCTGTATCTGAATATACTGTCACTCACCAAGTCACCCTAGTCACAACCTGAGGAACCAGTTTTAAATATCTAAAACCCGGGCAGTCCTGGTGGCTTAGCGGTTTAGTGCCATCTTCAGCCGGGGGCCTGATCCTGGAGACCTGGAATCTAGTCCCACATCAAGCTCCCTGCATGGAGTCTGCTTCTCCCTCTGCCTGTGTCTCTGCCTTTCTCTCTGTGTCTCTCATGAATAAATAAATAAAATTAAAAAAAAATATCTAAAACCCGTGTGTTCTACCTTTTAAGATTTTATTTTTATTTATTTTTTCATGAGAGACACACAGAGAGAGGCAGAGAGGCAGAAACACAGGCAGAGGCAGAAGCAGGTTCCCTGCAGGGAGGGACTCAAGTCCCAGGATGTGGGACTTGATCCCAGGATGCCGGGATCATGACCTGAGCCAAAGGCAAATGCTCAACCACTGAGCTACCCAGGTGCCCCTCTACCTTTTAAATACCTTTTCTTATTAAGTCATCTGTGGCCTCTATTTTGCTAAATTCAGTGAAAAAGCCTTACTCATTTTTCTTGACTATCAGGTAAGATGACAAAGATGACCATTCCCTTTCTCTTGAGATAAGTTTCTTTATTTGGTGTTCAGTGAAACTGTGCCCTCCCAGGGTTCCTCCTGTTTCCCTAGTCACTCTTCAGTTTTCTTTGCCTGTTCTTCCTCTTTCTGATCTCTAGTAACTAGAGTCCCTCAGTGCTCAGTTCTTGGACCTTTTCTCTAACGGCACTAAAGTCTCTTGGTGATTTAATGCAAGCTCATGGTTTTAAACACCATCTATATGAAGCTCTCTCCCAAATTTGTATAGCTAGCCCAGACTACTCTCTGGAAGTGCAGACTCATTTATGCAGCGGTCCACTTCTCATTTCCATTTAAATGTCTAATTAGTTTTGAAGTCTAATATATAAAGCTGAACTCCTGATCATTTCTATGAAACCTGCTCCTCTCATAGTTCTTCTCATCTCAGTAAATGGCTATTTCATCCTTCCAGGTTCTCAGGCCAAGACAATGTGGGGTTATACTTGACTCCTCTCTTTTTCTCATACTTTACATCAAATCTGTCAGCAAATGTCATTGGTTTTGTTTTTAAAATATATCCAGAATAGAGGTTACTTCTCATTACCTCTACCTCCCCAGATTGCCATCATCTTTTACCTATTTTTTTTTCTTTTGGTGATGACCACCTAACTGGTCTCCCTGTTTCTGTCCATGGCATCATATAATCTTTTCTCAAAACACGAGTCACAATTACCATGTCACTCTTCTACTCCAAACCCTTCAGTGGTTTCCCATCTCTCTCAGAGTTAGAGTGAAAGGCATTACAATCCTAGAAAGGCACTATAATTTCCAACCTTATATTTCTCACTTTGAACTCATCTTTCTGTGACTCTCCTTCCAGTCATAATGGGGCAGCCTCACTGGCCTTCTTATTATCCCACCCTGAGCAAACATAGGGCCAGACTGTCCAATGAGACCGACATGAATCAGTGCTCTTAACCTGTATTATTCTATTAGATGCTGCCAAGGATACAGGCAATCACTAGAGAGTGGTCCCTGATGTCAAGGTCCTTCCTACATTGGACATAACCCTCTGGCTTAGCATAGATCAAGTATCCAAATGAGGCTCATGAGATTACCTCAGACAGAAGGAATATTTACATTTTGAAGCATCTCCATTTTGTACTCTAGGGTGTTGCATTTGTACATGATACAGATATGATGCATATCTAATATGCAGAGAGACATACCTTTAAATGTTAGCTTCTGTTTACTTAGGTCATCCTTAAGTAGGAACATCTTGCTACGTGCATTTGAGAGATTGTTTCTTCTTCCTGGGTAAATCCCGTTAGTTTAATTATCTGGAAGTCTAGATGACAGGCGTCTAAGTAGTTGTGACCCTTCGTCCCCATCCCCCTTTCCTCCCACTCATGCAAGCACAGTCCTACTTACAAGGGTGATCCTCTTATGGAAATGATCCTGATCCAGATAGTCTCACAGCCTTCTCTTTAACTTCCTTCAGATCTTTACCAACTTTCTGGGGGAGATTTCAAGCCCACTCCCTAATATATTCTCTTCCTTTTCCTAGCTTTTCCCCTTTGTACTTCTCCCTATCTGCAATCCTATTATTTCACTTATTCATCTTGTTTGTAGATTGTTTATGCAATTAGAATATAACTTCCATGAGGGTAGATATTTTTGTTCATAGCTGTATCCCTAGTGCCTGGCAGAGCATGTAACCATGGTGGGTTCTAATTTTTAAATTTGTTATATATCCCCAGGACCATGACCATAATCAAGGACCTCATCATTCCTCACATTGATTACAATTGTCATCTGCTAACAGACTTCTGGCTTATTGTTTCCAACATGATTTCTTTCAAACTCAAGTCTGCTCTGTGGTAGTATCTCAGTCCTGCTTAAAATTCTTCATTGCCTCCCATAGCCTTCAGTATAAATTCCATATATCTTAGCATGACACTTAAGGCCCTCTTTACCTTTCCAACTCCTTTACTTATACTTATGTGACTTTTCCTTGCATGTTATTCCTGAATTTTTGTGCCTGAAATGATCTATTTGAATCAAATGAATAACTAGCTCCTTAATGATTTAGCCTAAAGCTCTTTCCTGTAATGTTTTGCCTTCTTCCCTTTTGTCTGGATGAAGGGTTCTTCTTCCGTAGCAACCAGTGCCTGCCTCTGCTATAGCACTTATATGCAACGTAGTAATTGTCCTTGAATGTGTGGGTCTTATTCCCTAGACTTCAAGATTCTTGACTTCTATTCATTTTGTATCTCCAAGATATTTGGTAATTTGGTTCACAGTAGGTCCTCAAAATGTGTTGAATGAGTGAAGCCCTACACCAAAGAATAAAGGACATTGAGATAGATGTAGCTTTAAAAAATAGTTCTGACTTGGTTACACAAGACACAGAAGATTGTCTCCTTGATCAGGTCTCACAGGAAAAGAATAACAACTAAGTAGGTATCCCTGGTAGGATCAAAGTCTGGGAGAAAATGATGATGTTGGTGATGTTGGTGAATGCTCAGAGAATAGTATGGGGTACATTTCCTTCAAAATGCTGAATTGTGAGCAGGGAACTTTGAGGAGGAGCCTTGTTCATCTTTATCCTATACCTAAAAGCTCTGGAGAAATTAGCCATAATTAAATCCTTGTAGTGTTATTAAATAGGTCAACTTAAAGAAGTTAATGGAAATTTTTTGACCCACGATCTTGTTATGTTATGCTGTGAGTCAAGTGTTAACTAGAGAAGGGCACATTTTCCACTGAGATTCACAACTCTTGGCTTGATAGAATTGTTATTTTTGATTCTAAATGTCCAAATTTATAATCTACAACACCACAGTTTGTTATCTCTGTAGATGTTTACACTGAAATCAAGATAAATAAAAATAATCATTTACAAAATATCATTTACCTACTAATTTATTAATTTAGGCTGGTATATCTTTATTAAACTCCTACACATAGGGAACTTGATAGGAAACCTGATAGAGTAAGTTGAAAAATTCTATATTTTCAGGTATTTTAAATATAATTTATGTTCCTGTAATTTGTAATATCTTTTTCAATTATTGCATTGTATTTTTGAGAAAACAATGTCCTGCTCATATATTTCATATAAAAATGACTCATTCTTATACTTTTTTTAAGGTAATGCAATTTGTTATGATCAAAATGTTTTGGGAAATAGATTTACAAGGTGTAGAAGAGAATTGATATGCGAATATTCTTTACAGGTTTACACCTCCACACTGCCTTATAGGTGTTATCCTAAAATATTGTCTTATTTTGCTTTTTAAATTACCATAATCTCCTTAGATTAAGACCAAAAATGACCTACCTCATACTAAATTCTGCTCTGTAGTGAACTGACCAATGGACAGCATAGCTTAATTTCAGTATTGTAGATTTACTTATTTATTTAATATTGTAGCCTTTCTATTACAATTTAGATAATTAATTATGTCCTCAATTATATGCTAGTGGCCATAAATATAAGCATTTGAAAGTTGGAGTTTTAACATGCTGGTTTTAAAATATACTCTTCTTCAGAAAGCCAGTATTTTAAAGGGGACTATTAAACAGATGATCTATTATATAAAGATATACAAACATGAATGAACAAAACAGAAGGTTCTTAGTGATTAATTGATGTCCATCCTGCCATGTTGTGAACATATTTTATGTTTTACTCTTGGTCTTCTTGTTTTTAATCAATCACCTTTTTTTCTTCTCAGTATGTACATTGTATATCTTTGCAATCACCCCACATTTGAGGGATGACATGTTAGCTGATCTTTAATTTATTCTTCCAAATATCTGCTTTGTTCAACTTTGTGATAGAAGGAAAGATACAGGAGCAGTCCATAGTTATTATTTTATTGATATTCCAAGAATTTTTAAATTATTCTTTATTGAGCAAAGTAGTGGGTTCAGTACAAAAATAAATTTTTGTGGTAGGAAAACTTGCCTTGTGTAATTACTGAATCAAATGGCCTTTGGAAAAAGGTGTTTTGAAGATGTATAGGCCATATATTTTATATGAAAGTAATCATTCACTATGTTGCTTAAGTAAATAAGCTAGTTTAAATAGTCTCATGATGAGTTTTTAATTTATAAAGAAATGAATCAGTAGGGCAAAGGGAGGTGCAAAGTCTTAGAAGATTTTGCCTTGTATAATAATTGAAGAATCACTTGGGTAAAATCCCCACTGATCTAGCTTTTGTTGGACGAAAGAATGTAATTACATTAAAAATTAATACTTCAGTGTAATATGAAACCAGTGCTGCCTGAATTATTATGTGCCAAATTAGGTTGCTATAAACAATAACAAAATGGGTGACTGTGCAGATGGAAGCATGGAGTTATTTAAACTTGCAGTGGCTTGTTTAATGAGATGCAGTGAGAGTAGAAAATGTTTAATTTAGTAACGGGTGACCTGAATCACTCTGTCCTACAGATGATAAGCTTTGGATTAATTTTCAGTTAAAACAAAATAACTGAATAACCATTCCTATTAATATATACATGTGCTCTATTTCATATTATTTTGTTTTTAGTTAGAGAAATGGCAGCTTTCAGTGGGGTTGTTATGGTTTCTATGTGAAACACAGTCAACCAAATTAAGTCTTTGTTAGTTTTTTTTTCCTTAGAGAATCTGAGAATGCTTTGTGTTGCTTTCTGTTTGGATTACATTAGGATCATAATTTAATAAACACCTTGAAGGAAATCTTATTTTGGTATTTGTCTGGAATATAATTGTGTAAGTCTGGTCTGCTTTTATAAATTGTAGGTGGTTTAAGATGATTAAATAAAAGCAAGATGGACTGATCTCATATTTAGAAAGATCTCTGGGGTTGATGATTGACCCAAATATGCTTCAGCTAAGTACCTGAAACTGCTTTTTGGCATTGTTTTCCATGTTTTAGAATTAGAGCACTATCCTCAAATTATGAGTATTTTGGAAACTTCTTTCTCAGAGGGTATGAATTCACAGTATATGATAATTAAATGTGGCAATTCGGGGCAGGGAGTTGAATTATTGAAGAGCCACCTTGCATCACTTTAGGAACACTCATTCTATGGTTAATCCTATGATGTGGAAACACACACTTAGATTCAATATTAAAAAAAAAACAAATTTTCACTCTAGGTGGCATGGCCCTCTGAACAATGGACATGTAGAGAACATCTGTGATGAGAATGAGAAGCTACAAGTATGCTTTACACTTCTTTGTAAATGTGGAGTACAGTTTATTGTCTTAAACCCCTTTAATAGGATGACTCCTTGACATATCTTATTCATTTGGAGTTGGTTTCCAAATTGAACTGAAAGAAAAAAAAAAAAACAAGTGTCGTGTCAATGCAGTGAACAAAACTGTGTCCCTAGAGTCACATTTGTAAGCATTTAGTGTTAGGAATGTGATTGTGTTTCTTCTTCAACCTGAACTCTGCACAGTTAGTTATAAAGTGGTATTTTTAGAAAACATTGAATATTATATTCAAATGTTTTTCAAATCCAAAAATTATTATAGTTCATATGTGCATAAGTTGCAGGTGTAGAACCTTAAATCCTTTTGGTTTAAAGGCAAAACAAAGTATTACATTTACATATGACATTTTGTAACTCTGTAACTTTGGAAATAAATGCTTTTGTACTGAAAAAAAAAAAACAGCATAATACTTTAAAAGAAAAAAGAGCAGATTACTTTATGAGCTTGCTAGAATATTATGTAAAACATGTGACTAATTCTTTTGTTTTAAATAAAAACAATCTCACTTTTCCAAAGAAACAACATGAGGGTACTGTATAAATCTCTATGCTTTCTTCTGGTGAAGAATTTTCCAAGGTTTATTCTTTCAAATGACGAGACTTTAGAATGTTACAGCTATTGAATATCTCTGAAAAATAGAAAAAAAATCAAAAGAATTTATTGTTTCCAGAAACAGTCCTTGGTAATTGTGCTTTGGATAATAGAATACAGGGAAAGCTAGTCTGTGGAGTTATTTTTCTGGTTAGAAACAGCATATAGATAGATAACCTTTTCTTGAAAAGAATTCTAATATTTAGTTAAAGCTTTTGGTTGGGGTAATAATTATTACAGGACATTTCCTGCACTCTGAGTGTTCTAGAAATGCTCATATTAGCCACAACAGGAAATTTGGGTTACTAGGCTTTAGTTCAAATCCTGGCTCCTCTATCCCTAGCTCTTTTATTTTTTAGATTTTATTTTACTGGACATATTGCTTACCTTTTCTGAGCCTTGTTTTCCTCACTTGTAAACTTGTGTTTATAATTCATGACTCACAGGTTTTTATTAGTGTAAAATAACTTGTATGTGAATGTTTTTGTTAATTATACATTATAGGATCATTATTATTATTACTAAGTTTCTTTGTAAAGGAATCCTATATTGAATCATCTTAGATGGAAAATTTCTTTGTAAAGTAAATGATTACTATCTTTCATTCTCTCCCTTCTAACAGTCCTTTGTTCTACTAATTTTGTACTCAGAAATATTCAAACACTGTGTTTAAAGTTGTGTCTGTTGATATTGTACTTGTGATATATTTGAGAACACATGCAAGCCTCATGGAAAAAGTAGTATTTGGTTTGTAGTTGTAGCTTATTTATAAAGGATATTTAGGATATTTATGGTATTTTCTGGAAGAGAAATTAATCTGTCAGTATTGGCACTTTTTAAACTTAGAGAGAGAAAGGGCACATGTGTGTGAGAGTGGGACTAAGGGGAGAGGCAGATGGAGAGGGAAACAAGCAGACTCCCCACTGAGCTCAGAGCCTCTCTTGGGGCTCCATCCAAGGACCCCCAAGATCATGGCCTGAGCCAAAAACAAGAGTCAGATGCTTGACTGACTGAGCCACTGGGCACCCCAGTATTGGTACCTATTTTGATCACCATGGGAAGAAGAAACGCTTTAAAAATGTCTTGGTGGTACGCCCGGGTGGCTCAGTGGTTTAGCACCTGCCTTCAGCCCAGGGCGTGATCCTGGAGACCTAGGATCGAGTCCCACATCAGGCTCCCTGCGTGGAGTCTGCTTTTCCCTCTGCTTGTGTCTCTGCCTCTCTGTGTCTTCTCATGAATAAATAAATAGAATCTTAAAAAAATAAAAATAAAAAAATGTCTTGGTAATTTGCATTTAAATTTACTCCTTGTCTTTTCATGGCCTGATAGCTCATTTCTGTCCACCACTCAATAATATTCCATTGTCTGGATGTACCACATCTATTTTATTTATCCATTTACCTACTGAAGGATGTCTTGGTTGTTTGTAGGTTTTGGCAATTATGAATAAAGCTTTTTATAAGCATCCACGTGCAGAGCTTTGATTCCCTCAGATACATACAGACGAAGTTGATTTTGAGTATTTGCAGTCAGTTAAGACAAACTTTGAATCCCAATTTAGCAAAATATTATTACCCATGAAAGAATCACATTGTTCTCATTAGTAGAGGTATATTACAAAAGAACTGTATCCAATTTTATATATATATATATATATATATATATATATATATATATAGTCAATAAAAATCTGTAGATATAAGAAAAAAATGTGGTGTTGGTGGTGGTGCTTATAAAAGGAGGTATTGTTGAGTGGAGATGGAATTGCCATATAACTGACAATACAGTCAGTCCAGAACTGCTGACCTATTAGTTTAGAATAACAGATTAAAAATGTAAAGTCATATCTGGGTATGAGAGTATGGGTAATTAAAAATTTTCCACTTCATGTTGACTGAGTTACATTTGAGAGTTGCATATACGTTTACCTTGCAAAAATTAACATTAATAAAGAGCTAAAGATTTTTTACCAGAAACAAAACATGCAAACTAGATAAGCCTTTGTGTGTGTATCTGATTTTTATTTTCCTTTTGCTATCTTAATACATTGGCCTCATTGTTTACCTGATAAACTAGTATTAAGTATACTGACAGTCCACCTGAGGATTAAAATAGCACTTTGTGTATGGTATTAAATAATGAAGTCTTGTTTTAGAGGAGTTTTTCATTCATGAAGTAGCATTTCTTTGTTCATTTCTGTTTACCAGATCAGATGTTGATAGGTGAGAACAAAAGTATTCCATGTTTGTTATTGTCCATATTTGTAAGCTTTCCTTTGTGAAGATTTGCATATATTCAAAGCCTTTTAGGATCATTTTAGAATGCTTAGGAACAATCCACTTGACTTTGAGATGAGCAAAACCAAATAAAGGCAAATAGATTTTTGCTCAAATGAAAACTAGTTAACTTGTTTTCCTCTACCATTCATAGCTACCAAAGCAAACTTTTTAAAGCCCTTATCACTCAGAAATCCCTTCCAATAAGGCTATTTTGGAGAAAAAAAAATGCTTAGCTGAAATCAGAGGTAATTTGATGCATGTCTTCTGTGTCTCAGTGAATTGGTTCTAAATGTCCTTGAAATCTGTGCAGTTAGATAATTTCTGCAAATATTTTGTTTAGTATTTCAGTGTTTTGCACAGCATTGATGTAGTTGGCTGTTGTTTAAAAAAATCAATATATTTCATCTAAGAATCTTGATATTTAGTTTTCTTAAGTGTTAGGCTATTCTGTATCCACACTTCTGCCTGGCAGTTGTTTTCGGGGGCTGACTGAACATTCTCCTCCATAGTTCACTAAGGTCCCTGCAGGATCTGTTCACTTACTTCCTTTGCTTGCCCAGTTTTTGTAAACGTTTGACTTTGTCAATCTTGGCCTAAAGACTTATCTGACTTAAAAGTTTTTTATGTGTTGAGAGCCCTTAATACACATTGATACGTATTTTGTGATTCTTTGGTAACAAACTTGGACCCCACCTAGTTTGTGTGATCTTTCTGAAACATAAATTTGAGAAAGCTCTTTGAAGTTTAAGGGATTCTCCTTCCAGATCTTTGATGTTGCTCTTCATGGCCTTGTCCTTGACGTTCTCTCAAGGGCTTTATTATCTGGCAGTACTTGCAACAAACAGAATGACCTCTGGCTTCCTCTTACCTCTGAACCGTACATCTTCTATTGCCTGGAGTGCATTCCCACCCTTGTTCATCTGGCTTAGAGCTCCTCCTCTTCCCTGGGCAGCCTGCCCTCATGCTCCCTCTACCTTCTGGAGCAGGGTGCCCGCCCTGCTGCCTGGGAGCTCCTTGAGATCTGGCACAGTCATCTTTTGCTGCACTCTACACCTACTCACTGCACCTGTGAGTATTCATTTAGTAAATGGTTATTAAGTTTTTTTGGTGTCATTTGCCTGTTATAATTCTTCATTGCATTGAAATCCAGACAGTTTACATTTTGAGAAATGTTTAATTTTAGTGGAGGAGTGACAGATTTCCTTCTCCCCTGCCCTCCAGTAGATATTCTAGGCAAGACTTTTATCACATAATATTTTATAATGGATGACATTGAGTCTCTTTCATATTCTATTTTAACTATATTTTCTACTTAAGATAGAATTGGAAACATTTGTAGAAATTAGGAAGCCTAGGGAGTATTAGTAAAATCTGTGAAAGTTTTATGACTCCAATCATATCATTTTTACTTTTAAAGGAAGCAGTTTATATGGATGCAAACTAAATCTTTGTTCTTATAAATAATGACATTGTCAGTCTTGGAACTTACTAACTTTTAAAATGTAGTCTTCCAGCAAGACTCTCATATTTTAGAATAACATGCAGTAGAAAACACCATTTTTTAATGCTTGGAGCTAAAAAACCAAATTCTTGCATTTGAAACAATATCAAAAGATATCTCTGAATAATTATCTTCATATTGTGCCAATGTTACTAATCTTAAATAGATTCTTCACAGGTTCTCAAAAATAGAATTTTAATTTAAATGCTCAAAAAGCACAGTTTAGTGTTGGCTTTGAGCCTAATGCAACATAGGGGCTGCATATTATTCATCAGTGGCTGGTATTCTTTTCCTCTCCTACCTTCCATCCCAAATTGTTCCCTGTCCCCTTTCCCTTTTCCACTGGTGATATCCACTAACCTTGCTCTTCTCCAATCATATGACAGTTATTTAAAATATTCTTATGACAGTATTTAGAGTGCTTGTTCATCTGCTAAAATAACATATCTCTGGAATCTATAGGCCAGCTCTGAGTTTGTACTGCACAATGCAGAATTTATTCCATTGGCATATTTCTAAAAGCCCCATACACAAATACTTATAACATTCACATACACGCATCCGTGCACATGCAAACACACATACACACATGCACACACAGGCTTTGACTTTGTTGTTCTTGTTGGTTGTATGTACCTTCTTTTCGTATGTACCACCAGCTGAAGAAATTGTTACTTCATTTCATCATACTCATTCCTAAGGGAAAGATTTCTCTGTGTGGGCTTAAAGTAGAGAGGAACATCATTCTTCACCTTAGAATAGAGAGGTACACCACCTCACTGTAAGAAGTGATGATTGGTGAGATTCTGAGAAATACTCTCTTCTAGTTAAAGTAAATTCTGTTCCCTTTTTCTGCTCATGCCACAGTTTTCAAAGATGGGAGAATGTTTTGTTTAGGAGACAGTGTACTGGGTAGGTCTTTAGAGAGGTTCTTATGTTAGGGAGTAAAACTCATGAAGAAAGGGGTGACAGAGATATTACATTTTTAGATGTTAAGATGGAAATTCAGTAGAAAAAGTATTGTCCCCCCAGATGAATAGTTTTATATCCTTAGAAGCACTTTGTGAACATTTGGTAATAAAAAGCAGGAGATAGGGATTTGCCTTTCACTTCTTTAAAGTTGAAAATTTTACTTATCTAAAGCATGTAACTTTCCTGTCATATAGGATAGCAACCCAATACATGAAGGGCTTTAAGATCTGTCATTGTGGGACTCACTAATCCATGCAGTTATCAGCTCTCACAACTTGGGAGTTTACAAGTGCAGCGTACCTTCCTGTTGTGTGCTTCAGTGACATTGCAGCTTATAATGCTGTAAGGGATTTAGATGGAGAATTACCAGTGATAGTGAACAACATAAGCATAGTGTTTCATAATTCAACATATTAATAAATATTTAACATTTAGCATGTTAAATGTTTCTGGAATGATTGAATGGCCAGTGAACAAGGCAGCATCATGCCATATTTTTTGCATTTTGTTTTTAAATTAATGCTGTTTCTTCTGAAGACAATGGCTACTTAGGTGAGTTTGTTCTTTTGATAACAGTATTTTTCACCTTCAGACTTTTGAGTCCCAAGAAAAGTGTACAGAAAAAGATTTGTTATATGATAGGAAAAAAAAATCTCAAAGTCCCCTTTTTCTTTCCTAGTAAAATGTAGCATCGTATATATAGAAAATTAAAAAGTAGTTAGAGAAGACCTGATAATAGCCAATTTCTAGGTAATAGTCATTACAAAAGATAATAGTATTCCAGAGTCCCAACTTTATTGAGGAATATTTATAAATTTCTCTTTCATTTTTGGAAAAATTCTCAAACATGATGCTGGCTTTAGCCTCCCAGATTTGCTCCCTCTCATGCCTCATGAGCTAGTTGTGCTCTAGTCTTTGGTTGAGTTGTAGGAGCATTTAGTGCGGTCATCTAACATGTCTGGCAATTTGATGATGCACAAAGCCTTCGCATCTGAGAGGGATGGCAAAAATGGCCCCAGTTAAGTTCTTCCGTGTGATAGGAATGGCTCACTAGGTGACATGCAGCTGATGCAAAGTACCTGGGTGATTCGGGGTAATGAACTGTGCTTTGTAGCCTGTTCGATTTTTCAGCACTCTAGTAACCTCTCTTCCCACTGTTCCTTTAACCCATCCCCTGGATTGTGAAATATTGTTGAGATGCTGCTCTCTTTTTGTTTCTCTTTTATGCTCAGGAGTTAGAGCTATGAAAGGCAGATTCATTTATTGTTTAGTTGAATCAGAACGACTGCAATTCCACAAACAAATTGGACTTCAGTTAGGAGTGCTTCATCATAAATAATCTTGGAAGAGATTGGATTCTCTACTAGCTGATATACTTCAACTGTACATTAAAATCAGTGTCTCAGAGGGACTGATTTACTGGTGAACTGAGTGATCATTGAGCATCATACACTTGTCCTCACCCCACTCTGTTGTAGTCACTTCTATTTCCCTAAAGCGTATTCCGCAAAAGTTTATGGTAAGGGAAGCAAATATTCTATTTTCCAAATTACTCTTTTCATTTTAGCCTCCATTTAAAAAAATCAGTTCTAGGATGCAAACTCTTTCAGTGAATAATTCTTCATGATCTGGAAAGAAAACCTATTTCATAGATTGGTTAAGGGCATTTTCCATGGTTGGGTCAGGTGAATCACATTTTTCACATATAATGTTAGGACATTTTAAAATTTAACAACATGTTTTTGCTAGAGGCTTCAAAAACCTTAGCAATACCTGCAAATATCTCTTTCCGTTGACTGTAAAAATGTTATTTTTTTGTCCCCATTAAAAGTATATTTACTTCATTTTGTTTCAAGTTATTCGGTTCCATAAATCATCTGGAGACAGAAAATCCAATAGCTTTCCTCTTTGGTGGAACAAATATATATATATTTGTATATATAAAGCATGTACCCTATACCTATATATAAAGATAAAACTTAAAGCCTAGTTACATTTGGCTAGATCCTAGATACTGAACTATAAATGCCACAAGTAGTACTTTGCTTCCTTGATTCATAAGTACTGCTGTGGTCAGTTATACTGTATCCGTAAGGATAGGTTCACATGAATAGGCTAGGTTGGCATTAGTTTATTAAGCTTTTTTTTTTTTTTTTTTGCTAGACACATTACATATATTATTTAACTTTAGGTAAATATTTTTTTCTGTTTTTTAAAAAGATTATTTATTTATTTGCAAGAGAGACAGAGATAAGGTGAGAGAACAGGAGCACAGAGGAGAGGGAGAAGTATACTCTACTGAGCAGGTTGCTGACACAGGGCTAGATCCCAAGGCCCTATCTTGACCTGAGCTGAAGGCAGATACTTAACTGACTGAGCCACCCAGCACCCTAACTTGAGGTAAATATCATCTCCATTTTTACAGTGGAGAAATCTAACACTTAAAAGTGTTAAATGACTTACCCTCAGTCACACAGCTAGCAAGTTGGAAAACCAAAATTTGCAGGTAACTCTAGCTCCAAAGTTTATATACTTCGTCTTTGCCTACTACTTTGTCTTCTATAGGGATAAAGTTCTTACAAAGCAAATCATATTTTCAATTTGACACATGATAGAAAACAGCAGTGAATGTGTTTTTAAAGTAACTTTTTAAAAATATCTATTTGTAACTTTGAGTTACTGTTTATTTTCTCAAGTGAGATACACCCATAGTGACATGGTTTGTATTAACAGGTGTTTTATATGGACACATTCTTGTTGGTAACATTCAAAAGGATATTCAATTTATAGTGTTTAGAAAATAAGATGGAAATATACATTTTTGCCTCACTCAAGTACAAAAGTGACATATTTTGCCTTAGGGTGTTTCATGGAATAGTATGCTCATAACGCTGTAGGATTTGCCTGTGCGGGATGTGCTCAGTTATTATTGTACCATCTGTATTTTAGGTGCCCCATGGTTTGCGTTTTGAAAGCACTTAGTGTTCACAGCCCTTCAGTGTCTCTAGGATATAGGGTCTGGGTAGGTGTGATGTCTGATGTGATGTTGATAAACACTTCACCATAGCAGAGACTTAAGAGTAGGTGTTGCAGTGAGAAAGATAATGTTTAATTTTTCTGACATCAAGCTTCACAGAGAAATTTAACAAAGGTCATCAGACTGAGTACCAATATAAAGTAGGTCCAGAGCCTCGACCTACAAGTACTAGCCTTTATAACAGATTTGACAGCAACACAAATCTGTTAAAAGAAGTAGAACTGTCCTTGATATGAAATAATGGGATTGTCACAGATACAACACATTGTACAGTTTTTCCTTTTAATTACCATATGAGAACAAAATCATTTTTTGCAGCTGGCCCTTCTCCATTTTCATTTGCCTTGACTAAATCTCACGCCTAGGGGTTTAAAACATGACATACAACAGGTGTGAATCTGTACCTAATAATTGACTTCAGCTTCTGTCCTTCCTTTAAAAATTATCTAGGTTGTAAACATCTGTAACAATAATAAAGACAGCCTTTTTTCCCTTAAGTGTAAAATGCTTTCCAAACCATTGTTAGATTATATGTTGGAATCAAATCACAAACTTAAATAAGTCAAGTTATTAAATTACACTTTCTAGAAGAATAGATTTTAAAGAAATGATGAGTTTCAGTCAATTTAAGTAGAGTTGGCAAGCAGCCATTCATTATGGCCTGGTGTGACATTGCTTTTTGACCAAAAGAAATGGAAACATAGCAGTCACTGTGTATCCTTAAGGAAACATTCTATGGTATTGACATAGTTCGTTGGTTGCCTTAAGAGCCACTACCAAAACTTTATTCAAATTGAATTTTGACCGTACTAATGAGGAAATCTATTCATTTTCAAAGTCAAAACATGTGTTGTGAAAATAAGATGCTAATTCCAAGCTATTATCTTAGTGACTATTTCTAACCATTCTTCCTTAAGGACACAAGATGTATTTTAGACAAGACCTCCTTTTTTTTTTAAAAGCAAAAATTACAAAATAACACTTAATTACATTTAGTAAGAACACTTAGGCTTACTCATTGTGCACATAGTCTATCGAAACAAAATCAGTTGATTTGGCTCATTTTTTTCTCCTATATTTTCTCCAGTGATTACTGCTCTCATCTGCTTGCCAAATTGATGGGACTTGGCAGTAAAAAATAAGCTGTTGAAAATGTAGGAGATTAAGTTTTCTGGATTTCATAGATGATCATCAGAGATAAAGAGATTACAAAAAGTTAGTTTTATCAGGTTGGCATGCTGCATCATGAGTTTGTCTGTTTTCAGTCATAATCAACTAGACCTAATTTAAGAATCCTTGCCTTAAGAAAGAGCGTTATTTTTGTTTCCCAGATTTTCAAAAATTTGGTGGGTTCAACCAAGGAGGTGTTTATAATTCTTGCACAGTTTGTCTTTGTCTTGTCAGTTAAGTGTGAGGACATTATATTCAAATTTTATGAAAAGTGTGTGAAATTTCACAGTTGGAAAATGGTACCATTTTTAATTGGCGTAAAATAGATCTTGTTGAAATTAGTGCTTAGGAGGTTGAATGCTGGCTTAGAGGTCTGATCATATTGAATGCTATACCTACTAAAATTCATTTATGTAAGAAAAAGAAATAAGGGAGATGATTTCAGGGAAGCTAGTTAGTATTTACTCAAACCCAAAGCTTGGATAGCAAATTGATTACAGGACAGTGTTGAATTTAATGTGGATTTGAACCAGCCATTGAAGTTCCAATTGACAGGGACCTGGAATCAGTCCAAATTTGCATATGAGGAAGATGTTCTGAGGTGGAGACACTAGAAAGCCTGTTGCTCTTTGGGCGTAGTGAGCAGAAGCCTTATTCGACCTCTTCAGCTAGGTGGGGGACATCTTGATCTTCTCTGCCTTTCTGCTCCAGTTGTGAAAGTGACAATTATTACAATTATGGCAAGTACATTACATGTATTCCCATTTAGTTCTAAGAATAATTTTGAAAGATGGTTGTTCCTATGCTTATTTTTACAGATGTGAACATTAAGTTTCAAAGAATTTAAGGAATTTAATCAGGGTTGGTCAGCTAATAAGTGAATTTGGACTCAAACTAGGTCTTTCTGATTACAAAACCTTGACTTTTCCATTCATTGCATGGTAGTACAGATGACCTCTACCTCCCTCCCTCCCCTCGCCCCCCCCCCCCCCCCCGCCAAATTAGAATAATTCTTCTATGCAATGTTGTCTATCTTGGGTCAGCTTTCAGTTCAGCTTATGTCAAAAAAGCTATTTTCCACATGGATATTTTACCTTTGCAGAAGTATTTTATTACTCTAAAACCCATCTTCTAGATCATTTGGGATGAGGGCTTAAAAGAAAAGCAGCTGCTGAAATTATTTTCCTAGACTGATGCTGGGATCTACCTCTGTCCTGTTTTATCCATCTCTAGAAGCATTTATTTGATGTTTTTACCCCTTTCCAGTCTTCCTGGTGTTTTATAATAAGAATCATTTGTTGAATGTTTGGTATATGTAAGATTCTGATATATTTGTAGTATGGTTAACAAATCACAGAAGGAAGACAAAGGAAGAAGGAAGAAAGAAGAAAGAAATTTACTGGTTTAGGATATTGAACATATCAGAGACAGATGTAGCTGATTTAGGACCTGTCTTTGCAGTTCAGTTCTGGTGTCTGTGTTGCTTTCACATCCAGCTGAGTTCTCTACAGATGATGGCTTTGAAGTTCACAAAAAACTAAGTGATTTTTTTCTTTCTTTTTCTTAAAATCCTTTCACCCTCACTCCCCAACATGAGTTAATATGGTAAATTACTTATGAAAATATATGCACTTTTGTGGGATTTGTTAACTCTTGTTATTGATGTTTCGTTTGATGAATTCTTTAAGTTGAAGATTCTTCCTCCCATTTTAAACTGTTTCTACTGTTGTAGATATAAATATACCAGTGACACTTTTATATGCTCAGTTTTCTCTAAGGTTCATAAGAAGGATAATTATGTTGAAGTGTCACATGTAAATTCATGTTACTTGTCTGCACTTACAATTGTGAAGAAAACAATTGTAGAAATACTAGACATGTATTCATTCCTTCCATATTTATTGAACATTTTTTTTTTCTTTTTTCTTTTGGATTATGTATGATTGAATCTTTGTGAAAGTGATTGTGTTTAGTAGGAGTTTTTATTTGTAAGAAGTTTTTTTTCTTTTCCTATTTTCCATTTTGAATGTTCTTAAGATTCAAATCAACTTCCTGGATAGCATTCCAAAATTGAGCAGTATTCCTCATAGAAACAATCATTATACTTGACAGATCATGTGATATTCCTTGAGAATTTCTCAGAGGAATATTTCAAAATGTCTTCACTTATAGAACTTTTTAAATAAACATTATAATACATATTTATTTGTGTTTCTCTAACTTTATTTTACTCATTTACTCAGTCATCATTCATTTTCAGTAAATAAATACTTACCAAGCCCGTAACTTATGTGTTGCTCTTCGTAGATAAATGAGACATGAATATTTTCTCCTGTGGGGTTTACACTGTCTTCTTTTTTGGGGAAGACAGGATAAACAAATAAACCTCTAAACAACTTAGTAAATAAGATGACAACTGGTGCGAGGAAAAGAATAGCATGCCAGCAACCCACTAGAATGAAGAAGAAGGACAGCTTCACTGGGTGAATTTCCTTGGGGGAGGATCTGATGGGAGGGGTGTGTTGTGTAGCTTGGTAGAGACTTAGGAGTACACCTATGTAAATAAACTGAGGAGGGAAAGAGCTAGGCATTTCTGAAGGATCAAAGAAGACCTGTGCAGCTCTTTTTTTTTTTTTTTAAGATTTTATTTATTTGTTTGTTTGTTTGTTTATTTATTTATTTATTTATTTATTTATTTATTTATTTATTTATGATAGACATAGAGAGAGAGAGAGAGAGAGGTAGAGACACAGGCAGAAGGAGAAACAGGCTCCATGCCGGGAGCCTGATGCGGGACTCGATCCTGGGGCTCCAGGATCGGACCCTGGGCCAAAGGCAGGCACCAAACCGCTGAGCCACCCAGAGATCCCCGACCTGTGCAGCTCTTAAGAGTGAAGAGCAAAGTTGTGTCAGAGTTGCAATTTAATGATTTCCATTTCCAAGTAAGAAGTAGAGTTGTGTAAGCATTCATGTACTGGTTTTAGGAGCAGTAGTTATATGATGGTGTAAAGATCAGAATGATTTAACTGTTTGGAAGATGGAGACGTGTTACATCTGCGTAACTGGTTAAAAAAGGTTAAGTTATTGGTTAATGATAACCTCACACCTTAATTAATTTTTTTTCATTGCTTTAAGTCAAAGGAATAAACAGTGCACTAAAATATTGTGAGTTGAACTTAGATGTAAAATATATGAATATTTCATACCTTTTTCTTAGTTTATATATCTCAAGCACCATTTTCTGTTAGTGATATTTTCTTTAAAAAACGGTATTTTTGCTATCCTGCTATACTCTTTGATTGCTCTGCTAGATTTCTTGTCTGAGCTCCAGTTAAACCTCTAATTATCTGCCTAACATCTTCACTTGGATATCTCAGAGCCACCTCAAATTCATCATGCTCCAGAATGAACCAGGTTCTCTTCCAGTGTTCTCTCTCTCAGTGAATGACATCACAACACATCTAGTGGAATAAGCACCATATCTCAAATTTATCCTTGAAACACCTTGCTACCTACCCCTTTCCTCATATTTCTTCAACCACAGAGTTCTCTCATCTGATTTTCATCCACTCCTGTCTGTGTCTAGTGACAATATCTGTGTCCAGTACTACTGTACTCATTGATTAGCCTGTCTCTCCTCATCTCATCCAGTCAACTTCACATAACCTTTTGCCCCTCAGCATTCAGAGATCTTTTGAAAATTCAAACTTACTATCATGTGAAAAACCTTCATTGTCTGAAGACCAAAATTATTCATGTGATGTCTGTTCCCTGCCTACCTCTCCAGAGTCATCCCCCTCCCCATTTTCATGTAATGTTCAAAATAAGATAATACTTGCAAAACATCTAAGTTGTAAAGAACAGTAAAAAACTGAACAATCATGAATCTGCACCCCATCTTAAGAATCACATCTCCATGTGTGTACTTCTTCATTCTCATCCCTCTGTCTCCTTGATGAGAAGTAACCACTGTCCTAGAGGTTGTGTTTTAACAAATTTTTGCTTAAAAAAAACAAAACAAGAACAACAAAACAGTGTTATCAGAGAGGGAAAAGGAAAGGAAGAGATCAGTTTCCCTTACTATGCAGGGATTTCCCTTACCAGCACTGCCACTGAAACTTTGTTAAGACTGGATCTGCTTGTAGACCATCGAAGATCTCCCCCAGAGTCTTGGTCTGCTATGTGATCTGGGAGGAAAGTCTTTTTCAGATTCATCTGTTCAGTTCACTGTCTACATTCCAGGTTCACTGTCCAATTATTTTTGCACCTTGATTATCTCTTGCTTTTTTCCTCCTCCTATCGCCTTCTCATCATAGGGATTCTGTGTATTTCATTATTTTTTTCAGATCTCACCCCCTCCCTGTAAACTTTCCCTCATTGTTTAGCTCTCAACTCAAACATCTCTTTTTCAAAGAAGGCTTTCCTTATCCACTCTTCCTCTGGTAACCAAGTCTAAGACAGTTTTCTGTGTCACAGATACTCCTAGCTCTGTTTCCTTTGTTTAGATGGTATTTCATTCCACACTCGGTAGTGTGTTTGATTACTGTCTTCTTCTCTCACACCCCCTCACTAAACTATGATGTATTGTAGCATTGTAATATATATAGGGATGGGCACAGAGCCTGACACCTGTGTTGGGTGATAAATATTTGATGGGGGAAAAAAAGAGTGAATGTATGAATGAAGAAGTGTAATACTACCTCAGCCTCAAGTGTCCTATAAAACAGAGCTAGCTTTGTCCTGCATTTATCTTCTTTCAAGATAAACTATGAAGTTTACTTATTTAAAGTTCTTGAAATTACATGTTTATGAATATATAAACACTATCATCAAAATTATCTTAAAGATAGGAATAAAATAAATATTTCACCTTGTTCATCTTCCTTCACTATTCCTTCCTTTTTTAAATCTCTTTATTCCTCATATCCCTATGTGACTTAGAGTATGAAGGACCTTGCTAATTTTGAGTTGATACCAGATTGCCGGAGGTACTTATGAGGTAAAGAAACGAATTATTTACAAGACAAGAGGCAGTCCTTCACAGTTATTAAGTTGATTGTAGAAATGATCTAGAGAGGAAGAACACTGAGCACTAACTAACCCATTTTCATGATTAAAACAAATGCCTTAGGCACACATTTCTTTTTCTATGCCATCAAAACAAATAAAGACCCTGGCATCCCACAACCTATTACTGTTTCTTTTCTATTTGGTGAAATCCAAAGAGATGTTCTGTGGTTGTGGTTAGAAATTTATGGAAACTTACAAAGCCTTGTTGTTCCATAAAGCTCAAAATAAACCATATGCTAGCCTATCCCACACTGTCCAGAGTCCTTTTTGGAAGTATATCTAAGAGCTGAGAAAAATGTAACACAGATTTTTACCAAAGCTTACATAATTTTCAGTTCTTTACACTTAGGCTTTTTCTGAGCATTTCTCAAATGTGACATTTCCCACATATTTAGACATAGTGAATTTAAAAAAATTCTTCTAATTGAACCTTATCAAACATTTGGCTTTGAAATGGAAAAGCCTAGTATATACTAACAGTATGGACTATTTTATTTATTTATTCATGAGAATGAGTGGGAGGGAGAAGGAGAAGGAGAGAGAATCTGCAGACCCCACGCTGAGCACAGAGCGGGAGGTAGGGCTCCATCCCACGCCTGTGAGATCATCACCTGAGTGGAAACCAAGAGTCTGACGCTTAACAGATTGACCTGTTCAGGGCAGCCCTGGACTACTTTGATATATACAGTATTTCCTTTTGTCTTACAGTCAAACACTCTGTAAATTCTTCAGTAAATCCAATTTTATCCATGATTGAGGTCGCTCTCAATGATAAATTAAGTGCTTAAGTGATACATATTAACTTAAAAAGATGGAACAAGATGTTGAATGAGAGGTATAGGGCAGGGTGTGTGCGAACATTTGGAATAACTGTAGTAAATAATCAGTAGCCTTCCTATTAGAAACCAGGCATGATTTTGACACTAAGAAAAAGCAGTTTTCTTGATCACCTGATTGTAATTTTCATATCCAGAGCTGATAAAATCATAACTGGTAGATATGTATCACCACCCTAAACCATAGTTTAATAATGTTAGTATTTCTTTTCAAACAGAAATTAAGAATTATTTAAAGCAACAGTTTTTAAAAATAATTACAAAATGTGATTATTGAGAATTAATTAGTGTTGCCATTGGAGTATATGTGTCATCAATGTGGAGAGAAATTACTTTGTAATAAAGGTGATTAAGTAGAAGACCTCAAGGTTTATAAACTGTTAGTATGTTGGTAAATTGTTAGTATTTCAGATACATGACCAATCAGACATTATTAGTAGATGGTTAAGAGAGAAACTAGCAATGCTAGTGCTTATTTACTTCTTTTTTTTGTACTTTAATGCTTCCTGATATGTCTTGGTCATTTTTGAGAGGTATAAATTGTTTTACCTTTGTTTTTACATGTATCTATTAATATTTTTGCAATATAGTTAAATACCTTTTACCTGAAATGGTCTTTGGTTAAATCTCTTCTTTTTTTTTTTTTTTTTTTTTGGTTAAATCTCTTCTTAAAATGGGTATCTGTGGAGCACTTGGGTGGCTCAGTTGATTGAATGTCCAACTTTTAATTTCAGCTTAGGCTTTGATCTCAGGGTTGTGAGTTCAAGCTCTGCATTGGGCTCCATGTCCAGTGGAGCCTACTTTAAATAAATAAATAGATCAATAGATAATACGCTCAGGGTCTATATTTAAGTATAGTCTTCCTTGTGTAAATAATGATAGAATATTTATGCATTTTGGATATTGTTTCAGGGGTAAAAATGTCACCATTGATCAAGTTAGGAAATCTCACACAAAATTCACCAAATGTGTCCAATATACGGTCAGTTTCTTGGGATGGATGCAAAGGAGAATTTCCACTTGTTCCCCCATCTTCTTGTATCTCTAGCACACAAGGAAGAGAGACGTTGAAGATGCCATTCAAACCAAAACTTGTCATGTTAGACTCTAACAAATACAAATAATGAGAAAACAGGTTAATAATAGAGAAAAAATTTCAAATATTCTAAAGTACTCAAAACATTAGAATCACTAATCTGGATTAACATTAAACTGGACTACTGTGAAATGTATTTCTTTCTTGTAGCTACTAGAATTTTGTTTATAAGAATGTTTTAGTGATAACATTTTGAATGTGAAAAGATGTATATTGACAATTATTTATACTGAGCATCAGATGTCTGTTGTATGCTTACAGTACTAGAAGTGGTTTATTCCTGGCTTATCTGGAATCATGAGAGAAGCTTTATTGAATGTTTTTAGTCAGTTTTTGTGTTTATAGGCACTGACTTTTTGTAGACAGGTCTATGCCTTGGGATTCCTTTTTTACCATTGTCCTGTGAGACTGGCAAGAAAAGTTTTAGGTAGATATAGTTTTGTACAGAACAGGTTTCTATGGCTAGCATTCCCTCTTGGGTGCTATAAAAATAATGGACTCTTACAGTCTAAGCCTGAAAGAAAACAGGTAGACGTTCTATAATATATCCTACTTCCTTCTTTGCTTATTGATTTTTGGGAACGTGTGTTGTCTGGAGGCAGAAGTTTATGGTTTCCTAGAGTAATGATTTGGAGAGCAACTGAAATATAGAAAGAAGGACAGAGGCTCAACAAGCAACAGTCATGGAATAATGTAGAAATGCATTCTGGTCCAAATAGAGCACTGGTGAGTAGAAAATGGCATCATGGCTGTTTGTAAGGAAAAACCAGGTGGCATTGTGTGGGAAGTGCTGCTCTTCTGTGTCACCAATACCCGAGAAAAATGTCTGAAATCATTAAACACTGCTTGTTTACTTTACCCCTGTTCTCCCCATCCTTTTTTTTTTTCCGCCTCAGTATTTTCTGTATGTTCAGTCTCCCTCTCATCCATGATCTCTTTCTTTATCTTATTCCTTCCCATTTCATTAGAAATCTCAATCTACCACTCATCTTCCCCTTTCTAATGACATTTCCGGTCTTTTCCTTTCCACTGATTATTAACTTGACCTATAAACTTGCTCATAGTATTGCTATATTATTTCTTTATCCCATCATAGTATTGCTATATTATTTCCATTTCCTTACAGCCAGTTTTCTAGAAGAATGTTACAATGTTATAGACTCAAAAATTTTATAGCTGATAATATCCTTTCTGAAAAATGAACCAAGCATCATAACTGAAATTTATTTATTTGTTTTTGTTGGCAGGGTTAAAATTTCTTCTTTCACATTTCATTCACTCCACATTTAGCTTTAATTAGGTTGATATAAAATGAAATTGTACATTAACCTTCTCATTACATGAGAGTCAAATGGATCATTGCTTACCAGAAATTTAAAGAGCAGCATTGATCAAACAATTGGATGACTCTTTACTGGCTATCTGATGCTGGATTCCCTAGAAGCAGATTCTAACATAAGGATTTATTTGAAAATAATTTATTAAAGTGAGAAATCAGTTAGAGGTGACAAACAGGAAGGATAGGGTAGGGAAAGGGAAGAAGAGGTTTAATTTTCAGCACAGTGTCTCCAATGGTAGTTTCCATTTAAACTTTCATGGGAGCTCTGTAGTATGAATTATGCTTCTGTTCCAACCCAAGTTAAATGAGCTGGATGTTCATTCTTGTGTGCTTGTCAACCATTGATTAGGAATCACAGGATTGGAGGGTAAAGGAGGTGAGGGAAGAACACTTGCAGGTGCTAAGAACTGTGTGATGGAAATGAGTAATTTCCTTTCCTTTCCTTTCCACTCTACTTTACTCTGCTATTCTCCATTGCATTCCTAAATTTATTTTAAAATTTTGTTCATTTATTTGTTTTTGGTTATAGCCAACTTCACTGATTAGTGAAGGGAAGAATATTTTAATAGCACTCTTGGATAGTTATGGGCATTTTTTTTGATACTACACTAAAAATCATCAAATGGCATTTTTTTAAAGATTAGTTCCAATGTGGAATCTGAAATATGTTGATGAACTTTTGGTTTTGTTGCTCTAAAATCCATTGATCTGTCTTATACTTTGAATGCATATTTAACCCAGATATAATATTGTAACATCATGCATTCATCATTTGGAAAATATTGATTTGCTGAGTTTTGTAGATACTCCTAATGTGGATACATTTCATCATACTGTATAAACAAATACCATTTCTTGATATCACCAACTGATTTCATTGGAGATTGTAACTGGAACCTGTTTTGCTCACGTAGGTCATTATAAGCTTTTCAAACTTCTAATTTTTACTTGAAAGCTTTAATGTTGTTGTTGGCATTGAACACCATTGGTGAATACAGATTCACTTCATTTTAGCAAAAATGTCTGCCCAAAGCCCAAGTTTCAATATTTGCAGTCTGTCAATTGTCCCTTCAAGTAAGATTGCTGTTTCATGAAAAAAAGTGGCTAGTTCAGCCTGCAATTAAAACAACCATACAGGTGCTACTCCTTAAAACAACCCTTTGTAGTTTATATGGAGCCAGTATTTTCTTTGTATTTACCTTTTCACTACACAGAATGAAACAATGCATTGAACTAAAAAGTTGAGATGTAACAGAATTAAAAAAAATTAACTACTTCATCACTGATGTTCTTGAATTAAACTGATTGTGTTTGTTGCTTTGTTTCAATGCATGTGCATGGCAGTGAAGAGTACAATGATGACTAATACAGTTTGGTGCTGTGGCCCTGCTTTATGGTAAAGCAATAACAATTCTCCCATCAGTGCTTTCATACCATCTGTGCAAATATCCATACGGCAAAAAAGGGCGATTAGCATCTAAGTGTTGTTATGAAAATAATTTTGCCCTCACGGATTCCTGAAAGGTTCTCAGGGACCCTAGGGGTCCATGAACTCACTTGAAGAACCTTTTCTAAGGAAAGCAACAACTCTTGGCATACTTCATCTTGTAACTTCCTTCACCTAGTGTCTACTGTAATTTTTCCACACAAATTGCAATTGCTATTTAATTTAGTCCTTGAGCAATTTTGGGATAAAGTACTTTGGACAACTTTCTTCAACTTCTTTGAATAATCCTACTTTGAACAGAGTTCCTTCTTAAACTATCATTAGCGGTTGTTTATGTTCTCATAGAAGTTCTACTTTAATGGATATACTTACTCATGTACAAACCCCAGCTTGTTGAGGTTACCAGCTTAACTACTCTTATCTCTTTGTTTCTGAGAATTTTAAGGTATTCATTTTATAAGTATGTTTTTCAGTTCCAAAAGGATCAGAATAGTGGCAATCACACTTTGAGGTTTTTGAACGGTTTATCGTTCATGGAGCACTTCTACATGCATCATCTCTTTCCAGCTCATGCCAGTCCTGAGAGGTTGGCAGGACATTTGCCATTTTCTCCACATGAGTAATCCCAGGTTGAGAGAGGGGATGTGGGTTGCCTAAGGCCATGAGAAGTAAGTAGTAGAATAGAACTGAGATGCTCTGTTTTCTATCTCTTGCTTCCTTCACTGAAGAGCACAATTGCTTTTCTTGTAACAATTTAGAAGGCATTTCATACTCTTCTCCTTAGTCTAGGCAGCACATTTCTGCTATCATTTCCTATCACATGATGCCCACATAGGCTGTTGACTTAGATAAAAATACTGTGCAACTGAAGGGATGGCAGCAACTCATAGGAGCTTTGGACTCAGTGAAGGCCTGATAGTGCTCAGAATTCTTCTGTAACCATGAAGGTTAATACCTCTTTAACCTTAATAAATATCAGGCAGCCCAGGTATGAAATTTTCAGCTGCAAGGAGAACTGCAGGAAACAATTTAAATAAACCCTACAGCTAATATGAAGCAAAACAATACAGAGAATGGAGATGTGCTGGGTAATTAAGCATGTTACAAAGTAAAGTTGACTGACTAATCTATAATCATATGCTGGGATTAATAATACAAAAGGCTAAAGTACATGGTGAGAATTAATGAAAAGGGGTTTTGAAGAGTTTATAATAGCAAGGAGTGTTTGCATATTGTAAAATTTAATTAAACATTAGTTTATTATATTTCTTTGTGGTACTCCTTTTTGGCCAAGAGGATTGAATTGAGCTTCCTAGAGTTTTTAGTTTCATTAGAAATAAAAAAAAAAAAAGATTTGTTAGATAATATTTTTGAAACACAACAAATGATAGAGAATAATGATAATAAATAGACATGTAGTCACTATCCAGTTTTATCATATTTTAACATTTTGCTGTATTTTCTGCCTTTCTTAAATAAAATATTATAAGACAATTAGAGCTCTTTGTGTACTTTTCCTAAAGCTGTGCTGCTCACTCTGCAGAGTTGTTTATTATTCTGAATTTACTGTTCAGTGTTCAGAATGCTTGTTTTTCTATTTGGTACATATACTGATAAATATATGGTACATTCTCATGTTTTTTTTTTTCATTTTCATGTTTTAATACTTTATGATATTTGGTAACACTTTGCGATAGTTTTTTCCCCTCAATGTTGCTTTTGAGTCTGCCCATATTAACATGTGTAGCTCTGACCTAGGTATCTAATGCATAGAGTTTGTTAATGACAATGCTGTAACTCATGTATACATTCTACTATTGATGGTGATTTAGACTGATTCTTACAGCAAGAATTGGAAGAAACATCCTAACAGTCCTTCTTAGGTATACCTCTTTGGGCACATGGTAACATTTTGTCCAAATATTAACGTTGTCTGTTGTCTGTTAGTGTTGTGTGACTGTGTGTGTAAACTATAGTCTCCCCACCAGAACCATTTGAAAGTAGGTTGCATTGATCATGCCTCTTTACTTTGTAATACTTCACCACGTCTTTCCTAGGATCAGGAACATTCTGTCAGATAACTGCAGTACAGTTAACAAAGTCAGGACATTTAACATAGAAGTAATACTTTAACCTACAGTCCATCTTGCAGTGTTGTCTGTTGTCCCAATAATGTCCTTATAGGGGTTGTTGTTGTTGTTGCCCAGAGTGGGATGACGTGGGGTGATGTGGGATGACATGTTGTATTTAGCTTTCATGTCTCTTTAGATTTTTTTAGTCTAGAAGATTCTTCAGCCTTTCTTTGTCTTTTATGACATTGCCATTTCTAAAGAATCAAGGAGATTATTTTATTAACTGTTTTTCAATTTGTGTATCCAGTGTTTTCTCATGATTAGATTCAGATTATGCATTTTTGGCTGAAATGAACATTAGTGATGATGTATCCTTGTAAGGAATTGTTCCTTAAGGTTGACATTTGGATTCTTTGGTTTGAGAGTCATTCAGTTTTTCTACTGTATTTACTTTTATTCCTTTTGAAATTAATAGGTAATTTGTAGAGAAATACTTTGATAAGTTGTAAATACCCTGTTTATAATCAAACCATTCCCCCTTAGATTTAGCATCTGCTGCTGATGATTGCGTGAATCACTTTTTACTATTCTAGTTGCAAAAATGTGATTTTCTAACTTCATCATTCCTTTGTTCTTTTTACATTAAGTGCATCATTCTTTAGTAGATTCTGAAGAAATATTATGAGTGTGACTTCATAGTCTAAAAATTAGAAACAGAATTTATTTTGTGAGAATTCTTTCCCTAATAGCCTTTTATTCGCTTCTGAGAAGGAAAGTTAAACTGATATTCCCATTGCCTGAATCAATCTAAAACGACTCTAAGATCACTTATTTGTTTAAAATTTATACCTCATTTACTTCCATTAAGAATTTGAGGAAGCTTTTCAAACTAAACATGAAAAAAACAGAACAAAGAAGGTAAGAAACACAATTAGGTTTCTGTTATATAGAACAGAAAATGTAGTGCTGTTTACTTATTACAGTTAAACATTGATTTCAGATCATAGAAAATTGGCAGCTAAGGAAAAAAGACAACCATATTTAATTAGGTGTGATTTTACTGTTTCATAAGAAGAGGTATCCTAGAAGAGCTTAATAAAAATGTCCTCAGGAGGGCTAATTTTTGTTTTGAGCCAATTCTATTTATTTAAAATGTATGCAGTGGCAAAAAAAAAAAAAAAAAAAAACCCCAGCTCAAACCAGTGCAGACTAAATTTAGAATTTTTGGTTAAGGTTTAGGATCTGAGGTTCCATTTCCAGATATTCTGGTTCACCAGGTCCTGGGAAGGGCCTGAAAATTAGCATATTGAACATCACAGGTACTCTTTGCATCACACTTTGAGAAACAGTGCCTCAAATGGGAAAAAAAAAATTAAAAAAAAAAAAAAACAGTTGTGATTTATTGTAATTGGGTCAGTATTCCAGACTTTATAAAGAAACATTTAAAATTCTTTCTGTAGTCTGGTATTTAAAGTACAGTAACTTAGAAATTTGATATAAAAATAATTTGGGATAGTAAACAGCTAAAAAGCTAAACTGAACCATTGGAACATATATCAACAGTTGACTTAGTCGGCAATGTAGTCTTTTCCACTTTACCTAATTCCCCTATTTCATGAACTATTTTCAGAAACTCCTTAACCCTTTTAGTTTTAGTGGCTCCAATATAGATAACTTTTTAACTTGTATAGAACATCCTAAATTACGGAATATCTGTTATGTCAACTTTTAAGCACGATCCTGTTTTTTTTTTTTTTTTTTTATTATTCATTATTTTGTACTAGAAAGGACAGGTCACTGAATTCTCAGATTTATTACTCTTTTGCAATAACTGGGTTTAGCCAGAGGCCCACATTTCAGAACTGCTCATAGGAAAGTAATTTCCACTGGTGTCATTGCTAACTAAGTGAGTGACTTTGACACACATAGCTCTGGCCTACAACTGGTCAGCCTGAAATAATTAATCAGAAACAACAACTATTTTAGTAACTGATTGAATTCCAATCTTATAGTTTATAAACTAGGTTAATTGGATATCTTTCAACAATGGAGACTTTCACAACTCCTGTTGGGTTAAATGAAAATATTTTAGATATCTAGCAGAATGTATAAGCCTTAGATATTTCTGTGATTTCTTTTAAGACTGTATAGGGGACATTTTATTTATGTTTCATCTGATGTTGCAATGGAAACAACTGATAAAACTTCTGAAGATATGCTGGAAGTTTACCCCTTTGTTTCTTTAAATGTAGCAAAGATAGCATATAATAACATACATAGGTCCATATGTTCTTGATTTGCAGCTCTTTTAGGAGAAAAGCATTTATTTTCATAGGAAATGTGACATTTATAAGGATTGAGCAGCTTAAAGAGTGTGCACAGAAATTGGTAAGACTTGTAAAATGTTGGTTTACCAGGCCTGGTTGATGCCTGGGCAAGAACATTTTAGTACAGGAGCAGAGACTTAGTTCCCAGCTTGGAACATTTGTTTATGTTTGGGTATTTATTTATAAGACCATAGATGTCAGGCTAAACCAGTTTCACATGGGGAAAGGTCGGTTAAAGGGAGAAAATTTTTATTGTTGTGTTTATGTTTCAAATTTTCTGTCTACCATACAGTCCTTTGAGTTTTACTGCTTATTAAAGTACAAGCATTTCTTTAGCTCACTATTTGCAAAAGAAAAGTGAAAAGGAGAAATGCTGTTGCTTTTGAGCATTCCAGGCATCCTACTCCCCTCAACCACCCCAAAAGAGATATTGAAGATATCAATTAATAATAGAGATCTAAGCATTCCAAAACCACTCAATTTAATTTTATATCAAATATGTGATTCCTAGAATATGTAGGGAAGGTTGATAGCTATTTCCTAATACTTTTTCTGCCTTGAGTTAGAATTTGATTCATGTGAATATTTTGCAGTTTTATGATTTTGAGGTGGAAGGTTTCCTGCAATTACTGTAATTTACTCCTAATCAGAATATTGCTAGTTTTGTTGTTGTTTACAAAAGGAAAAGTAAAAAAAAGTAAAACATTGAGTTACAACGTTCACTTTGACAGTGGTCACTGGTTAGCTGTCCATCCAGCATCCATTTCTCTTTGCCTCTTTCCATATAATATCCCAGTTTTCCTGATGCAGCCACTCTGCTCTTCTGCAGTACAGTGCTTTCCAAGGAGCTGAGCACAGTCTCAGCTTCAGCAGTTGTTTCGATTTGTCTACAGTGAACCACCCATCTTTGGTACCTCTCACATTTTCATATGAAGAGGGGTCAGGTGATATTAGGAGTAATGTTAGGAGTAATGCTGCTGGGTGCCTTTTTGGAAATGTCTTCCTTATTCTGACCAAGAGAAAGCTTCCAGAACTGGTCCTCTTTCCCTCCTGCTGGGCTATTGACTGCATCTTAATACCAAAAGGCAAACTAGCTTTAGGACAAAGATTCACTGTGGATCAAAGAGCAGAAAAAAACATTCCCAATCAGGACTGTTGTAGTGTGTGTGTTTGTGTCTGTATGTGTCTGTGTGTCTGAGTGAGGGAGAGAGAGAATGAGAGAGATGGAGAAATAATCAATCAATGGGGGAACATTCTAGAAAATAAGAATATAAATCTGCATTTTTTTTTCAGAAATTCACAAAGGGAAAGTTAAAATGTACTGTTTGGGCTTTTATTTTAAATATCTTTCTGAACTAAATCATCTGCAAGCATTTAATAAAATATCTTTTCTTCTGTTCCCTTTCCCCTCAAAGATGCTCTATTTTCCCATTGAAAAATTTCAAAATGCTTATGTGGTTGACTGGATATAAAATTGTAAGCCAAGCCTTCTGAAGTTGAAAGGCTTATTGCCTAAAATCATGTCCTTTTGATGATATAGTTAGTTTTCTAATGTTTGCATTTTTATTAGTTCCTCATATGATAGAATTGGACTTATCTTTTGCCCAAAAGATGTTAGAATCTGAGAAACTATTTACTTGCAAGTTCAAATTTATTAAAAATTGTATCCCCCAAATTAAGTTTCAAAGCAAATCTAAAATGCAAATACACTTTGAACCATTCCCTCTTTTCCTAGGGAAGAAAGAAAATGGGATTTAGTTAGTCCTTCATGTGATTTCCTGTTCTTCTGCCTTGATAGGCACCATTTTAAAACAATGTTCTTGAAAAGAGAATACCTCAAAGAATATCTGCTTGGGACCTCATGAAAGGAATATGAGATGAAAAAATTGGCGATGTGTGACTCTATGGTCTAATGACAGAAGAGATAATTACAGTGAGGTATCCAGAGTGATTTAGAGGTAAATTGGAATTTTACAAGAGAAAGTGAAGATGCATTTGTAAGAAGGAGGGCCAGTTGGGGGGAAATGTTATTTTAGCCACATATTCTGGCCCTCCATGACTTAAAGAGTATGAATTTCAAGAGGACAATAAAAAAAGAAATTATAGTAATCAAGATAGGAAATTATTAAGGAATAGGAAAAAATTTCAGCGGAGAGGGAATGTGAAGATTAAGTATAAATTCTAACAGTCTGGTTGACAAGTTGATGAGCACATTTACAGATGAGAAACGTAGAGGGAACAAAAGGATGACTTCAACTGTTTTGTGTAAGAGCCAACGTTAGATTTGTATTAGAAAGAATGAGTCGAATTTCAGCAGAGACGTTTCTGAGAAAAGGAGAAAAGTAATGTTTTGCAGAAGTTTTCTTGTGAGGTCTCCTTGAAGTTAGACAGAATCACAGGTGCCCATTGGTGGGTGATCTGATGCTTTGTCTATTTCACTTTCCTTTGACTGTTGTGGGGAAAAGGGGACAATTCAGAGAGGAGAGATGTATATCATTTTAGAAGTTAGACTGAATGGGTGCCTTCCTTATTTTGCCTGTTGTGTGGAGTAAATTTGATCTTGTGATGTAAAGATGGCTATATTCAGAAACTAGAATAACTCCTAATTCATAATTCCTGTTTGGGAGAAGTGACTGTTAGTCATTTGCTAGCTACATTAGCTGTACCAAAGCTGGAGAAGCACTGGATTTTGGGTCTGAAGAGTCAAATTCAAATCTGGTTCTTCCATTTAGCAGCATTTTGACTCTGAGCAAGACAATTATTTTAGGCAGGATATGGTCAGATGTATGTATGGGAGGAAATGGAATGGCTTATATAAATGATCTGGAAAATACCTACAACTGCTGAGGAAATAGTACTTCTGGATTTTTTTCTGATATAATGTTTATGTGTGGAGGCAACCATAGCACTTTGAACCAGTGGTAAACACTGAAGACTAGTGGAGACCCATGTCTGTATGCCAGGACTAGAGAGTGTAGTACTTTTCTCAGCTCAACATGATTATTGACATGTGGGATTGCAGGTCTAGTTTTATAAGAACTTACAGTTTTTTGTTTTGTTTTATTTGTTTATTTTTATGAGAAGACTGAGATTTGGATTTTTTAGTGAAGTTTCATACACACACATATCTATATATGTATATTATATATATATATATAGAGAGAGAGAGAGAGACAGACAGAGACAGAGAGAAAGAGATAGAAGGACAGACAGAGACAGAGAGAGAGATACTCAGTTCATCAAAAAACAATTTTGCCTCACTGTTATGGGCTGAGCAAAACAAGTCTCTGAGCCAGAGGCAGCCTGTGGCTACACTTTGGGTCTTCCACTTTAATCTCTTTTTCTTAATGTGTGTTGAGATTCTGATAAGCTAAATGGCATTGTACTAGACTTTTTAAACGTTGAACAATATTCCAGGAAATTTCTAATGTCCTTTTTTTTTTAGATAAAGTTTAAACTTTTACTTAAATTTGAAAAAAAAAACTTTATTGATTTGAAAATAAACTTGCTATTAAAGCACAGGAAGGATTGTGAAGGAGGGGATGATTAATTTCATTTCTTTATTTTTATTGATTTATTATCATAAACTTTGTTCTCTGTTTCTTACAGAATTTTTAAAATAAAAGAAAGTACTGTGGACACTAAAAGGTGAAAGAGGGAGCGTTTTTATTAAAATAGTCTTTTCAAAATAATATTATTTTTATTTACTTTTTAAAAAATATTTTATTTATTTATTTGAAAGAGAGAGTGAGCCAGTGAAAGAGACAGAGCATGAGCAAGGGGAGAGGGAGAAGCAGATGCCCCACTGAGCAGGGAGCTTGAGATGGGACTAGATCCCAGGACCCAGGGATCATGACCTGAGCTTGAAGGCAGATGCTTAACCAACTGAGCCATCCTGGTGCCCCTCATTATTTCTATTTGATTGACCTCTATGTTTTAAAAAAATATATCTCTATTCTAAGGATAACTGAAGCTAATTATTGATCTGCTTTATGTTAGAAAAACATGGATACTTACAACACTTCATTGTTTGTGTGATTCAAGTGCTTCCTTAAACGTTTCCTGCTATTCTGTGGCCATAGAATTGCAAATTAAGAGTAATTTAATTCTGGCCATTTGATTACTTTTTGGTTTTAGGGAAAGCTCTAGAAATGGAGGAAGCAGCCATTGTTTGAATCAGATTACCCTCACAGATGATTGGTTTGGGAGTGGGCACCTGTTCCAAAGGGAGTCAAATTCTAGGTCACTGGCTCTGTGGCCCAGCCTGACTGAAACTTGGGAGGGGTTTTATGCAGATCAAGAGAAAGAGTTAATAATTGAAACAACGCAGAAAGAATGCCATGAAGTGGCAGATGGCCATGAAACAGAAAAGATGGATAGATGAGAAGGAAGATATTATGAGACAGAGATGAAAACATGCAGTGTGAGGGGCGGGAGTGTTCACGAAGAAGCCAAGGCAAAACAAAATTTCTACTCTGAGGAGAAGGCACACGAAGAACAAGAGCACCAGAATGAATGTCCAGGAACACCCAAGGCTGACGCCACTAAGCTGCCCTTCAACTCTGGACCCATGCTTCAGCTTCTATCAAGGCTCTTTTTGGGATTCTTACATCCCAGGGTTTTTCTTTTGGCGGCAGTCTTTGCACCCACTAGTCTTCCTTCTCCAGTTCTCCCTCCCCATCTCTGCTCCCTCCCACTTCCACTGTGGCCCAGCTCCTTTCTAATCACTCAGCAGGTCTCACTCGATCTCTTTTCCTCCAAGAAGCCTTTGCTGATTCCCTCCTCCTTTTTTTTCTTAAACCATGAATCCCTTCTTAGAATAGGTTATATCTCAGTTTTTGCCCCTGCCATTCCTACATGTTTACAGCCTCCAAGTCTTGCGTTTTTCTATCTCCACTGATACAGCATTTAGTCCCTATTATCTCTCACGTAGATGACAAGTTTCACCTCTAAGCGACTTTTCTGTCATTCTGCCTTTCCAGAATTCCAGATACTTATTCATAAGGTGAAGGGGAAAATCTTATCACTCTGCTCAAAAATTATCATGAAATCTCTAATTCATACATAATTAGGTCTCAATTAGTTAAGGTTATTATTGCAGGCATTACAAAAGGAGATTCTACTTCCCTGTCCAATTCTTTGACCACTACTCATCTGTGAGGATTTTATGAGGGCACCAGATAATGCTGCTTGCTGTTCTGTTCTCCTTCTCAGCACCCCTATTTCTTCCATTCCCATTTTCTGAATTTCCTCCTTTCCACACCCCCCCAATAGGTTTTCTTAGCAATCCTTTAAAGTCCTACTTCCATTCTGCCATTATGTACTTGGTTTTTTTTTTTTTTTTTGGTTTTGTTTTGTTTTGTTTTTGCATGTGGGTTCTTTTTTTGTTTTTATTTTTTTGAATCACACAGTCTCATGTATAAAAGAAAATAGAGCATGAGGATTAAGAGCACTGATCCTGGAATCAAACTGCTTGAGATCCAGGAGTTCTGTCTCTGCTTCTGACTCTCTGGCTTCAGAGATCTTACATAATCACTCCTTGCCTTAATGTTCTCCTCTCTAAAAAGGAAATAATTAGTGCCTATCTTGCAGGGTTGTTGACCAGGTTGAATGAATGCATACATGAATACATGACCCATAGGACACTGTCTGGCACATAGTAAGTGCCTAACAAGTATTGTTATTGTTACATAGATGATCAGAGCGATGAATATTTTATTGGTAATAAACAAAAAGAAAAAAAGAGACTCATCGCTGCCAGCACAGTTTAATTGAGTAAAGATTTAGTGATTTGGTAGATCAAAGCCTTCTCTGCTTCATTTGGGGCTTGGGTATTAAGGCAATAAACATAGAACAATTTTAATTTAATTTTGAATAGTTCCTTCTGGGACTTTAAGAGTTTCATTAAAGAAATCGCAATGTATCCCAATGTAAGAATGGCTACTTTTTCTCAACTGAACTTTCAAGCTCCTTAGAGTAAAGTAGGATCTGTACTTATTTTTCCTCATTCAAGCTTTTGATGTCTTTCTTCTCTTATATCACTTCCATTAATGAGAATGCCTTTCAAATTGTGGTGTAGCCTGTCTGGTTACTTGTGTTTTTCAGGAATAACAGGCTATTTTATAATAATTGACTAAGTGACTAGATTAAAAAGGAAGATGAGAACAAGTTGAAGAAATCATTTCAGTTTTAAAATGCGACTTCCAGTTGACCCTTGAGAAATATGCTGTGTGGAATGTGTTTGCCTGGACAAAAGCACAGGTCAGTCTTAGTTTATGTTAAGTATTAAAGATGTTCCTCTGGTGAGGCACAGACTATCTCTAGTTACATCTAATTTTTAAATGAATTTGGAAGAGAGAGAGTGCCCTGAAGCAGAGGCAATGGTATCATAGCAGATGCAAGATTTTCTTTTTGTTCTCCAGTGAAGCTAATGTTAGGCTTCCCCACTTGCCTCTCCTCAATTCCCTTTTGCACAGCCCTCAACCTCTACAACCGCCGTGCTCAGCAGCTGGATGGGCATTTGCACTGCACTGACCACTTGATTCTTTGTTGGGTGTCATCACACATTTGTAATATGTAGAGGTTTTGGATTCCATATGACAGAAATCTAAGTTCAGTTAGCTTTTCATTTCAAGGGAATAGATTAGGAAATATGGAGGGTGGTTTATTGGAAACTCCAGGAGTGAAACCAACCTCAGAAACTCCATGTGCTCAAATACTGTTGTCACATTTCCCTCTTACTCCTCTTTGGTCCCATCCTTTTCAGCTGTGCTTCTCTGTATGTATTTTCTCCTATGTGAGGTCATGTTTAGGAGGGGCACATGGTAGCCAGTATCTTCGAATATACATAGTCTTATCTCAGTTCCCAGAAAGAAGAGTATCTTTTTCTCTCAGTGAACATTTATAAAATCTCAGGGAATATTGTGAATTGACTTTGTTTTGATGTTCTGGCCAACTCTTGAGGTAGGCGCTGTACACAAAGGGTCCAGGATTTATAATTGGCTAGGCTCTTGGCAGAATTTAAGTATAAGAATTGAGAACCTTACCAGAACATGTGGAGTGAGAAGGATGGTCCTCTTAAGGAAAGAGCAGAAATTGAGAATGGCCCTGGGCAGACATAAACTGCAGACATCCTAGGGTCTTCACAGATCTAACATTAGATTGTCCTCTACTTTTGGCACCATTGCCGTCTTTTTTTCACCCAATTAGATCTATCTTTGTGCAGTAGATAGATTTCTCTATAATTGGGTTCTAACATTATCGTATTTATCCACTGAATCTATTTAAAGCATCTATACTGTTGTGGTGGCAGAAACAATACATAATAATTTAACAACATTTGCTTGTTTTTTAAAGGAAAATATATATTCTTTTATGAAGTGAAATTAACCTTCTAGATAAGGGTTCTCAGACCTGCTGCATTATAATTTTCTGGGAAGTGTTGAGAGAGAAAGAGAGGATGAGAGAGGGAGAGGGAGAGAGAGAGAGAGAGAGAGAGAGAGAGAGAGAGAGATGGAGACATATAGATAGAGCAACAGAGTCAGAGTGAGAGATGTGGTTCAGGTACATCAAGCAGACGGGTGGGAATATGGACGGTTAGGGTGATTTAATGACTAGTCAGTTTCATTCATATAAAAAGACAAGAGCAATGTTAAGCATGATTTCAGTCTTCTGATGTGGACTTTTGAAACTTCTAATTTCCCTTTGTACAGTCCTCTCCATTTTTTTGTCTCCCCCCAGGTGACAGGGCCTTTCCATTGCTGTCTTATAAGTGTAAGACTACCAACATGTTTATACTCTGGGCTTTCTTTCCTGCTTCAGAACTTATCTGTCTGGTGTTCTCATCCCTCTCAAAAACTTTCTTGAGGCAAATTCTGTCAAAATATTCCTGAGGGGAGAAAAAAAAGAAAGAAGAAGAAGAAAAAACCTTTCTCAAAGGGCATGAGTTTCTAAAGTGTATAATGCTGTGTTCCCTGGTAGATTGGTTTTCTCAGTATTACCATATTGGCTCATGAGTACTCCCACATGACAGCTATAGCCCCTTTAGAGAAAAACTGGGCCACAAAAAACTTAGTCCAGGAGTGCTGTGACATCAGAGCTTGCTATTTGGAATGTGTCCTCTTGATAAATCATTCTCAGGATCTCACAAAGGCTGCTTCCCCTCTGTCCACTGTCTCCAAGTTCCAACTCTCTGTCTTTTCTTTGCAGACTGTGTCTTTAATTGTCTAAAACAACCAAGTATTTTGATATAAACTCTTTCACCATCCTTTTTCTGACTCAAACATTTCCTGAGGCCTTTTAACCTGTTCCTTTTACTTTTATTTTTTTTTAAAGATGTTATTTATTTATTCATGAGAGTCAGAGAGGCAGAGACACAGGCAGAGAGAGAAGCAGGCTCCATGCAGGGAGCCCGGTGCGGGACTTGATTCCAGGACCCCAGAATCACGCCCTGAGCTGAAGGCAGATGCTTAACCACTGAGCCACCCAGGTGCCCCTTTTTACCTTCTTCTATGATCTTGCTTAAGAAATGATTTCCCCCTTACTCTTGTGTCTTCCATTGCTTCCTTTCCCCAGTGAAGGCATTATGCAGAGTTCTCCCATCCTTTTCATAATCCCTCCTCGGGCTCCCATTTCTCAATCTTGCCACTCATTCTTAGACTTTTCAAAGGAGAGGAAAGCCCCTGTGGAAGTTGTTTCCTCTTGGCCATGTCTATTCACCTTTTCCTTCCTTGTCCGGCTTCTACACTTGCTGCTTCCCTGAAGTGGCTGCTTTTGAAGGGCCACAAATTGTCTGGTTCAGTGGCCTTTTCTTTTGTTTTTCTTCTGTGAATTCTCTGTGATATTTGCATCATTGACCAGCATTTCCTGCTTAAATTCTTTTTCTTTAAAAGATTCCTATGGTTCCCTATGAATTCATGCTTTAGGGCCTATCTGGAATGCTTTCATATCCACATAGAGCAAACTGGTATAGTTTCTTATCTCTAAACTTCTGTAGCTCCCTCTCTGTTATTGCCTTGAAGTACTTACAGTTTTCTTATATTTCTTCATATCCTCTGATGTCACAAAATCTTATATATAGAATGAACTTAATAAATATTTTTTAAATGAATTGGTGGATGGAAAACTGAACTGATATATATATTATATTAATATATGTTATTATAGAAGAAACATATATATGTTTCTGATATATATATCTGATATATATATTATATTAATATATATGTTATTATAGAAGAAACATATATATACATATATATATGTTCTTTCTCTTTTCATCCAGATAAGGCCCTATCCATATCTATATTGTTGGGGGACATATCACAAAATTCTAAAGTTCTAGTTTTATTTCCCACTTTGACTAATGCTTCAGTTCTCTCAGAAGAAGAATGCTTTTTGTTACTTTGAAGATTTCTTTGTTGGGATTCTTACTTCAATACTCATGCTACAATCTTGATACAAGGGCAATTTTTGTTTTCTATGAGACCTTCCCTTAAAGGACAGTACTGTGATTGAAGATATAAGTATAGGCGTATGCAGTATGTCTTGTATTTTAAGCAGATGGTGAAACTAGAGAAGAAAAGAAACCTAAAAATGCGTACTACTTGTCAATATATCAGGCATAGAGAAAGAGAAATGCTTCCTGCTTATGGCAGTGAGAAGACACCTTAATGATTGGGTTTATAAAATAAGTTTGCAGATAGTAGTTAGTTTTCTAAGAATAATGAGGCACCCATCTTCCTGGTTGAAGAGACTTCTACCTAGAAACACCAGAGAAAATTAGATGAATTTTATAAGATGTTCTAGTTTTTAGTTTAGATGTGAAACAAACCCAGCATGGAAATTTCAAACTGATGAATAGAGACAGTGAAATAATCATGTTGGAAGAGTGTTCTTTTCTTTAAAAACGAATGAACTAGGGGTGGTGGAAAGAGAGGAGGGTGGGGGTGGGGGGGAATGGGTGACGGGCACTGAGGGGGACACTTGACAGGATGAGCACTGGGTGTTTTCTGTGTGTTGGTAAATTGAACACCAATAAAAATTAATTTATTAAAAAAATAAATAAAATAAAAACGAACTTAAAAATTTTTAAGACAATGTGCCAACTGAATTTCTAGTAATCTTTACATTAGGGGGTCTCTTCTTATGGAAATGCCAAGGCTGAGATAATTTTAGTTAAGATGAGGCAGGGAGTCAAGGACGTAAGAATCAAAGTCTCAACCCAAATGAGTTACTTGGAAGAGAGGAAAAGGAGAAGACATGGATCGCTCACTCTTGGCAAGAAACACCTCGCTTGGAATCTGAAAGTACAGAATGAGTACTTGGCCTCCCTTCGCTGATTGGAATAGGGCTGAGGGGCAGGTAGGATGAGGCCTACAGACTAAGGATACCTGAATTGTTTTTCTTTACCTGACCCAAACCCTCAGGTCTATCTAGAAGTGTCCTACCCACCTATTTCTGGGCAGGTTCTTGATACCATATTTGTGCATGCTATAAAGAGAAATGAAGAAAAGTTATTTTATATTTCAAATACCCTTCTATATTGTTGTTAGGGTAATCAGGTAGATACGTTCTTTAGAGACTCATTTAATACAATTATGTCTTCTAAAAAGTCGTTTGCTCTTAAAGGCTAATTGAACCATACTTTGTGTTATTATAGGAAGGCATCTTTCTGATAAAAGTGGTAATTATTTATTTAGCTAAGCAATCTTGTTGATTGAATATAGCTAAATGTTTGGCATTTAGGCTAAGGGAATACCTTTAGGCTCTATTGGTATGTGAATAAGTTGCAGATGAACATTAGTTTTACTGCTTGTGTTGGCTGAAACTACATGCTAATTTTCGAGTTTTAATGTAATTAGTTATTTCTTTCTGAAAATTAAAATTTTTGAAGAAATAAATCATGCTCTTTAGGTTCTCATCACTGTATTTTCATAAACACTTAGTTTTAAATGATACCCATGGAACCAGCACCCATGGTAGTAAGGTACTGAATGTGTAAAACCATTTGTGCATAAGCTGCCTCAAAGGATAATTAGATGATTATAATGGTACTTGCTTTGAGATAGCTAATTAAAAAAATCTATTGCTCCCAAGTCTAATTATTTGAGTAATGATAACATATTAGCAGTCATGAAACTTCAGTTACAGCCAACCCCACTGAAGAAAAGAAAATAAATATGTTAACATTTTCTACAAAGACCCAAAGGATGGCACCAGACCAATCTGCATTTTCTACTTTGTATTCTATGCCCAGCCTCCCATACATGTGAGCACTCTAAACCACCTACACAAATATCATTCATCTGATTCACTCTATTTGTTTTCATTTATTTTATAACTCTTCCTTTGGCACCAGGGAGATAATTTTCTCACTCTTCTCTACCCTTTGCGAGCCTCAGAAAGAAGGCTTTTGTAATTTATACTTCATAGTTTTAACAAACATTTCATAACTGGTCAGTAAAAATGTCAGATCTCTGGGCCAGGACATAATTAAATGAATGAGTATCAATGTGGTAATTCAGCAACAGAATAAAATAATTTAAAGGGGTTATTAATTAGGGACTTACTTTGATTTTGGAATTCTAATCAATAATGAACTGTGTTATGGAGAAAATCTTTCTTGCTTTTACCATTCCCATTACTTGGACTGTTAAAAATATTAAATAAAACCATGTCAGTGAAAATTTTACTTTATTGTTCTTTTCCTGAATGATTAATCACCTAAGAGAATGTTGTTAAAATATCAACAAATTGGATATGGTCAAAAGGAATGTTTTGCTGTGAGCTTTAAATCCGAACTGAGTGAGTCAAGGAATATATAAAACTTTGTAATGGACTCCGTTTGAGACCATTACTTCCTGATTGAAGACTGAAAAAAGAGCAAGAATTGAATGCTGGAGACTAATAGTAATTTGGCAGGGAACCCTCTAAGCTGAAAGCAGATGTGAAAAGTGTTGGGTGCTGTTGGGATGAGGTATGGTAAGGACAGGGAACAAGTAACGGTGGTGGCTCTTGGAATACCAAAGAATGAAAAGTTAATTTTGAGAACCAATCCAAAAGGCTGATGGAGTCAATCTTTTGAAATAGAAAGGATCTGTCTTTTGTTAGAAATTAGTCGATTCTGTATTTTTAAAATTCTCTTTGAAGTCTGGGGATGACAGAGGTGAGCCGAGACATAGAATTCAGCATAATAACGAGCAACAGTAATTGAAATTTTCATTCTAGGGGCTGCAGTAAGTGCTTTATGTTTATCATCTCAGTCCTTAAAATCCTATGAAATATGTCAGTCTCCCATGAGGAAACTGAGGCACATAGTTACTTCATTAGTGTCTGAGCTGAGGTGTTTGACCCAGGCTACCCAATTCTTTTTTTTGTGTGTGTGAAGATTTAATTAATTGATTTATTTATTAGAGAGGGAGAGTTAAATCATAGAATAGGTTTCCTTGAAAATCTTAAAAATATTTTTTGTTAAAGTTACTTTATTCAGAAACATTGGAAGAGTGGTAAATGGCGATTGCTGGTCTTTTATCTGCCTACTAGAAATTTTTACCCATTTTTGCCCATCAGGAGGCTAAGAGCGATCCCTCTGGAAAAGTCTCCGTTGATGAGGCTTATTGTTTGTTTGTTCTGTTCTGTTCTTTTTCATTGTTCTCTTGCTTGAGAGATGAGAATAGGCTTTTAAGGCTGTGCTCCTACTTAAAAAATCTCAAGATCAGAGTCACTGAGTAGGCTACTATAGTACAAAAAGAGCATAAGCACAGATCCTACCTTTACTGTGGTATCTTTACTGGAAAATTGCCTAGCAAGTCTGGACATATATAGCTGAGAGTGGAAAGCTAAGGGGGATTTACTTCGTATGAAGGGATATTAAAAGAATCATGTTTTTGTTTGTTTCCTCTGGATGGATAGAGAAAAAATAAGCTTAAGTTAAAGCAAGCAGGATCTAGTGTACTAAAACAGATGTAATGAAAAACCTCTGCACTTTACTAGTAGTGAGATCTGAAGGAGTTTATGTATTTTTTAAAATCACAGTTGTTCAAGAATAAGGTAGCATATGAGGTGGTTTGAAAACAGTGTAGTGTGTCATTAGGAAAGCAGACTTGGTGTCATTGGGCTGTATTTGGAGATTTAACACGGTATATTGTAGCATGTTTTAATTGTGTGTGCACTTGGGTTTGGAGCTGTACAGGCAGTTCTCTACTTAGGGTGATTGCACTTCTAGATGATGCAGAAAGGCTGCCAGCCAGTTTTACCCGTGTTGTTATGTAATAGCACTTAATGCAAGCAGGGCACAAATGAACTCACCCCTGCTTGTCTGATTCCTGATGTGAATCAAATAAGGCCCCCTCATCAACAACTTCAGCTTGTTCCCATGCGCTCCTCTATGGAACCTTGTATAGGGATTAGATTCAGCTCCAGAGCAGTGGCAGCTAAGAGAGAGCAGAGTGGGAGCAAAATAAACTGAGCCATAGTTCCTGACTTGACCTTCTGTGTGTGTATGTGTGTGTGTGTGTGTGTGTGTATAAAGCATATGGTATTTAGTTGTCATTGTTAGTTATTATAACTTACTGTTAATCATTGTGTACCAAAATGATTAGTTTGTAAATTCTTTTTTTTCTAAGATTTTATTTATTTATTCATGAGAGACACACAGAGAGAGGCAGAGACACAGGCAGAGGGAGAAGCAGGCTCCATGCAGGGAGCCTGATGTGGGACTCGATCCCGGGTCTCCAGGATCACACCCTGGGCTGACGGCGGCGCTAAATTGCTAAGCCACCGGCACAGCCCCTGCTTTGTAAATTTCATTTATGAAATTAAAAAGGTAAAGATGGAAGGAAGGAGAAGAATATGTATTTGGCTAGCAGGAGAGACCTCTTTGACCTATAATGTCCTGTGACATTCAGTGGGACCTGTTTCTTGAAGAGCTGGTTAGTTGGTTCTGTTAAAGTCACCATAGAGAATTTCTAAAAGTGGCAATGACAATGTCTTTGAAATAAATATATAGCCCGTCCAGCAAAAATACTTTGAAGGGCTGCACTCATTTGATGTATGATGCTTGATGTATTATACGTATGCATTATGTTTGATATATTTAGGAAAAAGAACTGAGTCTCTGTACTGTATAGTCACTCCTTACATCCCAGTATACCCTAAGGAAAAAAAATATAAGCAGACTTTCTAGCAACAATGTTCAAGGAATGACTATACCAGTAATACCATTTTTAGATAGGAAAGAAAGACTTGATTATGTCAATTTTGTACCTTTGGTATTTGTCATTATTCAGGTCAAAGCTTTAACGTGGGTTTTTTTTTGACATTGTGAAGAAATCATATAATGAGAGAGATCAAAGCAAGGAAAATTTGATGCGATTGACGATTGGTTCACCCATGTAGCTTTTGCATGTCACCAAACAGCAGGCTGAACATGCAGCACAGACACTAAAGGACCCATACTATTTATCCAGGGAAATTTGCTTTGAGACAATGAGAGTGGTACAATAAACTCTTTTAAAAATGAAAGCTATTGTCTGGAAAAGCCGTCAGGGATTACTATTTGACCCAGAATCTCCTCTAAAGCCTTCTGTCCTTGCATACTTATGTTATACAGATAGTACTTAATATTTTGTATTATGAGTGTTTTTATTGTCTTTTTTTCCTGTCAATGGGACTTCTTTAAAGAACCTTGCTTATATATATATATATATATATATATATTTTTTTTTTTTTTTTTTTTTTTTTTTTTTTTTTGCTTTTCCTTCCTTGCATTGTGCCTGTCACAGAGAGGTGTACAGAATACTTTTTTCAGGTACATGTCCAACTCTCAGAATCTCTCTGCAAGAACCTTAAATCTGTCCTTGAGGTTTTTTTCCTGTTTGTTTGCTTTACCTTTTCCTTCTGTTTGCTTCTATAAAAACCAGTCAGGTGTACCAAAAGTACACCTTTTGGGGCACTTTTCCTTTGATGCTATTCCTTTTGGGGTACACCTTTTGGGTACTTTTTGGGGTAGGAACTTGGAACGGAAACCTAAATCTAGATTATTATTTTTCTTTCACCTATTTTCAAATTTAATTTAATTAATTTTCAAATTTAATTGTTTTATTGTGGTAAAGAGCATGTAACAGAGATTATTATTACCTTTAGGTGTCTCAGAACTATATGATTTATAGGTATCTCAGAACTATGTGATTGATAGTCTATAAAATAGTTAATTGGACATGCTTTTTATTTCTTCAGATTCTTTTAGCATTAGGCCTTTGATAGGGATTATAATCTCATAATTTCATATCTTTGAGGAAATAGCATCAGCTTATTATCATTCTGATTTAATGATTTTGTTTTTTTCCTGGAGGGATTTTGGCAATTGACTGTGTGAACTGAGGTTTGAATCCTAAATTCTTACCCTGTGATCTTTGTTAGGTCTGTTAACTTCTCTGAGTCTCAGTCTATCTTTAAAATGAGAATAGCAAAATATACCCTACAGGCTGTTGTAAAGAGTAAGTGACTTATTATATGAAAGTATTCAGTGTAATACCTACATATAGGTGGTGATCAAGAAATGATTTTTTTTTATAATTTGTCCTTTGTTAATCTACATAGCAAAGTATATAGTATTAAACAATTTTCATGGGAAAAGAGAGCTTTTAGATCATTGAAATATTATCAGATATAGCTACTTTATGTGTATGTGCTAATACATATAATAAACATCAGTAAACATTATTGAGTACATAGTATGCATGGCAAATTATACATATACATTTTTCATGTGTGTTTTAATGCAGAGGTGACTGTATGCTCTGGAGTTTATTATAAACTAAAATGTGATTTTTGTTTTATGACTTGCAGTTCATATTGTAATTTATTTAAAAAGAAGGGGATTGTAAATTGCATTTTAAGGATAGATGTCTCTCATGAGACATTTGCATCAGTGCACACGGTGGACTCTGCAAAGTATTTTCAAAGCTACTTGCAGCAGGATTTGTCTCAGTCATTGAAACATTCTTGGACAGGACATAATAATTTCTCACCCACTAGAGAAATGATATTATTGTAGAATAACATTTTAAAATGCAGATCTTGTAAAAGGTGATAGATGACTATTTTAAAGTGAGATTTATTTCCTTTCTGAGTATAGATTAGGATGGATAGACTTAGGAGCATGACTGATCAGTGCTTCTGGTCTATTCAGCAGTTCTATAGTGGGTAGATTCTTTGTATTAATAAAGTAACTATTTTAAACTTATTCCTAACAAAGCTCTTACAAAGGTAAGCAGTGTAATGTGATCCCAAGACAAGGAAATTGTTTCCATGAGAAGTTTTAAATTTCAGTGATTTTTTTTTTCAACCAATCGGGAACTGTTTTGAGGGGATTACATTGCTCTGCTACTGAATGTTGGGGATGATATCCTGAGGATCCTTTTAGTGTTTAGGGTCCTTTGTATCAGATCCATGCCCCTCCTTCCAGGAAATGGAAAAAAGAGGGAGCCAGAGATACATTATTTTACATGTTTGACAGTGACAGAGCCAGTGGCAGATGGCACTGGAATCTTAATTTTTTGCATTTTTTTTTTGCTCCTCCAGTTTTAATTACAAACAAAACAAAACATTTACTTTTGAAAGTGTAATGTAATCCCTATTCTTTCCCAAACATTATTGCTTATTTTCTTTAAAAATATGTATCTTGCCTTCCCTTACCATCTTATTTAAAGTAACATCTTCCGCCCCCCAATTCCCTATCTTCCTGGCTTCTTTATTTTGCTTTATAGCACCACTATCATCTGACTTACTGTATATTTTTCTTATTGGCTTATTGTCTGTCTCCTCTATTAGAATCAAAACTGCAAAAGCACTAATGTATATCTGTTATGTGTACCACTGTATCCTGTTTCCAAGAAGAATGCCTGACGTATAGGGTAGCTTCAGTTAAAAAAAAATGAAAAAAATGTAGTCAAAACAACACAAAACTTATGCTTTGCTTCTTAAGGTGATTCTCTTTCTACAGAAGCATTGGTTTCATGAATCAATTCATCTTAAATGAAATATCCCTTTAAATATTAGTCATTTCCTTTTTTCTGATATCTCTGAATATATATTTCTATTTTGGCAGCTTTTAATTTTTACTGCTGATTTTCTAGATAGCAAAATGGACTTTTTGTAAGGGTCTAGATTACTTTCCCATGATTATCAGTGTTTGTAATTTGGGGCCGAGAACTACCTCTCAAGTCATCTCTACTTGGTCTCCCAATATGGTGGGCACTTACGGATTTCTTTGTGTGTTGCTTACCTGGTTGTGTCCATCCACCATTTTCCAAGAATTTTAGGTGGTCAGCTGTCTACAAATCCCCAAAGTCGCATGCACACTCACCTCCATTTCTACTCTACTAATCAATCAGTATTGGGTCACCTAGAGTTCATTGAGTAAAATCGCTCATTATCTCTTCATCCCATTCCTAAAGAGAACTAGTCCATTTTCCCAAACTCCCTTCCTGCTCAGGTAATGTTTTCCTTTGATGCTATTTTTTAGCACTGTTTCAACCAGTCTCTGTGAAAAGTCAATTCTACATATCCTCTTTACTGTCGATCATTAGAGCACAGCCACCTAGAACAAAGTAGAGGCACTTGAATCGCTGCCTGGGTTCATGAGTGAAACTAACTGTGAGGACACTCATCTTTGCCCCTCTGGGTATATTTGGAGTAGAATCAGTTTAAATGATAGGCTTCCATGGGAGAAAGGAAGACACTTCTCTGACAATGAATTCTACATGACAGGAAGCTCTGAGTGCATGACAAGTGCAGTTATTTTTGATTCTTGAAACTTGTCATCAGAGAATTGTTAGTAAGGTAGAGGTAGGGGCCAGCACTCCAGTTAATAGTTTCCTTTTTGAGGCAAATTTAAGTTACATTAGTAAATTTTAATTGCACTGATGTTTTCTTCCAAGAGTGGGGATCATGCAAATTAAAGGAAAAAGAAATCGTTCATTGGACTTCTAATTGTTTCTCAATTCTTATCTTAGGAGTTATTTATTTATTTAAAGATTTTATTTATTTTATTTATGAAAGACACAGAGAGAGGCAGAGACATAGGTAGAGGGAGAAGTAGGCTCATTGCAGGGCGTCCAATGTGGATTCCATCCTCAGACCCCAGGATCATGCCCTGAGCCAAAGGCTCAACTGCTGAGCCACCCAGGCATCCCTAGGAGTGATATATTTATTACAACATTTGAAATATGTTTAGTCAAGTAAAGAAGCTGCTTCTTGAAAGATGTGCTTTGAGATTGGTATCTAGTTTTTCACATAGTTTGGGTAGAGTGTAATTCTCTAAAAATTGCATAAAGATTGCATTCCTGAAATTGAGGCAATTGCCTGTGGATTTGATATGATAAATGTCAGTTGGGGACAACACATTGATTTTCATTATATAGCTGTAGGATGTAGGCATGCCTTATTTCCATTTAAAGAAGAGTTGTGTTTTTAAAGATGTATTTGGGCCCTCCAAACATATGTGTGTGATGCTAGATTTTTTATACGACTTTCTCAAGAGAACAGATAAATTGTTCCCAAATACCTGAACAAGCTAAAATGGGAATCATGATTGTATGAATAGGATCTGAATTTGCCTTTGTGGAAGACTTAATCTAAAAGTATATGGTAAAAATTTCCTTGTTTTCTAACCATAATACTATATTTTTGTTGAGATTATTATTGAACCAAGAAAGAATTAAAATCTTAATTTGTGTAGTCATACTAAATTTGATTAGCCATCATGTGTGGGTTCCTCTTACTGTTTACAAAGCCTTTGTATCTTTAATCTGTTTGACAAACTCCTAGTAATCTTTCAAGTTCTGCATGAAGCAGCACTTCCATGAAGTCTTTTCTCTGCTAGGCAGGGTTGGTTGCTCTTCCTCTGGCCCTACTACTGCTCTGCATTATCTATTCTAGATACAGATTCCTATTATAGCCATATCACAACAGATTGCAGATGGTTATGTATCTGTTTCTCCCTTTTCTCTAGCAGATAGTGAGTTTTTCATGGGCCTGCTTTACTTCTTTAATATCAGTTCCTTAAGTAGGGACTGAGTTTATAATGGGGTTCTTTAGTTGGAAAAGTAAACAAACCTAATTGCCGATATTTGTCGTTAGTTCATCTGTCATAATCCCTGCTCTTGAGCTTGGCTTTGACTTTGATGGTGTAAATAAAGCAAGTCTATCTGACAATTTTATATGGATGGGCTAGGTATAATAAAAGGACTGATTAAAGATCCTCCAAGTTAAATTAAACAGTGTTACACTCTCTACTGCACCAATAAGTCAATGTAAAAGGATTTTATTATACTTTATTCTGAAAAGGCAATATCACAAATCCTGTTTTATTAATATCTAAATATGTTATATATCTTGATATAACCATTGATTGGTTTTGAGAGGTTTTGTATGATGGAAAGGATATAGAAGGAATCAGATTAGAAAGAGATTTTAATCTTCTGTACTTTTCCCCGTGATTTTGTAAGCTTGCATCCCATACACGCCGGCGAAAATAAAAAAACCTATACCTTTATTAAAACTTCAATATCTTCATTTATATTTAGAGTGGTAGCAACATAAAATTGAAACCTGAGAGTTGTGAAAGATATAAAGTCATGTTTTAATAGAGAAACTAAATTGCTCCTTCAAAGAGCCTATAAAACTGAAAAGCATTCATTATAAATGTAATAAAAACTTATGAGTTCCATTTTATTAAAACTACACCCCGTTTCCTGAAGGGACTGGATCATTTAGAGGTAAACCAGTGACACTTTGTCTAGCAACCTACTTTATGTGGGATCAGCTATCTACTGAAATGAAGTTGGTGGTTTTAACATGATCCCTAAAGGACACCCATTCATGTTATAAGTTTAGAATTTTTATTTTAGCAGAGTTTGCAGCTTCTGATGAAAATGCACCCCAATCAGGTTAATAACAATAGTAAATTACTTACTTAAAGTTTCTTCAAGAAAAAGAACAATCATGAAGGATAAAGCTTATGCTCCCACTAATTGGTGTGTTACATCAATCTATCATTCTGTAAACTTCTTACTGAAGTCAAATTATATAGATTAACATTGTTGCGGGATAATAACATTCTAGTGATTACCATTAATTAGCCTTTTTCCCTCCTTTCAGATACAGTAATATTTTTAGTGTGTTAAAGGAGAATCATTTCCTTTTAGCCTCAGACTGCTTTTCAGCACTTTCAACTTCTACACATTTGATATTTGATTCTATTTTACATATTCCATGCACCTATTTCTGTATTATTTTAGTTGACTGTGGTTGTATTGGTGATAGTGATTTTAAAGTAGAAAAAGAAACCTGGTAAAATGATAGGTAAGTTGGCCAATCAACTCTAAGAGTACTTAGTTTTAGAATCAAACAGCTTAAAAAAGAGATTCTTGGTTGTTTAAATGAGAGAATTGGGGGGGGGGCTGCGTGGCTCATTTGGTTAAGTGTCTGACTTTTTATTTTGGCTCAGGTTGTGATCTCAGGGTCTTGGGTTTGAGCCTCCCATTGGGCTCTGTGTTTAGTACACGCAGTCTGCTTGTCCCTCTTCTTCTGCTTCTTCCCCCTCATGCTTTCACTCTGTCTCTTTAAAATAAATAAATAAGATCTTTTAAAAAATGAGAGAATTGAAGTATTTTAATTAGTAGACATATCGATTTATTTAGAAATAAGGCAAGATTTCTGGAAATGGTGGCAGAGCAAAAATGTGTTTATTCTAATTATTTTCTTGAAACACATTCCATATATAAATAAATGCAAAATCATGGGAGAAATGGGCAAAAATTATATCACCAAGAAAACTAGGGAACTGTAATTCCAAGACACAGTGACTAACATGTTTGTCACATTCGGTGGAATTTGGACCACATTGCGGGAGGACATGGAGAGCTAAAACATACTTTTTCAGATCTCTGCCAGCTTGTACATACCTCTGGAAAAGCACATATTCTCTTCTCAAACATTCACTTAAGTAGTTGGGCCCACCATGAAAAGTATTGAAGAGGTTACAAAAATAAGTAAGAGTGTACTCTCAAGGATCTTATAGTCTAAAGAGAAAAAATATGACAAAGACATAGAACCATAAGGCCAGACATAAGTATTACAGGAACACAAGATCCTACAGTGACTGGGTTCCAATAACAAATGAGGACTGGGTGGGAGTGGGGGGTGGAGGGGAGGCTTTTATGCCATGCATTTGCAGAAGTGTTAACAGAAAGATAAAATTATGGTAGTTGATGATGGAGGAAAAATAATTGATTATAGAGGAAGTGGTAAGAATAATGGCAAAAATCTACAATCCATAGTTAGGGAATACTTCTCAATTCTGGTCTGGTTCCTGCATAAGCTACATGTGAAGTGGAAGCATCACTGTTTCATAATGAGCTGCAGTTAACCAGAGTGACCCAGCACTGTCACTTTGAGTTTGTTATCTCAATTAAGCCACATAGCGATCCTATGAGTTAATAACTACTTGTACAAGTTAGGAAAACAAGGCTCAGAGAGAACTTGCCTGAAGTTACTCTGCCATTGAGTGGTTGAACCAAGGATATGAACCCGACCTTTCTGACCCATGTTCTCACTCACTGTATTATATGATTCTGTGGGTGGGTCTGGAGCGGTATTTAGAAGAATCATCATGTCAGGCCAAACCTTCAGCAAGTTTATAAAGAGTAGAGAGAACATTATTGTCTCCTTATTCTTCTCCTCCTCCTCCCTCTTTTCCCCTTCCTTCTTCATCCTCTTCTTCTTTTAATAAAATGAGCAAAAAGAGGGCTTTGTTTATCCTCCTGTAATTGCATTCTTTCCTGGAGGACAAGAAAAGAACACTTATCTCAAAATGCTTTGGAATTATTGGAGAAAAATTTTAATTACAACCTAAGTATCCCTAAAATTGACTTATCCACATAATCTCTATTATACTATGCAATGTCATCTGTCTACTGGTTTCAAAATTATATTCAGTCAGCATTTTTCCTTCTTGTTGGTTACTTTTGTTACTGTAAGGCTGATATTTGCCTCTAAATCCCTACTAATGTGTGGCAATTCCAAAGTATGAAGAATCTTTTAATTTGAAAGCAGTGGCTTTGTGTTCAGGAAATTTCCAGGGAAGAAAATTACTTTAGATTTTTGAGACTGCAATTTCAGCATTAGAATTGGGCCAATTTATCATTTGATAGAATGTAATGGTACTGAGTAAAGCTCTAGTTCTGGTGAGTTTTTAAACATTATTTTTTTTTCCATCCTTCTAGCTGATCCCTCCCTTAAGGTTTGTTGAATTGGTGCTCATATTTCATTTTTAACTGATGGTATATTCCACTTCAGTCTGTTGAAGCCCAGTGCTACAATTTTGTTTATCTTTGTTTACCTTTTTAAGGACGTATGAAGATTGCTTTGTCAGAAATTAGCTATATTGCTCTGAGAATTATTTTCCTATAGATATTTAGTTTATTTACAAAGTAATTGATTGGCTTACTCGACCTTGATGACAGTTGCTGTTTTTATTTCCTCAATATTTTCAGTATTTTTAAGCCTCAGGGCATGTAAAATCATATATCATCATCTCAAGAAGTCTGTGTGAAATATAGAAACTTAAGGAAGTTTAGGGCAGCATTGTAATAGTGAAAATCTGGAACCAACCTCATAGGAATAAAATAAATTGTGAAATACCACTTCAGTGAAATACTACACAGCTATGAAAACCAATAAGAGAGTTTTTGGTGTACCACCAGAGATGTCTAAGATACGTGAATGAGTAAAAAAAGTAAAATGTAAAATGCAAATAGTATGAGTGATTTATGCGTAGACAAAGCTATATAGATACATGAGTAACAAACATATAATATTAGAGAGGATTTTTTTCTTTAAATTTCCAAGAAACCATTAACAATGTTACTTCTGAAGAAAGAAACTAAGGAAAAATGAGAAGGATTTGCATTTTCATATATTCGTCTTCTCTTTCTGTACACTGCTTTGATTTTTCGTTTTTTTCTTTTTCTTTCTTTCTCCCTGTCTCTCCTTTCTTTTTCAATGAGCTTTTAAAACTGAAAGGCTTTTTTAAAAAAAGTACACATTTACTTAGAAAACAATAATATGAGACCGTTCTTTTGGTGTCCTCGACAACTTTTTTTTGAATGAAAATTCATCATCTTCTAATATTTACAATGATTGTAAGAAAGCTGTAGGGAAAAGTGCCACATTGTTTAATTTTAAAACTTCTAGTGCTGAATGGGTCATTTCATTGAACTTTTTCCCCTTAGTTTGATTTTATGGTTTGATTCTTAAAATGAAGAACAAGGCAATGCCTTCACTTGTGTGGTGCTGTGTAAAAAGATTTCTACTGCAATGCATTTTGTTCTTTTGAGTGAACAATGTAAACATTTACTTCATTCTACAAGATTAATTATCTTGATTGTTTAGTTTTTGTACTGCCATAATTAAACATGGTTTGAAAAATTAAATTTGACTGCACGTTGCAGTGTTTTGTTCATATTGCCAAAGCAAATTTGTAGATTCAGAGAGACCTCAAATAAACTGTTCGGAGTATGTTGCTTTTAATTTATTTTGTATTATTCTGATAATTTCTAAACATTAAATCTATAATGTTCTGAAAGGAATAGGAATTTTAAAATCATATATACTTGTGAAAAAGTTCTCGTTGGGTAATTAAATGAAAATAAAGGAGATAACATGTAAAGCGTCCTGAGGAAGGACTTGGTCACATAATAGGCCTTCAGAAAACTATTTGTATGTGTCTATTTTTAAAAATAAAAATACCTTCATACTAAAATTCTTACACAATAAATGAAAAGTTAGTGTAGTAATTGGTGTAGTGATGCAATTACAATTTTATACTGGATTTTGACTATATTGATTCTTTACTTTGGATATAGGAGGCACTAGTGTTGTCTCTTCTATTCTCCCAGCCTGTCTCATTTTTATTCCTTGCAACTGTATGCTTTTGTGAAATTAGTCTTCAGAAGCAATTGATAATGTCAGTCCAGTGTGTAATGAGATCATAGAAACTTGCATCACTTGAAGCCGAACTGATAAGTTAAAAAAATAAATTGTTTCTAGCCTCTCATCCCATCTTCCAAAGATACTAATGAGATTTAGGTTTCCACTGTCCTTAAATGAGAGTAAATGGTGTTAATCCAAATATTTAATAAAATCTTTGTAATTCTATGTAAGTGTAAATGGAAGCCAAAAATCTATTACTTGGGTACATCTTTCCTATACCTGACCACGTCAGTTTTAAGTAATGTCTATTACACCTTTAGAAACTAACATATTAAATAACATACCAAACATTGGCAATTTTGTGTTACTTTAAAATAATTTATTATTTTTCAATAATTCACTAAAATGCATTATTCAAAGATTGTTAGACCTATAAAAGATATAAATAATATATTCCTGCTGAGGCAATAGAACCTCTGAAAATAAGTGAAAAATGTTTTATTGCAGTTTTTTTGGGGATAACCTAAGTGTACAGCAAAGTAAACTATTTGATGTCTGCATGCTAAATGTAATTATAGAAGCTGATACTGACTGGAGCTAGGCAGGTATGTTCTGTGTAAGTGGTTTTGCAATTTGTAATATAAGGTTGGAAATAGTGGCAAATGTGCTTACCTCACAGAGTTGGTGAGAATAATTTATAAAAGACATTTTATGAAGGAAATACTATGTTTCAGGTGTTTCCTTTCTTCTAGAAACAAATACCAATTAATATTTTTATTAGCTACAAATGGATTTATTGAAAAGTGAGGAAGTGCTAATCATTTGCAAACATTTATTTGGACTTGCTGTGTACTAGACATTGTGCCAGGCAGTAGGTATGGTGATAGAAAAGATAATGGAGTTCAAAGGTATTAAAAGGGAAAGAGCATTAAAAAATAATTATGATATGTAGTAGCATCTATTATAAACAGATGTAGGGGTACAAAGGAGAGACTGATTCTGCTGGGGATCTCAGGAATCCTTCCCAGAGGCTCTGCTTGAAGCTGGATAAATAAGAGCGTTAACAGAGCAGAACAGTAATGGTTATCACAGGTAGACTGGAATTAAGGAAATGTTTATTCCAATATTGAAAGAATGCTAAATGTGCAAGGGGAACAGTAAGCTCATTTAATGTTACCAAACAGCTGCAAGGAGCAAGTCCCTGTGTTAGCTGCTGAGAGGCTAGAAAGCTGAAAATGTCTGGCGCCTTCTCTGGAGGCGCTCACAGACCTGCCTGCATGTGCACGGAGAGCAGTGTGTAAGGCGATGTCAAGTAGAGGTTCTATGTGGACTTTGTGCCATCTATCCAGGCCATGGTGTAACTGCTAAATCCCAAAGAGACAGCTGAGACTTTCTGAGTAAGTTAGCCTCTTGAGTACTGAATTAAAAATGGACTGACATGAAGGAAGAGAGAAATTTCAATAAATCAGTAATATTTTAAAAACACACATGGGACATAGCCTTGAAGATTCACAGACAATGAATGGGTGAGATACAGTTTAAATAATGGCAAGCAGACCTATAGTGTGGTCAGAGTAAGTGTTGTAATGTAAAATAATACGTACAAATAAGTTATGTCAAAAGGGATCTAAATTACACTCTTCTAAGGATGCTACTGGCTAACCCATCTAGAATCTCTTAACTAGGTTTACCGAGCAATCTATTTACTAGGAAATTCCCTATTGATCTCTAAGTCATTGCTCACTCAGATGAGAAGGCTTTTACCAACCTAACCCCAAACACGCTCTAGTCAAGATCTCTGGGTATTGAGGACCCCCCATGCAAGGACCATATTAGCACCCCTCCATTTCTTAAATAATCACCACTGAGAATTATAAAAGCTGGGAGAAATGAGAACTATCTTTTCTTTTAAAAAAGCTGGGGATGGGTGCTCAGTGTTTTATTGTTTTTAAGAGCATTTCTAAGTTTTTTATTACAAATCTCTACCACCCCTTTTCTGCCCCTGGACATAAATTCTCCCAGTTTTATTTTTACTGTACCTTTGGATTTGTTTATCCACTCATTCATTCTTACCCTACTCCTGGAGTGGGAGAAAGGCATTTGAATTCACTTCAGAGAGCAAAGCTTCCACCTGTGCTCTTCTATCACTGTCTGCTTCCTATTAACTTTCTTCTGTATTTTATTTTTTTTCTCCCGAGAGCCCTCAAGTAGGCTAAATCATTCAAAAAGAAGAAGAAAGGGGGGGAGTCCCTCACACCAGTTTCCCCTCAAATTTTTCCATTTTCTTTTTTCTTCCATCTTTATTTTTTCCATCTTTAAATGGTTGTTTTTACTCAGCGTGTCTATTTATGCATTTCCTATTAACACTCCATGCACTGAAGCCTGGCTTCTGCCCAAGTCATCCATTCTCCTGAAGCACAGCTCAGTGAGGTTGCCATGGACTTCAGATTGCCAAACTCAGCCTCTCCTCCGGTGTTTGATCGCTGCCCAGTCTACATGGTTAGCTATTCCCCTCTCCAAACTCCTCCCTTGCCTCATGAGCTGTGACTCGGTTTCTTACCTCTGTGACTTGTTTTCAGTCTTAGCTGTTTCTTCTGTCTTTATCCTGCTCAAAAAAGTGGCTATTCACTTGAGCTCTGTATTTGATCTTCTCTTTTTACTCTTCGCACCCTCTTGGGCAGTCATCCACTTTCCTTGATTAAACTGTGCATATGACTCCCAAATCCAGAGCTCCCATCCAAATTTCTCTTGAGCTCTAGACTTGCAGCTCCATCTGGATGGACCAGGCACTCCAAACTTGGTATGTTCCCAACCCTTTACTGATTTATATCTGGTGTCAGCTAGAATCAAGACTTCTCTCTTTCAAAACAAACAATTCATGCACTTTTATTTAAACTAAATATTTTACATCTTAAAATATTTAATATTTTGTTGGAAGATGTAGGAAGAAAAGCAATTAGTGATGGTGGCAGTTTTAGATTTTTCAATTTGCAGACTAAATACAAACCCAGGGAAAGAGGAAACAAAAATACAATTTTTTTAAGGAAATTTGCATAGGATATTTTTAAAAGTTATCACAGGAAACAAAGAACTTTGTTGGAGTTGCTTATACTTAGAGTGTAGTGTTTTTATTTAAAAAATATTTGCCTCTGGGGCACCTGCAGTCTCAGCTCAGGTCTTGATCTCAGGGTCGAGAGTTCAAGCCCTGTGTTGGGCTCCATGCTGGGTGTGGAGCCTACTTAAATAAGAAAAAAAAATTGCTTTTGCCTTTAATATATGGGGAATGGGACCTTATAATTATTTTCAAGGCATAAGGTAGTCTGATGGTGGTTGATGAAGGTTTTAAAAATTCATTGTTGTGTTCTGATTTTATTGGTTTCCCGGTAAGTCTGGGAGAAAATTACTTCCTCCACATGGATATATAGTTGATCAGGTTGTTCTGTGTAAACATAACTTCTATTTGCTCCAGTTGCCTTCTGTCCAATCTCAATAAATCTAGATTTCCATGTGGCTACCCCCCTCCCCTGCTTCTGTGAGCAGCCCCCTTCAACTGTTTCTCCCACATTGTTCCTGATGTAGAAATAGTGCCACATAGCCTTCTTTGGGGAATGAATGCTTTCATCCCTAAACAGAGATGGAGAATGAGGGCAGGGTGGTGGGGGGAGAGATGTGTACAGAAAGGATGTAAAATGCAAAGTGCCCTTTTCGAAAAGGTTTTCTTGATTAGCTCATAGAAGTTCAATTTTTGTTTGGCCTGACTTCATTTTCTAAAGGCACTCACTAGTCCCAAGACGTGTTTGAGAGTAAAAAATGCTAGAATCATCTTACTTTAGAAACTGGATTGTGCTACTAACCTAAAATACTTCCAAGTCAGGAGGAAGGAATATAAAGTTATTTGCCTTCACAGGAATTACTTTTAATAGTACATTAAAAGTTAGGTTCAGTCAACGCAGTTTGTTTAGAAGTAAGAGCATACAGGTGGTGGTGGTGTGTGTGTGTGTGTGTGTGTGTGTGTGTGTGTGTGTGTGTGCATTTAAACAGCAACATCTTACCTAGCTGCAGTTTTTGACTATATTTCTGGAAGTGTTCTGTTAGCAAATGTAACTGTGATGTAACGAATGCATTTTACATGCAGTAATGGAATTTAAATTGTTTTGGGAGGCTAAGTAAAATAGTGAATCTATTTTTTGCCTTAGTTTTCTAACCTGCAGTTTGGGGGAGGAACACTGCAAAGAATATTAATTAAAAAAAGGAAATCATTCAAAATGCAAAGTAATGTACTATGGCCTGTATTAAGTCATTTAACTTTGTTAAACTGGAAACCTGGTAAGTCACGCTGGCCTTGGAAGAAGTGGTGAACAAGACCGTATACCTTTATTCCTTCTTACCCTTGCCATCCCTGGAACATTCTGTTACCTCCTAGTTCAGATATGTGGTGGTGAATGCATTTCTATTCTTCAAAGCTTGCTCTAAGGGAAAGAAAGTAGCATAATTGATGTTTGCTGTGTCAGACTTTATATTAGGTGTTATACATGTATTCTCATTTGGGTCACTAGGATGACTGTCAAACTTGGGAAGCTCTTTTTCCCTAGAGTCACACTCTAGATAGTCAAACTGCTTAGTCATGAACGTGATGAGACTGATTTACATTATATAACGATATACACAGATACCTGTGTGCCTACCCACCTACAGAGATGAATAATCTTGTTTTATATAGAGAAACAGTATGCCCATAGTGGTAAAAGAGTGTGGCTTTTGAAGCCAGACTATTGAGGAAAGCAGGGCTCCAGAGATGGCCACCTGCCCAGGGTCACATATTATTAGTGACACATCTATAAAAGAATTTGCTCCTGAGTGTGACTGACTTCAGTGCCCGTCCTTTGAACCACTTTTAGCCTCTCCTCTCTACCTTGCTTTTCTGTTTGTTCTATTAGTGTATAAAAGAGTGAAATATTTTCTACAGTCCTGTATTTTGTATTATATATATAACATATTTTATGCAAAGCAAATAATTTTTACTTTTGTTGAGTCTAAAGTGTATTTGATGACAAATGAAGGAGCTCTATAATTTGAATTCAGTGATATGGTAATGCTAGATTTAATTTCAAACTGAAGCCTGAAGGACTAGTGAAATCAGCGAAAGCCTTGTTTTTTCTTGGATGTCATTGTTTACCTTGAACATGAAAAATAGAGTGAGTAGCTAGAAAGCTTAGAGGAATAAAAAATAATAACCATCATGCTGCCCTGGAAATAAAAGGAAATGATAAAGCATACACCTACCAGCTCCATGATCAGAGATTTTAGCTATTGGCCAGACATTTAATTTAGTGTAAAAAATGGTGTGTGATGATGCTTTAAAATGTATATCTGTAGACAGTTTTCTCGTAATTATTTATTTTGATATGCTGACAACTGGCCATTTTAATTTGTGCTGGTAATACAACTTGAAATTATCTCATGAATATACACATATACTGCAATCCCCCCCACCCCCCGCCAAAACATATAGGATTGTCCTGTAAACAAAACTTTATTATACTGGAACTGATATATTAGGGCTAATCTGTGGTAGCAGTTTGCTTGAACAAGCATTTAGACGAGGAAAAACATTCTTTCCTCTTAAAAGATATAGTAAGTCTTCCTGCTTGCACCTGCCTCCCCAACCCCCCCTCCAAGCCCCCGCCCAGCCCTTCTACTCTCCATCACTGGGGTGGATTGGAGGTGGAGAAATAACCTCAAGCCAAGTGAGTTCAAGATCATAAAAGCTATAAAGAATTGCAGTTCTCTGAAACTTCACTGTATTAAAAATAGCATCCTTATTCTCTTACCTTCATCTTTGTCCTAGTTCTTTGCTGAAGGATGCATAGTTTCTTTAGTATTTGTAGTTTAGGAGAATGTGGACCAGTACATCTTTCTTTTTTCTCTTACTTTCTGGTCTTGGGTTATGAGTGACAGAAAAGTTAAAGGAAAATCCATGAGTAGAGTACAAAAACATTAAAGGAAAGCTCTTGAGAAGATAACTACCATACTTATTAAGCATTAGTACAGTCATTAATGTCTAGTTAATTTCCTTTCTGGTAGGCCCTAGTAGTATTTCTTTCCTTCTTTTTCTTAAATTATAAAAGGGTAGGTTCCCTGAAAGCATTGATATCTTTCAATGGTTTTAATTGATACAGAGTACTCTCAAACCTCTGGGACCACAGAGGCAAAGCTTCTGCTTGTGAGACCACGTCCTCTCTTTTTTCATCCGTCCCTAATTGTTTTCATTATTATGATTGAAACCTTTGATTTCAAGGAATGGAATCCTATAGAGCCTTGATTGGAGAATGGCCACAGTAAATGTCAATTTTCTCATGTTTTCCTAGGCAGCACACTTCAGCTTGTGGTGCACATAGACCATTCTCTAGAGTTCGGTTCCATTTGCTACTTGAGGGCAATTTTCTCTCCACCATTCTCCTTGTCAGTGTGATGAGCATCACAATGGCTGATGTTAGTAGAAAGTACTTACCTCTTAAGTTTACTGGTAAAGGACTTCTAGCTGGTTTCTACTGGATTTCTATCTGTGCATCTGCTCATCTCTCTTTACCATCTTGTGTATATCTGCCTATCTGTCCCCCAGTCCATATTTCAAAGTGCTTTGTTAGTAGCATGGCACTGTATAAACATCATGCTGGAATGGTGCTTGAACAAGAGAAACTTTTTTTTTAATAGGCAGTTTTTTGTAGGTCTGACCTGACATGAAATCAGACAGTTGAGGTAAGGTCCTTGGCTTAAAAATATCTTATTAGGGGAGCACCTGGGTGGTTCAGTCAGTTAAGCGTCTGCCTTTAGCTCAGGTCATGATCCTGAGATCATGGGGTCCTGAGATTGAGCTCCACATTGGGCCCCTTGCTCAGCGGGGAGTCTGTCTCTCCCTCTCCCATTGCCCCACCCCCTCCCTCAGACTTGTGCCCTGGCCCCCAACCCCAATAAATAAAGTCTTAAAGAATATCTTATTAGGTAGGAGATCTCTCTATTGAACAAGAAGTGGTTTTCTTGAGGGTTAATAGCTAAGTAACAAGCTAGTGTGTATAGTGACATAAATATCCCTCTTTTGGGGTGATCAGTAATGCCAAATTTGTCAAGTGGTCATGGTCTGGGTCTCTTCCTATCAGGCACATGTGCCTGACTATTTCACTGGGAGTTTGACTCCTGGTTCCTCCCAAGACAAAACAATTCTTTCCTTAAACTAAAAGATCCAGCTACTACAGGCAGAGCCCTCTACTGAGTACTATGCATTGACCTGAAACATGTGGCATACAATCTTTATGAAGCCCTTGTTAAAAGAGCAACAGGGAATTTAAGTCGTAGTGCAACTGAGGCTGTCAGGCAATAAAGGGAGCAAGAGTAGTAGAAGCTGGCAAGGGAGACAAGCCCGGACTTTGTGTCTCCAGACCCTGTCTGGCAGGTCCCAACCCTTCCAACTAAAATCTTGCCTTCTCTAACACGTGTAAACCTGATTTCCACCTTCTCCAATGCTGTTTCTTAAAAAAATAAAAATTTTTCCTTTTCAAAGCAATATCATCACTATAGATGTAAACCTTATTCACATATGGCAGTATGGTAAAGGGTTGAGGCCTTCAGACTCTGGAGCCAATCTGCCTGGATTTGATCCCAAAATCTGTAGTTACTACAACAGTGATTTTGGGCAGAGGATTTCAGATCTTTGTGCTTCAAATGCTTCTTGTGTAAATTTTTAAAGATGAAAATATTTAAGTGAATTAGTATTTATAAAGCATTAAAACAATACCTGCCATGTAATAAGCTCTTTCTAAGTGTTTGCTGTAATGATGATGATTTACAATATAATCTTGACTGATGTGTAAACCACTCTCTTCTATCTTGTCCTATTGAATGCAGCATTCATTCACTCACTCAACAAATAATTGTTAAGAGCATATGTGCTAGGCACAGTATTCTATCTTGTCTCATTCCCAGCAGGCTTCATACTATAAGTAAAGTCAAAACTAATTATTATAATATAATAATTACATTATTATTTTGAATGCCTGCCCCAGCACTTTGTTTGGGATGTAAGCATGTAAATGGCTTTTATTCACACTCTTTTAAAAAGGTTAGTGCGTAACTTTAGCTTGGGTCAAGTTGCCTGGAAGTCTAGGTACTCTTGCTAAGTGGCAGGATTAGATTACTTTGATTCTGAAAGGGAGCTGATGGTCACCTATAGCCACAGTACCCTCCGCATCCCACCCCCCCCCGCCCCCCCGCCACAATGCCCATGCCTTTCCTCTGCTGAGACTCACTGCTGGAAGGGGTAATAACCCTTTTGACCAGAAGAGTAAGGACCTAATTTCCCTGTGGTGCACAGGCTAGTGACTCAGTGCACAGGGAGTGACTCCATCTTACTCCCTTTGACATCATTTTGTGCCACACATCACGTGTGTTCAGTCGTCCTAGACAACATTGATGTGTACTTATGTTTTACCCAGACTTTTTGAGGTGTTTTTTTTTTTTGGTTTGTGTAAAGGTATACTCATTTGGGGAAGAAAAGAGCCTACTACTAATTCTACTCTCAGAACCAAGTGGACTAATTTATACTGTACTGGGGAGATGGGAAGGTATTTAAACTTAAAAAAAAAAAGAAGAAGAAGAAGGGGGAAAGTTACAGAAAACAGTAGGGAGAGATTTTCAAAAAACAAATGTGGCTCTTCCCAGTGTTGCTTCAGTCTGACCCCATCCTTAATATATGAATCCAAGAGACTATTGAAAAATGGGGCAGTAAGAACCATCCTTAGGTTATATATTGAAATTAATTTTCTCATCAGTCTTCTGATAAACGTTGAGATACAGTCCTGGAAGCTTAAAACAATGAAGCAGAATGATATTCACGTATGTACTAGACAGAAAAGAGGAACAAAGAAGGCCTAAGTAGGCAAGAGGGAATGAGTAATCTGATAGCGGTAGTTCCAAGTGTTGTGACTGTCATGTGCCAGAAGCACATGCTTATACATTGGCATCACTGTCTATTTGTGTGGTGTTTCCTTTAAAAATGATAATTGGCACCCCTTTTTTGTATTGTACACTCCTCTTTTTTTAAAGATTTTATTTATTCGTGAGAGACATAGGGGGAGAAAGAGAGAGAGAGAGAGAGAGAGAGAGAGAGAGAGGCAGAGACACAGGCAAAGGGAGAAGCAGGTTCCATGCAGGGAGCCTGATGTGAGACTCAATCCCAGGTCTCCAGGATCACGCCCTGGGACAAATGCAGGCGCTAAACTGCTGAGCCACCCAAGGATCCCTGTATTGTACACTCCTTTGGTGTGCATATAACCTGTAGGTAGGCTGTAGCCTATGGACCCCTTCTCAGAATAAAATTTTAAATGCATGAAATAGGATAGAGTTACAAGAGAAAACAGTTATATTGAATACATTTATCAAAATATTAAAAAATTTGTGATGCCCTATATATGTGGTTTTTCATGTTGTGTTTAAATATATTAAAAGATGTGATTTAACATTGGATCTAAAAACAACCATGGTCATGGTTGTGTTGAAAATAAAGTAGTGTTGAAAATAAAAAGTATTTTAAGATAACATGGGTGACCAAGTCACAGGAACTGCTAGTATGTCTGTTGTTTTTCCTTTCTTTTCTTTCCCTTTCTTTTCTTCATATTAGAAAGAGATGCTCAGGCAGAAGTTAGCAAAAATAAATATGTATTTTTTTCCTTCCATGTTTACAAATATTACTGAATCCTGTGAATGGGCCCCTGGGTCCTTGAAACCCAGGTTAAGAACTGTATTGCAGCAGCCCTGAAGGCAGTAATGCCAGAGTATTAGGATAGATATAGTGAAAACCGTGGAAAACTCTAAAGTGATGACATGCTCTATGATGGTGGAAATTTACCTTCCATTTTTTTTTTAAATTAAAAGCTATACCTTTTTGTAGTAAGATATTCTCAAACTTCTAGGACCTTTTCAAAATTTTCCATAATAGTGCCTTGATTTCTTTAAAAAATCATAGAACCATATAATTTTCTTGATTTAACCTTTGTAGATTTCATAACATAATAAGAGATAATTTAGGATTATGTTTTTCTATTCTGATAGATATGTTTATCCCTCATTATGGGACTAAAATGTATTTCCCTACCTTTCACAAAGTTAGGCACACTAATCACTTGTTTCTGATTATACTTCTCCTCTTATTTAATCTAAAATGCTTAGGACCATTGAAATAAACATTTGAATGAAAAAAGTGGTTGGGTAATAATGAAAAGGGATATGTCATATGGTTTGCTCTAATGTTCTTGCTATTCTTTTCATTAGGTTATGGACATTAATAGTTTCCTATTGTTCTGACCTACAAGTATAATGCACAAAGTTTGAGTTCTCAGTTTTGGTAATTGCTGTTTACTTATATATATTGATGTAAATATACTTTTTTGTTTAATTGCATAGTTCATTTAGAAATAAATCCTTGGATGCCTAGAACCTATAGATTTTCTTATTTTGTTGTCATTTTTAGATCTTCAGTCTTCATACCTCCTGACATCCAGACTTATTTTTCCCAGTGTATTTTATTTCCAGTTGCTAAATGCAATGAACACAGTCAGACATAGTCAAAAGAAAAAGGCCTGTGAGTTATGGGTGATTGCTTTTATGTATTAATGGTGCCTATGGAGGGTCTCATTAACACGCACAGCATGGGGACTTTTTGCAGCTACCACACAGAGCTCAAAAACCCACTGCAAAGCAGACTTGATTGTTTATGTCTCAGTATTTTTATTTGGAGCTTTAGAGGACGTTAACAAAACTTCTTGGGGCAGGTGGAATGCCATATGGCACAGGGACTGGACCACCGCCATAGCTTTAGAGATTTATCGAAGCTTCTCCTTCTAGTGGGAGTGATATGAATCCTTGGACCACTTCCATTCAGTGATGACATTCATGTACAGATTGGCAATAAGCCACTTAAAAACAAAACACAACAGCAACTGTTTAGAAAGAGACTTGTTATTTTAATGTATACTTATTGATAGGGCCTGAAAGAGAGCATCTTTATTAACAGTGTCTTTATTGGATTCAAAACTTTTGTACATTTATCAATTTGTATAAATTTCATACAATACTATTGTGGGGTAATTTTGGGATGGAGGTGGGGGATATAGATAAAGTGATTTTCTGTATCATAACCAGATACTCCAAAAATCAGATGTTATGTCTTCATGTCTTTCACACACACACACACCACATTTTCACATCTATGGACAGTTCTGAATGTTTTTATAGCCATTAAGTGGCAGTGTCTGGGACCGGCTGGAGGTAACACCAGAAATCACACTGCTGTTTGAAGTTTACCATTAGCACAGCAACCTTGCTTACGATGGGGTTTCTATGCCAACCTTGAAGCAGAGTAGAAGGAACTGCCTTTCTGGTACTGCTTGCTAGGGGGCTCCTAATGGGCTCTATAGTGGTGGTGAGACCAGAAGCTCAAGAAAGAGAAGGCAAGGGAACTTTTTCAATGTTCGAGAGACTGAATGGAATATGTCCTTGTTTAGTAGAATATGGAGAAATTGAATATTTATAATTACGTTGCTGACTTCAAATTATCAGTATGTATGTACTAAAATACTCTATGTAATTTGTTCTATGCAATATAATTTTTGTAAAGAATGAGCCTGCCATTTTATATGAAAATTGGCACTGCAAATAATTTAAAATAAAGATTAAAGGACATAGAAGAACATTTACTTACTAACTGAATTTTCACTCTTGTTTCCCCCTGCTTCTCTTTGATTCCTAAGGCAGAATTTTAATTTCTCTCAGGAAGATCCCAGAGTATTCTTCAATTCTTGATGGCTGCTTATATACCTATAATAAGTAGTGAACCATAATATGAAAAAAATTGTCTTTCATTGAATATGAAATGTAATAACTACCATTTATAGGCACTTTCTATTTTCATAAATGAGCCACACACCTTATAATTTCTTTATTATTATGACAACAGTACAAACTAGGGTGCTAGCTTTTCCATTTTATTAATGCCAAAAATGAGACAAAGAGAAATTAAGTAACTTCCTCAGGTTCTTTAAGCGGCAGAACTGGATTTAAAAAGCCATTGTCTGTTGAACTCCAGAGTCCGTGTTCTTTTCTGTATGCCTAAATCGTGTCTCTTGTTTCATGGCAAATATTTCCTAGGGATTTGTAATTTCTTGATTTGGGCACTTTGCCCTTTCGAATGAAAAGGGCCATGGGATCTATAAATAAGTCCTATGGAAGGAATTGCTCTCTTAACAACAACAAAATCTTATAAATGAGAGGTCATGCTAATGTACATGTAGCTGTCTAGGAAAGTGCCAACGCAACTTCTGGCTGTAAGTCTGAGAATATAGCTTCTGCTTGTCCCAGTTAAGCTGTGAATGCATATGCAGTCATTTCTCTTTATAACTCTCTGTGGACAGAGTTTGCAATATCAGATGTGAGATGATGGAAGTGACTCCCAGGAAAAAGAAGCCAAGGAAGCTGTGGCCTAAAATATAAACTCTTTTTTAAAAACTTGTTTCCTTACTGAGCTTGCCAATTTCCATAATTAGTCAGAGGCAATTAAGTACTTTAATTAGTTTGATCTTTATGGAATTTCCAGCATATTTTTGTTTTATAATTAGAACTAAATTTGAGTATATGACTAATATCCCTTGTAAAGGCTGACGCTAGCATGCATCAAAATGGTTTACTTCCCTTCCAGGATAGAGATATTTTATTGGCATAATTTTAACATGCATTTCATAAAAACACAGTGTTTATACATTATTACTTATTTGAAATACCATGATATTCATCTGTAGGCAGCATGGGGTTAAGCAGAACATAATGGCTTTTCTTTATTTTTTGGTTTAGATGCAGCCACAAAGTAAACATTTAAGATGCATTTATAAATACTTAATATGTCTTTGCATTTAATATAAATGATACTTTAGATTTTGGTATAAAATCATCGTTAATATAAAAGTTCATGTAATCTTCCAAGGAAGCAATTTAAGAGAAAACTGCCAGCCTAGTCTGTAAGGTTTAGCATTCAAATCATAATACAAATTAAGGTTGATTTGATTAGTGAATTTCTGACTTTCAAATTTCAATTTACATAAGCACTTGACAGAATCCAAACTACTTAAAAACTAGCCTGACTTCTCTGATTTTCTTGTGCATGTCTTTGCTTCTAAGTCCATTGGATATATAACTAAGATTAGCTTTTTTCTTTTTTATTTGCAACTAAATGCATTCTCGAAACCAGGACTGCCCTGGATTCATACCGCATTCTCACCTTCACTTCACCCGAGAGCTTTCTTCTTTGAGGAACATGATTGATTTTATTTTCTTGGCTCCTAATTTTCCTAATTTTTTTCATCCCTGGGGGTACTTTAGGTTATTTGCTAATTTTTATTTTTCAGACTTCTTGCCTTCCTTTTTTCCTTTTCAGCTGATACATAAACTGACAAACTCTATTTTGAATCCAAGCTGAGTTTTTGAAAGTCTCCGAGGATTCCTTTGAATGGAATGTATCATAGAGGTTGGAGGGCATTAGGCACACAGCACCCTGACTCCCTCCTCTGCAACTGACTTATGTTGAGATTTCTGAACAGCCTCTAACTTCCTTAGATCTAATAGGATCAAATAAGTGGTAAATACCTGGTGGTAGTAGAGACTAGAAAACAGTGGATTTGGTTCCATTAGTGCTCTTGGCTTGGGAGCTAGAAGTTTTGCCCTAGAGTTCCATTGAGCATGCTAAGTAATTGAGTCCTGAAAATATGACAGTGATGGACACTTAAAGAATTGACTTTACTGAGGATGGGACTTAGGGAAAAAAGAAGATTCTGCATTTTATATATCAGCTACACATTCATTCCCACTTTTACCACTTAAGGGAAAGAAGTTTAAAAATCTCTTTTTAAAAAAGAGACAAGCAAAAAACAAACAAACAAACATACTCCTAATATAGAGAACAAACTGGTGATTACCAGAGGGGAGGTGGGTGGGGCATTGGTGAAATAGGCAAAGGGGATTAAGAGTACACTCATAGTGATGAGCAATGAGTAATATGTAAAATTGTTGAATCACTGTATTGTACACTTGAAACTAATATAACACTGCATGTTAATTATAGAATTTAAACACAAATGCAAAACAAAAAACCTTAAACCTACAACAACCATATGACCCATATATTCCGCTTCTCTTTATTTACTAAAGCAAAGTTAAAAGATATGTCCACACACAAAAAAAACTCTCCTTTAGATGCCTTTTATTTATTTTTATGCTTATTTCTTTTATTGAAGTAAGAAATGGGTTGTGTATGCAGATGTGTATTTTTAAACCTTTTGAACCCAAAGAACTTTATTCAGTATTCATTATGTTTGTAAGCATGGTTTGAGCATATCTAAAGTGACGGATTAGCTGGCCACAAAATTTATAGCTATTGGTTTTAACTATAAGAAGTAATCAGAAATGTGGAAGCAATGATAAGAAGGCCTTAGTGTACTTTATTCTGTGTTAGGCTTTATGATGTTATTAAAAGGAGTTACAAGTCATTTTTTGGTTATGGTTTATGGCATACAACTAGATTAAATAATGCTGGTCATTTGTTTAGGATTGTATAAAACCTTTGCATTTGTTCCATTATCTACTTTCAAAATTGGAAAATTCAACCATGTATTTTAGGGCATTGGAGCCTTCCTTCTTGCCTCTTGTTGATCATCTGGATTTGGACTCATTATTGTGCTGCCAAATGGTGGCTGTGTATGTAGGGCCAAAGCCTGTGAATGAAGCTGGGTGCGCCCATGAGAATATATGTACTAGGTACTCCACATTTTCTCTCCAAACCATTACCCTTTTCAGCATTTTGGGGTGCTCAAATACACACTTGACTCATTCACCATATATATGTATTGAGCACTTATAATATGTTAGGCAATATTTAGAGGGTTGAATATATAATGATGAACAAGGCAGACAAGATCCCTGTTCAGAGCTTATATTCTATTAACATTCTTTAAACATAAATAAGAAAATATCAGAATAGTGCCAAGAATGACAAAAGTATAGAGTTACTATCAGAAACATGTTTCTTAGGGGAAATATTATCTATTCCTACCTTGGAAAACCACGTGAAGATACTGCTTTATTTATTCTCCTGCCAACCACAACAGAGAAAACTGGGCTCAGTGATCGACATTTTCTTTAATGTGGATCTTAAATGTATGTGCAAATTGTCTACTTACAACAAAAATAGTATGGTATTAGGGACATCAGGTAATGTATACTCCTAATTATATTTAAATAGGTGTCCATATAGTGATAATAAGTAGTAAGATAAGATAGTCATAATGGTACAATAGTAAGATAATATAGCAATTATGGTATATTTGGTAGTTATAAAAACTAAATATCCCTTTCTTTTTTCAATAGCATCAACTAAGAACCATAATATGTTACTTTAGTATGCTAGATTTAGCTTCAAAGAATAACATTTTCTACCCTGGAAACATCATAGAACTTAATAAACAGTATGTCAAAATTTTTCTTAATTTATGCAATAAAATATAGAACAGCCAAAATGAGAAAAAAATTGGAGACTTTGTCACTATGTATGCATAATTGAATCAAAAATAATTAGTACATTCATTTCAGCACAATTTTATTTTTTGGTTATGTGATTCATGGGAAATATACTTGCTGGTTCTTTAGAGAATGTAGATGTCCCCTAGCTAGTTGGAAATAGTAATGTGAAAAGGAATTAGCATATTCCAGCCTGTACTATGTCCCATTCAGGGTATTAGAGGCTTTCTTTGGTTGTCATTATGACCCCATTTTTACAGTAAAAGAAAGTGAAGATCCAAGCAAATGCACACAGGCAATGTGAAAGCTAAGATTCCATTTCCTGCCCTCTGACTCCCAAGTCCCTTGCAGGCCCTTACATTTGGCAACATGAAGCCTCCTACCTCATCTTCCTGTCATATTTGATGTTTCTATATGTAAATAAAAGTAATCTCACAGGTAGTTAACTGTCAGGGAACATTTTAGGGGAAAGGCAAGGTAAATTAAATTTGTGGGTCATATCCAAAGGTCATTATAATAATGTTTTAGTTACTTCATGAACTAAAGGATCTAAAATTAGTACATAACCACCTGAATCTTTAGTTTTATATTACTCTATTTGACACCTACAGATTTTAAATTTGGATATGTGTAAATGATAGAAAATAATAATTAACAAAGAGAAGGACAAAGGAAAGAGGACAAATTTTCAAAAAGAAGGGCAGTTTGATACATTTACAATTGCACCCAAAAGCATAAGATACCTAGGAATAAACCTAACAAAAGAGGTAAAGGATCTATACCCTAAAAACTATAGAACACTTCTGAAAGAAATTGAGGAAGACACAAAGAGATGGAAAAATATTCCATGATCATGGATTGGTAGAATTAATATTGTGAAAATGATACTCAAGAATTGAGTCAGGTTTTTGTTGTCATCAAAAACTGTCCCTGACTATTTTTTAATGAATTTCTTATGCAGTACTTTGAAGATTCAACTTTTTTTCCTGATTTTTTTATCGATATTCACCAATGAAATTGAGGTTGTTAGTCATCAAATGAGGTGCATATTTGGTAAGAAAACAATTGAGTAGGGTTCCTGGGTGGCTCAGTCAGTTAGGCATCTACCTTTGGCTCAGGTCCTGGGATCAAGCCCCACATTTGGCTCCCTGCTCTGCGAGGAGTTGACTTCTCCTTCTACTCTTCCCGTCACTTGTGCTCTGTCTCTCAAATAAATAAATAAAATCTTTAAAAAAAATAACTGAGTTGGGCGTCCCTGGGTGGCTCAGTGGTTTAGCGCCTGCCTTCAGCCCAGAGCCTGATCCTGGAGTCTCGGGATCGAGTCCCACATCAGGCTCCTTGCATGGAGCCTGCTTCTCCCTCTGCCTGTGCCTCTGGCTCTCTCCCTCTCTCTCTCTCTTTCTCTCTCTCTCTCTCTCTCTCTCTCTGTGTCTATCATGAATAAATAAAATCTTTAAAAAAATGAGTAAAAGAAAAGATATTAAGATGACACATTGTCGTCTTTCTGATTTTCATTATGTTTATAAAATAAATGAGATTAAATAAATAATGTTCTGGAACTGAAAGAGAATCACTGAAAAACCATGGTAATAAGAGTCCACACCATGGACCATTTTTCTTTACTGTTTAAATGAGGTTAAGTTATTTTACATTTTTTTTGGTAATATATTGTGATTTTCATGAGTTAGCGAACAGTGAAAGTTTGATGCCTTTTGGTCAATCTTCATTTTTGAATAGATTTACAATATGCTGTAGACTTAACAAATGACATTCATATGCCAAAACTAAACTTTCTGGCACTTCATTTCATACCTGACATGTATATGATACTTTAAAAATGTAGGATACTGGGGATCCCTGGGTGGCTCAGCGGTTTAGCGCCTGCCTTCGTTCAGCCCAGGGCGTAGTCCTGGGGTCCGGGGGTCGAGTCCCGCATGGGGCTCCCTGCATGGAGCCTGCTTCTCCCTCTGCCTGTGTCTCTGCCTCTCTCTGTCTTTCCCTATGTGCCTCTCATGAATAAATAAATAAAATCTTTTAAAAAATGTAGGATACTTGTAGATCATAATGAGACAACTATATTTCTTCTGTTGACTTTTTTAGCTATATTTTCCAATATAACGTCACATATTGTGCTTTTCATAAAAGAATACATGTATTTCTTAAACTTAATTTTCTCCCTTACTTGTGCATTTTGTTTTTAAAGTTCCATATCACAGATCTATTTTGCTTTTCCTCAGGTAATTTATGATTTTCTGAACTATTTGATTTCCAATCCATATGTACTTTTTCATAAATAAATTATAGATTCTTTACAACAATAAACCTAGGATGATTATTGCTTAAAAATGTATATATTGCATAACTTAGGAATTAATAAAGAGCCTAGTTAATCTTTAGTGAATTTACAATCTCTTCATCAGGGAAAGAAACCCTAGGAAATGACTTTGATGATATTAGTAAATGATATTAAGTCTTAGATAATATAGTTCAGATACCTCAAAAATTAAAACTCAAATGCATCAATTTTGGGAAGAATAATGCACTGATATGATGGAAGGGTTACCAGAAAATATTTTGCCATTTGTCCCCCTTTGGATTAATCCGTGCTTTTTTTTTTTTTTTGGCTTATTTATCATATAAATTTTGCTTCAACATACAGTGTTATAGTTTTTATTTCCCTGACTTTAAGGAAGTTTTTAATGGTCCATGGTTTTTAAGGCAAACATTTACATTTCTAAGTTGTTAGTGATTTTTAAACACATTTATTGAGTTGCAATTCACAAATTATACAATTCACTCATTTAATATATACAATTCAGTGGTTTTTAGTGAATTTACAGATACATGCAACCATCTAGTCTGTACTAGAACATTTTCATTGTTTCTAAAAGAAATCCAGGACCTGTTAGCTTTCATCCCACTTCCTCCCATACCTTCTGCCTAAGAATCGCAAAGTACAGTTGATTTTTGTATATTGATTTTGCATCCTGAAACCTTAAGGAACTTGTTTATTAGTTCTAATAGCTTTCTAGTGGATTCTTTAAGATTTTCAATATTCAAGATCATGTTATCTGTGAACAGAGTTGTTTTTACTTCTTCCTTTCTAATATGGATGCTTTTTATTTCTCTTTCTTGCCTAATTGTTCTGGCTAGTACCTCTAGTACAGTGTGTTAACTAGATTTGGCAAGACCAGGTATCCTTCCTTTGCTTCTGATCTTATGGGGAAGCATCCCATATTTTCACCATTATGTATTTTCATAGATGCCCTTTTTCACGTTGAGGATGTTCACTTCCATTACTAGTTTTTGAATGTTTTATGGTTTTTTGGGATTTTTCCCCCTGTGGAAGGGTGTTCAGTTTTTGTCAAAGGCTTTTTCTGCATCTATTGAGATGATTATGTGATTTCTGTTTTTTATTATTTTGGTCTGAAGTACTACATTAATTGATTTTTCAGATATTGAAATCAACCTTGTATCTCTGGGATAAATCCCATTTGAAAATGGAGTAATCTTTTTATACATTGTTATATTCAGTTTGCTAGCATTTTATTGGTCTTTTTTGTATTATATTCATAAGAGATATTTTTGTCTTTCTTGTGATGTTTTTGTTTGGTTATGGTATCAGGGAAAAACTGGCCTCATAAAATGAGCTAGAGTGTATTTCCTCCTCTTTTGTGAGAGTTACTGAAGAAATGGTATTAATTCTTAATATGTTTGGTGTACTGTCAGAATAGCTAAAATTAATAACAAGCAACAACAAGCAAATTAATAACAAGCAACAAGTATTAGGATATTGAAAAAGGGGAATCCTTTTGCACTGTTGATGGGAGTGCAAACTGGCGCAGCCACTCTGGAAAACAGTATGGAGGTTCCTCAAAAAGTTAAAAATAGAACTAACCTATGATCTAGCAATTGTACTACTAGGTATTTACCCAAAGGATACAGAAATACATATTCAAAAGGCTATGTGCACCTTGTCATTTATAGCAGCACTATCAGTAATAGCCAAACTGTGGAGAGAGCCCAAATGTCTATCCAATAATGAGTGGATAAAGAAGATGTGGTATATATATATCTACAACAGAATATTTCTCAGCCATCAAAAAGAATGAAATCTTGCCATTTGCAATGACAGAGGTGGTGCTAGAGAGTATTATGTTAAGCAAAATAAATCAGAGAAAGAGAAATACCATATGATTTTACTCATATGTGGAATTTAAGAAACAAAACAGATGAACATATGGCAGGGGAACAGGAGACAGGGAAGCAAACCATAAGAGGCCCTTAATGATAGAGAACAAATGGGTTGATGGAGGGAGGTGGGTGGGATGGGCTAGGTGGATGATGGGTATTAAGAAGGGCACTTGTTATGATGAACACTGGGAGTTTTATGTAAGTGATGAACCACTGAATTCTACTCCTGAAGCCAGTATTTCACAGTATGTTAACTACCTAAATTTTAATAAGATTTCCATGAAATAAGAAAAAAAAAATGTTTGGTGTAATTTAATGGAGAAGCCATCTGGATCTGGGCATTTTTTTTATTGCTACTTTAATCTTTCATTTTTAAAAAAAAAATATTTATTTATTTGAGAGACAGTGTGAGAGAGAGTGAACCATCAGAAGGAGAAGCAGACTCCCTGCTGACTAGGGAGCCCGACCAGGGGATGGGTGGGGAGCTGCCCATGGTTGGACTTGCTCCCAGGACCCTGAGCTGAAGGCAGATGCTTAATTGCCTGAGCCCCCCCTTGCCCTTAACCTTTCATTTCTTGTGTGTCTTTTCATATTATCTGGGTTTTTGTTTTTTGAGACAATTTCAGTATAGTTTGTGTCTTTTTAGGAAATTGTCCATTTTATCTAAATTATCATACATGATGCCACACATATTGTTCATAGTTTTACTTTATAACCTTTATTTTTGTAGGATCAGCAGTAATTCCCCCTCTTTCAGGGTAAGTTCTACTTTATGTAAATAATGCCTTAATAAAGAAGTAAAAACAAAATTATTGTCTTAACCTATTTTTAAATTTAGTTTTTATAAAGAAACACTCCTATTTCCTCCTCTAGTATCTAGTACTACCACACTTAAAACACTTCTGATGCTAGATGTATGGTCCCTATACTGACCGATTCTCTAATACTAGCCTGATGTCATCCAGTTCAGCTCCATTTGAACACCATCTACCTGGAGTTAGTGTTAGATCTCACAAGTTAGGAGTTCAGCTCCCACTTCAGATACCACTAAGTTCCACGTTTTCACCTATACTTGTGACCCACCAAACTAAATCAGGGTTCCCACTAATCTCTCATCAGGTTAAACAGTTTGCTAGAGTGGCTCACAGAACTCAGGGAAACACAGACTTCTATTTACCAGTTTATTATATAATAAAGAATCTGATGAACAGCCAGATGGAAGATGTAGTTAGGGTGAGGTCTGAAAGGGTCCTGAGTGCAGGAGCCTTTGGCATGTGGATGTGTTACCGATCCAGGAGCTCTCTAAACCTTTCAATTTTAACCTGGATTTTTATGGAGGCTTCATTACATAGGCATGATTGATTATTACTCAGTCTTCAACTTCTTCCCCTCCCCAGAGGATGGGATGGGGGAGCTGAAAGTTCCAAGCTTCTAACCGTGGCTTGGTTTTTCTGGTGACCAGCCTCTATCCTGAAGCTATCCCAGAACCCACCAAGAGTCACTTCTTTGAACAAAGATGCTCCTATCACCTAGAAAATTCCAGGGGATTTAGGAGCTCTGTATCAGAACCTGGGATCATAGACCAAATATTAGAATAAAGGTGCTCCTAGCACTGTATCATGTAGGAAATTACAAAGGCTTTAGGAGCTCTGACCAGGAACTGGGAGCAAAGACAAAAATACTCATTATGTCACAATATCAAAATCTTCATATCAACTCCTTTAGGATAGATAATCTTCACTTTAGAGAAGAAGAACTCAAAACATGGAAAAACATGAGGGCTTACCTTGATGCCAGGGGGAAAGGCAGGATCTTTTTCATTCAGACTTGGTTTTGTTTTCATCTCTTCTGGAGGAAAATTGGATTTTAAGTTTAACTTTTAAAATTCAAAAGTCAGAAAGCTGACTTCCTATTGCTTGTTAAGGTAAAAGTTTTCAGTCTCTTATTATGGATAATGGCTTTTGTTCTAGAAGTTAGACCTGTCTATTGGTGTTAACTCAGCTCCCCCTGAACTGACATAACAGCAAGTACTTGGGCTATTCTGAAGCCTCTTTGAGTGGGTGAGAAAAGTTCGTAGTAATGGTGGGATAGAGTAAGATGGTATTTATTTATTTATTTATTTTTAATGTGGCTAAGCCAGGATGGGGGAAGTGTTGGCTGTTTTAATGTTTTCCTTGACCTTCTGCTAGCCCTCATACTGAATGAGTCAGACATGGAGACAAAAGGTTACAGGGGGCTCTGGAGTTAATCCTAATCCGTCTACATACAGCTGAGATATATAGTGTTATGAAGACTCTGAAATGAAGGCAGTAGTTTTTCCTGATTTTCACTTAATTTTTGATATATAAATGTTATATATATTTTGAAAATCCTTTTCAGTTTAATAGAGCTTAATAGTTGGTTTCATAAAATGTAAAGTCTCTTTAAGGCAATAAGAAACTATTCAGTGCCTGTTGTATGCCTCGTATTCATTCTACCGGGGGTCTTATCTATCTTTGATTTGTTGGCTTTTTATTCTTTATTGGAAAGTCCAGCCCACTTAGAGGAATTCTTTAAATGCTAAGCTTTATATATGTACACCTCCCTTGCCTTTCATATTTTCCTGTGACCATTTACTGCACATATATTGATTTGAAATATCTTTCAGATTTCTTTCTCGGCAGTTTTAATTTGTGCATCTTTGCCAAGAAGGGATTATATTTGTTGCCATGCACATGCTTTATGGGGCTATGTTCTTTTTTTTCAATAATTGTTTTACTAGAGTCAATAGGAGGCTGGTTAATAGTTTTTCATATGGTAATAGAATTTTCTGAAGCAGAGAAAATGTAATTGTGAAATTTAAAAATAAGCAAACAAGGGCCAGAAGATTTAAGCAGTATATTTCCTCTAAGTACTGTGAACTTTGAAACAAGCAATATGTTTTTGCATTGGGTGAGGTAGTAACTTAAAAAATAAAACATACAATAAAAATAGAGATTATAGCTGTAGGCGGTATGCATATAAAGATGCTTATGTGTGTGCATGGTAATATGTTGTTTGATCAGGAGTTAAAAGACTAGGTTTTGTCACTCACCAGCTGTAAGAAATCATTAAACCCCTGTCTGCCTCAGTTTTCTGGTTTGTAATAAAACTTACCTTGCCCATCTCATTTCTAAAGAAATTAGATGAGATTAACTATGTGAAAGGACTGAAAATGATAGAATTGTTAAATTGTGAAATATTGTTATATGTCTGTGTTTATAGCCAATTCACTATTGATTGTAGTGTCATTTTAATGAGTCTGAGGCTAGGTTCCTAAGGTTAAAGAAAATATTTTTGGGGCTTAGTCAGTTAAGTGTCTGATTTCAGCTCAGGTTGTGATCTTAGGGTTCTGGAATTGAGCCCATATGGGGCTGTGCTCAGTGAGGAGTCTGCTTCTCCCTCTCCTTCTGCCCCTCCCCATGCAAATAAATAAAAGCTTTAAAGAAATAAAAATGTTCTTATATGACTCTGTGTGTGTGTGTGTGTGTGTGTGTGTGTAATTTTACTTTATGATATTAGACACATAGTGAAATCTAAGGATGGGATTCCATATAGATGAATGCCCATGAGAGGTACCTATTTGTGAGAAGTGTTGATATTTAGAATTCATTTGAAGAGATGTTTAAAGTGATCAGTAACCATTGTTACATTAATATATTTAGCCTCACTAAAGGTAGATATTTTTAGAATAGTTTGAAATTTTAAATTTCTTTCCCTTTTCGGAGATGGAAGATCATGAAATGATGTAACAGAGAAAGGCTGATTATTGTTTGTGATTCTCTAAAATGTTATAACAATCTTATAAGCCTTATATTTGAACCTCATTTTCTTGATAGATATGCTCTATAATTAATAAATCTTCAACTCTTCTTATTTTCATTTAATATATGAATTACATTTCACTCCTGGCTTGTGCTTCTGATAATAATATTAACATCCTAGGATGCACCCCGTATCTGCTCTTCTGCTAGGGATTGGAAGTGACACTGTTACTCCAGAAATGCATTCATCTTACTCTCTGATGGGGAACATACAGGTTATAGTTTATTATTCAACAACCATGAGGAAGAAACGATTGCATAGATCCCTAAACCATTGTGGTAGTCACAAGTTGTTCAAGTAATATATAAAAAGCACAGACTTTCTTGGCAGAATTTTTCTTCTATTGTGCACATACAGCCTTAACATTCTCAGTATCTTTAAAAAATTTGAGAAGTAGCTCATAAGGAACCTGTGCCAGAATGAATGTGAGAGGCTACAGCGTAGACAAGTAACTCAGTGATTTAGGTTATCTCAACTTAACATCTTGGAACAGCAGTGTTTATTTATTCCCTTGCCAGCACTTGTACTCAGTCCTTTGTAAATTGTTACAGGAGATTATCTGAACTCTTCTATAGAAATTGTTAATAATAGCCCTGCCGTTGTGCCCCTGATAGCATGTATGTGTAGCACTTGATTAACAAATACATCGGAAGTACCTAAATGGCAGCCGTAATAACTATGTGATGTGTTTGCCATCATTTTACAGTTGAGGAAAATAAGGCAAAGAGAAGTTGTGTTCACTTTTCGCATAGGGACTAGCAGAGCCACGTGTTAAATTCTCCAGGGTCCAAGCTCTTAACTATTACCCTATGCTGCCTTCTAGTAATTTAAACAAATTATTGGTTATGTTAAATACCATTTCACTTGGAAAATATAGAGGTACCCTTCATGTTACCAGTGAGGAAAGTATACCATGGGGCATACTAGTTAATGCTTGGGAGCATTCGCAGTCGAGTAGCATGTGATCATGTGGGAGAGGGAAATGCTCATACACATTTGCAGTTTTTTCAGTTTACCTTATGCTCAGAATGTTGCTTGTGGTGGGTGAAAATGGTAATCCTACCATTCTTTGTATAATTAAGTAACTTAATTACTTAAGAGTGAGACATTTTAGCTGAATTGTGCATTGATTCTATTAGATTCCATGCACTATTACGAACATAGAACACACAGTGGAAATTGATACTGTACCATGATGGCCTTGTGAGCAACGTGGCCTTTGGCAAGTAATTTCTTGTGTGAGTGTATAAGACTCTTGGTCTATAAAATGGATTATTCTGCTCACATTACGTTGTGCAATGAGTTCTTAATTATGAGTTACACATAACACAATTAAGTATAATAAAATAAAAATTAAGCAAGCATACTCCTACTTGATGCCAAATTAATGCTTAATTAGATATTGAATCATTTTTTTCATTTTTCCTTTTTGCATCAGCTACTAATTTTGTGTATTAATTCTTAAGTTTTCATTCATGCAGAAAGTTGTTTAGAAGTGTCTTTCAGAAATCATTTGGTAAAAAATCAATTTATTGGGAAGTGCAGTATTTGACAGATAGGCTTGTATTTTATCTATTAAGTTTTTAGATGCCATTGTCTAATTATGTTTAATTCTGCAAAAGGAAATTCAAGTTATTAAAATTCTTTCTCTGATTGGAACAGTTTGGTTAATGATGTTAATGCTTTGAGAGAAACTTCTACTTCTAGGAGATTAGAATCTCCTGGGGCTTTTATGACCTAAACTCTCAGTTATTCTTTACTGGAATTCTTACTGACTTCATGTATTGTTCATTTGTCTGTAGCATATGGTGCAATAACAGTCCCTCAGCAGGTTACGTTTCCCTCTTTGCCATATAGAAAACAATAGTAGTCCAACATTACCTCCATTGTCAGCACAGTGGTTTTTCCAACAGTTTACCATGCATTTTCTGCCTTTTTGTTAATTTCAAGTTGATTTTAATTAATTTGATGGTATGTTGCCTTTTAAAAATGTTTTTATTACATAGCATATACAAGTCCAGATTGAAGAAGTGTTGACAGAGATAAGAAATTACATCATAGAGTGTTTCAATTTCTAGATTAAATTCAGTACTAAATCCAACATCAGTAATAAATAAAGCTGCTAAGTTTCCTTTCTTTTTTCCTCAAAAAACTTGAAGTTGAGTGGATTCTGCTTCAGACTCAGCACTATGGTGCATATTTGTATCATGAAAATCTCTTACATTTCATATTGTTTAACAAACAGATTTAGCAAGTGACATATATGATTTCTTTATTTTCACAATATAGTCTCAGCAATACTCATGTTTACAGTATGGAGGAGATTCTTCAGGGCCTATATTACTTTCTTGATTGAGGTTAATACTGTTTTCTGTTAAGTCAGAGAAAAACTTATCAAATGCCTGTGCCCATTTTTCACCAAACTCACGTTCCACTCATTCTTTTCTTCAAGTTACGGATTTCTTGTTCCATTTCCCACCCCTGACCTTACTTTATTACCTGGCCCTTTTAATATTTTTTTGAGTCATAGATTTATTTATTTATTTTGAATTTGCAAAGACATATTGCTTTATTATTATTATTATTTTTTAAAATTATGGCATAATTAACATACCATAAAATTTACCATTTTGTGTACAGTTCAATGATTTCCTTAGTCTTTTTACAATTTTGTGAAACTATCACCCCCCTATCTAAATCTAGAATATCTTCACTACCCAGGAAACCCTATGCCTACTGGCAGTCAATCCCCATTCTGCATTCTCTCAGCCCTTGGTCACCACTAATCGACTTCCTCTGTATGGATTTGTCTATTCTGAACATTTCTTCTACTTTTTTGTTTTAATTCTTGATTTAATATTTTTTAGTTACATTTCTGTCTGCTTTTAGTGTAAGCTACCTGATTTTTGTTTTGTTTTGTTTTGTTTTGAAGTAGCAGGATTGTAATTGAGAAGAAAAATTGTTCATGCGGTTTCTTGTCTAACGAGCATTTTAAGACATACCCTAAGCAAATCCCAGCCTGATCAGGATGTTAAGTTTCCTTCAGGATTTTAGGCTTCCCCCCTTAAATTCTTCTGTTATAAACATTATGACTGTAGTCTTTAAACATCAAATGTTATGTAATGTGTTTTTCATAAACGTTGGATTGACCATGTTCTTTTTTGAGGCAGAAAAATCTTGAGCCCTGGGAGTAGAGGCAGAAAAGCCTTGCATGATTTATGCTCTACAGATTGTCCCTTAGTAGTTGTGTTTGCCTTTCTGGGCTTTAAAAGCAAACATGTAAAGTTTTGTTGTGTGATATTTATAAAATTAGGAGATTCAGATATCATTTCCCTTGATATCACTGATTCCCAACATTAGTTTTATGTGATCCCAATAGTTTCTAGTAATTTCAGGATGGTACAATATTGAAAATGCCTTATGAGAAAGGGGAAAGTGTAATACGTGGTAATTTTAAATATAAATATGTACCATCTGGCTGTGTGTATGTCTCTTGCATGCATATTCTTCTTTTCAGGAAAGGGTAGTCAAAGTGCTTGTGACAGAAATTGATTACATTCATTGCTTTATACTTAGAAAAATTTTGAATTCTTGTACTGATTACTAGAGGCAAAAATGGACCAATGAAGTGCAATTATACACTCATAAGTTTTTTTCTTGCCTTGTGAGCAACTGGAACTATTTAGAATAGCCTGATTTTAAGATAAAATCACTGTCTTTTAAATACTGTGATCATGTATCTCAAGCTTCATTTTTCTGTTGTAAGAATCTTTCCAAGTACAAGAAAACAATTGTAGGCAAAGTGATACTATTGGTGAACTAGGAGCTTGGAAGGTAATAACAGGAAATCTCAGACCTTGTTATTTAGACATGCCAATAAATGGGTAGGTTTGTAGGGTTGTCATTGCTAGAGCTACTCTGCCTATTAGATTCCATTCCATGTGCCCTTCCAAAGCTCCTAGTTTCTTCTGGAAACAACTGCCCAGCTTTAGTTCTTTTTTTTTTTTTTTTTTTAAGATTTTATTTATTTATTCATGAGAGACAGAGAGAGGCAGAGACACAGGCAGAGGGAGAAGCAGGCTCCATGCAGGGAGCCCGGTGTTGGACTCGATCCCGGGACTCCAGGATCATGCCCTGGGCTGAAGGCTGCGCTAAACCACTGAGCCACCCGGGCTGCCCCTAGTTCTTAAAGATATTTACCTAAAGTTTTGTATTGTGAACTCCTCTTCTGGCCTCAGCCTTCTTTCAAACAACTCTGTTTTGGCCTTTATGTTTCCTCCAGTTATTCCAGACTTTTGCCCTGCCATGATCATCTGGAGTAACTGAAGAAGTAAATGTCTCTATTCTTCAATTGGCCTTTATATGCTTGCCAATCCACCTGTTGATTGCACAACCAAATTCCCTGGTTTGGAAGTTGCCTCTATTTCTCAGCTTAGTATTCAGGTCTTCTGGTGGAAGAGGAACTAACAAATTAACCAAGAAAGAGAACTTTTTTCTTTGTAGGAAAGGATTCTCAGAATTAGTTTTTTTTTTTCCCCCTCCAAGTGCTAATCCATATTATGTGTCAAAATATAATTGTTTGAGCAGGTTTTCCTTGTTAAACTTTAGGTTGCTTTTTAAAACAAATCTTGAATGTAAGCATAGGCATATATAAAGAAAAAAATTAGATGTGAATATATTTCATCAAGAGTATATATGCATTATTGCAAATACTTAAAAAAATCTGTATACATCTCTCTTTTCTGAACCTGAATTACTTAAGGTGTTTTTAAAATCTAATAAAGAAAACTAAATCAATAAACACCATTATAGACATAGCAAAAGAGTAGAATCACTGGATCTTATAGAAATGTGGAAATACTAGTGTGCCAGGAAGTTTATGACACTTCTTCATGAATTAATTTTGTTTTGGGTTTTATTGTATCCATCCAAAAGATGTTGAAGTCCTAATCCTGAGTACTTGTGACTATGACCTTATTTGGGAAAATAGTCTTTATTGATGACCAAGTTAAGATGAGGCCATTAGGGTGGGCCCTAATCCAATATGACTTTTCCTATAAAAAGCAGAAGCTTGGACTCAGAGACACAGGGAGCATGCCCTCTGAAGATTGAAATTATGCTGCCATAAGCTAAGGAGAGCCAAAGATTGCCAAACCGGCAAACCAATGGAAGCTAGGAAAGATGCATGGAATTGATTCTTGCTCACAGCCTTCGGAAGAAAACAAACCTGAAGATACCCTAATTTTAGACTTTTAGTAGTCTCCAGACTCTGAGACAGGACATTTCTATTTATTTTGCCACTCAGTACTTTGTTATGGTAGGCTTAGTCGACTAACACAGGTTTAATTCAATAACACGTAGTCTGATATCCATTTGAGAAGCCATAGCAACTTTATTTTTAGTGTCAGTTGTAGAGTCTAGACTATTTCTCTTGACAAATTACTTCCTATAGAATGAATGCAGGGAAAGGCTATCATTTACAACCTTGCTTGAAAGGTATACAAGTAGATCTTTAAGATTATCTTTAGATCTGTTTTTTAAATTAAGGAAGTCTTTGTTAAGTCAAATCTATATAGCAGTATGGAAGATGCAGGGGTAAAACAGCAAAAATAAATTTAGCATAGGTCAATAAGTATATACATTTGCCCAGAAAGAAATGTAAGGTGGCTAAGCAGCAAGACTCCTTTCTTCTTTAATGATGTGCTGGTTTAAAATGCACTGACCTACTCTCAACCTGTAAGACTGGCTCACATTCAAACCTCCTGTTTATAGATGCTGCTAGGTGGTTTGCTTAGCAACATACTTAATGGGACCACAGGGAATTTGCTTTTCCAGTTAAATAAGTTTAGAATGCTCAAATAAAAGCAAAGGTTCAGATTTTTTAAAAAAAAAGAAAGAAAAGAAAAAAATTAAGAAATATCACAAGTAAAATCCAATCATGGATAATTATATCATGTGCAAATATTTTTTGTGAATGTATATAAATAATTTTAACACTCAAAATTAAATATATTTTTTTTTTGCAGAAAACATATCCAGTAGAAAAGGAGGTATCAGATTTCACCGGAAGGGTTTAAATATCCAGTATCCTTTAAATATACCTAAATGAATTTATAAAGAAGAAAACCTGGGGGGATCCGTGGGTGGCTCAGTGGTTTAGCGCCTGCCTTCGGCCCAGGGTGTGATCCTGGAGACCCAGGATCAAGTCCCACATCAGGTTCCCTGCATGGAACCTGCTTTTCCCTCTGCCTATGTCTCTGCCAATCTCTCTCTCTCTCTCTCTCTCTCTCTCTGTCTCTCATGAAAAAATACATAAAATCTTAAAAAAAAAAGGAAAACCTTTTTTTTAAATTTAAAAATAGTAAAATATGGGATGCCTGGCTGGCTCAGTGAGTAGAACATGGGGCTCTTGATCCTGAGGTCGTGAGTTCAATTTCCATGTTGGTCATAGAATCTACTTATTTTATGTATTTATTTGTTTGTTTGCTTAAAGATTTGTTTATTTGAGAGAGAGAGAGAGAGAGAGAGAGCAAGCCTGTGCAAGTGGATGGAAGGGCAGAGAGAGGTAGAGAGAGAATCTCAAGCAGGCTCCATGCTCATTGTGGAGGTGAATGTAGGCTTGATCTCACAACTCTGAGATCATGACCTGAGCTGAAATCAAGAGTCAGACGCTTAACTGACTGAGCCACTCACATGCCCTAGAACCTACTTTTAAAAAAGTAAAATTATTATTATTTTTTTTTTAATTTTTATTTATTTATGATAGCCACAGAGAGAGAGAGAGAGGCAGAGACACAGGCAGAGGAAGAAGCAGGCTCCATGCACCGGGAGCCCGACGTGGGATTCGATCCTGAGTCTTCAGGATCACGCCCTGGGCCAAAGGCAGGCACCAAACCGCTGCGCCACCCAGGGATCCCTAAAAAAGTAAAATTAAATAGATAAATCACCAACTCTATTAATAATAAAAGTGGTAAATCACTTTGTCAGTGTTGAGCTTTTGCAGATTGACACTTTAATGGGGCTGGGATCTTACCAGGGGTGTGACCCTGTATGTTAGAAATGACACTAGTGTTAGTTCAAGTCTTAGTGTGTGTGTAGAGGAGGCGTGGAGTAGACAAAATCATTTGTGCTCAAAGTATGCGGTTTTTATAGGCTACAGTTGAGGCCTAGTTGAGAAGAGGGCTTAGAGAAGCCTGATTAGAGTTTGGTCAAGCAAAGGATTTTTGTCAATAATATATGCAGCATTAGGGCTTGGAGACTACCCACAATGTGTAAGAAAGAGAACTCAAGATCTAGAATCTTCTTTATTTCACAAACATGACTATTGTAAAGGAAAAATCAATTTATAAACAGATAATAGATGCATCTTCATGAAGATTGTGCCCTCCCTTAACTGAGCATGGCATCAGATGATTCTAATATGTATTTTTACAAAGTTTAGTATATGTGTATTGTACTCATATTTCAAAAATATTTAAATTCAATTTTTTTAAAGATTTTACTTATTTATTCATGAGAGACAGAGAGAGAGAGAGTCAGAGATACAGGCAGAGGGAGAAGCAGGCTCCATGTGGGGAGCCTGACGTGGGACTCGATCCCAGGTCTGCGGGATCGCGCCCTGGGCCGAAGGCAGGCGCTAAACCACTGAGCCACCCAGGGATCCTGAGTCCCAATTTGATTAACATATCCTATGTTACTAATTTGGGAGGTAGAATTTAGTGATTCATCAGTTACATAATCAAATAATCATACTTGAAAGTGCTCTCCTTAATGCCCATCACACAGTTACCCTCTCCCCTCCACCCATCTCCCGCTGGCAACCCTCCATTTGTTCCCTGTAGTTAAGATGCCACATTTTCCCTTTTTATTCAGGCAAAACTTCTTTTCTGTTTTTAATCACATATGACTCTGCAGAGAGTGTATAGTTATTTGAGGTCATTGCTTCTTGAGATGATTTTAGGGACAAATTCCAATATAAATCTAATCAAATCAAAGTTTATTAAGTTTCTTCAAATTTTATTTCTTCAGGTATTGGTCACTTGTAAAACCCTTTGGAACCACATACATGTTTGCATTAAGGGAGATGTAGAAGACACAACAAAAAGCTAGTAATCAACAATTTGTTTACTAATAAGTGTAGAAGTACTGGTATGATCTTACTTCTGGTTTACAATAATTGATTATATGATTTCAATAAAAAGTTATAAGGTGCTGATTCAGAGCAGAAGACCATTATTTGGACTACAGTTAGATATGTAACAGTTATTGCATGCTGACTCATATATGGTGGCGATATAGCCTCAGAATTCTATTTAAGGCATATACTAATATAAAACTTAAAAAAAAAGTTGGGTCCTTTACTTGAAGTAGAAACATTTTATATTGTCAAATCATCTTATGTATAGACCTGTCAATGAAAGTATGTACTACTAAAATGCATGAGTTGTTTCTTGGCTACCAAAAGACAATAAACATTTTATTGGATAGAATTTTTTAAAAACCTCAAACTGTAGCTAATGAGTATCCTGAAGTATTTCTGTAACTCTTTTAACGAAATCGATATTTATTAATGTTACCCATACTGTCCACTTAGAATACTAATTACTCAGATTCTTGAATTCTTAAATGTGCTGAAGGGTTGGCAGAATTTGAATATGCTGTGTTAGGATATCTAACAATTCATCATTAGCAATTACTCCTGAAGGTTTTTTGATAAATGCCTTTTTCTTTTCTGGTTTTCTAACAGTTTTTACTACAACTAGGTGTTAGATCTCAAATGCTTTTTCTGCACCTGTTGAGCTGACAACGATTTTCTCTTTTAACCTGTTAATGTTATCAGTGACATTTATAGATCTTTTAGTGGTAATCCCCTTTGCATTCCTAGAAGTTTATCTTATTTAAACAAAAGTGTTTTTATGTGTTACTGGAGTTTTAAAAAATATTTGTTCACTATACCTGTATCTACATGCACAAATGAGATGAGCATATTATTTTTCTGCTATCTGGTCATTTTCTGGTTTGTTATCAAGATTATATTGGCTTCATGGAGTTGAGAAATAAATCACTCCATACTTTCTCTCCCACTCCCTTGTTTTTTGCATTCTCTGGAAAACTTTATGACTGAAATGGTTTGTTTATTGCAAGTCTGATAAAACTTGCATCTAAAATCTCGATTCTGGCATACTTGTGTGGAAAACTTTTTAAGCTAGTAATTCCATTTCTGTAATAGTTGTAGATATATTGGGATTTTAATTTTTTCTTGGGATTGATATTTTCATAAAGATTTATCCATTTCATGAAAGTTTCCCAAATTGCTGGAAGACGAGTATTCATGGAATTATCTTATTTTTTTTGTATTTTTTAATTGGAGTTCGATTTGCCAACATATAGTATAATATTTTTAAATTGTTATGTCTCAGATTATATTCTATTTCTCATTCTTAATATTTATTTGGCCTCTCTTTTCAATTTTTCAAACTCATCCAAGGTTTATCTGAATACCTTGTGTTTTTTAAAGATTTACCTTTGATCTTAGTGATTCCCTAATTAATTTTTACTTTCTATTTATTTCTTGTTCTTTATTATGACATTTCTTCAATTAAATTTAATTTTTCACTAACTTCCTAAGTGCCACACTTAACTTATGAATTTATAGCTTTTATTCTGTCTTAATAAAATATTAAACATCTTTGAACTTTTAGCAGAGAGTTTTCTTGGTATGTGTGATAATGAGTAGAGACCCAATTGGTTTCATTAATATACTTGGCTTATTTATAAGCAAAGTGACTTGCTCACTATATGACCTTAAAACATGTCTCATTTAAATTTGAGTATTAGCAAAAACTCTTGTAAACTCCAACTGGAGAATATGGAGATTTCAGTGTACTATTCTGTTAAGTATAAATCCAAACAGAAATATTGATTAAAGATTTGTTAGTGGGATTTATCATTTTTTCTACAGATGGCAAGTATATTGAGCATTTTGTTTCTAACTTTTAAATTTTTTTGAATAACTTTATAATAATATGTGGTCCTGGAGACCCGAACATAATAATTTATGACACAGTTTTATGCATGTAAGTGAAATTTGCCTCCAGTTACTTTGACATTTTATTTGTTTTGAGATACTTAATAATAATGTATTCTGTTTGTGCATATTTACGATGAGGGGGAAACCAAACATCATATCTTCATTGGTCAATTTTAAACAGAATTAGAATTTTCCAAACTGAGTGCTAAAATATCCTTTACAAATTATGTCATTCAGTAGGTGAAGAACCAGACACTTAAAGTTGCTCTGTGGTACTACTAGCTATGGAGCACTTGCAATACAGCCAGTCTGAACAGAGATGTGTCCTAAGGTGTAAAATACACATTGCATTTTGTTTTTTTTTGTTTTTATGTTTTTTTTGGATTTTGAAAAATAAGATGCAAAAGAATACAAAACATCTCATTAATAAATTTTATATTGATTACATGTTGGGAGTTATAATATTTTGGTTATATTGGATTAAATAGTGTGTATCATCAAATTTACTTTCACCTTTAATTCTTTTTTACTTTTTAAATGTGGCTATTAGAAAACTTAAAACTACATGTATGGCTTACCTTAAATATCTGGTGAACCGTGCTGGTCTTCTTGTATACTTTCATGGCGAATTGGTAAGAAACTGATTAACAAAACCCAGGCCTGTATATTGCCTATTTAAAGCACAAAAAATAATTTATTTTCTTCTCTTCTCTTTTGTTCAGTGAGTTTATTTTTGCTAGCTGAGTGTTTTCTTAATTTGGAGAAGTTATAAAATCTAACAGGAAGCGCTGTTGTTTTCTCAAGTAAAACATATGAACCAGATAAAGTGTTAAATTATAAGCATTATGAGCAACATTCTGAACAGAAAATACTCTTAGTTAGTAGAATGCTTCCCAAAACATTTTAGTTTATTATTATTTTTAAAGATTTTATTTATTTATTCATGAGAGACACACACACACACACACACAGAGAGAGAGAGAGAGGCAGAGACACAGGCAGAGGGAGAAGCAGGCTCCACACAGGGAGCCTGACGTAGGACTCGATCCCGGGTCTCCAGGACCAGGCCCTGGGCCAAAGGCAGGCACCAAACTGCCAAGCCACCTGGGCTGCCCCATAAAACATTTTAAATTTCAAAAAGTTATAATTTTAAATGACCAAGTTTAGAATTTCTGAAAGTACATTATGACACTCAGAGAAATAAATATCTTTCGTTAGTAAACATATGTTTAGAGAAGAAGAGGAGTGTCAATTTAATTATGGTCATGCTCATTTCATTGATAGTATAAATTTGGGTGAATTTACAAAGCATCTGTTGGAGAATGGTTAGACCCACCTCTGATTTCAAATTACATTTTGTGTTATGCCTGGGCTGAATAGTTTGCGATGGAGCCTTGGGTTTTACTTTACAGAACAGCTTGTTTTTCAGTTTGATAATTAAAGGAAAAACTGGAGTAAACTATCCTATTTATTATCTACATTATCCAATGGAATACATATTTGTGAATCTTAGAGAAAATGTATACACAGTATAGTTTCTTACCTGTTTAGAATCAACATCATAGAGTGTTCTATAGCATCCATGAATATGGCAATGTTCTAAAATAACTGAAAGCAGTGTGATTTGAAAAATTAGCATTTTGGATAGAAGTTAAATTTGCATTTCATAACAGTTTTTCATTCTAAAATTACACTTTGCAATTGTAAAAGCACATAATTACCTCGAAGCTTAATTACCACTACTTTCTGTATGAAGTGAAAAGTGTTTAGTTGTAAGTGCTATAATGGATGATATTACACAATTAAAAAATCTCACCCTTATGAATTGTGTGTTGACTGTCTGTCATTGGTGTTGGGTTTATTTTGTATTCAACTGACTGGAGATTATCCATATATGTGTGTGTGTGTGTGTGCGCGCGCGCATCTATCTTCCTCTATTTGTCTATCTATCATCTATCTATCTATCTATCTATCTATCTATCTATCTATCTATCTATCATCTATCTATCTATCTATCTATCAGACTGCTTTGAAGAGCTGGAAATACTGAAATAAGTTTTCTTTGACATAAAAAATGCAATAATCTTATTTTATAGGTTTCTAATTCTGTGTCAAAATATGTGTTTGCTTCTTGAACAGTAAAAAGTTAGAATAAAATGTTCCTTTTGTATATAGAATGTGGGTCCAGAGATCGTTCACATGGTAAAAAACTAAAAGAATTTGTACTAAAAGAATAAACAGGGAGACAGTAATGCCTTTGAGTTGTGTCATCACTGAGGTTATATTTTTCTTCCCCCTGCTTGTGCTACCATGTAGCTGAATAAGTTCCTATAAGTATTTAATAATCAGGGTTCCCTGGGTGGCTCAGTGGTTCAGCGCCTGCCTTTGGCCCAGGGAGTGATCCTGGAGTCCCAGGATCTAGTCCTGCGTCAGGCTCCTGGCATGGAGAGCCTCTGCCTCCATGCCTCTCTCTCTCTCTCTCTCTCTCTCTCTCTCTCTTTCTCTTTCTCTCTCTATGTCTATCATGAACAAATAAATAAAAAATCTTTAATAAAAGTATTTAATAATCAATAATTGTCTAGAGATTATTAAATACTTCTTTGAACTTACAAGATGTGTTTCATTATTAGATTATATTTTTTCTTCCTCTGTTGGACCTTATAATTGTATAGTATAATGCTGTTTTCAAAATGGAAGATAAAGTTCTATCACCTGATAAACTTTTACCTTTTCCCATTCTTTGCAGAGTGTGTTCTGTCATGCAGGAAAAATCAATTTTTATTAATGGATGCTTAGGATAATTCATAACAGAAATGTAAAGAAATTTTTACTAGGAGATAGATCTAGAAAATGATAGATTTGTTGGACAGATTTCAGTAATACAAGTGCTTCTGAGTAGTTGTTCAGAATCACAGCCTTCAACCAAGGGCCACTCCTCCAGCCACAGCAGAGAATTCCCACGTAAGACAGATTATGTTCTGACCATTCCAGTGATTTCTAAGGATAGCAGTTTCATAGTTTTCATCAATAAAAAGTCTTGGCCTACAAAATTCTATAGACATTATAGCATACTGCAGGATCATTTTGAATATTAGAAGGGAAAATCTTATCCAGATTTTCCTATAGAAGACGATGAAGATCTTATCATGTGTATGCTCTTTGATGATGCACGAAGAGAAGAAAATACCTGCTTCATTATTTATAGTGAAAAATGAATGGTTTTACATCCTTTTATGATATGTAACTATATCAGTAATAATAAAATAATAAAGCAGTTGTACATGTGAGTCTTTTTATATTTCTAGTCCTATGGTGCTGAATTAGTAGAGTACAATGAGTTTGGCATTTTGTTCCATAATGTATCAGGGACCCATGAGATTAAATTTTTAAAGAATAAGAAAGCATTTCTGTGATTAGAATATATCTTGTATGTGCACAGTATTTAATATTATCGTTTTGTCTTCTAAACTTAAAATCATAACATTTCATTGCAAATTTGTGTCTCTTTTTTAACCTGAAATGTTCTCCAGCTGGGAAGACTAAGTTGGTGCAATTTTTCCAGACAAGAGTTTAGCAGTATCATTAAGATTAATATTAACTTTTAGAAATTTATTTTATGGAAATAATCAAAGATGTATATAAATATTACTATACAATAATGTTTATATTACATTTATTTTTAAGTGGCAAGAAGTTGGAAACAACTTCCAGAAAGAAAGTGGTGATTGATTTTTAAAAAATTATGTGTTCATAAACAACGTTATTTTAAATAGCTCCAAACTGAGAACAAATGAAATATCTATCTAGAATCGGATTGATGAGTAAGTTGGGGATATAAATTTAAATTTTATAGATCAGCAAAAAGTAATAAAATATTATAACAGAACATATATAAATTTCACAGGTACTCCTGTGTTCCTATTTCTATGAGTTCAAAGACGGACAAGGTTAATTTGGGGTGTTACAGTGAGAAATTTTTGTTGCTGTAGAAGAAGGATAATGACTCAGATAAGGCCTGAAGAAGGCTTCCTGCAATGGTGTTTTCAACTGTGTTCATGTCAGGAAAATACATCCAAGCTATGCTTAAGATGTGTGCATTTTACAGTATTTATATTATGCAACAGTGAAATATTTTTAAAAGTAAGTATAGATTATTTTGGTTCAGTTGAAAACATGCATTGTGGTAGAAAACTGTGTTCAATTATGTACGTATCGGCAGATGTAAGTGAAAGGCTTCCTAGTGAAACAATTCTTATTGATATTTTGGCATCTCAGGTGGCTTAGGGATTGGTCAGAAGAGACCACAGCTTACTCACTATGAAGTTCCAATTTATTTAGCCAAAGTTACAGAATTTCACAAAAGGATAATGCCTACCTGCAACTGGTTCAAATACTGCTTCTTTTAGAGAGGATATTTCTTAGCCCCTTAGTTTTACGGACAAGCAGCTGCCAGTCACATTCTCCCCATAGTCCGAGCCAACCAGAGTTGAATGTTATGCTTTGCCACCACATTGTTATTCTCGGGACATGTGTCACCACCCCCCAAAGAAAGGACATGTTCTCTGTGCTTCTGTGCAGGAAAGTATTACAAAGTTATAACTCTTGAATTTTTTTTTAAAATTTTTATTTATTTATGATAGTCACACAGAGAGAGAGAGAGAGGCAGAGACATAGGCAGAAGGAGAAGCAGGCTCCATGCACCGGGAGCCCGATGTGGGATTTGATCCCGGGTCTCCAGGATTGCTCCCTGCGCCAAAGGCAGGAGCTAAACCGCTGTGCCACCCAGAGATCCCCAACTCTTGAATTTTTACTTCACAAGCAGGAAGGCCATATTCATCCTAATTCTGAGGAAGAAAGCAGATTTATTACACCTACATCTCTTCCCCCAGCATAGTTTTAATAAGAACTAATTTACAGTGATTTTTATATTACAACAGTCTCCTTTGTGAAATGTAAAACTGAAACTGCTACTCAGGAGTTTATTGATTATCTCCAGTTCACAGCCATTAAGATTCAGAACACTGAGGCTGTGTATTCCAATGGAAATTCCTTTCTGTAGATAGAGTTGCTTGCATTGGTTCATCATTACCATTTTTCTCTTTTCTGAAATTAATTTGAAAGTCAGATTTAACAACTTTAGTGATAAAAAGGGTTTTTTTTTCATGTTGAAGTATGGGCTTACCTGGTGTTATTGTTTCTTATTGTACTTAAAAATAAAATTCTGTTTGCTGATGTGATGCTTATAATTCTTATTAGGCAAATCCTAAGCAATATATCCATAGGATAATAATGCTAATACCTTTCTATCTACCATCATTTATGTTTCTAAGAGAACTTTAAAAATCTAAGTGAGAAATAAATAGCTAGCCAGTCAGTATATGATAAATCAGAAAAGATAAGGCAGTAGTTAGAAATTTCCATGAAACATATTTTAGAGTAGTTTTAATTTCATTTTTAACATTTTTTAAAGCCAGCTACTGAATATAATAATGTGGCACAACAGGGCATATGCATCCTTAATTTTCATAGACTAAGAAACAAGATTAAGTAATGAATGAATTATTGTACTGTGAAATTAGTGGGGATCCTTTTCTTTTTCGTGAAAAGCAAAAAGCAATGATACATGAGAGCCTTGTTAGTATGAATCTGACTGGGAGAATAATTTGATGAAATGTGAAGTCTATCTGCAGTGCAGTTTCTAGTCCAAAGAATTTGAATAAGTGTTAGGAGATATGAATTTGTTTCCGCTTCATCTAACCAGATTTGGTACAATGGGGTGTGCAGTTTAGAGGGAAAAATTTCCTGGTACTTAATAAGGCAATAATTCATGCTGAATGGATATGAGCAGTCATTCAATGAAAAATTGATTTTTATAGTGTCCTAGTATTGGTAACTTTTGGAGATTTGTGTGCTTATTGTTTAAGTACCATAAAGAAAATATATAGTTTTCATTAAAAGGTGAACATTTTTTTTCTGTACTTTATATGTATTTTGTTAAAAGTTTAACCATTTTTCATTTGCAGTTTTAGATGCTCTACATTCAAGAACAATGTAAGTAAAGAAATAATGTGGCTCCAGAGTTCACTGATTTCTCTTAGCCAGGAGTGGCTTTATGCATAAACTAATTTTCATCTTTAGCAAGAGAGGTTTAGTTTTACATTGTGAATCAAGACATCCTTTAGCAGTTCAAAAGGTCACACAGTCAAGATTACTCATAAGCAAGTTAGACTCATTATTGAGTATGTTGTAAATCAAAATACAGCACTAATTCTACATAGTAGCCTAGTGTTTATTTTTAGAGCATGTCGTAATCTGTAAAACAAAGAATTCATCTTTAGTGTAGGTATAATGCCTTGTGTTGAAATTTTAATAAGAGGAGTTTGAATACCTATAATTAATCTGCTTTAAAATTTCCAAAGTTGTGATGAGTTTTAGATACTACTTTGATGAGAGCTTTCTTTTAAAAGTAGATTAACTTGCTGTTTCCCATCAGGCAGTACTTCCAAACATAAAAATGCTCTTGTAAGAAGATATTATTTTCCTCTCTTTGTAATATATGTTTTCTTAAATGCCTTTAGAATTCCTTACTAAAACCGGAGGGTTTTGCATTTATATTTAGTTCAGAAACACACACACACACACACACACACACACAAAATATTACGTTGGAGTTTGATATCCATTTATCCAAATTTTAAAAAATGGGGTTTTCTTGGTTCACTTTTAAAATTCATGAAAATACCTGACACTGAGCTAATCCCTAGGATACTAATAATAATTGGTTCCTAATGTGTTAGCTCACAATCCAGTAAAGACAGTAATTTAAAAAGAGAAATTGAAGAAGTGGCATTAGAAGAAAGTAAAAGAGACATAGATGATTTTTGTAGTAAAATCTTAAAGAAGACGAAATAATGGCCTTTTTGTCCATTAGGAGGAGTTGAATTGTGGATAAAGGATGCAGAACATCCTGTTAGCATCTGCTGTTAGATGTTTTATGGGCAGAGCTGAAGTTAAGGAAGTGATCCTGTTCCTTAGGAAGGGTGATGAAGGAATGGTTTTTGTATGCGTAACTGTTATTTTTTACTATAGCAGGCCAAGTAAGTTAAGATTTACTTTCCTAAAATATTTTGTACTGGAGAAATTGCCAGCATGAGAAACAAACCACACTAACGTGGGATGTGTGCAGTAATAGAGGTGTGTGCAGGACGCAGTGGGAGGAACGAACACCACACGTGTGCTGAACTGACGAGGAGCCTAGGAAGTTACACATAAGAGGAGAGGCAAGGAAGTGTAAACAAAGCAGTATGGTGGTCATTTTAAGTACTCATTAGTACCTAAGTCCCCAACTTCAGTAGTTCTACTTGATTCCTCCCTTCTAAGATTTTTTTTAAAGTAAACCCAGAGATATGACATTACTTCGTCTATAAATATTTCTATCTGGACCTATAAAAAGTCTTAAAACTTTGCCATCATACCATTGTCACTCCTAAAACTTTGATGATAATTCCTTAATATCAAATATTCAGTGTTCAAATTTCCACTATTACTTGATACTTGGTTTTTTTTTTACAGTTTTGTTCAAATCAGAATCTTAAACAAGATCCACATTATGCATTTTGACTATGTCCTTTAAGTATGTTTTAAAATCCATAACTTAGTCTTTTTCTTTCTCTCTCTACAATTAACTTTTTGAAGAAACCAAGCTAGTTGCATTGTGGCAAGTTGGATTTTGCTGATTAAATACCTGAATCGTCTTTGAGCTGATTTCTCTGTGCCCTATGCTTTATGTAAGCTGGTAGTTAGACCTTTCTAGATTATTTTAAAGATTTGAAAAAAAAGAATGAAAATTCAAGTGGATTGCCTGTGGTGGGTTTCAGGAGAACTGAGGTTGTCCCTCTCCAAATTATTTAGGGCTAACAAATGCTGGTTGAATCTTCTCTATGGCCTTGGCATTACAGAGTTCAATAAAATTCCAGTTCTCTTTTCAAGTGCTTATAGTACTTATAATAGTTTCCCATGACACAGGAACAACACTGGCCAGCTTGCTCAGGACTCCCTGGGACAATTTTCTCTATGACATCCTGACCCGAACATAGGCAGGCAGAGCAGCTTTCTAGTGGCAAATAGCTTTTCCTATGTAGTGAAGGCCATCATTGCTTATAACCTCTCCAGGCATCAGGATTGGACTGTGGCTAATGAAATGGCCCAGTGGTCATGCGGAAGCCATGCAGAAGAGCAGGTAACCCCAAGTAATCTACTAGGAGGCCAGGGAGAAAATTGAGCTGAAGCAAGAACAGTCAGTACAGTGATTTAAACAAATCTGATTATTTCTTTGAGAAAGGATAGCAATGAGGCTGTGTCTCTGCCATAAAATGGATACATATGTATGTATGTAGACACACGTACATATTTATATAAGTAATCTTTTTACTTCAAGGGTGAAAAATTACATAGCAATGAATATCTTGAGTGCTTAGTGGAAAAACAAAGTGCAGAAAATATCCAAACCTTGCTTCTCCTTAGTTGGCTTTGTTTCATGTTTGAAATGAAAAGCCAGCTCAGTGGCAGAGCCAATTAAAGCAAAGGCCTATCAAACTCAGTCCCAAGGACTCAGTTGAAAGTATAGTCCAAGTTTGTACTGTCAAGATGAGTGGTTTGTTACATGATCTTAAAGGTAACAGCAGATCATGTACTCTTTAAAGCCAGGAAGTTCATTTGACTGCTGTGGAAAGGGTGGAGGAAACTGTCCATGTCTCGGAACAGGGGTCCCTGGACTGACTGCCTATAGGGATGAGAGCACACCATGTATCTTGGAGATGATTGGGAGATTAAGGAATTCTTTGAAGAGATAATGAGAGGCCATATTTAAAAATTCAAAATCTATGTATCTATGGTGGCTTGTTACCAATGCCTTTATCAAACTTTAATATAATACTTAACCCTGAAAAGAGATCATTGTATTCTGTTTGGTTTTCATGTCATGGATGCGATTTTACGTTTTCTTGAAAGTTCCCACATGGTGAGGGCAGGTGTCACAAAGTCAAATAAAACAAAGTAGTCTTGAAAAGAAAAACAAAAAGTAAAATAAAATTCTGCTGAGGTTGGGCCTTTTGGCATTATCCAAATTTATCAGCAGACTAACAAAGTATTACTTCGTGGACTATGAGAATAGCTAAAAGTTGTTTCGTGGCTTCAATAGAAAAGTGACTTGTTGTTAGGTCACCTGGTCCCCCGAAGAAAAGTAATCTTTGGGCATAAAGTGATCCCCTATTTTTCATATACATGATTGCAGAGGACTCAAATTCTATTTAGTATTTTATTTTATCTTAAGAGGCGGGTGCAGAGGGAAAAGAAGAGGGAGACTCTCAAGCAGAGTCCATGCCCAGAGTGGAGCCTATAAGTGCTCGATCCCATGACCTTGAGATTATGACCTGAGCCAAAATCCATAGTCAGATGCTTAACAGATTGAACCACCCAGGCTTCCCTATTTAACATTTTATTAATTTTATTACATTTATTTATTTAAAATCACATATATAACTTACTGATTTAAATGGTTTTTTATCCTGTTATATTTCATAAAGAACATTTCATTTTTCTATGTGCATCTTCAACATCAGTGTTTTCCTTGCTAGAGCCACACTGAGTCATTCAATAGTGGTTCAGAATGCATCATCTTCTTTTCTGTCTAAGCTGAGTCCCAACATGATGTTCTAAATGGAAATTATATATCAAGCTCTAAGAACCTATTTACAAAACATGAGGAAATTATTTTTGTTAGTCCCCCCCCCCCATTCTCCCTGTGGTATATGTTTGTGATATCTTCAACATAACTACTTACTGTGTTTCTTTTAATGTGCTACTTTTTTTACAGAAGCAGCATGGCACGTGGTTAAACGCACAGGCTCTGGAGCCAGTCAGCCTTGTTTTGAATTTCAGCTCCATCACTTAGATCGCTGACTTTGGCCTCATTAATTGGTTTCATTTTTCTTTGCTGTTAATGATGGTTCCCACTTCCTAGAGTAGTTTTGAGAAATCAGTGAGTTATTCCACACAAAATACTTAGAACAACTCTATGTTATGATAACTAAGAATAAGCATTTGATAGTAAATAAACAAATATAAGCATTTGGTAATACTACCACTCTACACACGCACTCCTCTACTATTTGCATTTGTGAGATCATATTCCCAGAAATAATTTCTAGAATGAATAAAGATGGAAGTAAACAAATCTGTCAGGTGACCTTTGTTAAACAGAAATTATTTTAAGCTTTTTTTTTTATGTTACTATGTCTTATTATATGATAATTTTGCTTCAGGTAAAAACTGTCACCTACTGAAATGTTTTAAAATTAACTTTGTTGAGATATAATTCATTTGCTATACATGTCACACATAAACTATATGATTCAATTTTGTATGCTCACACATTTGTGTGGTTACCACCACTATGTAATTTCAGAGCATTTTAATCACATCAAGGGGACACCCATACTCTTTTGCATTTGTTCTCTGATCTGTTCTCCTCCAGCCTTAGCAAGCACTGATGTATACTTCTACTGTGCATATATGAAGGATTGCCCCATCCTGGCAACTTCCTATAAGTAGAATCATACAATATGTAGTCTGTTGTGACTGGCTTCTTTCAGTTAGCATCTTTTTAAGGTTCCCGATGTTAGCATGTATCAGAACTTCAGTCCTTTTTTTTGTTAAAAAAAAATTCCATTGCACAGACACACAATTTTGCATTTTCCTCAGTCAGTAGAGACTTAGGTTATTCCTACTTTTTGCCTATTATGAGTAATGATGTTGTGAACACTGGTGTAGAGGTTTTCATGGGGGACATTCTGTTTCTGGGTCTCACGGAATTACTGGATCATATTATATCTCTGTGTTTCACCTTTTTTAGGAAATGCCAGGTTGTTTTCTAGAATGGCAATTAAAATACCAGGAAACTGTCTGATCTTAGCAAGAGTCACCTACTATTGTTCAGTTAATGCTTCTCAGATTGTTGTGAGCCTTTGGTTAATTTCTAGGATTCTGATAGAGTTCATATTGAGAGAGTTCATAGTTGTTTAGTGGTTTGTTGCTTTAATGGAGGTCCTGGGTTCACCATTCCAGAAGTGTTTTTCTTATCTACTGAGGTTGAAATAGTTGACCTAGAGAGGGCTAAGTCTTCTGAAGTGATTTCAAGTCCAAAAGCAGGACTAGGTCTGTGGTGGCTGAGGTGTCCCTGAGCCTTCACAGTAGAAAACTGGGGGAATAAGAACTGCCTAGGGGGACCACATGCTGAAGTGACCCATAGGGGAGATTCCCTTTTTATGTGGATTCATAGGTATTGCCAACATGTTCTGATTTGCCCTATGCATGTTGACATGATAAGACCAATTCTCATGCTTTCTTAGTTTTCATAAAAAGGTATATTACAGCAACTAGTAACAAGAATGGTACAGATCCCCTAATTTTGAATTACAAGTTCTTCTGTTTTTAGTTAATGTTATCAGTTACCTGAGAGATATTTTTAGCTACTATATTCATCCGCAGGTATATCACATTGCACCTCTCTTCATTTAGTTTTTCTATTCCTTTGATTTTTAAAAAAAATCTGTAGAAAAAAATGCTTTTGGCTCATATTCCTTTAGTCTGTCTTAGCAGGTTGGGATGTCTGTGTTCTGGCTTCCATACTTTCCAGGAGCTGCAACTGAGTTGACTTCAAATGAAGAATCGAGCTAGCCTGTCCAGAGAGCAGCTACCATTAGCATATGCTTTAATAGCATACTCTCCAAAGCCATCCTTTGGAATAATGTTTTTATTTATTAATTTATTTTTAATTGCTCATTTTGCACATTGTTTCTCCTACTCCCCCAGATTTCGCTTCACAGAATTATGCTCCTTAGTAAGAAGTGGGTCATGGTTCTAACAATCCCTTAATTTGGTTTTAATGTCTGTGATTATCGACTCTGCAATCACCCTGATGTTCAGGTGACACCCTGCGAGTGAGTAGAAAAGTTCATCTATTGAATCATCTAGGAGACATATCATTGCTATCACATCATCTTATTTGGTAATTCCTGATTTTGGTGATCTAGTGGATTTATACATCCATTCTGGGAGATTTCTTCATTGTTACCCCTTACAATAGATATTTGCCATCTGTGACTTGTTTATAATTAGATTCAGCCATCCAAAATGTCAGTCCCATGCTGGCTCAACTCTGTGTGCCATTTTCTGTTGCTCAAAAGGTATCCTAGATCTGTTATTTCTTCTCTTTACTTTTGATGAGACTTTACCAAGATCAGTATATATTATTAAAATTTAATTATTTGAAAGAAGAAATAGATATTCCCAATTTAATGCTTATACACATATATATGTATATATTTAAAGATTTTATTTATTTATTCATGAGGGACACAGAGAGAGAGGCGGTGACATAGGCAGAGGAGGGGAGAACAGGCTTGGGGAGCCTGATGCAGGACTCGATCCCAGGACCCTGGGCTCATGACCTGAGCCAAAGGCAGATGCTCAACCTCTGAGCCACCCAGGCATCCCTAATGCTAATATATTAAAACAAATTGCAGTAGGCGATCACTCTTGGTAGTATCGTTTATACCCGTGGCTTAATTACAATTTGCATGGTAATAGCTCTCAAAGATATGGCTTGAGCCCAGTTCTCTCCTTTGAGCTCTCACTCTTTATATTTGACATCTCCATTTGGATATTAAAAACACCTCAAAGGCACACATGTGAGAAGCAGATTTTCAGCCCATACCTGATTGTCTTTTAGAGTTTTCTTGTAGTGAATAATACCACCATCCATACAGGTATGAGTCAGAGATCTAGGATTCATTTTTGACAGATTCTCTTTCTGACCTCCATTATTTGATCCATTAGCAAGCACTGTTGGTTTTATCTTCTAAAACTGTCATCATTCTGATTTTTTACTATCTCCCTCGCTCCCTAGGCCTACACAAACCACAGTAGTAGCCTCCTACTTATTCCCTTAGCATTCACTGTCCCTCCAATCAATTCTTCCTATAAGAGCCAGTGATTGAAATATATTTAACATTGTTTTCTTTTAAGTAGATAATTTAAAGAGTACAAAGATATAAAATTCAAAAGGTGGAACAGGCAGTGCAGTGAACAGTAAGCCTCCTTCCTCCTTCTGCCATCCAGAGCCTCTTAGTTTCTGTCTTCAGAAGTACTCTGTGTATTTCTTGCAGACACATGTGCGTTATTAGCAAAGCACCTGCTTAGTGGATAAGACCCAAAGACTTACTTGACATACTTGCCTGGGTCTATGAGCGCTCAGCACTTTCTTTAGTTCTCTCTGCTCCAGCCACGCTGCACCATCGCCCCTGCTTTTTCTGAACTCTACACGTGCTATCCACATTTCTGCCGGGAAGATTCTTCTTTGTTCTCTTCAATAGCAGTATTTCTATTGCTATAGATTCTTCTTTGTTCTCTCTCTAGCAATATTTTACCTACTCGTATGTAATATTCCAAGTTAAATAGTACTTTCCCAGGAGATCTTCACCAAACTCACAGTCCAGATCAGGGTCCTCTGAAACAGGATCTTTTTTTTTTTTTTTTTTTTTTTTTTGAAACAGGATCTTACATTTAGCCTTCATAGCACTCGTCACCATGAGTTTTTATATTTAGTGATTGGTTAATTTCTCTTTCCTTTCCAAGACTCTACATACCATTAGGACTTGTATTTGGTTAAATTATGTTGCTCAGTATTAGCACGTGAATGGCCCATACATCCTGAGGGGGCTCGCTCACCTTGGGGAGCACTTCTCTCAGTCACCCAGGTGAGTTGTTTCTCAGCAACCCAGTTACTGTTTCTTTAAACAGCCAGTCCTCCAGAACCCCCACATGCTGTGAGTTTCAGGTATTTTACCTCAGCAGCCTTCAAATAAATAGTATTTCAGATAGTAAGGAGGGGGAAAAGAAGTAAAAACTATGCGAGGACAAGGGAAGAGGGGATTCCTGGGTTATACAAGTTGTATTTGAGCTAGCCCGGCAGTCAGCATTATCCTCAGCTTCTCTATGGAAGGTGTGATTTTCCCTTTAGCAAGCACTCCAAATATATCCCTTTCCTGCTTGCATGGCTTTTCAGCTCTAAGATCACAGAGGGCAGAGATGGTGATCTGTCTTGCTCACTGCTATATTCCCACTACTTACTATCATGCCTGGCAAATAGGCACTAAATAAATATTTGCTAGTTTGGAATTTAAATTGAATGTGGCTGCATTGTGTTTGACTTAGAAGTATCGTAGGAAAAGGAATAGTCATTCAGGGAGAATCTAGCACATGGGGACGCATAAAGAAGTGTTATTTGTGTTCATGGTTTGGGCTCTGCTTTTGTCTAGTAAACATAGTAGATTTTGTCATAACAGGGTGGGTTTGCCTTGCAAGTAAAATTGCCTTATAATAATACAGAGATTTCATTAGTCCACAAATAAATCTTGTCATTTGATAGGATTGCAGTGTATAAATTATCACACTAAAACTGAAATAATAATTTTTAAAAAATGTTTTCCAAAATGGATCAGAGTAAAGAAAGAATAAAATAAACCTATTTTAAAGCTTCAGTTAAGCCACTAGTTTGTGCATAAGAGTAATATGCATTTTGAATATATAGTACCTAAGTTGGTTTCTCTCTAAGGCGCGAAATGATTACTACTGTTACCATTTAAAATGAGAATGCATTTTCCCCCAGTTCATAGCTCCATAGATATGCCATCTCATAATGGCCCTGATGAAAGGATCAGCTATTGGGTATGGTTTCAATTTACTTTTGTGTCGTTCAATTGTGAGAGCCATTTTCATTAAAGGTATTATTCTTTCTCTTGACTTCACTAAGGAGTGTCTATAAAGAATGCTTTCTTCCTGCATCAGCGGAACAGATTTGGAAGCAAAGGAAAATAAATTTCTAAAAAATAAATATTTTAAAAATGATCCAAAGTTTTTAAAATGTGGATGGGATAGAACATTTTTATTTTTCTTTAAAAAAAAATGTGACCCAACAGTATTTGGCCTTTTACTGGTACTGTCTTGTCAGTACTTTTAGCATAGCCGTGGTGTTATGTATTTATTTCTGGTTGTTTTGAAAGAGTCAGTGCAGCTTGGTCTATAGTCATGGGTATGTAGTCATGGTATGTACTCCATTGATTTAGCCTGGAAAGGAGTTGGAGAGATGGGATTCCTCAAACATGTATCAAAACAGCAAGTTACTTCCTGATGGTTATATATTATTGTGATTATATACTGTGTCACCCCTTTTTAAAATCCGTGCTTTTGCTTATTTCTTGTTTGCAGAATAATATAGTCATTTCTAAGGATGGATTTTTTTTTCTGTGACTTTGTATTTTGTTTGTTTTTATTTGTAAACATTGTTCTGTTTTTTTTTTTTTTACCTCAAAACAAATGTGTAAGTATAAAGTATTAATTGGAGCTCACACCAAAAAGAATCATGGTACTTCAGCTGCTGAGTGATTGCAAACTTCAGAAATATCTTAAAAAGAAATACACAACTCTGCAGTGTAGGCAGTAGTGTAGGGCAGGTTATGTTCTGCTTTCTGTTCATAATAACAAAGATGTCACGATCTAAAAATAAAATCAGTATGATGAATTTCAGTGACAACAATGAAAGTTTTGGGGCCTGGAGAGTTGTTCATCTAATTGAGGGCATTGCTTTCTCCTGTCCTCAGGTACAGAATATTGTTCCGTTTTAAGCCATTGAGGTAAAAGAGCTTTATATTTTAAATTGCAAGCTAATAAATGCTCTTTTTCTCATTAACACACATGACCTCTATGATTTATGCTTTCATGCATACTGGCCCAGTTTCTCAGTCTCTGTTAATAGAGGCTGAGAATCTGTGTTTAATGTGAATTATTTTCTAACTGAATTCCTGTAAATTCACAAAAGATATTCACTGTAGTGATCTGCTTGTCCTGTTCAGGGAAGAAAAATACCAGAATGAATCCAGCTTGCTGTGCCTCTTCTGATTTCTTCAACGTGTGTCTGTCTAAAATGACTCCATTTATAGGAATTGTGCAGGCAGCTTTGTCATGCTTTTGATACTAGAGATAATACATGAGTTTCTTACTTCAAATAATAAGCTATTTGCTGTTCAAATAACAATTAGTAGAGCTGGAATGAGAAAGACAGATGAGGGATAACTGATAATTAAGTTTAGAGGGCTCTGTCCTATTTTATGTTCTTCTTAATTTATGGTGGATTAAATATTCTCATATTGTTTTGCCTTCTTTGACACAGATGGCCATGGAATTTGGATTTAATTCCAAATCCATAATGTCCACAGTAAAGTCCTAGAAAATGATAATAAATACATTCCTAAAGCTGCATAATTAATTAACAGATTGAGTTAATTTTTAGTTTTTTAAAGTTAGTGAAGAAGATAATTTAGAGAACAGAGTTTTAGCAAAACATGCAGCTTAGGGCAAGCTGATACCTAAAGCCTTTTTTCTTTCCCCACTATTTGAATATTGGGTTATTGTTTTAATATCATTAACACAAGGATGTTTGTGATAGTTGTTATTTTGACCAATCTAGAAGGTGATAATTTTGGCAACTGGCTAAATCACTCCATAACTGGGCAAATGAATAAAGCAGATTTTTTTAAACTCATAGAGTTATAGAATATTAAAGTCATAAAATTGCCAAGGAGGTCATCCAATTCAATTCCTTACTGATAATAGGGAGGAAACTAAGACCCAGTGAGATACAATGATTTGTCACATGTATATTGCCAATTTAGTTAGGAGCCAGACTAGAATTCAGTTTTTAAACTTTTTTTTTTGTTTTTGATCAAAACAAAAACAAAGTTTTTTTTTTTAATCTTTTTCTTAATTCATTCCCAAAAAGAATGCATTTATTTCTTAATTAAGGTAAAAGAGAATGTAGTGAAATTTGCCAAATAGAATACAGAGAAGATGTTACATAATAAAGAATTCAAATAGTCTTTGTCTTAGGTTTCTGATACAGATGAGGGACTCTGTTGTTGATGAGCTTCTTACACAACATCTGAAGTTATGTTATTAAAGTGATTAATGGTGGGCTTCTCGATGGCATCAGGATGGGGGCTGGTCATGCTGGAAAGACCAATCATTTGATTAGAATGTTTGAGTCACATGATAATCATCCCAACCTCCCAACCTCCAAGGAGGGATGGTAGGTCGGAGACTGAGTTAAGTCATGTGACCAAAATCCAGATAGCAACCCTGGACAGTGAAGCTCAGTGGAGCTTCTTATTTGGTGAACACATTATTGTACTGGGAGGGTGGCATGCCTTGATTTCATAGGGAGAAGGCACAGAAGCTGTCGGTTTGGAACTCTTCAATACCTTTCCCTGTGTGTCTCTTCATTTGAGTGTTCTTGTTTGTATCCTTTGTAATACAACTGTGAGGTGTCTGGGTAGCACAGGTAGTTCAGTATCCAACTCTTGGTTTTGGCTCGGGTCATGATCTCAGGGTTGTGGTATCAAGTCATGAGTCATGCTCAGTGTAGAGTCTGCTTAAGATTCTCTCTCCTTCTCCTGCCCCATCCCCCCTCCCGAAATGAATCTTAAAAAAATACTATAATTCAACTGTAATTGTAAAGATAGCACTTTCCAGAGTTCCGTAAGTCATTCTATAGAGTCCTCAAATCTAAGTATGGTCAGTTGAAGGCCCCATATTTGTAGTTATTTGATCAGATATGCAGGTGACTTGAGAGCCTATATACGGCTGGCTTCTGCAGGAGAGCAGTCTTGTGGAGACTGAAACCCTAACTTGAGGGGTCTGCGCCAAATTCAGGTGCTTAGTTGCCATCACTGTTGAAATGTACTACAAAATGGCAGTTGTGGTTTGCTTAGATGCATAGTAATGATGTTTGCTTTAGTATGGTTCATAAACCATATATTAGTGTCATCTGGGAACTTGTTAGAAATGAAGACTTTAGGGATGCCTGGGTGGCTCAATGGTTTAGCATCTGCCTGCAGCGTAGGGCAAGATCTTGGGATCCTGGGATTGAGTCCCACATCTGACTCCCTGCATGGAGCTTGCTTCTCCTTCTGCCTGTGTCTCTGCCTCTATCTCTCTCTCTCTCAATCTGTGTCTTTCATGAATAAATAAATAAAATATTTTTAAAAAATGAAGACTTTATCATAATTTGTAGTTTCACAAACTCCCCAGAGGAGTCACATGCACATTAAAGTTCTAGCAGCTTTAATGTTTTGAGATAATGAGAGAGATTTATATTAAACTAAATCTAAACCGTTTACCTAAAAAATGACAATGAAAATTCTGGATTATTTTTAGATTTGTTATTTTCATTGAAAATCATAACCCATTTATAATGGATAAAGTCTTCCATATCTGCTCTTTGTGTGTTGATACTCTGTGTTTCATGACTTTTGGCATTTATTAATATCTGTTAATGTTTCACTGTTGCACACAGGTAACAAACATCAGTCTCTAGTTTTTTGTTAAATATGGTTGATGGAACACATATATTTATTTGCTCTCCGTAAAATGTCACTAATACACCAATAAAGAATAAAAACAGAAGAAGAAACGAAGATAACATTATCCTATCTACAATTATACAAAAATAATAAAGTACCTAAGAATAAACTTAATGAAGGAGGTAAAGGATCTGTACTCTGAAAACTCTGAAATGTTGATGAAAGAAATTGAAGATGACACAAACAAATGGAAAGATATTCCATGCTCATGGGTTGGAAGAACAAATATTGTTAAAATGTCCATACTACATAAAACAATCTGTAGATTTAATGCAATTCCTATAAAAATGCAACATTTGTCACAGAACTAGAACAAATAATCCTCAAATTTGTATGGAAGCACAAAAGACCCCAAAGTAAAAGCAATCTTAAGAAAGAAGAACAAAGCTGAAGTATCACAATCCCAGATTTCAAGATATATTACAAAAAAAGTAGTAATCAAAACAGTATGGTACTGACACAAAAATAGATGTAGGTCAATGGAACAGAATAAAGTGTCCAGAATAAACCCACATTTTTATGGTCAATTAATCTGCCGTGAAGGAGTCAAGAATATACAGTGGAAAAAAAGACAGTCTCTTCAAAAAATGGTGTTGGGAAAATTGGACAGCTACATGCAAAAGAATGAAACTGGACCATTTTCTTACACCATACACAAAAATAAACTCAAAAGGGATGAAAGACCTAATGTGAGACCATAAACCATAAAATTCCTAGAAGAAAACCTAGGCAGTAATTTCTTTGGCATCAGCCTTAGTAACATTTTCCTAGATATGTCTTCTCTGGCAATGGAAACAAAACTAAAATAAACTATTGGGACTATACCAAAATAAAAAGCTTCTGCACAGTAAGGGAAACCATCAACAAAATGGAGAAGCAATCTGCTGAGTCATAGAAGATATCTAATAAGGGGTTAACATCCAAAATACATAAAGAACTCATTCAACTCAATACCAAAAAGAATAATAGTAATTTAATTTAAAAATGGGCAGAGGACCTGAATATACATGCAGTGCTCAACATCACTAATCACCAGGGAAATGCAAATCAAAACCACAAAGAGATATCATTTTATACTTGTCAGAATGGCTAAAATAAAAAACATAAGAAATAACAAGTGTTTCAAGGGGATGTGGAGAAGAAGGAACCCTCATACACTGTTGATAAGAATATAAATTGGTGCAGCCCCTGTAGAAAACTATATGAAGGTTCTTCAAAAATTAAAAAATAGAGTTATCATATGATCCAGTAATTCTACTACTGAGTATTTACCCAAAAAAATGAAAACACTAACTCAAAAAGATAAATGCATCCCTATGTTTATTGCAATGTTCTCTTTTCTTTTTTTTGCAATGTTATTTTCAATAACCAAAAAAAGGGAAGCCACCCAAGTGTCCATCAATAGATGAATGGATAAAGAAGTTATGGTATGTACCGTCATACACACACACAATGGAATATTACTCAGACAGAAAAAAGAATGGAATCTTGCCTTTTGCAACAACATGGCTAGACCTAGAAGGCATAATGTTAAGTGAAATAAATCAGCCAGAGAAAGACGGGTGCCATATGATTTCACACATTTGTAGAATTTAAGAAATAAAACAAATGAACAAAGAAAGGGCCACATGGACTCTTAAATATGCTCAAATAATTCACAACAATGTCTATATGAAAGATGATTTTAAAAGTGATAATGGACATCTTTGTCTTATTACTGGTCTTAGGGTAAAAGCTCTCAGTTATTCAACTTTGAGTACGAAGTTAGCTGTGGAGTTTTTATAAATAGCCTTTATTATGCTGAGGTATCTTCTTTCTAAACCCCCTTTGTTAAAGAATTATTATTATGAATGGGTATTGAATTTTGTCAAATGCTTTTTCTGCATCATATGATTTTTATCCTTTGTTTTGTTGATTTGGTATATCATGTTTATTGATCTGCAAATATTAAACCATCCTTGAATCCTTGGAATGGACCTCAGTTGACTGTTCAATGACCCTTTTAATGTATTGCTTAGTAATACTAATCACCAGGGAAATGCAAATCAAAACCACATTGAGATGTTGCCTTACGCTGGTCAGAATGGCTAAAATAAAGAACATAAGAAATAGCAAGAGCTGAAGAGTATATGGAGAAAAGGAACCCTCATGCACTCTTGGCGGGAGTGTAAATTGGTACACCCCTATGGAAAATAGACTAGAACCCTCATAAAATTAAAAATAGAAATGCGATCTGAGTCAATAATTCTACTAGTGGGTATTTTCACAAAGAAAAGGAAAACACTAACTCAAAAGGACACATGCAGCCCTATGTTTATTGTGGTATTATTTATAATAGCCAAGAAATGGAAGCAATCTAAGTGTCCATCCAGAGATTAATAGATAAGGAAAAGGTGATGTACACATGCACACACACCACGGAATGTTACCTAGTGATAAAAACTGATATGTTGGCATTTGCGATAATGTGGGTGGACCTAGGAGGTATTATGCTAAGTAAAATAAGACGGATTGAGAAAGACAAATACCCTATCAATTCACTCATATGTGGAATCTAAAAAAACAGACAAATGAATAAACAAACAGAAAGCAGAATCAGACCTATAAATACAGAGAACAACTGATGATTGTGGAGGAGGTGGGGGATTGGGAGAAGGGTGGACAAATGGGTGAAGGGTAGTAGGAGATAGAAGCTTCCAGTTATGGAATAAATAAGTCACAGGAATAAAAGGCACAGTGGAAAGAATATAGTTTCGTATGGTGACAGATGGTAGCTACACTTCTGGTGAGCATAACATAATATATAGAAAAGTTGAATCACTATATTGTACATTTGAAACTAATGTAACATTGTATGTCAACTATACTCAAAGAAAAATTTGTTTTAGGGGCACCTGAGTGGCTCAGTTGGTTAAGCAACCTACTCTTGTTTTTGGCTCAGGTCATGATCCCAGAATTGTGGGATTGAGCCCTGTGTTGGGCTCTGAACTCAGTGGGGAGTCTGCTTGAGGTTCTCTCTCCCTCTCCCAGTGCCCCTCCCCCTGCTGTGCTCTCTCTCTCTCACTCTCTCTCTAATTCATAAATAATTCTTTTAAAAATTGTTTTAAAGGTGATAACTTTTATTTTGAGGAAAGCATTGGAGGGAAAAGGTGGTGAGGTATTAGAGAATGAAATTTTCATTCTTCATAGAATTATTTCTAGTTAGCAAATTATATCTAAGACTTTAGAATTAATATCAGTAATATAGGTATGGAAGTAATCCCAACACCAGAAATAATAGGCAATTAATGTTAGTTGTCTCTCTTTACTTTCTCCCAGTTCTAACCATGCCAGAATTTGTGGATATCGATGCACAGTATAGAGACCATTGGATTAACAGTCAGAAGATCTGAGTGCTAGTCCTACTCTGACACCAAGTAGGCATGCCATTTTCAATTAAAAGGGGTATAATATTCGTGATCCTTATGCTATTTCATTATTCAAGTTCTATGTGATATGTCCTAGATATTTTCCTCTATTGTTAGCATGGTGGACGGGAAGAGACTATGTCTCGCAGGTCTATCAATGGTGTTAATTTTTGCTTTGCTTTGTCATTCAGCCATTTACCTAAGTGGCTTCACCCTTTTAGGTGAAGAGACAATTTTTTTTCTCAAGCAGCCAGTCTTAATAAGTCAGAGAACAGCATGGAATTGCCATAAGCATGAATGAGGAGCAATAGTTCTTTTAGTCGAGGCAGATGGAAGTGTTTTCATTTCTTATACTCTGTGACGTTTGTGAGAAGTTCAGATATTTCCAAAATTACAAAAAGCCATCTGGCCAAAATGCCTTGGCCCTGTTAACTTATTTAACCTCTGCCAATTAGATTTTTTTCAGTTTCTCATAATCTGCCAATTAGATTTTTTTCAGTTTCTCATAATCTGCATTGCAAATTTTTATTAAGTTTGTTCAATAGCAAACAGATTAAGTGAACTATCATTTTTTTGAAGGGCACTTAGCTATCACTTTGAATTGCATCATCTTCTGAACCCTGCAGGTTGAATGTGCGAGCAGAAAATTGTATTAACTCACTTGGGCTCAGGAATATATGGTCCTATCCAAAAGGTTCATATTAGCCAGGTCATTGCCACTTAATGTCGTAACTGTCTTTGCCAACCAATTTTTTAAACAGTAGTAAAGAATTGGTGATAATAGACACAAACTAACATTAGGAGAGGGCAAATAAGCTATTACTTCGTTCAAGTGGACTTGGAGCTTCATTCTCTTAGATCTCCCTGAATCTCAGTCTCGCTCTCCTGCCCTCTTTCTCTCACTCGATTCTGTTTGTTTGTATCTTTTTTCTTACCTTGCTTTTTGTCTCTTGTGTCTCAAATTTAGGGATCAATTTGCTCTGTTTTTGTCTCTCCCCTTTCTCTTCTGCTCCCCACCCTCTCCCCCCCCCCCCACACACTCCTGTTTACTGTACTCCAAGAAAACAACAAAATTAGGAAATTGAAATGTAATTGTACTGGGGTTTCATAGATGAGAAACTGTAGAAATAAAATTAGTCTCAGCTTTTGAAGAAGTGCTAATGAGAACAACATAAGGTGGTCTTATCGGGGAAAGAATGATCCTAATTCCACCTGCCCTCACCCCCGTCCCAAGGGGGGGAATTGCGAGGTGAGCCACATTTTCATCATCATCAATACAACTTAATAGGTGTTTTATCTTCCTGGCTCAGAGTAGGTTTTTAACTCAGAGAAAAATGTATTTTTTCTATTTTAGAAAAATGGAGATTGTTATATTTATTGTTTAAAAAGATGATTTTTATGTGTCTTCTGTTATAAAGAGAACAACTTTTTAGATAGGGGAGGTAATTAACTTGCATATCAGGATCAGGTTAATTACTATTATCTGGAAGTCTCACAAAATATATTTGGAAGCTACTTAATTGCTCCAATGTTCCTTATCTGTCTTTCCTCCTGCATAATTTTCCCTACCATACAGAATTCTCTAAACCCTTGCAGGGAAGTTGCATATCTGGTCCATCTTTGTATATACTGAAACTTCTAACATTTTAATTTCTTAGCAAATACTATTGAACAAAGAAATACCAACTTAGTCCAGTCTCTGGCCATTGTTCTCATTTATTATCTGTTCATAGAATCATTTAGGATTTTTGCCTCTTGGGTAGTGATGCCACTGAGATTCCTGAGCAGTAAAGTTGTGTCTTCACTTAGTCTTTTATTAGCTCAGTTCCAACAACTTTTCTTCAATGTGCAATGTAAATAGGACAAAGATAAAACATTTCAGATTTATCCTTGGTTTGTCTGTTGCTGAAATACTTGACATCAAATGGACATAGTATTCATTTGTTTGCTCATTTATTGTCACAATAGCCAAAAAAAGTATTTTAAATAAAGGGATCAGTAGTGACAATTTTTTAAAAAAAAATCATGTTAACTAAAGAATACTTAGCAGTGTTTTTTTTCTGCTGTATTTGTGGTATTAGAATGCATCATAATGTTCAATATTTTCCCCCTAGAATATAGATGCAAGCAGTTCTCTTTTGCCTTAGAGAGTTTTACAAGTAAGTTATATTATTTGAAGATGCACAAATGCTAAGCTATTTCAGGCAAGTGACCACAAAATTTTTGGCATCCTTCATTGGCAAAGCAACGAACTATACTTTTCAGTTTGTAAGAATGGAATATGACTTGGGATGAATTAAAAAAACAAGAGGAATGTATGTTGGTAGAACCTTATCTCTAATCTTTTTTTAGCTGTGTTCCACTTTTCTCATAGGACTGTTTTAATTTATTGTAAGTCATTTTGCAGGGTTGTATCTGTAAATTACACCTAACTTGGAACACTTATGTTATTTGTTTGTTTGTAGATGGCTATTAAAATTTAAGATGGGTTAAATAGTTAAATAAGAAACAATGAATTATATTGCCTGTGTCATACAAAGTAGCTACCACAACTAAGCAGAAAGGTGCAATATTTTCCTTCTTATTTTGGCCCTGTGGCCCCAGGAGTTAATGTAAAGCACAGAGTGCCAGTGCTGGAGGGATGCCAACTCATTGGACAGACTGAGTGCCTTCACTTTTTTTCTTTATGAGCCTGTCACCCTAGTTGTGTTAGTGCTGAACAGACAAAAGCAGAGGAAAACCTCTAGCTGGAGGGATCTTGTTTCCTCCAGTAGAACAAAGGCATCAAGATTACTTACTTTAGGCAATATAACATTATCCACATCCACCAAATATACTGAAAAGAATGAATGAGACAACTTTTTGTATTTTAAAGTAGCGTTATACAAAAGTGTAGTGAATCCATCTGTATTCCAATTGTATTTCAAAGCGATATTTTAAGTATAATTTCTTAACTCATTCGTATTAAAGCTCGCACAGAAATTTGACACTGATTTCTGTTCTTTGGTAAAACTGTTGAAATAGCACTTGGTTTTCAGAAAACTGAACTGCTTTTTGACTCTGTGATTTTTATCATTCATAGCATTGAGGTGGTAACTTAATGTCTTTACCCTTCAAATCAAATTATTTTTTTTTCCTATCATTTGCTTGGCTTCTTGGCTTATCAAGCTTGATTACATTTGCCTTTTCTTACTTTAAGCAATGTGGCCTGAAAGTGTGAAATAGAAAAAAATTGATCTTCCTAAGTATATAAAGCAATATGCCAGTGTTCTGTGTAAGTTTTGTTTTGCATAATGGAAAATTGTAATTTTGGCTTAACATCTTTTTTGGCAATGATTAGGAAATGGTGAAATGAATCAAAAGCAACTAAATAAACACTGATTAAGAAATTCATAATTTCAAACAGAAAAAAATTTTTTTTCTAAGGCATCTATATGGCTCTTCCAGCATGTTAATTAGTATAAACTGAATGTAGGATGAATTCTTCCTGAAAAATAATTTTACTTTGTTTGCATTTTTGTTATACCATTGTAAATGTTCAAAGGACTGAGTTGGAAGGAGTGTGACACTGTTCCATCCATACTCTGCTGCTACTAGAACTTGAACTAAGCCACCATATCTTCATAATATTCCAACTTGCCTAAACTATATAGTTGACATCCTAGATTTATGCATTTCTTTCTGCTTGTAGTGGGTTGAATTGTATCCCCAAAAAAGACATTGTCAAGTCCTAACCCCAGTACCCGTGAATGTGACCTTATTTTGAAGTAGAGTCTTTGCAGATTTAATCAAATTAAAATGAGGTCATACTAGAATTAGCCCAATGACTTTATAAGAGAGAGCAGAGGGAGATTTGGGCATTGAGGCATAGAGACAGGGCAGAAGGCTGTGAGGTACTTTCTTTTTCTTTTTTTTTTTTTGTATGAAGATGAACAAAGACATTTGGTTTTTTTTTTTGTATGAAGATGAACAGAGACATTTATTTATTTTATTTATTTATTTATTTTTTGTGAGGTACTTTCTTATGGAAGCTTATTCACTGCTCCTTTCTTGAAATGAAACCCAGGAAAACATTCCTAGTTGAAAGCCCCATGGCTTTCAGATTGGAATCTACCAATGGATGTTCTTGCTTAGAAATCTATAAGGAGTTTATCTGAAAATTTACTGATTTCATTATTTTAAGATTTTTATTCTCTCCTTTGAGAGATTTTTAGTATGATATCTTTAGACAGATGCATTTTAGATATATTAATTGTATTCCTGTAGTCCATTCTCTAACTTATGAAAAAATTAGGAACTTTCATAAGTTAGAAAAAATTAGGAACTTTGGAGTCATACAGATAAGGCTTTTAATCCCAAACCTTTCTTTAGGACATGTTCAAGCCTGCCTCAGCGTATATGTAACATGCTCACCTTTTTCTCATCTCCTTATGTAGAACCACTTCAGCACCTGCTATTGTCATCTTTTCTTCTCTTTTACTTCCCCTCATTTTTCTGGAGTGAAGAGAAACAGTATTAAGCTTTGAACTGATTTGGACAAGAAAAGAGGAGTAAAATGGCACTTCCACACTCATTTCTTGAGGTGCTCAGTGTTTTCCAAATTGCAGATCCTGACTTACTAGTAGTTAATGAAATCAATTAATAGACCATCTAGCCTTAAAGAAAATACCTAGAATAGAATATATACCATCAGTTTACATTGCCCAGAAAAGGATAAAATTCTTTTTCCTGAAACTTAAATTTTGTGTTTGTGTTGGGATCATATTTATGTGGAATACAGTTTAAAACCAGTTTATAAGCCAGGTAGCTAAATGATGAAAACAAGCTTTAGTTATTCTAATCTATGCTCTCCTCCTCAGCATCCTATTTACTTATGGTGGGGATTGAGTACTGTGACTAAGTTATAAAATAACCAGGATATATGGGAATACCTTTCAATAGTTTTCTTTTTAGTAGCTGGGATTATCTTTCTGGTTGTCACTGAAAGCCTTGTAGCTCTACGGATTTTTCTAATGACTGGGGCATCAAAAAAATGTGATGACTCTGCTTGTCTTTTCTCATTCCTAGTTTGAGTTAGGCTTTACTTTTGAAAGTGTACAATCAAGGAAATATGATTGCTAACTATAGAGATTCTTAATTCTCTGTTGTTATAACTTCTGAGACTAATTAAGTTGCCATAAGACCCATTCCTTTTGCCTGCTGAATGACCTTTATTTAAGAGGTCATATTAGTTCATATGATAAGCGAACTAATAGGTGTTTTATTATAGATATTAGTAAGCTATAGATGTTAGTAAGCTAACAACCAATTTACTTTTATATAAATTCCAATCCCTTTCATCACTGCCCATAAACACTAACTTGTGAAGTTACTTAAACTTTCTAAGCCTAAAATCTCTCACCTGTAATATAAAATATGCCATTGTTAGAATCTTCATCATAGAAGTTAAACGAATTTATATGTATTGTAGGTCAGCATTTATTAAGTGCTTGGTGATGTGGGTGATGTTGCTAACCACAAGATTTGTCATCAAGTGTAATGACCCTCGTCTGCCTAGAGTTGGCTGTTATCATTTGAAAATAGTGCAAGAATTTAATTAACATTGCTCCCTAACAAAGAGATTAGAGTTTAGCACACCTGGAGGGTTGCATTCTGTTTATATTTTGAGAGTTTCATGATTTGGATCATTTCCAAAGAAGAGTGACCCGAAGTACTTTAAAGATGTGGATTTCTTCAGTGTGGAGCAAAGACATAGAGGCATGATAGCATAGTGGACTTGAAGGGTTGCTATCTATGGTACATAGATACATTTATTCTTTTTTTTGTTGTTGTTGTTCCCTAAAATAAACCTGGTGTAGATTAGAAAGAAGAAAATGCTTAGTTTAACACGAGGGGAATGATCTGTTTACTCTCAGAATTTTGAAAAATGTAATAGGCTGACATATAAGGGACCTATCTAGTAGAGAAAGATAACTTCTGTCAACCGTGTTGTGGGGGGATATAGGGGTTTGGTGAAGTGATGGGGTGAGCACTGAAGTCTTCTTTCATTCTGAGATTGGACGTCTTTGCCACTTTCAGTGTCTGGACAGCTCTTGCTTGGACTAAGAGTGAAGGTAATAGAGTCAGATAATACAGACTTTACGCAAGGCAAAATGGCAGGCTTTTATAAAACTGTATGGCAGACATGGAGAATGTGAGGCTTTATTTTCTGTAGTGTCTTGATGTTATATAATTATGCATTATAAACTATATTAAGAGAATATACAATTATGCTTTAAAATCTTATATTTTAAAAGAATAATGTGACATCCTCATGATAAGCTTGGGATTTTAAGTCAAGAGGAACTTTAGGAGACCCTTAATATAAAAGCTCCTTTCTGAAGCCAGATTATTTAAAGATCACAGGGTTGTCTTGTCACAATATAGCAAAAATCTTTATTGATAAGCCTGTTGCCACTGGGAAAGGCATCTGCAGATATTTGATAGTGCTCATTTTGTAAGAGTAGAAAGAGTCAAAGGGTTTGAAAATTTGTCTGATGATAATTTTATTTGATATCTCCTACCTCATGACCAATAATTCATCAAGGTAGGTTAGCATAATTTTTCTGACATCACAGAGTAGCTATGGGTAATATATTCAAATGTCAGCTATATTGTGTATGAAAATGTCGTATCTTCAGACGTACTTTACAGAGATGTAATCAGTAAAATTTTATAATGCCCTCATAAGTTTAAGATTTTCACTTTAGTTCCAAAGTCTAGGGCTACTGATCTCAGACTTTCTAGTATTTTTATATCTTGTGGCTTCCGTGAAGTTCAAACTTAAATTTTGTTTTTTCAAGAATGGGATGACAGTTAGGATATGACATACATATTCTTACCTGGTGTTTTAAGTTCACACTGAAAAACAGTGACCTCGCTACCACAGCCTAGTCGTGGGGGAGAGTTACTCTTATTAATAAAATAGAGACCACTCTGTCATTACACTTATTTAGTAATCATTTTGTCCTAAAGCTCCCTGGCCTTTCTCTATTATCTTTCCCAGAGTGAAATGAAACAAACACATCTGCCATGGTGAGTTGGCATCCTCTCCACAAATTAGTGGCTAGCAGCAGAATATTATAGAAGTCTTTCTGGGCATACTCAGACACTGGCATTTTAAATATCTTGGGAAAGCAGATGTGCTTTTACCCATTTTATTTTCTGTTTGGAATTGCCCCTTGGTTTCAGAAAATGTCCAACAACGTTTTCAAACAAGTTATTGAAGAATTGAAAAATAACTAATTTAATAGTCTATGTATTACAGTTCTTTTAAAACACTTTTGAGAAAATTTAATAGGAGTATCCTCAAATATTTATGTTAATGCTATCTCTCATTATGTTTATTATGTCTTTTAATGCTTAGCTACTCTATTATTTTCAAGTACATCTTCAAAATCAAACCTTAAATTATTGTGCTACAATGTACCTCTTTACTCTGAAAACCTGTATTATATTAGACAACCTTGATAAAACCTTTTTTCTTGAGAGAGTACAGTGGTGAGTAAGTAGAGAAAATCTGGAATGAGTGTCCAATTTGTGTGAGTATTTCTGCAAATACTCTTTCCTATTTTAAAGTTATTTTGAGTTCAGGGTCTCACTTAGAGACATATAATAAAGGACAGTTTTTTTTTTCTGTTATCTGACAAAAGTGATACCTGTGAAATCTCTTCAGAACTGTGTCTAAAAAAAAAAAAAAAAAAAAAAAAAAAAAAAAAAAGAACTGTGTCTAATATTGCAGAAAACATAGTCCAAATAAATGAGACACACTATTTTTCCCCTTGGTTTTCCTACATCTGTTTTTATACTCATATACTTATTATTAAAGTCTATGTCACATATTCATGAAATTTCTGAAAGAGAAGTACAATTGGCAATGAAAGTGGAGCTAGATAATTCTTAAGTTCAAAGATATAGACCTTAATTTTAAATCACATTTGGGGGGATCCCTGGGTGGCGCAGTGGTTTGGCGCCTGCCTTTGGCCCAGGGCGCGATCCTGGAGACCCGGGATCGAATCCCACGTCGGGCTCCCGGTGCATGGAGCCTGCTTCTCCCTCTGCCTGTGTCTCTGCCTCTCTCTCTCTCTCTGTGACTATCATAAATAAATAAAAATTAAAAAAAAAAATAAATCACATTTGGTTTTTTATGTATAAAATTTCTCAAAATACCTACGATCTCTTTCATTTATCTGCCTCATGGGCAGAGAGTGAAGAGCTGTAGTAACATTTTAAACCTCTGTTGGTTTCATAGGAGATGTATTTTAAAATATCTGAAATGAGAATAACTTGCAAATAATGGACTCTGCTAATCCTGAATGTGAAGGTGTACACCTGAGTGTATGTTTAGGAGGGTGTTGTGTGCACACGCATGTGTGTGTGTGTGTGTGTGTGTGTGTGTGTGTGTTTCAAATTAGGGAAGGCCTGCCTGAGAGAGTAGTGTATAAAATGTGCTTATGTATTTCCTTTTTCATTTCCTACTTCTCATATTTTTAGCTATGGAGGATGAGGGATAGGATGGGAGCCTAGGACTTGGCTATAGAGGGAGACAGGATTGAAAGATGGAGAACTAGTATTTGTAGCCTTATTGATTAGTCCCAGTGTTTTATTTTTTTTTAATTTTTCCTAGTCTTCTAAATTTTACCTTGTCATTTTCCCTTGGATATTAGTGTCCACAAACTATTTGTTAGTAACAACTTTAAGTTTGATTTTTTTACCCATGTTTCCACTTTTCTTTCTGAAGGCCAGCTCCAGCTTTTTCCTTCTGCAGCACTTTCTCTCAGTGACTCAATACCCTGATGGTATTCAAACTCTTCCACGTATTATCACTTTCTCTGCATTTCTCTGTTTTTTTAATCGGGAGTTTGTGTAAAGATAGTCTTAGCTGTTAGAACCCTTTCTGGGTCCCCTTATAATAACCTGTGTCTCCCACATATATATAAGCTATCCCATGCCTACCAAATTTTATTAGCTTGTATTGCAATTACTGGATTTATTTGTTGCCACCTACATGTGGAGGGTAAATGTTATCATGTCAAGGAATTTGTCTATCACAATCAGTCTTGAAGTTCTAATAGTTAATATTGTATCTAGCACATTTGCAGGGTAAGATGCATATATGAATGAAAACATGGGCCACTTCTTGCTTTTCTGTTTAGAAATTTTGCTGCTATTGTTTTCCAAGTCTCATTCCTCAGAAGAAGGTCTACCATACCAATGATTCATTGCAAAATAACCAAAGTTGGGGGCATATCATTTGGAATTAGAACATGGTTTAGCATAGTGGCTTTCAAATACTTGCAAGCAAAATTTAGTATTCACTGAATACTGAGAAACTTCTTTACACATCAAATTATTTCTGCATGTCAGTTTAATTTCATAGAAGTTCATTAACCTGTGGAAGTGTTTGTTTTTGTTCATTTGTTTATTTTACTGAACCACCCTGCGTCTGCTGGGAAGTATAGCTGATGAACTTCTTAGATAGGCATCTGTAGGTTTTAATCATGGATAAGTTTGGCAGTATTTTTATTTAATATTTTTGTTGTCCCATTTATCCACAAACTCTCTGTAACATCTAACGTTTGCTTATTAAGTAATTTTGTTCTCCTAGAGCAAAACCCATTTATTAGAACTCCTCAAAACCAACTCACAAATTCCATTTCATAAATTAGAACTCCTCAGGAGCCAAGGCTTATAACACGAGACAAGAGATCCAACAAAGATTAACTCTGTCAGAGCACACTGACTGCTGACTCTCTAAGACGGTGATGGTGGTGCTCCAGAACTGGCAAGGATGTGGATGATGGCAAAAGATTGAAAAGAAAATCCTTCCCCCTCAATCCTTATTTTTTAAGCTGGATTCTCCTTCTAAGGTCAGAGTAACTGTGTATGATATTATTATCGGGGAGTCAAAAGAGCAGGTTAAACAGGTAATTGACCATTTTGTACTTTACAGTGATGCGATTGAAAAAAATTGGGACTCAGAGATCCATGCATGGAAATAATCACAGGAAAGTCTTTTAAAAGTCCCTAGAAGTGCTTTGTACCCAGTGAGTAGTTAGTGAATATATATTTATTTTAAAATTTTTATTTATAAGAATATTTGCAGGTTTTGTTATTGATAAACTAGTACTCACTGTTCAGTCTTCAGCAAGTAATAACTTGAAGTTGACAAATACGGGCGCTCTATCTCCAATTCCTCATGCAAACGGATGTTCAATTTGCCAACATATAGAATAACACCCAGTGCTCATCCCACCAAGTGCTCCCCTCAGTGCCCATCACCCAGTCACCCCCACCCCCCACCTACATCCCCTTCCCCCACCCCTAGTTCATTTCCCAGAGTTAGGAGTCTCTCATGTCTGTCTCCCTTTCTGATATTTCCCACTCATTTTTTCTCCTTTCCCCTTTATTCTCTGTCATTACTTTTTATATTCCCCAAATGAATGAGACCATAATGTTTGTCCTCATGCAAACTGAGATAAGGTTATTATAAAGAAACATGTTAATGGAATAGATAGAAAATAATAGGCACAATTAATAAATCTGGCATATTATTGATGGATTGTTAGTTATTTTTGTGGGTTATGCATGCTTAAAAAAAGTGCCTGATTATTATTATTTCTCATGATGTTCTATCTTTTGGCTTTTTGCTTTGTTGTTGTCATTATTATTGTTCTCTTGGGGCAAATGATTACTTCTTTGAGACTGATCTATAAAATGGGAATGTGAATACTCCTGGTAATGAAAATTGAATTAATTAATTAATTAATTAAAATATGTGTGTGTATATATATATATCTACATATATATATAGAGAGAGAGAGAGACACACACACACACACAGACAGACAGACAGACAGACAGACGACAGACAAGAGAGGAAGTAAGTGCATTCATCAGTATGCCTGACATTCTAAATTGGTAAATGTTCATTTTTCCCACACCCCTTCTCCTTTAGATGTGTAGTGAATTTCTTTTCTTTTACTTTTTATTTTATTTTATTTATTCATGAGAGATACAGAGAGAGAGAGAGGCAGAGACATAGGCAGAGGGAGAAGCAGGCTCCATGCATGGAGCTTGATGCAGGACTTGATCCCGGGACTTCAGGATTAGGCCCTGGGCCAAAGGCAGGCGCTAAACCGCTGAACCACCCAGGTATCCCTGTAGGGGATTTCTTAAGACCATAGCAAATTGTTAGTTGGGCACATGCTCAGGATTCAGTAAATGTTTCTCTTCCTAATTTTTATCTTGCCTCTTGAGTATATATTAATATGTATTATTCAAATAATAATAGGGTCATAACGTATTTATTAATTTCTATGCATTTTATGTATCAGGAAAATATTTCAAGCATCATATTGTCACCTCAGGACTGAGCCTGGACTGAGACACACATAATCCATTGGACAGAAACCCTAACTACCCTTATTCTCACACAGTTTTTTTTGGTGTAAGTCCTCTTTTCAGTGCAATCTGTTACTTCTTAAATATTCTTATTGATAAAAATTCTGTTAGTAGGAAGAAATGAATGTTTTCTTTCCTTCTGTTTTTATACTTTTCCTATATCATATCCATCATCTGAAGGATTTTTATTTTTAAGCTCAGTGGTTTAAATTGGGTAGTTAAAATTACATAATTATATAAATTCATGCATTCTGTTTGTAAATGCATTTTAAACTCTGATAAAATAAATTATTTGATATGAAAACTATATACTGGAATGTTGGTTTGTGGATTAACTGACTAGTAAAACAGGGAAGAGGATCCTAGAAGACTCAGAGTTCTCTTAGAGACATGTTTTCATGTTCTTTGAGTATGTGACTTGTCTCTGTAGCTATTATTAAAAGAATGTTTACCAGAGGTGCCTGACTTTTATTTGAATTCTATTAATAGATTTCATCTTTATAAAGTATTCTTTTGAAGAACTCCTTTGGTGTGTTTGACTATATTGCTTTAATAATGGCAGCTCTCATGGTTTAAGAACTATTTCTCTTTACTAGCCCTGAATCTGGTACCATAAATGACAGGGAGGTTTTTTGTTGTTGTTGTTTGCTTAATACTTTCATTCTCTCAGTGCTAGGATTAGGATGGTCAATATATTTCCCAAGCTTACTCTGTTATTTGTCCAGTGGCTAGTAAACATTATAAATGGATATTGCAATTGGATTTTGAATCAATAACTTCAGACACTGAACTATATGGTTTTTTAAAAAAATTTTATTTATTTATGATAGTCACACAGAGAGATAGAGAGAGGCAGAGACACAGGCAGAGGGAGAAGCAGGCTCCATGCACCGGGAGCCCGACGTGGGATTCGATCCCGGGTCTCCAGGATCGCGCCCTGGGCCAAAGGCAGGCGCCAAACCGCTGCGCCACCCAGGGATCCCCTGAACTATGTGTTTTAATGAGAAGCTGGGTTTTCCTTACATTGGTCACATAGTACTATTAGTTTTTTGATGATATATCAGAGTCAGAAAAGACAAATAGAAGCACATAAAGTACTATGAGTTCTTCAAATTCCATTTTAGTTCATTCTCCTGGAAGGCTTGCCATGGTCAACCATAACTCTCTGTGCTATGCTTTGCTACTTTGTCCACTCTACATTAATTTTGAAATCATATATGGTATTTGCTCTGAATTTATTACTTATTTAAATACCTCAGTTCACTCTTAAGAAAAAGTTGTATTGATATTTCCGTGATGTATCTAACCCCTTAGTTGGTATTGGCTATATGGCTTATTTCAAACATACCTTTAAGAGCCCTCTGATGTGTATGTAAAGTGAACCAGAATAGTAAATTCAAATCTCTGTGGGCTTGTCTATTTTCAGTAGGAATAAAAAGGAGTCATGTTCTATTTCATATGATCTTCTCACCTGAGCATACTGAATGCTTACTAGTCAATTCAAGAGGAGCTTTGTGATGCCATTAATAAAATGTTTAGGCAAGATTTTGGAAATAATGTATATTTCTCTGGAATATTCTTTTTAAAACACTTATCTTTTAATGATTTGTCTTAGGATTGGTTATATGTATTATGACTTTCAGAATGAACTCTGATTTTGTGATTTTATCCTTGGGTACAAATAGTGTTTTATTTTTCCCTTGCTTCAGAGGAGTAAGATAAATCAAAGTAGGGGTCACCTTTAATAATAGTCCACACTTTACAAATGAACACACAAAAGCATCCACTATTGTGTTGAAACTCCAATTAGTTTTTTTCTTTTTCCTGAGCTCCATGGTGCTGATTATAACATTTTGATTCTAGGGATAGTTCTTTCATTCCACTATAATATTGCCATGATCCCAAGCAATGACCTAGTTATCAATGCATTAGTCAGGGTGAAATGATATAGAGTATAGGTTGTAGAACTAAGGGTGAAAATATTACCATCTGAGATGGTGGTAGAAGAGAAGATCATTGTGGTTTTGGAATGTTCGATATAGTAAACATATCTGGCAAGTATATTTAAAACAAACTTTTACCTATTATAACTTGTTATGGGAAAGAGTGGGGGAGAGAGGGAGAGATTGAGATTTGATCAAAGAAAATGTGGCCACAATTAGGGATGCCTGGGTGGCTCAGCGGTTGAGCATCTGCCTTTGGCTCAGGGCATCATCTGGTGATCCTGGGATCGAGTCCCACATCGGGCTCCCTGCATGGAGCCTGCTTCTCCCTCTGTCTCTGTATTTTTCTCTCTGTGTCTTTCATGAATAAATAAATAAGATACTTTTTTTTAAAAAGAAAGAAAATTTAGCCACAATTTAATCACGATTCTTTATTCCTTATCTCGTAGACTACCAACACTGGGATGAAGCTGAAGGTTTTGTTTAATAGTGACATATACAATTAGAATTTTTTCTTTCTAATACTTGTGATAGCTGTGAGGATATATCATTGGAATTTTCCCTTTCTTTAGCAAATACATATCTTTAAACTTTTAGTTGTTTTTGTTATTGGCTTTGTTACTCACATATCTGATTTTTTTCATGTTAAAGGCTAATCTGTGAAATTTTAAGGTTTTCCTTCATAGTTAAGTGCCTTTTAATTTAACCAGTTTAAGAATAGTATTAGGCTGCTATTTGTGTGTGTGTGTGTATGTGTGTGTGTGTTAAGATCAATGATAAATTTGAATTAAGTTCTTATATCAACATATAATAAGTAAAATCTTTTTAGAGCAAGAACAAAATTTGTGATATTTTTGAGTATTAATATTCTGTGAGAATACGGATTGAGGCTGGGACTCTCTACTAGGTAACATAGTTAACACATACTAATAAAAGCAGTGGTATGTAACCAGCATGTAATCCAGTAGAATGTAATCTCCTTAATGCATGAAGTTTGTTCTGTTCACTTCGTTTTTCCAGGGAGTAATAGCCATACAGTAAATATTTATTGAAAGTAGCCAGAGAATATATAGTTAAATAGACTAAGGAATTGTAATTTTATTTTATTTTGTTAAATATTCTATTTATTTATTCATGAGAGACACACACACACAGAGAGAGAGAGAGAGAGAGAGAGAGGCAGAGATGCAGGCAGAGGGAGAAGCAGGCTCCATGCAGGAGCCTGATGCAGAACTCAATCCTGGGACTCCGGGATCACGCCCTGGGCGGAAGTCAGGCGCTAAACTGCCGAGCCACCCAGGGATCCCCAGGAATTATAATTTTAAACTTATGCTTGCTGATATATAGTTTTGCTTAAAAACTTTTTATCTAATTAGAATAAAATTGTAGGAACCGAAACGAGTGTCAAAAGATAGATATACATACCATAAATGGATTTCATTTCTTTTCTAGGGAAAATAGCACATGACTGGCAACATACTGTTGATTGGCTTTGCTGACAATCACACATTTTGCTCCACATTCGTTTTATACATTATTTGTATTCAACTAGACATGTTTATTTTCAGAAAATTTGAATTTTATTATATAGTGTAAATTAGAAAATATATAATTATTTAAAAATCATTTTTATGAAAAAATGTTTTTCTCCATACAAGGTGAGATCAGTTGACATTCACAGTAGTATAAACTTAGAGTTTTATTTGTTATAGGTAAAGTTTGCCATTGCATCTATATGTATCACCAAATTGAAAGTTAATATACTTTAAGTACTTTGACTAGAGCTTAATTTTATGTGAGGTTTAGAAGGTAACATAGGGAGTATGAAATACCATTCTTATTATTGAAACAAATGTCTTTTTGTTCTCACTGGCAATTCAGATTAAATTATAAGCAAGTAAATAGGATCATGATTTGCTTTGACCATCTGTATTTATTCGACTGTAACAAAGATACTTCATTTCAGTGTTCACTGTTAGGTAACTATTCAAAGTGCTTATTTGCTACAGGTTTTCTAGGAAAAATGTAGCTTGAAAGCATTTTAAGCTTTATGCTATGTTTGTTATAGTTCTTCAGGCATATAGGTTTAAAAGAAACATACAAGATACCTGAGCAAGTTCTTGCTGACCTATGCAATACCTGCTTCCTAATAGGTCATATTTCAGCTCTTATATTTTTGACAAATAGCCTGGCTCTAAAAAGCTCTGTCCGTGGTGCTGAAACATCTCATGATGTATGAGCATGTCTTACTGATAAATTCTAATGTCAGCCGCTGTGTGATAGTGATTCATCAGGTTGTAAAATTTGCGTTTGGGAAACACATTGAATTAGCAAGTTTCATATTTTGATGTATTAAAATTAACGCAATTTGTCCTTTCGTTTTAAAGAGTTCATAACAATTACCTTCCACATTGTTAAAAACAGCAGGATTTAATTAGAAACTGTCAAGGCTATCATAAAAGCAAATGTCTACATTAACAAATAAATTGATATGACTACAGTGCTGGAAGTGTTTACAGGCCAGTGACATGTTGATAACATGAACCAAGCTATTGTAAGAAAAGTTAAATGTTTGATTATGAACAGGTACAGCAGCAATTAACATGGAAGCCTTGTAGCTTTGTAGAGATAAGTGATCTGCATGTAAAAAGTATGGCTTATTATCTTAGATGGTTTTTTATTGTTTCAGGATATTGTTTTGTACACAAATACATTTATTTTGCAGGATTATGGGTTTTGTTTGGAAATATGACTTAAAACCCTAAAAGATTTTGGTTGTTTTCTGCAAATGAAATCTTTATATTTCTTATTTTAGATTCTTTAAATAATTAGGAATGTTTTTGGCACTTCAGTTATTCTCATTTTTTAAGCTGTGTTTTTTAGGTGTCTTAAATATAGTCATAGAGAACTACACTTAATCTTTTTCTTTTACTCTGTTTTTAAAATATTTACTTATTAGAGAGAGAGAACTCATGCACACACATGCACACACACACATACACTCATGGGAGGGAGGGGCAGAGGGAGAAGGAAAAAAGAAACTTAATCAGACTTTGCACTGAGGTCAGGGCTTGTTCTCACAACCCTGAGGTCATGACCTGAGCTGAAACTAAGAGTCAGACACTCAATCACCTGTGCACCCGGATGCCCCTCTTTTACTCTACATCAGTCTTAGAAGCTTTTTCTTTTATTACCAAAACTTCTCTCTCAAATTTTTATTAAACTCTGGAATTATCTGATTTATGTCATTTTTATATGACAGTGAACCAAATAAAAGGGAAAATTTCAGAAAATTGTACTTGAAAAACTTATTCTATTAATAATCCAGTATGTTTAAAGTTTTAAAATTCTAGTCTTAAGAAAATCCTAATCTTCTAAAATTCTAAAATTAATTGTTATCCTGAGGAAAAGAACCGTTCAATCTGATCAGAGCATACTTCAAGTCAGCATCAACTAGGTTAGTTGCTATACAAGTATATAAACCTTCATTTTTTGAGTTCATGTGGTTATTACATTTGCAGCACAGAAAATTATTAGATTATTTGCTTATTACTTCAGTCAGGCACATTAAGTGTTTAGAATCACAGAGATTTGAATATTAGACCTAAATCATAAGTCCTAGAACAAATTGGCAATATTTTCTGCAAAGCAAGCAGCTTTCATTTGAGCTACTATTAATTATTAAAATAAAATTTTCAGTTCCTCAGATATTGGATTTATATTATGTGAACTTATCAATTAAATCTATTCTAAAACCTGCTTGTTAAGAAAATATTTAAGTGAATACATGATATCCTTGAGGATTTGTTTCTGTCAATATAGGGTTGAAGAATGTTGTTGTTGCCTTTCAATACTGATAAAGAACTCCAAATTCACTTCTGTGTTTTATAAAAATGTAATTACAGAACCCAGTAAAAGTGTCTTAGGATACCAAATTTCATTATAAAAAAACAGTTTTAAAAAAATGTCATTTAAATGATACCTGGTCAGATGACATTTCCCAGAAATTATTCTTTATTTAGAAACAAAAACAAGACAAAAGCAATTGGTTTTAATCCAAAATGTATTTTTTTCTTATAAAAGAGGCCCACATACTCACTGTGTCTACTCTACAGAATTTGTCCATTTTATTACACCACGTGTCAATTCAAGTTACCTAGTCACTGCAAAAACTCGTGGCTAATATGTGTAATACAACACAGGAGGAGGTATTGCTCAGTTCAACTACTCTTATATACTTAAAAAAAATACAGAAATGTTTTTGTCCACTTTAACTGTAGTCCAGACATAAAAGTTACATGAAAGTTCTAGAAAATGGAATTATTTTATTTGGTTGCCACAGTACCCTTTGAAGCCAGTTAATTAAAATGCTGAACTTGTACATATTTCCCTTGGTCAGGAGCAGCATTGGTGAAGCTTAAACTTCTTTCTAGAAAGCAATATTTCTCTGCCTTTTTTTTTTTTCAAGCACAGCTGCAGTCTTAAGCTTTTCTTTGAAGTAGGTTTAGTTAGTTGTTTTTAGGACATATTTGTTGGCACTCCTATAACAGTTGCTTTCACTTCCAATGCTGTACTTTTTTCTTTGCCTGTTTCCCAGAGGTTGATTAGAGGAGGATAAAGCTCACTAAATGTGAAGGTTGGTTTCTGTAAGTAATTCCTCATATAGCTATGTCCACCATCACAGTTCATTTCTTGAGAGAGGCAACTGTAAAGACATATCACACCAATAATCCCTAGTAAACCTCCAAGGCAGGCCATAAAGGTTGTGGTGTTACTCTTTTCATATTCTCTTTGATCAGGGTCCAAACTTTTTGTGGTGACGTTTACACATTGTTTTCTGGTTTTTTGATAGATGGTGGGGATATCAATACAAATTTTATACTCAGTTGATGGGTTCAGGTGAGTAAGATTATATACCTTGACATCAGATGGTATTCGAGCACTTTGGGCAGCATGGGAATTTTCAGTCTTGACAAAGGCTGTCCACTTAACACTGGATTTGAGAATTTTAGAGCTTGCTTTCCAAGACACCAGAACTGAATTGGCCTGAACATCTTTTATTTTAATATTTAAGGATTCATTGTTATCCTGGGGAAAAGAACCATCCACTTTGATCATAACAGACTTCAAGTCAGCACCAACCAGGTTAGTTGCTATGCAAGTATATAGGCCCCCTTCTGATGGGGTTATGTCATTTATATCTAGTGTGCCTTCAGAATGTACATAGAACTTGTCTTTCAGAGTATTAGGTAAGAGTTTTTGGCCAGAAGGTGTTATCCAGTAGATTTCAGGCTGTGGCTCTGCAGTAGCTCTACAATGCAGGGAAACATAGCTCCCAGCTTCTAAATCCAGATTAGAAGGAAAGCTCTCAGGAGCTATAAGAGGGAGACAGATTTCCATCATTTCCCTGAAATGCACCTGCCGAACATTTTGGCCTTGAAATTCAGGTGGGTCCACGCAAAATAGTGAGTCTGGCTCCATAAATCGAATGTTGGTTTTGTTCATATTAATCCAACGGATGACGCAATCACACCTGATGGGATTGCTATGTATGCTGATCTCCTTGAGGTTTGGCAGAGACTCAATTGTACCATGGTACAGGGCACTAAGGGCATTGCTGTTCAGCATGAGTGATTCCAGCTTGGGTAGTCTGAAAAATGCATTTGGGTGAATGTAAGACAACCTTGGGTTGTTTGTAGCTTCTATTTTTCTTAGATCTGGCAGGTTATCCACAGCAAGACTGTCGATGGAAATCAGCTCAGGCATATTATTTATTCCCAACTCTTTTAAGTGTAGCATATTGCTGAAATCACCTCTCCGTATTCTATTAATGGGATTTTTATTTAGATCCAAGAATTTGAGGTTTATAGCTTTTTGGAGAGCAACATGGGGCACTCTAATAAGCCTGTTGTCGTAAAAAGAGATGCTTTCTAAGTTTTCAAGTCCAACCAAGGCATTATCTGGTATTTCTGTGAGGTTTATACCAGCTATAACCAGACTGCGAAGATTGATAAGCGGCTTAAAGTTCATGTCTTTGATTCTGATGATTGGATTTTCCCCAATCATCAGAATCTCCAGATTGGGAAGAGCGTCAAACCACTTACTGTTGATCATCTGCAATCTATTTGAATTGAGATGAAGTCGAAGAAGATTATGTAGGCCAATAAAAGCTCCGGGGGAAATTGTAGAAAGCAAGTTGTGATTAATATAGAGTTCTTGTAAGTTGCTCAGTCCAGACAGACATTTTTCAGGAAGCTCAGTTAGTTTGTTTTCCTCTAAATACACAGAAAGAAGCTGAGGCATCTTTTTTACATTAATATTGGTGACTGAAGATAAATTGTTTTGAGATAAGTCCAGGCCGGTAAGGTTTACTGGAAAGTCTATGGAGTATTCAATTTTTGCAATATTGTTAGTCTGTAGGAGCAGAATCTGTGTGTCAGCAGGCAATCTGGCTGGGAAATTTAAAAGACCTAAATCGTTACAATCCACAGTAGATGCTTCCATATAAATGGATCTGGGTGTAAACCAAGGCCTGATTTCACATGTACATAATTGTGGGCAATCCGCTTTTTTATCTACAGCTTGTACTAGTGTAGTGATAGCTAGGCCAAGTAGCACATGAATTCGGAGTGGCATGTCCTTCATCTTAGCTTCCTTCTTCAGAAATTTAATGGGTCCTTAAGGATTCCACAGTGACTGCTAGGAAGTTCAGTAAGAGTTGATTGATAAGGAAAATAGTTGCATTTGTCAAATGATGAATGCCATAAAACTGCAAAGTTTTTCTTCATGGAAATAAGTGCTTGTGTCACAATTGTCTTGTCCAGAAATGTCATGCATATTGGAAAAAAGATCACTGTCCCCTTTATGGTAGAATATTGGTAAACTTTCTGAAGATGGAGTATGTATAGATGGTCACAGGAAATTGAGCAATTCATTTATTTAGGAGTGTAATATTCAAATCCCATGCTTGTTCAATACTTGCAGGAATAGCAGCATGATGCTGACTATAATAAAATGGAACATAAAAGAAAAAAGAAAAGAAGAATTAGTCCAAAGGAAAAAAATACCATAATTAAATATCCATTAACTGATTGTGATTTTCTTACATATAATATTGTTTAGAGTTTACAATTAATTCAATATGTTTTGATGACTTTGTCCTTGTTATGACTCTCCTTGGCCCACACATTGGACAGGCTGAGAAACTGAATCTTTAGAAGGCTGGTGTTATATCAAACATAATGAATATGCTTCCAGTATTTTTTTTTTGTTGTTATTTCCAATCTTTACTTGTTCACATTTGGTAATTTTTTTTTTTATCATATTTGTCATTCTCTTTGACAATTAGTTCTAGGGAAAAAGATGAAAAATCTTTCAGTGATGGTGGCTTGCTTTTTTCTCTTAGAGAAGAAAAATTAAATGGTTATAAGTAAATAATACTGTTCACTTACAATCAGATGAATTAGCCTATGGTTCCTCGGGTCCCCAGGACACAACATTTAGAAACAAATTCATGTTCATGAAATGACCGAGAAGTAGTGGTATTTAGCTGGATTTTCCCTTTTTCATTCATATTTCTTTCCCTAGTCTCCTTTGTGTAAAGTGACTTGAATTTCCCAGTGTTTGGAAGAGATTGTCTAACTTGCCATAGATGTGCCTGTATGTTGTCATTCTTTACTGAAATTCAGATTAATGTTTGACTTTTATTTTTCCCTGAAAATAACTTATGTTCCATTAGTCACTAACAATTAAGAAGTAACTTTATTACATCAGTAAAACAGGCACTTAGACATTCCTTCTTTTAAATGGATACTTATGTCTTTATCACATGAAAATAAGCAATCCAAAACCAAGTTGCAGTTTTGATATGTGCTGTATTTTAAAATACCATACTACTTTTAGATATATACTCCATCAGTTGGACTGCTGGTGAGCTCTTCCTGCAAATGTACAGGACAGCTGGAGCATGCCTGGGCTTTTCATTCTGGGGCTTTTTGCCTACCAGCAATAGTGGTCTGCTGAATGATCATTTTGCAAATACTGTAGACTCGTTCTAAGATAGGTGCTTCAGTGACAGGGATAAATATATTTGAAGATGTGGCCTCTACAATGAGAGAGAAGCATTTTTTTAAGTAAAATATTATTTATTTTTCAAAATTATAAAAAATTTGCATTTCAAAGTCACACCTAATTATTTTCATCTTATCCTTTTAGAGATGTGATTTTTTTAAAAGATTTTATTTTGAAGTAATCTCTAGACTCAAACTCATAACCCGAAGATCAAGTGTCACATGCTCTACTGACTGCCAACCAGGTTCCCTGAGACATGATTTTATCTAAAAACCAGATCATGAAGTTCAGATAACATATTAAGTTATCTTGAATTAAAAGTGTTTTTGCTTTTGTTTTTTCATCAGTTCATCTGTTTGCTGATCGAAAATTCCACTTTTTTGTTTTTTTTTAATTGAAGTTCGATTTGCCAACATATAGTATAACATTCAGTGTTCATCCCATCAAGTGCCCTCCTTACTATAAAATTCCACTTTTTAATTAAAATTTTTTATTTTAATTGATGTATAGTTGACATACAATATTATATTCATTTAAGGTATATAACATTGTGATTCAACAGTTCTATACATAACAAGATGCTCACTCCAATAAGTGTAGTTATCATCTACTGCCGTACTCAGTTATTATATTACTGATAATATTCCTTATGCTGTAATTTTTCATCTCTGTGACTTATTTATTTTATAACTGGAAGTTCATACCTCTTACTCTCTTTCACTTATTTCACCCATCTCCCCTCTGGCTTCCACCAGTGCATTCTCTGTATCTATGAGTCTATTTGTGTGTTGTTTTGTTGTTCATTTGTTTTACTTTTTATATTCATATGGTATTTGTCTTTTTTTCTGTGTAACTTACTTCACTTAACATAATACCTTCTAGGTCTATCAATGTTGTTTGCAAATGGTAAGATGCCATTATTTGTTTATGATTGAGTCCTTTTTTGTTGTTGTGTTTTAAACCGGACCTTCTAGCTATTATTCCTAATCTCTTGTAAGTAGACTGAGTCCCTTTAGGAGATGATCTCCTACAGCTCCTTCTTCACTGAAGATTCCTGTTAAATTTGGCCCCTAGGACCCTCCACAATCTGTGGTCTCTCATCTCTTTCTCTTTGTTTCTCCTCATCTTCTGCAGTTCTGCAGACAGCCTTCACTCTGTCAGCAGGGCTCTGGGCACCTCATCTTCTCCCTGTCTAGAATTCCTGTTTCTTTGTTGTAAGCTAACTCTGTTTTTTGTCAAACCTTAGTTCATGCATCACCTCTCTGTGAAGCCTCCTGTATAACCCCTTCCCTCTGGCTGTACCTCCCTGCCATCCACAGTGATCCCATGGTCCTAGCACACATCTCTGTCAGAATATTTACTTGATTCTCTGCCTCAACCAGTATTCATCTCCTTGAGATCTGGAGGCCTCTCTGCCTTTCCATTCTCAGCTCCTGGGCACGGTAATTAGAATGTAGTAAATTCTCCAGAAATGTTTTGAATGAAAGGATAACTGAGTTATATTAATAAATGTATATATTCATCTTCTCTACATATAATTTAAGCAATTCAATCTGTTTAATTTACTAATTTCAATATTCAGCTGCTTTAACTTGCATAAATCTATTACACAGAATGCATGTTGCCTATATTACTAAAATCCAAAGACTAAATTTGAGTATAATCCAAAGGAACATTAGGCATTAAAGAAAAGTCAGTCTAATATTATATCTGCAGTTTATTCCTTAATTTATTCAGTCAACATTTAATGAGTACCTTCTGTGTTCCAGTTACTGTGTTAATAGCATGAGAATAAAAAATGACCTGGACATGTTCTCATCCCTCCTTAAGTTTTTAGTCTGGAGGGAGAAGCACAAGTAAACAGATGGTTACAATTCACTGTATAGCTGATACGGGAGTGCATAGGAAGGATACCTGAATACAACTAAAATAGAAATCTACTTCCTCTTTCTTCCAAAATGGAAGAAAAGCCTAAAGTACAAAGTACAAAATATTTTTCTGCATGTTCCCATAAATCAGTCAGTTGAAAACTAAGAAAACATAACTTCTGCCAATTAATCAGTTAAATCGACTTTCTCCGGTAGAGCAAAGGGAGGCCTATATCCATATGTTACCGACAGGATTAGAAATATTTAAGATGAAAACTTATTTTGGGGGACATTAACCTAATAATGCCACTTTTCAGTTTGAAATTCTTCTCTTTTCTTAAATTATATCTTTGTTTAATTAGAAACTCTTTTCTGAGCTCATTTCATTATTTATATAGCCATATGCCAGAAACAACCACATTTGAACTAGATTTGTTCTGGAAGCTTTTGAAAATAAGGAGAGTTGTTATAGTAGTGAGCAAGTCAAATTTTATTTCTCCAGATCTGTAGGAAGAAATTGTCAGTATGAGAAGCACAATGGAGATGTGGAAATTTTGCCTTTCTTCATTGTAATATTGATTTTTTCTCATGTCTTTGAAAATGATTATGGTACTTTCACTAATGGACTCTTTGGCATAGATTGTTTTCAGGATAGTAAGGCAGTAATAATATCTTATATCTTAATGCTTTATGGTTTTTAAAGCCTTTTCTTATTCATTGTTTATTTTATGTTAATAATGACCTTGTGGGGTTAGCTGGAAGATAACTTAAATTCCCTTTTTTTTTTTTTTTTATTATAAGAGTATTGAGACCCTTCAGCCAGAGATTACACAGCTAATAAATGATGGGTAACAATAGAACCCAAATTTTGTGTTTAGGCTTGGCATCTCTTTCTAATTATCCACACTGCATATCTGTACATATGCAGAGATGAGATGAAATAATAAATAAGCCATACAAACTCTTGTTACAGTATATACTCCTGACAGTGTATGCATTGTCAATAACTAATTCTCCTCTTTTTAGGGTGGACATTCATGTATATGGTCCTACTCATGGGAGCTAAGAACAAGCTCATAATTAACTATTTTCTTTTCAGTTGCTTTTTAAATGTAAAACTATTTTAGAAGGTCATTTTTGTACATTCTTTTAGTCTTAAAGGTGACTGAACTTTTATTATATATTAAAGCAAAATAAACTATAATTGAATATTATAAGAGTTCAGAAGATAACGTTAATGACACGTCACCAGGAATGAAAACTGACATCTCAGGGAAATGTATTATAGAAAGGCTCTTTTAAATGACTTGAATGAATGAGTCCTACAAGTTCAACATCAGCCCTCATTAGAACTTATCGTTTATCTACTTTCATTTATTCTTCCATCTGTCTTTCCCTAAATGTTTGCTGAGGGCCTACTGTATCAGTCACTGTGCTTTCATTTCTAATCTCATAAGATTTCTAAAAATTTACAGATTAAAGATTATTTTTCATTGACAGAATAAAATTTGACAGTTAAGGCTTTTGTGTGTGTGTGGAGGGGGAGTTGGTTCAGAAGACCTTTAAAAAATTTTTTTTAAAGATTTTATTTATTTATTCATGACAGACACAGAGAGAGAAAGGCAGAGACATAGGCAGAGAGATAAGCAGGCTCCATGCAGGGAGCACGACGTGGGACTCGATCCCAGGACTCCAGGATAACACCCTGGGCCGAAGGCTGATGCTCAACTGCTGAGCCACCCAGGTGTCCCTAAAAATTTTTTTTAAAGCATTTTAAGTTGTGGAATTTAATTCAACATAGTGCTTTGTGTTTTTAAATTTTTTTCACAGTATCTTTCATTTTTCTTATTGGCTTCTCCATGTAGATTTTACCTAACAAAGAGTCAAAGTCCTAAAACATTTTATATTTCAAATTGTATGTGTAACACATGTATAATTACTCTGGCCAACAGCATGAAACTTAACAGTTTAGGATATTGAGAGAAAGAAATGTTAGGACTTCTCAAATCTTACAATATTTTTAATACTTTCGGATACTCATTATAACTTGAGGCTTCTTCAATCTAAATAGAAAGAGAAACTGTTTCTAGACATAATTATATGTGGAAACTTTTAGGGCAAAAGCTTCCTTTTCCTTGATCAAAAAATTCTTTTTTCCTTAGCTTCATCTGTGTTTTATCACTTAAGAAGCATTATTGAACAACTACTTTTTGGGAGACACTGTTGTAGCTGCTGGAGAGTCAGCAATACATCAGAGGCAATATCTACTCACCAAGTTTGCAGTTATCGAGGGTATGCATAGTGCTGTACAACAGACTTGACATGATAAAAGTTTATGCAGTTCTCCGTGGATGTACCAAAGAGGGGATGCTTAGTTCTGGCCATCTAACCAGAAGCAGCCTGGATGTTCTGTGTTCTGTTATGATGCTGATTTAAAAAAAGAAAAAACAACTAAAGTATACTGGGGAGGGCAGCCTGGATGGCTCAGCGGTTTAGCCCTGCCTTCAGCCCAGGGCATGATCCTGGAGACCCAGGATGGAGTCTCATGTCGGGTTCCCTGCAGGGAGCCTGCTTCTCCCTCTGCCTGTGTCTCTGCCTTTCTCTGTGTGTGTCTCATGAATAAATAAGATCTTTAAAACAAATTTAAAAAAATTATACTGGGGAAACATGGTGGGGAAGAAGATTTAAAATCCACTGTCTTTCAGATGAATTTTTACAATGCTAAAGCTTCAGAACAAAGTGTGCCTTCTTTCCTGTATCTTATTATGTGTATTATAAAGACTACAGAATCAGGAGAAGAGAAACATTTGGATATTTAAGTTAAAAAATTGGTGAAGATAGGAAATTGCCATGGCTACATTAATGCCCAGTTTTTCCTTTTCTTCTATAGCAAATTACTAGCTAAGTTCATTTGTGTAAGGAACTTAAATTCTATTTTCTCATTATGTGACTTTATATTCCTCTGTTGTAAGACTTAATCTTTTTTCGATCCTGATTGAAGGTTCCATATCCCAAAGGTGGTGTTGAATTATACTATATGCATTTCTATGAAAGAGTATTCATTTCTCCTTGAGAAATATTTATTTTCCAGTTTTTCAAAACTAATTAATTGTTTGAATTTGTAGATCAACCTTCAGGGAGTAGTTAATGGTAACTATCTTGAATAGTCTAGTGAACGTTATAGTATTCATCTGTTAATGAAAAATCTATATAGGGGAAGAAAATTTGCTTTGGATATGAAACATGGGTCAAGTTACTAGATGATCTTGTAATTGTGGACAGGACATCTTACTTTCCTGTACTTCAAGTTATAGATTATTAAAATTTAGGAATTGGTTATATGACAGTTAAGGTTCCTTCCCATTCTAAAAGATATATACGTCTCTGTGAACATGAGTGGTTTTTAGAAAGATGTCTAAAAAATAGTTGTGGGTAAACTGACTTACTCAGTTTTAACCTTTGTATGTAATTGATCACAAGTTTATATTCAGCACCCTAGGCCTATGTCATTAATATGTTAGGGTCAGTGCATTCTAGTCATGAGGTTTTGAAACACTGTCAGATTAATTTCCTGGAGTTATTGCTATTTTGTTTCATGTTTATATCTACACAGTAGTAAATGAAGAGAGTTACCTTAGTCATCAAATTAAGGCATACTAAGCACTGGGTAAGTAAATTGCCTGGATTAGTTCCCTTGATTGAAAAATGAGTTGTCTGGGCAGCCCAGGTGTCTCAGCAGTTTAGCGCCAACTTCAGTCCAGAGCATGATCCTGGAGACCAGGGATCCAGTCCCATGTTGGGCTCCCTACATGGAGCCTGCTTCTCCCTCTGCCTCTCTCTCTCTCTCTCTGTCTCTCTCTCTCTCTCTCTCGCTGTGTGTGTGTGTGTGTCTCATGAATAAATAAAATCTAAAAAAAATGAGTTGTCAGTAAATATTAATATTGACATATATACAATATAACCATTATGATTATTTGCTAAATTGGAAGATAGGGATTTTTTTTACCTTTATTTATTTGAGATAGAGAGCAAGCACAAGCTGGGGAAGGGGCAGTGGGAGAGAGAGAGACAGAGAGAGAGAGGAAGAAGCAGACTCCCTGATGAGCAAGGAGCCTGATGTGGGGCTCAATCCCAGAGCCCCAAGGTCATGACCTGAGCTGGAGGCAGATGCTTAATCGACTGAGCCACCCAGGCACCCTGAAAGATAAGGATTTTTGATACTATTGAAGTTTCAGCCACCTGGATATATTTGGTATCATATAAAATCAGCATTATTTTTGGTGTTGTAAATTCTTAGGTGGAAATGGTTATAGAGATCCATTTGTTCTCAACCTAATTTTGAACATAAAACCCTTTGTTCACATAAAGTCTTACCTGTATTTACATTAAGTCAAACATAGGAAAGAAGATCTATTCTGGTTAGCATAGGAGGTAGGGTGGTGGTAGAGAGTGTGGGAAGGCAGACATCTGGAAAGATCTAGATGGTACCCAGCTTGGCTTTCCTGCCCAGAGCATCTGATTCTAAAAGGGCTCCAAAGATCTCACTTTCTGAACCATCCATCCTCTCTTAGAAATAAAGTAGTGGAGGCCCTCAGAGATGAAATGACTCATGCAAAGGTGGTTTATTCTAAAGTATTATTGAAAATTTGGAGACTTTAGTCATTATTTCTAGTGCAAATTCCCCCACTGTCATCTCAGTCTATAGGCCTGCCACAATTAGGTTTATTTCCCTTGGCTCTGGCCGAATCCAAATTGGCTTGCAAGGTGGGAAGAATCCCCAAGTGTGATGTGATAGCACTCAGCCCTCAAGGTCAATATTAGCTGCCTAAGGAATGGGCAGAGAAAAGGGAAATGCTCAGGAAGATGGTGGGTATAGTAGTAGCCGTTAATAATAATAATACATCAATGCCAAACATGTCCTGTGCCACTGGTCTCATACCTTACATGTATTCTCAAAGGTAAGCCTCATGTCTGCTCTTTTTGTAGACACTATTATTATCCTTACTTTATATATAAGGCCAAAAAGGTTAAATGACTTGCCAGTTCACACCCTCTCAGATATATATTCAGATCCCTTCATTTTGCCTCTGAAGCCCAGTCTTGTTAAATTAATTAAGCAAGGAGGCAGTTAGACTGAAGTGGCCCATAACCAGAGGCCCTTGTAAGCAAACCAGAATCTAAGCCTGCAAATGCCTCAAGATTATGAAATAGAAACCTACGAGAACCAGCCAAGGCGACTTTAAACTAGAGTTAATCAATAATTCTCTTTTTTTGCTCCCACATTGTCTCTATAAGTCTCTCTTCAACTGCCTGTCAGTGGAGGTGCTTCCAGTTTGGTGCTGCCCTACTGGAATCGATTTTCACTCAAATGAACTTGAAATTTTAATACTCTTCAGTTTATCTTTTAATGCCAGTAAACTCTACTTTCTCTCAAGTGTTTATTAACATAGCACCCATCATCTTAGCTTTTCAGAAAGGTGTTTCCTTCAACTAGATGGGTATCTGGTTTTTCTTATTTGTTTCTCCTTATCTGGTTAAAAAAAAAAGTTTTATGCAAATGAAATTTCAAAGGCAGCTAAGTGTTGTAGAATAAGAAAACCTGTTTTCTGGGTCAGAGTTTTGCTGTGCCATTCTCTTAGTTCTTTGCAAAATGTGGGGTTTGAATGAAATTTTCACTAGTGTGTACAAATTGATTATTAATATTCTATGAATCCCATAGAGATTTCCTATACACTTGCCATTATACAGAGGTATGTTGGACTTAGAGCAAAATTATTTTTGTTATTGTACTGAATTTATGTGCTGAAATGTAATGGATACCCATACAGTTCATGGATACCATCATTTGAGATTGATTTCCTTAGATTCTGGCATTTTCAGATTCTCACATCAGATATTTTGAGATTCTCAAACTGGCTTAGAGTCTCTGCCCTTATGATAGGAATAGCTATAGGTACAGAGAAAGAAAGAAGAGTAGATTTGATATTATTTTGTGTCCCTGTCATGTTCAAGACCTTATATTTGAACACAGAGAACATTCCTGCAGATCTGAAATCATGTACTATTTCCATCCCTTATGAAATTAAGCCTGCAATGAATTTCTTTTAGAGAAACCAAGAGTAACTTAAATAGCACAATTCTTTTTTTCTCCCAAATCCTAAAATATGCTGTTAGGCAGATTTTGAGGGAGTCTTGGACTTTTATCTTTTTTTCTTCTACTGTTTTCAGATTTGAGACTTGTGCTATGTGGGGAGATCCATAGGAATAAAGTAAAACAGGGTCATATAGTTTTCTTAAAAAAAAAAAAACAATTCCAAATGCAGCACCCCCAAAACATGAGATTTGTGGAAGCTAGTTAGAGCATAGCGACAATCAAGTAGGATAATTTTCAGTGCAGAAATTCCTTCCTTATAATTTTGTTTAAAAGGTGAGGAATGAAATCCGAGTCTCAGAACTGTTTCATATTGGTGTAGTGATTTCGGTATACTCACAAATTACCAGCTTATCATGATACTGTCATTTCTCATTATGAAAAGAATTCTGATTTGTATTTATTTTTAATTATAGTTTTTGCTCAACTGAGCACTTCATTAATAGCATTATATGTGAAGTTGATTTTTGTACATGATTAGCAAAACAAATGATATTTCTAAACCAGAACTCGTCTCTTTATGCTTGACGTCTATGAGAATCACTTCATGTATTGAGGAACTGTATAGTAAAACATAGCAGTACTTCATTCAATATTTTGTGAGAGCCAGTGAAGTTTGGTTGCCTAAATCGCTTTTTAAAATCCTTTTTTATTATTCCCTTGTTATTTAGCATTTGTTTAGCCCCAAGTTGTAGGCGTCTTTGGGGAAAAGCACTCACATATGCATTATCCTTAACATTCACTAATGTTAGACTGTAGTATAATCATCTTATTTTCCAATTTGGGAAACAGGGTAATGGAAATCTTGCTTCAGGTTATAATTGAACTATAGATCTCTATTTGGGTGATTGACGGTACTTTGGCAGCAGGGTGCTGAAAGCATGCAGACCCAAGAATTGAGAGAAGACCTTGTGATCTGTAGTGACTTCATTTCTAAAGAAAGATGCCCCCTAAGTGCTATAATTACATAAGTTTTGTAATACTCTTAAATAAATAAGCTCAAAGCTCTTCCAGTATTTTCCTTTATGCAAAAATAATCTTAAGGACAGATAAATTTACATAGACATTTCATTATACTTTCAGGTTTTCATTATGTTTGTTTACATTTTACATGTGTGTCAAACCATGGCATACACAAAGGGAACCAATTTTACTAGGGTGAGAAATAGTCTATGGAAGGATTCTTAGGACATTTACAAATTTATAGAGATTTTGGAGACTATTTTTTACTTGTATCTCAGAAACAATTTATGTATTTTTATGGGCAAAATAATTACTGTCTTGATAAAATGTGTGCATGCATATACATGTTTATATGAAGATCCCTTCTGTTCAAAAAATCTTCAATGTGATTGACTAAACTCTCATACTAAAATTTCCCATTCTGTTCCAATTTTTATTCCTATCAGTAGATGTTAAGGATAATTGATTTCACTAGGCATGAATTTATATTTAAAAATTTCATGTGGGTGAAGAGGAAAGTCTTTGTATATATGCTTTCCTTTTTTCCTTGATACTTTTGATTTCAAAGAGCTCATTCTTATTGTTCAGTTCCAGTTTATTTGGGAAGCTAAGACAGGGGGATAATTTATTTGTATATGATGCCATCTTTTTATCTTCAGAGGCATTTCCATCTACCTTTGGAGATAGCTTCCCTAGCAATCCCCTGATTGAATGACAAGAACTACTCACAGCATTGCCTTATAGTACAGTAGTTTGGAAATGCATGTCTCATGGAGACCTGCTATCAATTATTCTACGTTTCAGATGAAAGTGTTTGGGGTAATTATGCAGATAATTCAAGCAATTTTTAAATCATTTTCTTCTACATGAAAGCACATAATAGGCATGTGTGTGTTCCTCCCACCCCTCAAAAAAAAAAAAAAAAGAAAGAAGAAAGAAAGAAAGAAAGAAAGAAAGAAAGAAAGAATAGTTTGTTCTATATTGTTGCTGCAAGTAAATGCCTTTATACCAATCTCAGAAAGGATGACTTCTTAAGCATAGATATGTTACAGAAGGATGGTAGCAAAAAAAGGTTTTCATCACATCTGTACTCCTTGATTAGCTCAGTTTGGCAGAACAGAAAGTCATTGTAAAGAAGATAAGAAAGCCTCTGGACAAAAATCTTATGATGTACTACAGATAGAGAATGAAGAATATTTTAGTTGCAGTATTATTAGAGAAAACTCAAAATTACATTCCAGTAAAGCATGTTCCTCTGACAAGAACTGAGAGCAGAGAGTCTCTGGGGAGTTCAGTTTCTGTTCTGCATATGATAAAATATTGTTTTTCTTTGCTACTAAACATAACAGCATAAATATCAGTGTGTTTTATATTTTTACTAAGGATTATGAAAATAAATTTTGAAAGGAAGTAAAATAAAATGAGCTCCTATGATTGAAAAATTTCTTCAAATGCAATGAACAAGAGAATAAATCATAGCACCACATTTCGAGTGTGTCATGGGTCAGCACGTGGCTGCCATAAGTTCAGTGATAGATGATGCTTTTCTGTTATTGTAACTTAGAGCTGATAATACTGATATGGTCTATGTCATTAGTTCCTTAGTAATTGGCAAGGAACTATTTATCTATTTTCATTTGGAAAGTGCCAGACTTCCTTCATGCTATATGACTTCTCCCTAAGACTCCTGACATACTGCTTAAAACAATGGGGCCATATTTGTGTCCAGAGCTGTAAGATTTTAAAACAGAAGGACAACAAAAACTTCACTGAAAGCTTGAAAAAATCTTCCTGGATTATGGTGTTGAGTCTCGAAAGTAACCATCAAGGAAAAGAGGCAGTTTACACGTCTTTGTGCATGTTTGCATCTTCCAGTGAGAAGACACTCATTATTAAGCCAGTCCTGGACTCTATCTCTAATGCTTGTGTTGACAAATGATCAATGGGAGATGACCTGGTGGTACTTTGAAGAAGTCTGAAAGGGCAGACAGAGTTAGTTCTTGGATGTGTAGAGGGTCGGTGAAGCTTTATTATATGTTTCATGTGTGGAAATAAAAGGTACTACATGCAAGTTAAAGCTGTGAGTTTCCTTCTTCCTGACACCTACTTTACAGCCACTTAACTTTACAGGGATATCACAACAGCTGTTTACACAGGGTTCATTATGTAGGCCTGCCTCAGGGTGACAACCTTGTGAGATTTAGTTGCCTAAGACTACCTTGAGTTCATTAGAAATTATTATTGACAAACAGGATCAAATTAATTCATATTATACCTGCTCATAGTGGGCTTTATAAGTTTCCAGGGATATATGAACACTACTCTTTAAGGATTAGACTACCTCTGAATAATGAACATTTGAGGGAATGTGAGATCCTTAAAAATAGTGACATAACAAAAGAAATATGTATTGCCTTTAGGTAATGAATAGAAAGGACTAAAGTTAAATGAGGAAGTAAAAAAGGCAAAATGGCTATTTCTTTGAAATAGAGAGTAGTACAATTTGTGGTGCCTACCAAATTTTAATTTTGTGTTAATGGGCTATATATAGGTCCTCACTAACATACTTCTTTTACAACAGCCATCTCTTGAAGAGCTTGGGCAATATGCTAACTTCAGCATCTTTTTTTGGGGAGGGTGGGGTAGGTTGCACATGGCTAGAGAACCAGTTATGGAAAAAGAATTCTAGATCTTAATGGGAAGAGAGAGTACTTTCATAATAATGAAAATTTGCACCCACTTTACACTTAAAAGCCTGGAATTCAACTCATATGTGGATTAGATGAAAACTAGGTGGAAAATATCTGTTTGAAAGAATTTCTCAGTGATAAACTCTCTATAGAAATTTAAGAAAATGTTTCAAACTATCCTTTTAGGCAAAGAAAAGCAAATGGTTTTACAATATGTTATAATATCTTCACAGAATAGGATTTAATATTTTTTATTTTTGATTACTGGATTGCAGTTATGAAAAGACATTTTCCCTTCACTCTATTACTTGATTCAAAATCTAGAATCCTTTAAATTTGATCTGGGACATTCACCTAGATTTACTATTCTCATGTGTCCAACTGAAATTACTTTGTGAAATAAAGTTAATTTACCATTAATTTCTATTGCAGGAATAGTTCATATTGCTCAATGAAGAATTAGTCAACATTGATTTATTTTATGAGAAACTTTCTCTGAAGCTTAAGAGTTGTATGTATTTTTTACTTACTGTTTTATATTATGTTCATATTTTACATGTCTTCTTCACATACAACCATGTAATAAAGTTTAGATAAAACTACTGTGGATTGGAGTTCAAGATTTAAATTGCAAATAGAATGAATTTTTTTTCTGATTTCTGCTTATTGTAATTCATGTTGCTGGTTAGTAAGTTATATCTTTATGATTATTCCTGGTGTTGTATAGATTTTCTTGGAAGGTAGTTTTGTTTTAGTGAATAAAAGCTCTCCTTAACATAGAAGAATTAAACTGTGTCAGGATAATGAAGAATATGGAGTTGAAAAATTTTAGTTTGATTTTCTTTAATGACTGATTCCCATTAATTGGAGAAACATAGATTAGAAAAAACATATAATTTTCCCTAGTGTGGATTTAATTCAATATCCATGGACAGATAGGGTTATTGATGATTTCTTGATCTTTTCATATTTTACTACGGTCCTGATCCTAGAAATTCTTGAAGGTCCTTGTCATTTCTGTTAATTTCTTATTTCTATCATATAACAATATCAGCAAACAAAAACAATAAAAGTAATGGCAATCATAATTCAATCAAAATTCTGCTACGTTGTTGACATTTGGTTCAATTTCCACTTACGTCCTTATTTTATTCCCAAAAACAATCCTGCTGGCATATGCTGCTATACCTTCTTTACAAGTGATACCTTATTATATACCAACTTATCTAAAAGTTCTGCTTTGAGTCACTATCTCTGTTTCATTTTCCTTTCATAGCCTCTAAGACTTTCAGAAAGGATTTATTTACTTTTGGTTTATTGCTTGCCTCCCACCACACCAAACCAATTTGGACGACTTTTCTCAAGACTGACAGACTTTTTGGTTTGTTGTGGGTGGAGGCCAGACCTTGTTGGTTGCTAGTTGATAGTGATCAAGTAGAAAAGTAGTGATTATTTCAACAGCCTCAAGTTTGTGTCTTTAATGAAGCCTAGTTGGAATACAGAACCTGTGCTGGAAAATGATACTTACAGAAGATGCTGTTCCCCTAAGTTCTTTAGGGCATAAGAAAACACCCTTGCTGTAATAAAATTCATATATAATCTGTTATAGAAAAGAGTTAATGTGGGAACCCTGGGAGGCACAGCGGTTTAGCACCTGCCTTTGGCCCGGGGCGTGATCCTGGAGACCCGGGATCGAATCCCACATCGGGCTCCCGGTGCATGGAGTCTGCTTCTCCCTCTGCCTATGTCTCTGCCTCTCTCTCTCTCTCTCTGTGTGACTATCATAAATAAATAAAAATTAAAAAAAAAAAAAAGAAAAGAGTTAATGCAAACCAAAACAATAGCTGTTCTGAATCAGGTTTGGGCAAATATTGTTGGCACTAAGTTTCAGCAGAAGCACTCAGAATTCATGAAGCACATATGAAATGAATAAAATTTACTTGGAAATTTAAGTTCTGTATACTAGATTCTCTAATATTATTAGCAGAGTTGGAAATATATAGGATGACCCAGAGCTTTGAAATGGACAGTTGAGCAAAGAAATCTTTGGGGGTTCATTATTATCCAACAATACTGCTCACTATATCTGAAATAATAAATCTATGGCTTCGACATTTAATATGAGCATGAAAAACATTTATTGAATCTCCTATTGGAGATTATAACTTCAGGAGCACCACAATTAAAGCATGTGAATTAAAAAAATTCCTTTTGGACATAGTGAGATACAAATATGCTTATTGTGCATGTGCAGAATCTTTTTTATTCATTGCTTCGTGTCGGTCGCCTCTTCTTGAACATGCTTTTGAGTTTTTTGATGAATAGAAATGGGCTTAATGTAAGTGTGCAAAGGAACAAACCAAGACTTTTTGTGTGTGATCCAGAGGGCTGAAACTGCCCATATTCCCCTGTGACTGACCAGTTGAGTGTAAACTATTTATAACTAAATGCTGTCAGGAATCTTCACCCTGCTGGAGGACTGGACTACAATGTGAGGTGATTTTACATGCCTACATAATTTCTAGTATTAGACTTTAAATAAAAACTCTCCTTATTCTGTGTCCAAGAAGAAAGGAAGGAAGAGATGGAGGGAGGGTAGGAAAGAATAGAGAAAGGAGGAAGGAAAACAGGAGGGAGAGAGGGTGGAAGGAATCTCTGAATGTCCACCAGCCTCTCTTTCACTTTTCAGTGAGAGAAACTCTAAGTATTGTCTATTCATGAGCATCTGCAAATCACATTGCAGCTTAACTGTCTCTTTCCTGATTTAATAGAAACTTTGTTTTCTAGGATTTACATTCAGAGTAATTGTTTTTGCATTTTAATATAGTAAGAAGTAGATTGAATAAATGCATAACATATTAGAAATGCTATTAAGCAAATGATTCTATGTGGTACTATTGAATGAATGTTTTCCTTTTCTCTTCTGAACAAAACACAAATTTCTCCAATTATTTTTAAATTGATTGTTCTCTATTGTTGCCCAAGGAAAAGTGGGAAAAAAAATCTATTTGTGTGTTCATTCCATTTCTTAGTATGATTAAATGGAGCAGCAGACTAAGAAAGACAGCATACAGTCAGGTATTTTTCCCTCCAAGATCTATAAAGGGCACTTTTATCTGCATACTGCATAGATAGTATTTTCACACACTGAGGCTTCAGTTCCTGTTACCTTATAGTTATTTATATTATAAAATCCCTAGTATATTTTATCAGCCGTATCTCCCCAATCTTTGCCCTGTTTGACTTTCTGCCACAAAACAATCCTTTAGTCAGGCCTATGGTGGTGAGAAACTCGGGAGGGTTTTCATATGGCATTTGTGATGATGATGGAGGACCTATCTGTTCTTTCTTCAAGTGGACCATTTTGCTTGGCTTGCTCAAAGTCCCCAAAGTTCCAGAGAGAAGAGACTTAATACTATTGTTTCAAGAGCTGATAACTGAGCTCTTTCAGAGTTGAACTGCCCACATCAGAGCAGTATCTGGGGAGGTTGAAAAGTTATCTAACTGGCCATTCAGTAAGGAGAACAATGACTGGAGCTTTTATTGTTCTGTTTTCAGAGCCTTAAATGTTCTACATATTTCCCTTCACTCCCTTAGGTCCCAGTGGAGAAGTAATGAGGGGATGAGCATTCTTCTTCCTGTTTTATTCAGCGTGGAGGTGTTAATTTGCTTGCTCCATTGTGCACAGATGTTGGAAACCTGATGTGTTCCAAGGTCCCGCATAGCATCTTTGTGAACAGACTATGTTATATGTTACTGTGAGATTAAGAATGTGCTTCCATGAAAATTAATGATCTTTTCTTTGCACCTTGCTCTTATTTTCGGTTCAGAAAAATAAGCTTGCCCTTGCTGATGCTTTAAGAATTGAGCTCTTGGTGTATTCCTCGGCGTATCATGCGTGAATTCAATACATACATCGGTGGAGTTAAACTGGCTAAAAGAGCTGCAGATGACAAAAGTGGGGATGCTATATATGACAACGGCCCTATCACATTCATGTGACTCAGGCAATCTGTATCCATCTCCTTTATATTTCTGTGGATTCTTTTTTCTTTCCTACTTGCATAAATTGGTAGTATACATGATAGAAAATGCAAATGACAGAAAGCAAGCCCATTTTTAAAGCTATGCAAAAGTAAATCTACTGTCAGGAGATTTGTTCCCCTGGGGCGGGAGGAACAATAAAAAGGCATGCTGTATTTGTGTCTTAAAAGGTACTTTGAGGTTTTTGTTTTGTTTTGTTTTTCCTTCCAGCAAGCTAAATAACACATGACAGTTGCCACAGCAACCCATTTTTGTGATTTGCAGAATCGGGGAGCAAACCAGATGTAAATTGTCAGTCAATAAGTGTCTGTTGTCATAGAAGATGGTAACATATGCAGTCTCATTTGGTCAATTTATATACTTTTGTGGTGTTTTGTTCTCATCTGCTCTTCACCACGTGCTGTCGTGAATTAGTATTCCATTCTTTGGCTGCATAATTTTTTGAGTTTCATACATGATGTTAAGTGGGATAACTAGATGTCAGATTCATAGAAGGTGGTTGTTGCAAAATAAAGGTTATTTGACATCTGTTTTGTCATCTTTCGACATAGTGACACTTGGATTCTTTGGTTTATCCTAGGGAGAAGAATCAAATTAACTCTTAAGGGGCACTTTAAAAGGTTTTGTGGTTATTTTATTTGGAAATGCAGATTTATTTACAATTTATTTGTAAATTCTCAATCTACAGAAATGAGTACATTTCTGTTTTCATGATTCTTTTGTTGTTTGTAGCAATAGAAACTGTTCTGCACTGGGAGTTCTTGGAGTCCATGGCCATGCTTTTGTATCTGTGCTTTGGCAAGTGGATCCACAGTTTGGACTCACCTCACTTCTAACTGCTATTGTACCTGTAACTCCTCTGTCCTTCCTCTTATTTTTTCTTCTCTCATGTGTATAAGACTGTCCCCTCCCTCTGCTTGCATTTCCATTCTTCCCCATTGTTCCTGAAGTCATGACTCTCTTGTTCCAGATTTTGCTTCTGCTTCCAGTGGAATGAGAGCCTGGGTATTTGTGTGTATATTTTAAATTAATAAATAGTGCAGGTTACAACTTCCCGGAATACACTGATGTCTCTTCCCCTGCTTCCCCTTGGCAAGTCCTCCACATTTTCCATCCCTACTAACAACCCTCCTTTTCCCCACACCTAAAAATCTTTCTTTAGCAGGTGCTCCAAAAAGCCAAGTCCAAAAAGACTAGGTAGAGGGATTAATGATGAGGTTTTTCTATTATTTAGCACCATTTTAAACTACTGCTGGCAGTCATACTTAATACTTTCATGTATACGATCCCCTCCTCCCTCTTTAAACTGAGAGCAGCAGCAACTGAAGTGATGGTGGTAGTTACTCAAGTGACAGCATAATGATACTCAAAATATATAAACTGGAAGCACTAGTGGCAGATGTGAGAGAACTTTTATAACGAACGGTTATATTGGGTAAATCTAAAGCAGATGACAAAAGACATTGTTTCATTCTCTAGACTAATACTGGACTGTGGCTTACAGAACTATACATTTATGGGACACCAGGACACAGAGGGAGTGGGTGAAAGAGAATTGTATGACTCTGTCTCCTCTCGACCTGGGGTTCCATCCTTTCCAACTCTGTAAAACCAGCTAGAGCTGTGAAAAATGAAGGCATGCATGATGGAAGGAAAGAAGGAATTCTTCAACAGTAGGACTCATTTCTCTAGCAAGGCTGACTTTCAGAAATGTTGCCTGAGTATAAGCCCAAACCCAGAGATATGTGGTGTTAAGCTTGAAACTTGAAAATGAATATAAAGCCTTCCCTCCAAAGCAGTATCATAGGAATATCACTTCACTCTTCCCACTTTACCCCACACTTAACCTTAAGATTCCTTAAGTAGCCAATGCAAATGCTTGATCTGATTCTCCTGCTGACTCTTAAAATGGTGGTCAGTACATGCAGCCTAGTAATAAAAGGATCAGATATGGACTCTAGTTCTTTCTCTTCCTCTGACACTGATTTTTATCTATTAAAAGATAGGTGATGACAGTATCTGCACAGGGAGATGTCATGAAAATTAAAACAAATAGTGCATTAAAAATTGTTAGTACAAAAAAGTTCTTACTACTGCATCAGAAACAAAGTAATCACTAAATGTTAATCACTATCAAATTAATAATAGTAATAATAATGCTTATAGCTTATTAGAATATACTGTAATTTAGACTAATTTTGGAATTGGAGATGTGAGAACAGGAGAAATGGCAAAGCAAAATGGACCTACTTGAGATGGTATTTGACTCTTAATTTCCATTAAAGATTGCAGAATTTTATTGGCCAGTGGATTTTTTCTCCCCAGAGTTTTCTATGAAAATAACTCTTGAAAGACACCATGGTATTTGTCATCTCAGTTATATGGCATGTCTTAGAAGAAGAAATTTTATTGGCGACCAGGTACACGTAAATGTTCCTAGACTTAATTGAAATGTTTGAAAACTGGAAAGAAACTATGAACAGATGCCAAATGTTTTTAAGTCTAATATTTGTGTATGTGCATGCATGCTTATATTAAGATGGCACTGGAATAGGTAGAGAAATACAGTTGTTAACGAAATCTACAAAAATGATAATACCGCTTTTCTGAGGTGATGAAATAGGACAGTTGTCATTTCTTAAGATGTGGTTACATTTTGGGGGAAACAAAATTATACATAGATTGTTAAAATGTAACTTAACCATCATTCATTTGTATTCACAAGAAGGATTTTTCACATGAGAGAAAAGTGAGAACTCTCTCTTTGAAACCACTACAATAAATGGACATGGTGGTATTGAAGAAGTCATGTTATTGTCAGCAATTTAAAAATTTTAGTGCAGCAACTCAACAGTTTGAGTCCCCATTATCCTAGACTCTGCATTCTTTGGGGTGAAACTCACGACAGAGTCTTAATAAAAGTTCTCAAAAATAACTTGGCAATGAGATTTATAATTTCAAAGATTGCAGTTATTTTCTATGTGTTGTTAAGTTTCTGAGGACCCCGGCAAAGAAGATTAGAGTGGGATGGTCTCAGAGCCTTTTAAATTTGGGGTAGAGTGTCTAAGAAGAGAGGAAATTTCCAAAGGAGTGGCACAAAGAACTGGGATCGTTCTATTTCTGTTTTGGATGAATATGAAACTTTTTGTAGAGTTGTCATTTCTTGTATGTTTTTCTTTTTAAGAATTTGTCTTTCTCTCTCCCTCTCTTTGCCTGACTTAAAAGGGAAACAAAACAACTCTTCAGCTAAAATTGCTTTAGGGCACATATTCAAAACCCCAGTCCTATATACTTAATATGCTTAATGCAGCAGCAGCAACATATTACTGTCAATAAAATGCTACTCTAAAGAGGCATCTTAAAAAGTGAGTGGAGAATGAATTGGGCTTCTGCAAGACTCCCAACAACTAAGAGGTTGTACATATGTGGGTCCCTCACAGAGAAGGCTCTGCCCAATTTCCCTACAGGGTTGACTTTGGGAACTCTGGGTCATGATGGTGCTTAAGAAAATGAATGATTTGGGATGCCCTGGTGGCTCAGCGGTTTAGCACCCGTCTTCAGCCCAAGGCATGATCCTGGGATCCAGGATCCAGTCCCACATCGGGCTCCCTGCATGGAGGCTGCTTCTCCCTTTGCCTCTCTCTCTCTGTCTCTGTCTCTGTCTCTGTCTCTCATGAATAAATAAATAAAATCTTAAAAAAAATAAAATGAATGATTTGACAGGAGAATTTGGCCCAATGTTTTTGAAACCCTACCATCACAGTTAACATGCTGTGAAACAACCACTAGACAAGGATTGAATCACCTGGTTTCTAGTTCTAGTTATGTATTTAAGTAATGAGTCATTTTGAGCAAGTAACCTAAGATCTGTAAAATCTCTCTCAGTTTAACAATTCTGTTATACCAGCTCTGACTCCTTATATTAGTCAATGACATTTGAAAGCAAATCAGTAGGCAGTATAGAATCCACTCATTACTGATGTCAGTGGGCAGTTTCTGGGTGACCCTCAGTTGAGTTGGATGTGAAATGTAGTAGAGTGCATGAAAATAGGAGTTCAGGAACATGTGGGAATAAAGGGTATCGTCTACTTCTGGTGATACTCCCCCTGAGGATATGCACCCTGCCACACACAGGCATTATCTGAGAGCCAAGAAATGACTATAAATGGCAGTAGAGAATGGGACCATTGTTACCATACACTTACAATCATATTACTAAAAACATCCACTTGACTGTCAGATCCTTGATCAAATCCTTAACTCAGCCTATTATTCTTATAAAATCCTTATCAAATCCTTAACTCATTAGACATTATTCCCAGTGTCTTTTGGGGAAAAACACAACATGGTAGGCCTATTTTAGGAATATTTTATCATTTCAGGCAATTAATTGTTTGTCTCAAATAAACAATCTTTATAAACCTGAAACAAGAACGACAGACAATGGACAAAGGAAAGGGATCTGAAACTTTAACCTTCAGTTCTGAATCGTTGTGCCCCGCCCCCAACCAAAAAAATCACTAGGGATTCTTATATTCTTCCAGACATTCTAATATTCTGTGTTAAAAATAAGTGCCCAAGTGAAAATGATGTAGCTCATCACAGAGACAGCCTAATAAATTTTGCTTTCACATTAAAAATGAAGCAAAATATACAAACATATTTATAACATTTAGACAATGAATTTATAAATACTTTGGGAATATGGTGCCTTCAAAAATCTTGACAGAACGGTATCTCTTAAGATGGGAAAATTTAGAGGGATCAATAGACACATTTGATTCTATTTGCTGTGTCACACATACATCATTCCTTATCAAATCTTGAGATCCTATTTATGGACTATCCTATATCTATGGTGATTGAGTAAATGACCATGATGTGATGTGTCTAAATGAATGCCTAAGTGGCATATTATCTTAGAATATCTCTTCTTTCAAAGATTCATAGACACCTCAATCAAGTAAAGTACAGAGTGGCACACTGATTTATAATTGAACATGATTATGTCAAACAGGAAGCCCTTTGCTTAAGTGAGGTTAAGAACTCAATATACCATTACCTTCAGTGCAGTGTAGAAAGGAGTGGAGGCAGGATGTGGCAGTCAAGGAGTTACTGTTCTAGATAGGAAAAATTCTTTATGGAGCAGAATTAAACTTTCAAGTGTTCACGATTTTTCCTAGGTGTACAAAATATTTAAAAATATTTCAAACAATATTTCAAATATTTCCCAAATCTGATAAGAAACATTTGAGGGGGGGTGGGGATTGGGTTGAAATCCTGTTCTGTATGTTCAATTTGGAAGATATTCACTGTAAAAAAAAATTCTTATTCTGTTACTGATTTGCATTTCCTAAGAAATGATAAAGATCTTAGCTATTCATAAGTCCTTTTGGAATTCAACCATGATTTTTTTAAAACACACTACACTTCTGAAGTTACACAGATTAACGAGAATGTTTGAGTAAAAAATCCACAAGTAATACTTTTACTTTAGGTTAGTTGAGTTATGTTAAGTGTTCATTATGTCACTTGTGAAATGCTATCAGGTTGCACCAGGTGGCAAAACTGTCAAGTTTGCTTAATTATTATATAAGCTTTCTGATCTTTGCTGAGAAGCTTAAAACTATAGAAGAAACCTATTGTTGGATGCTTTTGCATAAAAAGTAAAATGCTTCCCAAAGGAGAAATATATTATGCTTATTCTAAGAAATATGTGATGTAGGAGGCACAATAACGTGGTTTTAATAGAATAGGTTTTGAAGTCAGAAATTCAGGGTTCAACTCGGGCCTCTGGGCACAGTGGGAAGTTGGGGATGCTTCTCCATTCTGAGCCAGTGCCTTTGTGAGGACAAAGGACATAAAGTATGAAAGAATTTAACTGGGGTCCAGGCTGTGGTACATGTTGAAAAGCTGTTGACCAGCATCCCCTTTCTCCTCTGCTCCTCATTGTTGTATAAGAATATAAGAAGTAGTAGGAAAAAAAAAACAATTCAAAACTTTAATCTAAAATTATACACATCCTTTATTTCTTACATGTGTTGAGTTAGGTTTTTCTTGATGCAAGGATATTTTAGCTGTTTTTTCACCTTAAACTTGAATTTCATTTTCATTTGTCTAATTGCTTACATTTAAAAAAAATCTTCATTCTGAAAAGAAAATATACATGAACATGAGCTCTCAAAACCCCATTCCTAATCATGGGAAGATTCCTTAGTAACATTTTGGCCTTAATTTCACATTCAGCTTTTTCTATGTAGGACAAATTGAAGGACTCCCCAGATAGCTCTTTGAGGAGGTCACTCAGTGAGAAACGCTGAAGTTTTGCAAACAGCTGGCATAGAATACTTCTGCTGAAGTTTTAGGTTTGGCTCAGCATGCTCAGTTTGAAAATCAGATTTTGTCTATTAACTTTGCAGAGCTGGAAGCTTATTAATACTGAGGAGGATTGATGAACTTCATTGAAAATTGATGATCATACTAGCAGTATGAAATAGTATTCACTGTTTTGATGCTTCCTGTTTAAAAGGCAGTGCATGAGTAAGGAAGGACCCACAGATTGGAATTAGGGCTGTGGCCAGATTGTTACAAATAATGAAAATTGAGACTTAAAGGCTAAGCTTTGCGTTTTTCCTTTGTACCAGTTACCACAATCCATGGCCACAGGTAAAGAAGCGTGTTGCATTCTACTTTATGGAAAAATGGTGAAGAGGACTATAAGCTGCCAGTTCTCAAGTCTGGCTATGTCCTGAACTGCAAAAATCATTTTAGTTAATCACACAGTGGTATCCAAATATAAATAAATAAATCATCACTTCCTCCAGAAACAACAACAAAAAGAAAATGTGAATGAATCTTGCAGAGATAATATCCTTGTATGAACAGAATGCATGGTAAGAAATGATAAATGGAGTGATTTCATTTGATAGAGAATCTGACTTCTAGAAGGCAACATGGACAAGCTATATTCAGGAACTACCAACAAGAGGCAGTGTTGCCTCCTGCACAAAAGCTGTGTTCCTTAGAGCCAAACCAACTTAGGTTCCTTTTCCTGTTCTGCTGTTCATTAGTTGAAGCAAGTTGCTTTTCTTTGTTAAGGCTTAACTTCCTTATTTGTAAAGTGGGGGTTAGTAATAGTACTTGCCCCATATGGTTATTATGAGAATTAAAAGGGAAAACACCTGTGAAGCGCTTAGTACAATGTTTGGCACAGAAAACACCTGTATGTAATAAGTGAGATTGGCTAATATTATGACCATTCCCTTAGCCAGTAAAGGATTGTCTAAGAGGTAGTGTGCTCTGAATTCTTAAGGTCTCTACTGAAAATATTCTATGTCATAAAACATGTAATTCTTCCCTGTTTTGTCCAACAGCATTACGTCGTGATACAATTTATAGTGTAAACGAAAGATGAGCCTCAGATGTTTACATGGAATTTGCTTGCTCATTAAAAATAAAAGTAACTGATTAAGGAAATGGTAGTTTGGCAAATGTCTCACTGATTTTAAAAAGTTAGCTAAACATCACCTTATGACACTCCTTGAGCAGCTGTAGTGTTTGTGTAAGAAAATGCGTGGGTGATAAACTACAGAAGAGGAACAAATATAAATTATGTGTTTGGTAAGTGAATCAGTTCAGCTAGTCACACAAGAAATTGACTTGTTGGATGAATACAGTCTAAGCTCATATCTAATAATGGCATGTGTTTTTCACTCAAAAATTACTAGGACTAGAGCTTCTAAGGTTTCTGTGTGCTTAGAATGTTTTCTTTTCCCCCCGCGTAAGGTAGTAGCTCTGTTTTTCTCTTTCCATTCTATTGTGCTTTCTCTTAAATGATACAGCATTGTAACCCAGACTGAGCCCCATTTTGCCTACTTTATTGCTTTGTTCTCAGCCCTTAGACAAATGCAGTGGAAGGCTATTAACCCCCTAGCCTTTGTAGAAATCAAAATATGATCTGTCTAGGTGTTTCAAATTACCCCCTGCAACTATTGAAATTTCAATAAAGGCCATTGTGGTTCCATATACTCTTTGTAGAATAGATTCAGTAATTGGTGATTCTGAGTGGCCAATTTCTGATGAAAATAAAATTCGGGGTAGAGCCCAGAGATACTGTTAGTGAACAGTGATAAAGACCACTATGTCTTGGGCATATGAGTATAGCATAGCAATGGGAAAAATATTCTAAGGATATATAAAGGCCATTATGAATTGTATTTCTGAAAGTACATGTCTTTTTTTTATTTTTTTGAGTTTTTTTTTTCTTAAGGAAAGTGTAAATTAGCTGACAATGTAATTTAAGTGCCTTGACCTTTCAATATTATGGGACTGTAAGGTATTATGGATAAATTTTATTCCTATGACAAATTTTACTTCTACCAAAATATTTGCCCTTGTTTCTTTACAGTAATTTTATTAATTCAGTTTTGTAATTTTAGAGAAAACTTTTAAGAAGCACAATTTTCTCAACCACATTGAAAATGAGGCCTCCTTAAATATTTTCTGTAGTCAAAATATACTATTATTCTAAGTCATTGTAAGTGTTGGAAGTCCTGAGCCTTCCTGATGGCCATTGCTTAGTCCATGGCACAGTAGCAGGCTCGGTCCCCAGGGGAATGAATGCATTCTCCCATTCTTGGAATCCCTACTTTGAACACATCAGGAAACACTGCCTCTCTCTTACTCTTTGGGGAATTAAATCCCAGGGATTTCAAGCCTCTGGAAATAGAAAGGGTTTCCTGTTGATTCCAGGCCCTTAATTGATTCAGGGGGTTGGGGAATCTGTGGGCTTTTTTCAATATAGGTGTGGAAAAATGATAGGAAAAATGTTTACACTCCTTCCCAAATAGAGTAACCAATTATTTGTGGAATGCTTTACTTTCTGGAAATAAGACTTTGTATGACAACCTTGAGTAACATGCGTTTTGGGCATTTTCACCTATTCCAAGGACAACATTATTTTTGAAAGACAAAATTTCCCCTAGAGAGCTCTCAGCATAATGTGAATACACTTACTGGCATATTGAGGTCTTTGTGTGTCATTATCTCCCCAAGACAGACTAACCAGGAAGGAGATGCCAAAGTTGGTGCTTTTATGTTGACCTTTCATCCATTGGTGGTACATGAAGAGATTTTGAGAACTTTGTGCATAATTGTCCAGCAACATGGAACCTGCCTGAATAATTTATTCATTCAATTTTATCTAGTTTTTGAGACCTTTGCCAACTGTTTACCAAAATATTAATGCCGTCAGAGAAACATACAGAGGAGCAAGTAAAACAACATGGAGTCCTTTCCTCCAAGGATAGATGTTGGGTGTGTTTTTCATATTTAACTTGATCATATCATTAACTTTGCTTTAAATTAAGAAGTACAGATTTTTATTTGCAAAAATCTGCCTGCATAGTGTGGCATGGTGCAAAGGATATAGGCCTTGGAAGGGTAGGTCTAGAGTGGAAGTTCAAGAAAATGGGAGTGTCTATTTTCTAACAGAATCATGAAGTGCTGGGTACTATGATCAGCGCCATACCCCTCTTTATAGTCAGAAGACCCTAATCCCTCTACATGTTAGCTCCCTCACAGTGGCAAATCTGTAATCCCACAGAACCTCGTTCTCTAATCTTAAAGGGAAGATGATAGCATCATACCTACCTAACCAAATTATTGTGAGGAGCAAATGTCATTGTTAAGAAAGCACATTGTAAGCAAATAATAATTGCTCTACACAAATATTCACAATCATCATGTTACTTTTTTATATCCTTTTCAACTTCTGCAAAGTTTTTGAGTCAGTTCATTACTATTATCCTAAGCAAAATTTGGACAGCACATTTAGAAACCAAGAAAAATTTGCCAGGAAGAAAAAAATAGGGCTGTGAAATTCAGGGGAGATGTCATTGCCTACAGACTCTCATTCAAACTTTGGAAATGAAAACATATAAGGCAGGATGGGGAGAGGGAAGTGTAGGGATTGCTATCCTGAGACTGTCCTCACTGTTTTTCAGTAAGGTGTAAGCCAAGCACAGACCCTGGGAATGGACGAGGGTGCATGTAAGTGCCTTAAAGTATTACAGTGAAACCCAGTAAAAAAGGAGGTAGAGATTCTCTTCAAAATTCCTGTAAAAACTTCTAATGGATGACTAATAGTTAGATCTTTATAGCTGAAGGATAGCAATAATGTTATTAAGATGTTTTAAAAACAGGGCCAAGCTCGAATTCTTATGACTCTTTACAAAACATAGTGGACTATATCCAAAAGATGATCAGTTTGAAATATTTGGGTGTATGTACTTAACAAATTGTTATTGCTTCTATTGTTGAATTCCTGCTTTTGCTTTTAAAATACTTGACTATCTGGATAAACATTTCCTTAAGTTTTGTAGGGTTTTTTGTTCTGTTTTGTTGGGGTTTTTTTGCACAGATCCATAAGCTTTTTGTCTCCTTAAAAAATATTTGAGGGACACCTGGGTGGCTCAGCGGTTGAGCCTCTGCCTTTGGCTCAGGGTGTGATCCTGGAGTCCCGGGATCGAGTCCCACATCGGGCTCCCTGCATGGAGCCTGCTTCTCCCTCTGCCTGTGTCTCTGCCTCTCTGTCTCTCTGTCTCTCTATCTCTATCTCCTCTGCCCCGTGTGTCTCTCATGAATAAATAAATAAAATATTTAAAAAATGTATATAGTTGAAAGACTGAGTAGGTGGACTTTTAATGGAGTGTTGGAGGGAGCACTCTAAAGGGATCTACTCTAGACTTCTGGAAAGAACTGTGTGATTTGAACTAAACATGTTAAACCCTTTGTGCCTCAGTTTCCACACCTGTGAAATGAGCATATTAGGCCATCTTCCAAAGGTCCTTTTCAGTCCTAAAATTCTATTATTATATGAAAATACGTTTTCCTTCTTTATTCTCTTATGCTGAGACTGTGTGTGCTCTTACTAATGGCACCTTAAAAAAAAAAGCCCTCCCTTATTATGGCCTAAAAATATATTAACATAATAGCAAGCACTTATATACAAACTTCACAGTTATACAGATATAGCAGATGGCTGGCTGGGTACCATATTTCTTCATAAAGATTTGAGATGAGCATTTTGTCTTTTTCTCTAGCCTTGTATGTAATGACCTCTAAATAGCATCTACTGAGATCTTCTTTCACCCCTCCCATCATATTAAAGAAAACATTTTTATTTCTCCATTGCTTTTTCTATCCTCTGGCACCACCTACTTTCTTTATATTAGAATTTGATTTGCTTTCACATTGTGGTCAGAGGAAGAGTTGTTGTTACCACATTCTACTTCCCAGGTGTGGAAGCAGACATCACTTTATCAGAAGAGAGGCAGGGAGGATTCACTGAGCTGTGTGCGGGACCTGTGTTCAGCGGCAACACGGTGCAGCTTTCCTCAGTACCCACTGCCTAGCCAGCATCAGAGAGCTTTATCTCTGACAGCACAGGCAAGATGTGCTGATGTATTGCCCGCTGTTTACCTGCCTTAGTTAGTTTCATGGGACTAAAGAGTGATTCATAAGTGATTAAACCCTTATAACCAGCTATACGTGGAACATTTTAGTGGGTTGCAGATGTGTCCATTGTTTCTTCAGATTGGCTACAGCTACATTATTTTAAATTATTCTTTGGGGGCATCCTTACTGAGGCTTGAAGGAGGGACTCATGTTTTTAGTATGCTAGTAGCTTCCTTTTAATGATCTGCTTCAAATTCCCCAACAGATACCTCATCTATGACCCTCTTCAGGGGCTGCTAAGTAATAACATTTAACTTACATAAGTGTTGTTTTTTTAAACTCAGGTTACAAACGTTTCTGATCAACTTCATCAGTTTGCAATAAACATCACCATGCCATATCCCGGAGGAATTTTGCACTAGAGAAAATTCAGAGTGTGTGTGTGGGGGGGAGTGGGGGGGCGGAGAAAGTAAAACATCAATCTCATTTTGTGCCAAAAAGAGAAAAAAAGGGAGGAAAAAAAAAGCAATAGGTGTAAAAAAGAACAAAGAAATAATAAAATACAGTTAATGAATCCTAAGTTGATCACCTGTCTCATAGGTCCCTAAATTTCTGACCTAGAAAGCAGATAACACTGTTTATGGAACCACTGACAGCAACAACAACCACCACAGAAAAAAAATGCCACTTACTCATCAGCATTCTCACTCAGTGTGTTGCCTGTGACAAGCGACACTCTTGAAAAGATGGTCCTTTGAAGTTTGTCTTGCCAGAAAGCTATTTCTGGTATAGCTACACAACTGGGGAGACTACGGTTAAGTCTTCCAGGCATGTTCCTAGGTCCATCACCTGGCATTGGCAGCTGCTGATCAGATCACCAAACTCACCGGCACACATGGGGTGAACACACGGAGAGGACTGGAATGGTAGTATTTCTCAGACTCAAGTGGGCACAGTGTTGATCTGTGTAATCCACAAAATATGTATGTGGATTTAACCAAGGTTAAAGAGTGAATCCACTGTTCTTAGGTGTCATTGACTGCAATTTAAAAATAGGCTCTGTAGGATTTAAGTATGTGTACGTTTCGTATGGGAAGTTTCCTAGTAAAAGGTCTAAGAAAAACTGAAATCAGTACTGCAGTGCTACATTATCTAGGAGTTTGAGATTGGGAGGCTGACTATCTACTTCAAGCTTTTCCTCTTGGTTAGCAACTTAGGAGGTACCTCAGAATCTCAGATCTGCTCTGTGGCAAAAGCAGCACTTCTAATGAACAGCAAAAAGCAAAGAGAACACCTTTTCCTCTTTGTAATGAATCATTTGTTTTTTTTCTATAGATTGCATGTGGCGTTTGAAGCAGAGTGAGCAAGGCTGCCAATACTGCGAGCTAATGCTTCAGCACCTTTCATTTTTCACTCTGAGCAGGAAACCTCTTCTTAAACTTGTTCATTTTACAGAGGGAAAATCGAAGCCAGTGGCATATTGTCAGAGCTGCTTTATTGTCATCATTTACATAGGTCACTCGAATTAATTGACTTCTTCTTACATATTGTAAAGTGACTCATATTTTGACACATTTATGGGAAAGTGGCAAGATCTAAGTGGCTGGTTATTGTCTTTTGGTTTTAGCTCATATCATCAACTAGGAAACCAGTAATAACTCTGAAATCACGGTTGTAAAAAAAATACCTTGCAGTTGGAAAGAAGCTGACCCCATTAACTATTTGGTTAGTTAAACTAAAGGAAGGGAAGAGAGAGCTCCAGAAGATGAAAAGCAAATACTAGGTTTGTTTTAATGTCTGTACAGGACCCATTAAAGGAGGTAGTGAATGTTTCCACGAACATCCTAAATTGATGTTGTCTGTTTGAACGCATATTCTAAGTAGCTGGCTTCCTTTGACAAGACTGGAAGTATAAATTAACCCACACTGTATTCCATGAATCATCGGTACATGGATGCTCATAGTTTACTGAGAGTAATTCTGTCTCAAAGGCATTGCTTCTGAAACTAAAGAGAAATGTAGGATATGAGTAATACATATATAGTGCCAGGGCACACTATCTCCTAGGTAGATATTTTGAATGCTGACTTCTTGCCTTTTTATTCCTCACATTATCCCCTTTGCACCAAATTAGGAAGGTTCCACTCATATTCATAGTCTGCCCTCACTAAAATTAGAGGCATGGAAACAAGGACATACTGTTGAAAATAAATAAACTAGAAGCAAATCAAACCACATAAGCTCAATAAGAGCCAAGGGAATAGAATAGTCGGTCTGAACAAAAATCTTCGGAAATAGCGAACGTACTTTACAGCCACCCTGCTGTGATTCTGTTAATTACCAAAGAAGATTAGAACTCTTCTGGTTCATGGGATCCTTTTACCACGCGTGTGTCAGTTGCAGCTGCATTAGCAATCAGGCATTGCCCTGTCCCTTCAGAGCGGCGGGAGGATGTTATTAAAGGGAAGTCATTTACCCCGATCCGTAAGATGTAGCCTGGCGGAAATTCAATAACTGTTTGTGATATGCTCATTCCGCCACTCCGCTTAATGGTTCTTAGCTCTTGACATACAGCACCATTTGCCTCAATCTCTGTCCACTGGGTGAAAAGGGAGGAAGATGCCCCCTTGGGGGGGGGGGTGTTGGTTTCAAAATACAGAATGATGTGTGGTCCGCTTTTCATGACAAATAATGTGAAGAAAAACGAAAATTCTGCTCTTCTCTTTCCTCTCTTCACTCCCACTGTCCCCTCTCCCTCCCTCCTCTCCCTCCTCTCCTCCTCTCCCTCCTCTCCCCAGCCTGCTTTTTCTCTCCCACTCACATCCTCTGATGGGCGTTCAAGCTAGTAAAATGCATGTTGGAGAATCCCACAAACACAGCTAAGCATCCCCAAAGCCAGAGGGCTTTTGCATTTGAATTTCCCCTCAAAAGTAAAAACGGAAAGCAGAATGCTTTACATTTCAGACAAGAAGAAAACATCCACGGAGAATTTAGGTTTGAGAGGAAAAACAACCACCACCACAACCACCACCGCCACCAGCATCAACTACAGAGGAGACTGAGCCCTATTTCCATTGAAATGTATATTTTGAACTTACCTTGCCAAAGCAGTTTCGGGGATACACCGCCCTCTGTGTCCCTCCGTGCTGGGGTCCTCAGTCCTCTTAGCAGCGATAATCACATGGTGGTGTTCTAGCCCGGGTGTAAATAGGTGCATGTGTGTGTGCGTGCGATAAAGTATGCACAAACATGTGCTGTAGCTGGGCACACATGCGAGCGGGCTTGTGTCTGTCTGTTCTGAGCTCTCCAGGGAGGCAGGAGGCTGCGGCTGGGGTTCCTTCTCTCCTCGGGAACTCTCTCTCCGCCGGCAGGCTGGGGCTCTCAGTGCCGGGGACCGAGGTGCTGGGAGCTGGCTTTCTCTCGCCTCGTTTCCATGGTGGTTAGTGGTGCATCGCTCACCCGATCAGTTGTCACACTGACATGGTGCTGCCTGCTTGGCGGTCATTAATAACCGAACACCCTCCGCTCCCCAGAGAGGAGCCAATCGCCTCGGACTGCCAGGATGTAGCACTCGCAGCTGCTCCCGTCTGGTTGGCTGAAGCAACCTGTCTGTTCTGTGACACTGCTGCTTAGGATACAAATAAATGAACCAGGCTTGCATATTTTCCTAGGTACCATTCCCTTCCTGCCTGCCTTTCATCCTGCCTTCCTTCCCTCCTGCCTCCTTCCTCCCTTCCCTCCTTCCCCTTTTCCTTCCTCCCCCTCTCCTTCCTCCTCCCATCCTTCCTCCGTCCTTTCTTCCTTTTTTTATTTTTATTTATTTATTTTTTATTTTGGAGAGGAAGAAATTTTTGACAAGTTTTCCCATTTTCAGGTTATCATCCATCCAGAGAAACTGTGTTTTCTCTCTGGAAATAGCAGGAGTGCTACAAATAAGGATTTCCCAAATATTAAAAACACCTGGGAGGGACGCAGCGGCTCTGACTCCTCTGTAAAGTTCACCAATGGCTTTATTATTTAAGAAGAGTAGCTGGAAACTGTTTTGAGTGGCATTTGGTTTTCTGTTGGATGCTACTTAATTTAGTGCATGTGCTTACTGTTCAATAGCATTTTTCAGCACTGACCTTTCTTATCTGGATTGACTACATTTTAATTTTTTCTCTATAATTCACAACACTGGCATATGGGAGGGTATTTAAAAAAATAAGTATTTCCAATTATATTCATTTCTTTATATCTGATGCAATTAATCTGACAGCCGTAGATGAATGGGTACACGTGTCAAGGTGTTCGTGTGGGTATTTCTATGTGTATGTTTAGAAGGTATGTTTTACTACTCTTGGGAGAGTATTTCAACTCTAATCAATTAAATCCTCAAGAAAACAATTTCCCTTTTTTCTTAAATTTACTAGTTCTGAATTATATTCACCCAGAAAATATGACACATATACCACATATGTAAGACACCCAATTATCAGAAATTTAGAAAAGAAACACAGAAAAGTATAGCAGTGTATATTACTGAAAGAACACCTATAAGAAAGTAGACAGCAATTTTAAAAATGCATGTTTGACAACCTTAATTAGTATCCTAGGGGAACATCTTGTTGAGAGGACTGGAACATGAGGATTAATTTATCAACAGGTCAAAAACAGGCTAGATTCATGGCTCCAAGCCCTAGTTTTGAAAGACTACCCTCTAGTGGAGTAAAAAAAAATGACATTTTCATGTTAATAAATTTAGTTTGTGTGTGTGTGGGGGGGAGCTTCACATCTAATTGTTGCTTAAATGTTTATCAAAATGACAAAGACCAATAGTTTTAAGTTATTATAATCATAATGGCAGGAAATTTATTAAAATATTAGCTTTGTTTCTAACCAGTAAATATTCTCACTCTAGGTTTTTTTTTTTAAAGTTCTCAAGTGCTTTATTTTATCCTTCTCTAAAACTTTATTTAAATGGCTGTTAATCTTTTGAATAAAAATGAGTTTGAGAAAAAAGTTGTTTCTTGCTTAACCTACTAACTCTAATTTCAGAAAATCTATTGTAAGACTTTATTCTTTACTGGCTATATAATGTTTACTCTGTAAGCATTGCTCTGGGAATGGTAGGGATTATGGCCAAGTTTTGGGGATGTTGAGATGCAGTGTGTCTGCATATGATTTAATGTACTTTTAATAATAGTAATAATCATCCTCATTACTCCTCCCTCGATTTTACCTTCTCCAGGTTTTACTCCTTGAATTTTCCATAGCATTTCAATATCTGCAGGATTATATTGCTGCATGCTGGAAGAATTATAATAAAATTGTGATAATTATTTTAAAAAGGAATTTTAGTTTTCTACTCTTGATTCCTTAAGCATTTCATTTTGGTTGATTGGTATTGACTGTATAATAGACAAATTCAGTAATCAAACCAATTATAATGCACTTCCATAATGAAAGTAAGTGGTGATAATCAGATACATGATTAAACCACTTTCTTGGTTTATAAATGAAACCAGCAATCATACCTAATATTTTAAATTTCAGTCTCTTTAAAAAATAAAAGAAAAATCTAAGTTTAATTTAGTGAAAGTTGGATATTTTAAAATGCTACCTGATGCTATATCATAGGAAATTGTTTTCACTCATTGTTTAGCTGTTCTTTGGCATATGGGGATGAAATTGCTTTTCTTGCAATTGTCCTTTTGCTGTAGGCACATGACAAATTTAAAAGCTTTCATTTTTATAAATTTCATATCATGGAACATTAGAAGTAAGTGAGATTTTAATGTATGAGAGAAAAATAGCTCTGGCTTTGGATGAAAAGGGAGAAGAGTTTGTTCTTTGTAGTTTCCTTCTTGCTACAAGAGCATAGGAAGCTTTAGTAGAATCACTATATGTTCAGGTGACTGTTAGTTATCAGCCATTTACTGGAAATATGAAAGGTAGCTCTCAAAAAAAACATGTTAAGAACTTATTTAGTTATCACATCTATATAATGAAGTGCCATATAAAAACATTAAACTGTGATTGAGTAAGGATTTCAGTGATTTTGAATTAGTACAATTAGTACAATTAGTACTGAATAGTCATCAAATGAGAACCAGAGAATCTTTAGACTCTAATGCCCTGAGTCTTAAAGAGGTCAGGAGACTTGTCTAAGTGCATACAGCTGGTCAGAGAGAGCAAGAGTAGACCCCACCATCTTCAAAGCTTTTCCTACCATTTCGCCCTCTCATCTACTGGATAATTGATAGATCTCCACTTTCTCTTCTTTTTCCATTCCATTTATTACTTTTTTTTCTTTTCTTTCTCAAGATTTTATCTTTAGAACCCAGCAAAACTTCAGAACAGTTTCACATTCCAAATATACTGTGTTACATGGACGTATGTGTCAGCTGCCTCATAGTAAATATCTGCAGGGTTTCCTGCATGAGTGTTCAGTTCTAATGCAAATGTAGATTTTAAAAATGATTTTAAAAGATAAATGAATAATTACAGCCCAAAACCATGTTGAAAAAGTTCTGCCTTCATCATCAAGTAAACCATAGGGGTACAATAAGTATTAATTCATTGATTTAATGGTTGAATTTCCATTAATTAATTTAATGGTTTCTCAATATTTCATGGAATCCTGGACATTGGTTTCCTGTTCACTTTCGTGGGAGAAGTGGTCTGGGTAGTGGGTCAGAGTGCACTTTCTGGGAATAGACTACCTAGGTTTGAGTGCTTACCTTGCTACTTCCTAGCCCTGTGACCCTGAACAAGAACTTAACATCTCTGCATCTCAGTTTCCTCCTAGGTTACTGCAGTTAATATGTGTAAAAGCTTAGAAAGGTACTTGGGATATAGTAAGCTTTTATGGATGTTTGGCAACAACATTATTGCTGTTATTGTCACTGTCACTCTTGTCATCGTCACTCCCATCATCATCATCTGTTCCAGTTCTCTGCTTTGTTTGGAATGGCCTTTCTACCTTCTACTCCAGGTGCCTGCCTCTACTTAGGCCTAAACAAGTGAGCACAGTGCAAATGCTACTTCCCCTGTGAAGCCTCTTCTGACCCTCTAGCAAGATAGGATCTCTCATTAGACCCACAATCACGATCTTTATCCCCACCTACCATTTATCACTTTTTAAAATGTGTTACAATTGTTTCTATAATTTGACTCATTTCCCTTTTTAGGTTATAGAGTAGAGTCTCCTGGAAGGAGTCTATATTTTATTCATCTTTAAGCTCCATAGCTTACATAATCATGGAGACAACAATGTTTGTTGAGTACAACTATGTATGTTTTAAAAGTTATTGAATCTCCACAACATAAAATAGATGTTTTATCCCCATTCGACAATGTAGAAACATTGGCTCAGAGAAGTTAGGTTTCTTGCCCAATGTACCAAAACTATGAAATAATGGGGCAAAAATTTGAACTCAGTTCTGTCTGCCTACAGAGCCAAGGCTCTTTTACTGAACAAGCCACTCAATATTCATTTGTAAAATAAGTGAATGCTTGATTGATGACTGAGCCAACCAATTCAATATAGTCAGCAACAAGGGAGGCTAAAAATAAAATACGATTTTTTAAAAGGAATGAATTTTTGCATTAGGTAGTAGATGTTTTTATATAGTTATGGTTGTTCGGTGTAATGAAAGAATTTACTAGCTCTGTTTGAGAAATGGAGCTCTGAAGAAATGCAGTGTCTGGTTGGAAAGTGAGTCGATATGCTCAGAAAGCTAAATAACTATTCATGGGCCACTGATGAGGAGGGGCTGACATTGTACTAGGAAGATCTTCAGTGACATGATCCTTTGTAGTCTAATTCTGATAGCAGATTAGGTCTTAATTAAGTTAGAAGTATGATGTAAGGGGAGTGGCATTGGCTGTTTGTTAGAATGTTGAACAAAAGCACATTGGATCAGAGAGTTTTCTTTTCTCAAAAGGGTTTGAGAAAGTAGAAATGGAAACAAAAGTGGATTCCCCTTTAACTATAGGTCTTATTTTTTATATTTTTTAGTGTGACTTCCTTCTCATAGTAAAATATATAATGTAAAATTTGCCATTTTAACAGTTTTTAAGCTTGTACTTCAATAGCACAAGTACATTCACATGGTTTACAGCCTCATTATGGCTTTTTGTGAACATTTAGAATCAGAGATTCACAGAATATTATTATTTTTTTTTAATTTTTATTTATTTATGATAGTCACAGAGAGAGAGAGAGGCAGAGACAAAGGCGGAGGGAGAAGCAGGCTCCATGCACCGGGAGCCTGATATGGGATTCGATCCCGGGTCTCCAGGATCGCGCCCTGGGCCAAAGGCAGGCGCCAAACCGCTGCGCCACCCAGGGATCCCTTTTTTTTTTTTTTTTTTTAAAGAGATTCACAGAATATTAGAACTGGAGAAGAAAGAGATCTTTACATGCTAAAATATGCAAATTCAACTATCAGAATTTAGCAGACATGAAAAGAAACAAGGATTGATGGGAAGTGTAAGAAAGAAAAATAAACATAAAGCAGGCATGTCCTCCCTCTATGACAAGTGAACAAGAAGTATAAATCTGCTGCTCCTGCAGGGACCCCCGTTCACTCTGCTTCTCCAGGATGGCATCTTTCCATGCCGAGGGGGATTAGGGAGGTAAGATTTGTATTTTGCTGTAACCAAGCATATTTTTAGTGAAGGTTAGAACTCCACTGGAACAACAAAAGTAATTTTATCACTCAATGAATTTACCCCCAGGAATAAGAAAGATGTCAGAAATTAAGGAGATAAAATCTCTGTCTTTGTCTGGCTCTTCCCCAGACTTCTTTGTCCCTCTCTTCTTGCCATTCTCTGTCTCTTATCTTGGCTTCTCTCTGTGCATCCCTTTATTCTTTTCTTTCAGAGAATTGAATATTACTTCCCTAGCCATGTAAACAATCAGTGAAATAAAACATGAAAGTCATTTAAAAAAATATAGCAGGTAGACAGGTAAATAGACAAGTAGATAGTTTGTAAGTTACACAGAAATAATTGAAAAGAACAGAAATAGCAAAAGAAATACATCAAAAAAGGATATACACCAAATCCCTAGCAGTATTTATCTTTGATAAGATAATAGGTAGTTTTTATTTTATTTATACTTCTCAAACATTCCACAGTAAATACATAGTATTTTTATAATAAGAAATAATAGGTATTGCTTAAAAAATAAGATAGGAAGTTCTTTTGAGGTGGAGCTTTCCGTCTACAACTGGAGCTGTCTTATTTGGTAAAATATCTGACCTTCCTAACTTAGCGTTCAGTTCTCCCACGACATGATAATTAAGATAACAGCAATAATCGTAGACATTTATTGAGCTTTCTTTTTGTGCCAGGTGGTCTGTTAGTAGTTTTTCATGGATTGTCTCATTCAGTCCTCCCTATTAAAGTACTAGCTGTTAGTTTCATTTTGCAAATCAGAGAACCGAGGGCTGAGTCTGCAAAAACTCATGGAGCTGCTCTTTGGTAGCGTCAGCAATCAAACAGAAGTGTTTCTGACTCCAAGGCTGAGACTTGCAGCCACTATGCTCTATCAACTCTGATGTGTTTCCCGTATCGCTGGGCATTCTCTCTACTCCTAACTCCAACACATCTCCATCCTCAGCACATCACATGGCTTATCGTTTCCTGAATGGATCTTGTGTGTTGCATTCTTAGCTCTCTCTCTCTCTCTCTCTCTCTCTCTCTCTTTTTTCCTGTAAATGTGCCAGTTCTATAAGGCTTCTACTCAAAGACCTCATCCTTTAAGAAGCTCCCCTATCTCAGTGAAAAGGAGTATTTTCCTTATTTTATCACATTTTACATTTACTTGTTATTATGTTTCTCTTGTTCTAACGTGCATTATCACATATGGTTTATTTGTGCCTAGATAGTAAGCAACTTGAAGGCAAAAGTAATGTCCTGTTTCCCTTGTATATTCAGTAGTGCACTTTACATATTAAAAGGTCAGTATTTGATTAATTAAACCTCACTGAGCGACTGAAAGAGTAATTTACTACTCTCTTCTGTGTGCTGATTTTGTTCCAATCATTGAGTAAAATCAGAGAATTGTTAATGAAAAACCTACCTCCCCCAAGAGGATAGATTTGGACAGATCAGTGACTTCAGTTACGGATAAGGTTATTCCTAAGACAGCTATTTTTTTTTTTTTTTTATGGTAGAATAGAGTGTGTCTCTTGGCTTTGCCTTTTTCTTTGCTGGTCACTTTCTCTTCATCTTCTTTGATTAGGACACATTAACTGGAGTTGGGTTCATAAAACTACTAAGATACATGTAAGTTCTGGGCAAAAATAAAACTCCCAAGAACCAAGAAGGCACGTACAGTCATGGAAATTTTAGGCAAAAATTAAGAACCAAAACAGCATGAGGTGACAGTTTGCCCCTGGTGTGATATTTTTATGCAAAGCCTGTTAGAATTTCCCTGGTTTTAGGTGGGCTCTTTTGTAAAGGTGGGCTAATGAAAGTGATCCATTTGTATCTAAAAAAGAGCTCAAAGCAGTGATTTCTTTGCAAGAGAAAGCAAACATTTTTTTTGTCACTAAAATATTTAGTCATCCAGTTATATTGTGTCATCTAGAAGTTAAAGGGTCATTTGAATTTTCATGAATATTTTATGTCACTTTTGCTTCTAGACTTCTGCTAGGCAGGAGAACAAAGGTGACTGTTAGCATCCTCATCTGATTTTCTTCCTTCATTGATGGAGAAGGCAGGAGGCCCAGAGCTAAACTTCTCTGTCTAATCTTCTAGTGATTGTTTCATAGAGTTATTCTTTTTAGTGTTGGGAAGGTACTTTGAAGAAAGAAAGGCACTTACTACCACTCTCAAGATTGGCAGAGTATGATGAAAGATACTTATAGTTATTGCCTACACTGAGGCGCCCACTGAATTTCTAGCTTTAAATTCTATCTCATAATCCTACTATATTCTACTAGGACTATTTGAGGTTGCTATAATCATTGGTCTTCAGACTGTCTTTAAAAATGAGTTGATTGGTGTGCCTGGGTGGCTCAGTTGGTTGAGCATCTGACTCTGGATTTTAGCTCAGGTCATGATCTCAGGGTCCTGGGATCAAGCCTTAGGTCTGACTCCCCACAGTAGGGAGTCTGCTTCTCTCCCTCTCCCTTTATCCACTACCCCCCCCCACACACACCAGTGCACATGCAAGTTTTTTCTCTGAAATGAATAAATAAATCTTAGAAAAAAAAAACGGGTTAATTAGATGAGCATGTAGAGGTAGTTATGGGCATGTACTTGGCATTCAATGTGCATCTATTATGGAGAGCTCCTGCTTCATTTATTATTTATATGATATTCGGGCCTGACTTCCTTTGGAGTCACCTATTCATCAGCTGGTTTCTTATTCAGGATGCTGGAAGAGTTCTGGGTAGTGGAATACTCAAGTCTGGCCAAATGCATATGGGTCAGTGTCCAGACTTTGCTGATAGAATTCAAGTATTATCTCTCGATGGCAGGTATTGACCTCTGAGTGTGTGTAGGGCACTCTTCAAGGAATCATGACAAGGGGATAACAGCTGTGGTCTCTGCCACTCTCCACTCTTTGTCTCCACTATTTTAAATGTATCAGTAGCCGTCCCCACTCGGGGTACTTTTGGCTGCCAGGGAGACAAACCCTATTTAAACTAGTTTAGATTTAAACTAGCTGTTGTTACAAAGTGGGTTTGTAACAAGGGTCATGCGGTCTCATGTGCTCTAGTATAGGCAGAGGGGAAACTGGACCTCAGACACCAATGGGCCATGGACTCAGATACTCCTGGAGGTCCTGTCTGTCTTCTCCCTGGTGGGCTGTTCTCAGAGCACCTGCTTTATTCTCTCACTACAGACCAACTTTCTTTCTGCGCCCAGCAGCCTGGCCCCCACTGGCTCCCCAGTCCCTCATCATACTACTTGCCACCAGAGAGAGACTGTCCCTTTCTCTTAGCTTGAATTTAAAAGTTGTGGGGGCAACAAGAAATATGGAAGGACCACAAACACGTGGAGGTTAAGGACCATCCTGCTAAAAGATGAAAAGGTCAACCAGGAAATTAAGGAAGAATTAAAAAGATTCATGGAAACTAATGAAAATGAAGATACAACCGTTCAAAATCTTTGGGATGCAGCAAAAGCAGTCCTGAGGGGGAAATACATCGCAATACAAGCATACATTCAAAAACTGGAAAGATCTCAAATTCAAAAGCTCACCTTACACATAAAGGAACTAGAGAAAAAGCAACAAATAGACCCCACCCCCAGCAGAAGAAGAGAGTTAATTAAAATTCGAGCAGAACTCAATGATATCGAGACCAAAAGAACTGTGGAACAGATCAACAGAACCAGGAGTTGGTTCTTTGAAAGAATTAATAAGATAGATAAACCATTAGCCAACCTTATTAAAAAGAAGAGAGAGAAGACTCAAATTAATAAAATCATGAATGAGAAAGGGGACATCACTACCAACACCAAGGAAATACAAACGATTTTAAAAACATATTATGAACAGCTGTATGCCAATAAATTAGGAAATCTAGAAGAAATGGACGCATTCCTGGAAAGCCACAAACTACCAAAACTGGAGCAGGAAGAAATAGAAAACCTGAACAGGCCAATAACCAGGGAGGAAATTGAAGCAGTCATCAAAAACCTCCCAAGACACAAGAGTCCAGGGCCAGATGGCTTCCCAGGGGAATTCTATCAAACGTTTAAAGAAGAAATCATACCTATTCTACTAAAGCTGTTTGGAAAGATAGAAAGAGATGGAGTACTTCCAAATTCGTTCTATGAGGCCAGCATCACCTTAATTCCGAAACCAGACAAAGACCCCACCAAAAAGGAGAATTACAGACCAATATCCCTGATGAACATGGATGCAAAAATTCTCAACAAGATACTAGCCAATAGGATCCAACAACACATTAAGAAAATTATTCACCATGACCAAGTAGGATTTATCCCTGGGACACAAGGCTGGTTCAACACTCGTAAAACCATCAATGTGATTCATCATATCAGCAAGAGAAAAACCAAGAACCATATGATACTCTCATTAGATGCAGAGAAAGCATTTGACAAAATACAGCATCCATTCCTGATCAAAACCCTTCAGAGTGTTGGGATAGAGGGAACTTTCCTCGACATCTTAAAAGCCATCTACGAAAAGCCCACAGCAAATATCATTCTCAATGGGGAAGCACTGGGAGCCTTTCCCCTAAGATCAGGAACAAGACAGGGATGTCCACTCTCACCACTGCTGTTCAAGATAGTTCTGGAAGTCCTCGCCTCAGCAATCAGACAACAAAAAGACATTAAAGGCATTCAAATTGGCAAAGAAGAAGTCAAACTCTCCCTCTTCGCCGATGACATGATACTCTACATAGAAAACCCAAAAGCCTCCACCCCCAGATTGCTAGAACTCATACAGCAATTTGGTAGCGTGGCAGGATACAAAATCAATGCCCAGAAATCAATGGCATTTCTATACACTAACAATGAGACTGAAGAAAGAGAAATTAAGGAGTCAATCCCATTTACAATTGCACCCCAAAGCATAAGATACCTAGGAATAAACCTAACCAAAGAGGTAAAAGATCTATACCCTAAAAACTATAGAACACTTCTGAAAGAAATTGAGGAAGACACAAAGAGATGGAAAAATATTCCATGCTCATGGATTGGCAGAATTAATATTGTAAAAATGTCAATGTTACCCAGAGCAATTTATACGTTTAATGCAATCCCTATCAAAATACCATGGACTTTCTTCAGAGAGTTAGAACAAATTATTTTAAGATTTGTGTGGAATCAGAAAAGACCCCGAATAGCCAGGGGAATTTTAAAAAAGAAAACCTTAGCTGGGGGCATCACAATGCCAGATTTCAGGTTGTATTACAAAGCTGTGGTCATCAAGACAGTGTGGTACTGGCACAAAAACAGACACATAGATCAATGGAACAGAATAGAGAACCCAGAAGTGGACCCTGAAATGTACGGCCATCTAATATTCGATAAAGGAGGAAAGACTATCCATTGGAAGAAAGACAGTCTCTTCAATAAATGGTGCTGGGAAAATTGGACATCCACATGCAGAAGAATGAAACTGGACCACTCTCTTTCACCATACACAAAGATAAACTCAAAATGGATGAGAGATCTAAATGTGAGACAAGATTCCATCAAAATCCTAGAGGAGAACACAGGCAACACCCTTTTTGAACTTGGCCACAGTAACTTCTTGCAAGATACATCCACGAAGGCAAAAGAAACAAAAGCAAAAATGAACTATTGGGACTTCATCAAGATAAGAAGCTTTTGCACAGCAAAGGATACAGTCAACAAAACTAAAAGACAACCTACAGAATGGGAGAAGATATTTGCAAATGACATATCAGATAAAGGGCTAGTTTCCAAAATCTATAAAGAACTTATTAAACTCAACACCAAAGAAACAAACAATCCAATCATGAAATGGGCAAAAGACATGAAGAGAAATCTCACAGAGGAAGACATGGACATGGCCAACATGCACATGAGAAAATGCTCTGCATCACTTGCCATCAGGGAAATACAAATCAAAACCACAATGAGATACCACCTCACACCAGTGAGAATGGGGAAAATTAACAAGGCAGGAAACAACAAATGTTGGAGAGGATGCGGAGAAAAGGGAACCCTCTTACACTGTTGGTGGGAATGTGAACTGGTGCAGCCACTCTGGAAAACTGTGTGGAGGTTCCTCAAAGAGTTAAAAATAGACCTGCCCTACGACCCAGCAATTGCACTGTTGGGGATTTACCCCAAAGATTCAGATGCAATGAAACGTCGGGACACCTGCACCCCGATGTTTCTAGCAGCAATGGCCACAATAGCCAAACTGTGGAAGGAGCCTCGGTGTCCATCGAAAGATGAATGGATAAAGAAGATGTGGTTTATGTATACAATGGAATATTACTCAGCAATTAGAAACGACAAATACCCACCATTTGCTTCAACGTGGATGGAACTGGAGGGTATTATGCTGAGTGAAATAAGTCAATCGGAGAAGGACAAACAGTGTATGTTCTCATTCATTTGGGGAATATGAATAATAGTGAAAGGGAATATAAAGGAAGGGAAAAGAAATGTTGGGAAATATCAGGAAGGGAGACAGAACATAAAGACTCCTAACTCGGGGAAACGAACTAGGGGTGGTGGAAGGGGAGGAGGGCGGGTGTTGGAGGGGAATGGGTGACGGGCACTGAGGTGGACACTTGACGGGATGAGCACTGGGTGTTTTTCTGTATGTTGGTAAATTAAACACCAATAAAAGTTAATTAAAAAAAAATAAGAATTTCCTTTAAGAAGACAAAGAGCAGACTCTTTAACTACAGAGAACAAATTGGTCCTTACCAGGGGGCAGGTGTGTGTGTGTGGGGTGATGGGTGGAATAGGTGACGGGGATGAAGAACACGGGTATCAGGATGAGCACTGAGTCATGTATGGAATTGTTGAATCATTATACTGTATGCCTGAAACTAACACTGTATGTTAAATATACTAGAGTTTAAAAAATAGAATTTTGCAAAAAAGGAATTTTCCTCAGGAAATGAAACAGTTTCTGGCAGTTTGTATGGCTTAACATGAATTTTATTTTTAATTTGCTTTGATTAAGGTGTTGATATTAATCTACTTTTCTGTCTTCTGCCATCTCATATTATTATGTGACAGTTTACATTGAAAACTGTTTTGACCCTATGCTTGACAAAAGTGATCATGTAAACAAACCTTAGGGATGATTTATTTATTTTATTTTTTATTTTTCTGCTTTTTTAATAAACTTATTTTTTATTGCTGTTCAAAAAAATAAATAAATAAAAAAAAAATAAAAGTTGTGGGGGGAAGACCTTCCACTAGTCTACTTGGGCCCTATGCTTGTCCCTGGTTAAAGTCCTCCTCTGTCATCTCTCTCCCTCTCCCCACAAATTAGAGGGCAGGGAACAAGGAGTCATGCCCCTGGAAGAGGAAGGTGTCTGGTACACTGAGCAGTAAGGACCTGCAGATACCAGGTACCCCTTACCGAGAGCAGTACCCCAAGCTCTGAGCTGAATAAACACTCTCCTGGCAGTAGCTCTTTCATTTCTTAGAGTCAGCTTGGAAGCAGGTGCTGTTTTCTCATTTCGCAGAGAGAGGACGCAGGTTCCTTCACCTCCTGTGGTAACGTGGCCTGTGAGTGGCTTAGCCAGACCTCAGAGCCACATCTGTCTGGCTCCCAAGCTTGAGTTCCAAACCACTCACTGTGCTAAGTGTGGCATTGTCATCAAATGACACAGAGCCGAGCACACAGCACGGCGGCATCATGCAGCCAGGCAGGCCTGTGTTTCCTGGCACCGTCGCCTCAGTGCCAGGGGTCTGGGGCTGCGGGCCACCATGCGCCCTGCCCCTGAGGACTGGGAGCCTGACAGGGTAGGCACTGAGCCATGTCCTCTCTGCTGTCCTCAAACTGTGAATAACCTTTAGCGGAGCTCAAAGTCCTGTAACCCTCACCATCTGTGTGGCTTAGTCAGGTCACTCCCCGAGACTTGGCCTTTTGTGGTCCTCTTGGGTATTTACAGACATTTGAGGCAGGCCGTGTCCCTGCGCTGCTCATGTTGCTTGGGTTTCTCTGTCTGCGATAACAAGGCCCTGGCAGCCTTGAGCATTCATAGCTGCCCTTGGCTTCATCTACCCGAATCCCCCCTATTTTCACTTTTCCTATCATTCAGTTGTGAGCAGATTTACCATCCTTTTGACGACTTCCCAAACCTCCCCTTCCATTTCCTCCTTTACCTAAAATCCAGTCGCCTTTCAGGACCTGATTATTTTTATGACCTCTGTTCTTGGAGACCACTCTTCATCCCACCTCTCAGAGCTGGGTGTGCAGGTGCCTGCCCCTGAGTGTGCGTGTGCGTTGGGAAGGGACCATGTTCTTGCACATCGTCTGGCTTCCCAATACCGAGACATTAATTATTATACGTTTCTGTAAAACACGTGCGACTTCTTACCTTCTTATTTTGTTCTTTTCTACTTGTCAGTAGATTACAGACTGGATACCCAGTGAAAAATATTCTACTCTGCCCAAACACTGCTAAAATTTCCGGAGATTTCAACCTTTAAGTATAAAACCAGCCCCAAATTACTCAGTTCCTTAAAAGAAAATAAGTGTCACTTTTACTTCATTTCAGAAACCCACTCCCAGAAATGCTTCTGTAATCTTACTGGTAATTCGAGTTGTTCTATCTTGAAAATCTTGAACTGAAGTATCCTTCTTTCTTCCATAACTCTATCTATCTGGCTATTTTAAAACTATGCTCCTCCTACATCTGCTTTTTGACACCACGAAGACCTCAAATCCTTTGAGACCGGTTCTTTCCTGGTCATCTTTCTTTCTCTTTCTTTCCTACCCACCAAGGTTGGTCGTGTAAACTCAGAAGTCACCTTGATTCTCTTGCTCCGGTCCTCTCCTGCGCATCAAACCCCTGAACAACACCATGGTGGTTCTTCTCTGCTCCTGTCCCAGGAGGTGAAGTGCTCCTGGAGGAAATCATGTGGTGGTGCACACACTACACCCCCAGTAAATGCAGGGCATCGTGTTTCAGCTGGCTCCTCTGCAGTACCCTTCCATTCCGGTATTCATCCTAGGGCCACTCTTTATCCCATCATCTACAGGGATGATTTCAAACTTTCATGCTCTCTTCAACAAGCCTTTTCAATCTAAATATTCTTTAGGAGAATGTCATTGCTTTTAACTTCACTGAATTCTCGGCTTTAGGTGTGAACGCCCTTTATTTCACACCATCTTAGCTTACCAATGTCTCTTTATTCACACGCATCATTATCTCTCACTTGTAGTCTTGAAAGATGAGACTTTTTCTTATTACCAACCTTTATGTCCCTCCTTTTTTTCTTCCAAATTCATTCACTTCTGTATTCTTAGCAATTTGTCTCTAAAAGCCTTTTCCCCATTCCACTCTGCAATTGACTTATTTACACAATATCCATGGGCATGCTTCTTACTCATACTAAAATATTAACAACAATCCTCCTTTAGCCCTTAGCCCTACTCTGCCATTCCATCTCTGTTCTCTTCATAAATTTCTTAAGGGTCCTGTCAATATTTGCTATTGTTGCATCATCACTTTCTCCTTTTCCAGCTCACTTTTATCCAGCTTCTACTCCACCCATGCCACCGAAACTCCCCTTTGAATCTTTCCAGTACCCTCCCAATTTGGTTCTTGCACATCGAAGCCTCCTGGTCCCGCTCATACATGCCTGCACACCCTGCCTCCTGTCCTTGTGGGCTTATCTGCCTCTTAAATATTTATACTAAATTTCTTCTTTTTCCTCCTCCTCTTCTTATGCTCTCTTAGATAATATAATCTCTTCTTATGTAATCCTTACTCTCAAGTGTATATCACTGCTCTTCCTTTATTTTTTATTTATTTCAGTGATAGTAGCACTACCCATTTGCTCAGGGGGGTTCAAGGTCTTTGATCCTCTTTATGACTTATGTCCTGCATTCAACTGGGCTATATCCTGCTGATTTTACTCCCCCATTTCCGTGAATCTTGGTCTTGATCAGCGAGGCCTCCATCATCCCATGGTCTGTTTGCTGCAACTGTTCCTAACTTCCTGCCTTCAGTATCATCCTCTCCAGTCCATCTTCTGCAAACAAAACCCTATTTTGTGTCTCATCATAAATTGAAAAATGTCCCAAGCTCCTTAGCATTCAGTTGCTCCTATAATCTGGCTCTTGGATCCAGGTACGCATTTTAGGTCACCTTTTGCTCCAGCCATGTAAACTGCTGTTCCTCAAGTACATGCTGGTTTTTCCCTGCTTTGTGTGCTTCCTAATTCCAAGCAGGGCACTTGGAGTGCTGTACTGCTTGTACAGTAGGCACACAGCTTTCTTCAGCAAGGCTGTTCACCTTTAATCCTCAGTTTAAATAGCCCCTCTTGTGGGAAATCTGTCCTGCTCAAAGAGTCTGGGTTTAGTGCTCTGCCTCTGGGCTCATAATATAGAATAATTGATCAGAATGCATTATTGAATCAATGGACGAATGAATTTTGAGTAGCAGTTTAATGGATGAGACAGTAAAATTGCAAAGTGTCTAAGCATAGCAGCATGAGTCTTTAAATCTGTGAGAGTGGATGTGTAGACTTGCATAAATGAGAACAAGACTGTGCTTTGGTTCTTGTGTGAGATAATTAGCCATAATCCATGGCCAACTGGGTCAGAGACATTTGTTCTTGATGCATAGAGAACCATTGTGCAAATAGGAACCATGAGAAGGAGTCCATCACAGTTTCTGGCGAGAAACAGCTCACTACTCTCAACGATGGGGATGCAATATTCTCTCTGATAGCAAATTTCATGTTGTTGTTACTCTGTTGTTACATTTATTATTGCTGTTGCTCAGGGAGATACAAATGATTTTCCTTGAACTATCCACAAAATACAATGGAATACGTCAGAATTTGAAATATATACTGCTTTGCAAGTGCAGAAATTTGCATGCTGAAATCATAAGAATACTTAGTGTAATAATAAATAGCATTTGTTGAGTATTAACCTCATGTCAGATACTCAAGTGTGTGTAGCACTGTGTACATATGGTTTTATTCTCACAAAACTGTGAAACATTCAGGAACATTCCCCTTTTCGCAGAAGAGGAAACTGAGCTTCAGAAAGTTTGGTTAATGTTGGCAATCACAGGGATAGTGAAGACCTAAGGCTAGAATGTAGATCAACCAAAGCCAACCTCTACAAACCATATTTTCTTCCCTCCAAATATCTCTTGAGGTTCATTCATCTCTTTGTGTGTTTTATAGCATAGCTTTTGCTGTGTGTTTGATTATTTGTAATCAGATTCATGAGAGAATGCTAACCGTAATTTAGCTGTGCCTTACTTTGTTCATGTCAAAATCTTTTATTGTATCCCATTCTTCCTACTTGGATGATTTCAACATAGTAGGAAGATATCTGTCAACTATTATCCTCAAAAACAGCCATCCTACCAACTCTGTTATTTTTTTTTTCTGAATTTTCATGTTGGTTTTTATTCTAGGATAGCCTATATTTGATTGCCCTTTGGAGTCAATATTTAAGATGAATGATTATTATGTTCCTCTGTTAAAGTAACCAGCTCTCTCTCTCTCTCTCTCTCTCTCTCTCTCTCTCTCTCTCTCTTTAGTTGTGTTGTCCTGAAAATAAATAAGTAAATGGATAAATATGTACACATACATAAAACTTCAACAATGTTATACATAAAACTACTGTTTTATTTTTTTTAACTTTGAGACTGTAAAAAGGCAGAATCCATACCCTTTCCAAGCAACAGAATTTCAGAGCTTTATCAAAGATGGTCGCTACGCAGAAAACTGAAAAATCAGAAGAAGCAGTCTTTAGGCATAGCCAGAAAAATAATAAGACACGCTTATGTTTTTAAGACAAGGAAATGTTTTAAAATGTACTCAAAGGAAAACATGTGTCTGTCTCTTTGCTGAAATCTCTGTTTTTCTTTCCATCCCATGACATGATACAGAAATTGGGTAAATTAACCCTCACCATTAAGAGTACTTCTTACATCCTTAACCTTTTATAAAGGGTACATTTTATTAGACATGCGATGAATATTCAGTGTTTTAGCCATTTCAGACTTTGGAGGTGCTCCCCAGCTGTATAATGCTCACTGAGAGCCTATGTGCTCACTGCAAGGCAGGGAGAAGCCTGGCTGGCTGGAGGGGCTGTGCTTTCACATCGTTCCCATTACTAAGGAAACCACTCGTTTTGTCTGAACATGCTCTGAATAGATGTCTCATTTGAAGTCTAGTGCTCAAACCGTGAGGATTGCATTATGGAGCCTAGAAAGAAATGAGGGGAACAAAAAGGGCTTGAAAATGCCACCAAGCATTCACAGAGCGTCTTACTGTAATAACATGCCATGAGACAGAAGGTGCATTTATTTTTGCCGCATCCCAAGTTATTTTGGTGTTATAAAAGCAAATTCCTTTGCCTGCCCACGTAATCAAAATAAGCAAAGCAGATGTTCTTCTGACCTATTCTTAATTCCTGCTCTTGTGAGGGTCTCACTCAGAAGTGTCACATACAGGCCAGGAAGGACAGAAATATGCATTCTTGTATTAATCTAGACTCGCTCCATTGTGCTTTGTAACTAAATGGTATAGTGCTATCTCTGTGCCAGTAAACAAACACATGTTCAGAGTCAGACCTTCGAATTTGCAGCCTCCAAATTGTCACTGTAAATTCAGAATGGCTACTGCAGACTGGTGCTTGGTGTTCTTTAATGAGCATCCAATTCAGATAAGGAGTGAGAAAATGCTGCTTGTAGAAGACTCCTGCTCCGCTCTCTAGCCCCTGCCAACCACAGCGAAGAATGTAGCTCCTGCTGAAAAATCAGAAGATCTTTTTTCTTCCTCACTCTGGAAAGTATGGTTTATGGGACTTTGATTACAATATAATTATTTTCACCACCACCACCCCACCATTGTGCAGTGTAGGCAATTGATAGTTTCTTCAATGTACGGAAAGTGCTGTGCAGACACGCCAGTCAGAGGTTGCCACCTCTAAACCCATAATGAAAGTCAGGAGGAGCTTCCATTGTAGGGAAGGGAGGCATAATTATTTCCTTTTTGAGCTACTTTAATCCTTTCAACAAATAAGAGATGTAACATTACATCACTTAATCCACAAATGCAGAAATTAATGCATATTTATAGATTCCTTGCCATTTTGCTAGGTCGCTGACACTCAGCAGTTAGATGACTTGTCTGCATGACAACCAATGACTGAAGGAGACCTTTGGACTCTGGACAGTCCCTATGTGAAGAAACTGCTCAAGTGTGTCCTAGGGCACTGATGTTAACAAAGTCTAAAACCTAGACAATGAACAGAGTAAGCAAGTACAAGTTTATTTCCTTCATAAATTCTTAAAGATCAGTAGTGTAAAACTAATAAATGTAAAAGCCCTCAGCAGTGTCAGAAAGTCTTGTGTGTGTGTGTTTAAATCCTTTTTCTCTAGTATCCTTAAATTCATTGACAGTTGTGCATTTTTAATAAATGTGTTATTTCAAGTAGATGTCCTTCTCAGACCTCCTGCCTGACCAGGTTTAAGAAATACCATAAACTTGGCTGTTTTCTAGAATTTTGTTGCATCCCAACACCACTTAAATGGCCCTAGATTTGAAAGAAAGTTTATTCTTGTGAAAGTACACAAGTACTTATCCTGTCGATAATACCCGCACTAGTTCTGATTATGAGCCTTCAATTCATTTTGAAATGAACGCCTGAAGCTGCCAGCTGTTTCTGATCCGATGTGCCTACGGAGTATTTACTTAGAGTGTATGCTTAGCACTTTAGCTATCGTGGCTGCTGACAGGAGAGTTCTAATACCGAGACTTATTACGAAGTTTCTGTTTTCAACATGAGTATACATTAGGTCCCTTACAGGTTATCCTGTCATGGTTTGGCAGAGATCAGGGTGGATGCATCTCCATATTCTCAGTACTCAGCATGATGCCTGGTATCCAGTGAGCAATCATAGGGGAGATTGAAGGGAATTGTATGATAGTAGCAAACTCAGCATTATTATTAAATTTATCTTTATTATTAACCTGGCTTAATTGAGTGTTAAATGATGGAGACGTGCCCAATGTTTGACTTGATTTAACATTCAGCTAATAAAGTCTAATTTTTCCATGTCCCTTCGATCACCTATATACTTTTTTGAAATATTCTTTGTATGTTTATAAAAGTGACACCATTGCACTGAAAGGATTGAGTCAGCTCTGTCAAACAGCCTTTGCTCTTTTTCAGGCCAATGTGGTTATATTTGTACTTCATTCTCTTAATAGGTGAACTCTCAAAATGTCTCCAGGTACCAGGAATCATCAGATATTCATTATAATTCTGTTTTTGCCTGCAGCAAGAATATTTGCAGTCTGTTGTAACAATCATACCTTTGATTAACACCAAGCAGCATCCTATTTGGAGAAGTAAGTCCTGTTTAGAAGGCTTATATTTGTCAGTAGACCAAAGAGATTATAATCTGAATAAGAACTGAGAATTTACAGTTATAATTTAAATTACTAGCACATAGTTATGATTTGATAAAGTTAGAAGCTTATTTAGTAATGTTTTTGGAAAGTTAGAATCCTTAATATGCATATTTGAGCATTCCTGTTTTGTTATGAAGCACATATCTCATATATAATTTAGGTCATTGTCTTAAAGCCCAAGTCAAAACTTATCTTCCCAGGACAGATCAAATTGAAGGATGATCAAAATATAGTGAATTTAAAAATAACTATAGACTCATTCATGTGGTATTATATTTAGAAAGAGTGAGCTTATTACAAAAATTGTCATATTTGACTCAACAAAACTTGTATTATTTCTTTTCCATGTTTTAAATAGGTAAATGTGAGTTTCAACATGTTTATTAACAAAATAGCTCAGGTTTACTGTAGAAAATTTGGAAAATTCAGAAAGAATCAGAAGAGGAAAAGCATTTGCCCACCAAAGGAGGCATGGCATATACTTCAGGATGCTTTGTTGTAGGACATTTTTTTATTCTTAAATAATAGAAAATATTCCATATTTTAAAAATTACATCATAAAAGAAATCTTAATTATGTTTAGCATGTATATTAATATCATATGGATGACTCATTCCCCAAATATTGGACATTTGTTCTTTACAGTTTTTTCAATGTTTCATATTGTTGATAATGCAGTGGTAGAGTTCATGGGATTGGATTGCCATAATGACTTTCTAGATTGAAGGATTTGGGCATTTTAGACTCTTGACGTGTATATTACAGCTAGCTTTCCTGAAACCTAATACCAAATTCACACAGTAGTTTATGAATCTTCTTCCTACCATGCCCTTGCCGGCATGCATGCATGCATGCATGCATGCATTTATTCATTTACTTAAGAGAGATATTTGAACACTAAGGTGTTGGACTAGGTGCTGGGAATATAAAAGTAAAAAACTCACCAATGTCAAAGTTTTTTGTTGGGGACATGTAGGAGATAGGTGATAAATGGGCAATGATAAACTTGCAAATATATGATGAGATGATTCCAGAGATTGGTGTATGTTGCTTTAAAAAATTAGAACAAGCTAATATCATGGTGAATAACAAAGAGAGATGATTAACTTATAGTATTAAAGAGGTTCTTCTGGAGAAGGTGACATTTGAGCCAAGACATGAACGTCTAAAAGGACAGTTGGGCCATGACACCAGGGCAGAGTGTTCCAGGCAGAATAACAGTGCATACAAAAGTCTGAGGGCAAGAATGAGTCTAGCATGTCCTAAGGACAGAAAAAGGCCAGTGTGCCTAAATGTAATGAATAAAGAGAAAGTAGTAGGACGTGAGGTGCAGATGGGACCAGGACTGAGTTCATCTTTGGTCTTGGAAACCCATGAGAGAGAATTGGACTTTAATTTGTGGGCAGCCATTAAATGTTTTTTTTTTTTTTCATTAAGTGGTTTTAATGGCTTTGATTTTTATTCACCATTTCAGAAATTACTAGGCTGCTAGAGTGAGAATTGGTTAGAGGAAGGTCAGAGTTAAGAGGAAAAAGATACAGTAAAGGCTGGACTTCCATGATAAATAGATGGTGAGGGATGGTAGGATTCCAGAGGTATTTTAAATTTAGATGTGAAAGGACTGCTAGTGGGTGGTGTGTAAAGGATATAGGAGACAATTATTTAAGCAAGACTCCTACATTGAAACCACCTATGTGTGTGATTGGTTTCACTATTAAATGAGATGTGGGATTCTGAGAGAAGAGCAAGTTGTCCCCATCCCCGCATGGAATTGTTTTGCCTGTATAATGGAGGGGTAAAATTTTTTAAAAAGTTAAAATGCTTTCATATTTCACTCTGCTGTGGAAAGCAAAAACCAGAACAAATGAAAAACAAAGCACAAACCAACTTTACCCTCTTCAGTTCTATCATTCATTTCCCAGAGGGGAGATTAAACATTTTAACAGAAGGAATTCAATGTTCAATACTCAATATGAGTTTTTAGTTTGTAATAAGATCACACTGTACCTCCAAATGTAGACCTTTCCTAATTATGCTTAGCATAGAAGGTAGGTATATAGATACATTATTCTATAGACTACCATAGATCCATACTTTGTGAAAAATTATATTTCATTCTTCAGGAATTTTATTTTACTGTAATCTTAAACTGTACTAAAATAAATATAAACTGTCTAAAAAAAGGGAATTCCAGAAAGTCACTATAATGTTTACCTCTGTTTCTAAAAAACATAACTATGCAATGAGCAAAAGAAACAATTATACATAGGCTATAAGGTGTGGATTTCTAAACCAAATATGGCAAGCTAGGCCTTCATCTGGAGATAAGATTTTCCTAATTCTAACTGGGCCCAAGTGACTCAGTTTATGTAATTTTTCCTTAGTTGGGAAGAAACTATATCTACTATTAAGGCTTCTGTAGAACCAGAAAGAGGAAAAATAAGATGTAGTGGAAGTAAAGGAAAAAGCCTTTTATTTACTCTAGTCTAAGAAACTATAGGAAGAAAAGAGGGGAGAGGGATGACAGTAAGGTAGTTGGAGCAGTGTCTTCCAAAGACCCCTTGAGCCTTCGACTTATAGATGGTGGATGCATTAGATAAACAGTAATATCACTGCTTAGGTCTCTAAAATACCACCTCAACATTTTCCTATTACTCTTACCCTATGCCATAGCAATTTACCCATATCATATACTAGCAGAAAGATCCCTCAAGAGTAACCTTCCCAAAGCCATAAAAACTGAGCTGGAGACAGTGAGCCAGTGGCCAGAGAGTCCCTAGAGAAGGAGCTGAGCAAAAAAAATAAAAATAAAAATAAAAGGAGCTGAGCTGGTCCCTGAACTACACACTGAATGGAGGACAAGTCAGCCAGTCAGGAGTGCCACCAGTCGAAGCTGACTTGATTCACCAACACAGAACTACAAGATTCTGAGCAAAGCAAAGCAAACCAACTGATCAAAATCTCATAAAATCTGTGGCAACCATAGATCACAGTTCTGAACATCAGCAGAGGAAGAGGCATGGATGTCAGCTTTGGGCAGTACAGTACTTCTTATACTTGTGAATCACCTAAGGATCTTGTTAAGATGCAGATTCTGGTTCAGTAGGGCTGGAGTGTAGCCTGGGATCCTGTATCTTGGACAAGCTCCCAGGTGATGTCCATGCTGCTGGCGCATAGACCACATTTTGAGTAGCAAGGAGCTTATACATTAATAGGATTATGACAAAAGCCAGTGGATGCCTCCCACCAATGTCATGAGGGAGACTATTTGAAGAACCACGTAGTTTTTTGTTTTTGTTTTTTTTTTTTTTTGCTCTTTTTTTCCCTAGAGAAAAATTAAATATTAAAGGATCTCTCAAACTACCAGACTTGACCAAGTTTAAACTAGATAAGATATCTTTTGGGTTTTTATTAATTTTCTTCTAGCCAGCAAGTAGAAGCCTGGGAAAGATTGGCTGTAAATAAAAATGAAACATTACTTTTTTTCTCTACACATTTCAGAATAGTGAGTTAATCTTGGGTTGCTTTTTTGCCAAATAATGGCTGCATCACATTTTGGAAGTAGAAGCCTGGAGCCCAGAGGAGAAAACAGAGCTGCAGACATAACTGTGGAAGTCATCAGCATGTCTTTAGATAACCCCCCCTGGGGAAATGGTGTATAGAGGGAGGACAGAGAGGTCTGGAGATTTGACCTGAAGCCCTCTATCATTTAATTTGAGCCCAATGTGGAATAGCTACCAGAAGAAAAAGGAAAGGAGCAACCAGCAGGGAGAAAGCCAGAAGAGCTCAGTGTTTTCGAAGCCCAGAGAAGAAAGGAATGGCTGTTTTAAATCCTTCTGCAATTTTGAGTTTTGTGAAAACAGACTATTGACCATCAGATTTGGCAGTTACTAATACAGATTTATCATAAATACTAATAAAACTTAAAAATTTGAAAGCAAACTAAAAATGACTGCTAGACTTTTCTGTTCCTGTTACAATCAGACTCCACGAGATTGTTGCCTTACAGCCATTATCTCCACTTTCTGGCTTCCCATCATGTCTTCTTCATTCCACTCTGATTGGCCTTTGATGTCTGTCATTCCATTGAATGGTTCCTAGCAGTCACCTCCATATTGATGAATTCTCCCAGATTTCTTTTTTCTTACAGGTTCTATACAAATAGATTTTCTCAAGATTTTTAGCAGTTCTCTTTTTTGATTATAGCAAAAATTACTCCAAAACTACTCTTATTGCTGAAATCTGATATGTGATTACAGTCTTGGCTGGAACCAGAAGTGGAAGGAAAAATAGGCATTGACATGTTTTTGGAAGTAAAAAACATGGCATTTTAAGAAAAATTGGGACTCTGTCACCCTCTTTTGTAATCAAGCCCCATTAGCAAGAACATTAGAATGTTGATTCCCAGCAGTGTCTGTACGGGTGAGATCTCTGTAAGCCAACTTCCCTCTTCCAAAGTGAGCTAAATATTGTTCAGAGATGTCTAGGTAGTTGGCAGAAGAACAAGCACTTAGGCAGAGCTGTGTCCAAAAATGAGAGAGCTAAAGATACACTTCATGGGCCTGTGTATTTACATGAGACCAAGATTAACTGCATTTTGCCCTAAACCTTAATAAATACAGCTCTTTCAACTTTGTTAGAAATAAACTTTGCTTTCAAAGATGATTGCAAGTGTAGTGTTTATGAAAAGCAAATTAGCATTCTACAAATTCTCGTGGATATTTAGAGTGGTAATCAGCTAAAAGAAAGACCCTGAACCATTTGATGAAGGATCCTGGAAGGTGGAAAGGTTACAGGTCAGGAATTGAATAGAGGGCAGCCCTGGTGGCTCAGCGGTTTAGCGCCACCTTCAGCCCAGGGCATGATCCTGGAGACCCGGGATCGAGTCCCATGTCAGGCTCCCTGCAGTGAGCCTGCTTCTTCCTTTGCCTGTGTCTCTGCCTCTCTCTCTTTCTCTCTGTGTGTGTGTGTATGTGTATGTCTCATGAATAAATAAATATTTTTAAAAAAAAGGAATTGAATAGAACAGGTTTCTTACTCTAGCTCTGACCTCAATTTAATGTATTAGTTTGGGCAGGTCATTTAGCCTTTCTGGACCTTGTTTCTTTATCTATAAAATGAGGGAATTAAACCTGGTTGTCTCTGAGGTCCCTTTCAGCTCTGATGTTTTTATGAGACTATAGTTCAATAGTCCAAATCACTAGGAAGAATCCAGGAGGTGTCTTCTGTATGGAAGTGATTTTCATCTGAATGTTTGGCTATTGAAGATGAAGCATTCATTGTAGGTCCTAAAACAGGCCAAGGGATAGAGAGAAAGAAACTTCTGGCCCAAAACACATATGTTTTTACATTTAACAATTTTATTCCAAATAGAATATTTTCCAAATTTCCCTGCAAAGAAGCCAAATGTTAATAATTAAAGGAAGTTGGAGCACAGGCCATTAGAAATAAGTATCTTTCTGAGTGACAAGTTCTGCTGAGTAATTGATAACACAGCTAACGAAATATTTGAGGGAGACCTCTATTTGAGCAAACAACAGTTAACAGAAGATACCTCTCAGGGGAAGTAGTGGAATCCCATACATTTGAGATTCCTAAAAATGGACCCAAAATAGCAATAAAAGTGATGCCATGGGGAATAATCTTGCACTGGCAAGCAGATAGACTCAATAAGCAAATGAAATTTCTCATTTCTGTTTGCCATGTTTCTAAGAGGAAAATAGCAATTAGGAGAGAAAATGGCTGAGAACACAATCTCTGATTTGAACAAGATTGCAGGCTTTAGTGAAAATAAACTTATTTCAGAAATCCAATAAAAAATAGTTTTTAATTTTAAAAAAGTTGCAGACTTGTAATAAAGTTGCAAAGATAGAACAATGAATTTCCAGATACCCTCAGCAATTAGTAGCTTCTTGGCCCATTTGCTGGTTTGTTGTCCACCCCCCCCCCCGCCACCAAGTGTGTGTGTGTGTGTGTGTGTGTGTGTGTGTCTATATACGTATATATGTACGTGTATATAGGTAGGTGGACATACTGTTGTCACTGTTACTACTATCACTGTTGCTGAGCTACTTGAAGGTAAGTTGCAGATATGATGACCCTTTAGCCCTAAATCCTTTCTAAGAAGTTTTTCTTTTATATAATCATGGTACCTTTATCAAATTCAGGATTTTTAACATCAGTACGATGTTATTATCTAATATATTACCCATTTCCCAATTTCACTAATTGTTCCAGTAGTATTCTTTACAGCCACTTTTGTCATAAAAATCCAGCTGAGGATGATACTTTGCCTTCAGTTGTTTAGACTCTGTTTTTCATGACACTGACATTTTTTGAATTTTCTAAAATCTTCTTTATTTTGGATTTTCCTAATATTTCTTCATGATTGGATTGAGGCTTTGCCTTTTGGGACTAGTACAACTTTACATCATATCAAGAGGCACAGGGTGTCAGTTTGCTCCAGTTTTAGTGACATTACCTTTGTTCCCTTAGTAAAGGTAGCATTTGGCTGGTTTCTGTGCTATAGTGTTACTATGGGTGTGTGTGTGTGTGTGTGTGTATTAAGTAACATCTTTCGGGATATCTGGGTGCTCAATTGGTTAAGCATCTGCCTTCAGCTCAGGTCATGATCCCGGGGTCCTGGGATTGAACCCCATGTCAGGCTCCCTGCTCCATAGAGAGTCTGCTTCTCTCTCTCCTTTTTGCCTCTCCCCACCCTCCACTCATGCTCTCTCTTTCTCTCTCTCATTCTCTCTCTCTCAAATAAATGAAATCTTTTAAAAAAGTAACAACTCTATGTATATATTCCATTCCTTATCAAATTTTATGCAATGGTTTTAGCATCTAGGGCTGATCCTTGCCTGAATCAAGTACTATTATGATGCTTATTGCAAATGGTTATTTCTAACCCTATCATTTCTTTTATATTTATTAGTTGGCATCCTTTTGTAAAGCATAGCTTTCTGTTCTCTCTTTTTTGTTTAGTACCAGTAAGGGCTAATGGATTCTTTTTCCCCACAATGTGTTATAAGCTATTACCATCATTGTTCGTTGTGATTCTTATATTGTCCCAGATTTGGCAGTGGGCAATATTTCCTTTTAAAATTCTCTTTCACTCATTTGTCATGACCCCATCATTTTTTTTTTATGGACACTTATCAGCAGCAGAGTCTTGGGAAGCCTGCTATATATTTAAAAAAAAGAAAGTGAAAGAACATAACATAAAATTACCATTTTAAAGCACACAGTGTACCATTCGGTGGCATTTACTATATTCATGGTGTTGTGCAACCACCACTTATGTCAAATTCCAAAACATTTTTACAATGTCCCCCCAAAACCGTGTACTTATTATGTAAGCACTCCTTGTTCTCCCTTCCCTTTAGCTCTTGGCAACCACCAATCTAGGCTTTCTGACTCCATGGATTTATCTATTCCAGATATTTCATATAAATGGAATCATAGAATATGTGACCTTTTATGTCTGGGTCCTTTCACTTAGAATAATGTTTTATGGGTTCATCCACATTGTAGTATGTGTGAGCACTTCATTCCTTTTTATGAGTGAATGCTATTCCATTGAATGGATATACTGCATTTTGTTTATACAGTCACTCACTTGTGGACATTTGGGTTGTTTCTACCACTTGACTATTTTAAATAGTGCTGTTATGAGCATTTATGTACCAGTATTTGTTTGAGTACCTGTTTTCAGCTTTGGAGGTATATACTTAGGAATGAAATTTCTGGGTTATCTGGTACTTCTATGTTTGACTTTTTGAGGAACACCAAACTGTTTTCTACAGTGGCTGCAGTTTACATTTCCACCAGCTGTATGTCAGGGTTATAATTCCTCTGCACTCTTGCCAACATTTGTTATTTTCCCTTTTTAAAAAAAAATTGTTTTCATTCTAGTGGATATAAAGTTATATTTTGTAGTTTTGATTTGTAATTCTTTAATACCTAATAAGCACCTTTTTATGTGCTTATTGGTCATTTGTATATATTCTTTGTAAAAATGTCTATTGAAGTCCTTTGCCCATTTTTGAAGTGGGTTATTTGGTTTCTTCTTGCTGAGTTCTAGAAGTTCTTCATATACCATAAACTTGTAGTAATACATATCACATAGTTAAAAACTAAAAGGTGCAAAGTTTTAGAGTTATTTTTTCCTGATCTGAAATTTGAGACTTCAATTAGTGTAAAGAAAAATATCAAATAGATAACCCTTTTTAATTACTTAACTGAAATTTGAATATATATTTATATTAGCAATTAAGATATGTGTGTTCTATCTTTAAGTATCTAGGGTTCAGTGAAAATATTATATATCTGCTATTCAAGACACTTTAGTGTGGCCATAATGGCACAACAGATGCTTTTGAGGTATTCCGATGAACTCTAGTTCAAACTTACCAGGGAAAAATCATTTTACACTCAGTTAGCATTTCCCTGTTGAGACTCAATTTGGCAGACTTGGAAACTCTAGTTTGCAAAAACAACCTAGCCTTGTTAAGTTTTTCTGGGGGGCCAATTTTTCTTATTTTTCTTAATCAAAAATTCTCCAATCACTAGTCCTTTCTAGACAAGTAACATTTTTATTTAAACAAAAAAAAGTAAGAAAAAAAGCTTTCACTAGCCATTACCTCTACATATAATTACTTCCCTACGCTATCATTTATTAACTGACTGCTACTAATCACCCTTTGCCATGACAGACAGCAACAGTATAGCCATGGGGTGTGTTCCTTAATACTTTGGTGGGATGTTTTACAGCATGCTGGATTGCTGACATTTTCAGATGCAAAGATTTCCTTTTTAGGTGGGAACTGCAGCCCTTTTCAGTTTTGTGGCACTCACTTTTTTTTCCCCAATAGAATTTATAGCTTTGTTTTCAGTATTCAAAGCTTCTTTGGACATTACACATTGGCAGGTGTTCTTCTCACTATGGTTTTACATCTGGTCCTATATTTCTGACAAAAATGTGAACTACTTTTGGTAAAACTGTTTTTCTTTCAACCTATAAATCTATGTTACAAGTTTCTGGATAGTATTTATCGCCTCTGTTCTGTTATATATGGACTGTCTTTGAGAAGGGCAAGAGTGGCAGATACCGTGAATATGAAACCTGATGGCTGGCTGTACTGGAGACTGAACTGTGGTGTTTTGTGATATATTTGCAAATCCTGAAAGAAATTTTGGGGGACACTGCCCTCTCTTTGTCCCTGGGAACTGGTTCAGTGTCGTGTTCTGGGCAGATCTGAAGAGAGCCTGGATATCAATTCTTTGAAATTGGTGCAGCTGTGTTTCCACCTTAGCTGTCTCCCTCCCAGGGATGGCCCATGTCCCCTGGACATTGGTGGGGATCAGAGAGACATTGAGCCAATGGTGCCAGGAGAATCACCGTTTTGTACACATCTGTATGTTGGGAATCCAAATGCTGCTTAACATTGGTCAATAGAATCAGAGTGTTCCTTATAATTATTAATCGCCAAATAGCAATTAAGACACATTTAATATCTTTTCTACCTGGAAACATAGAATTTTCTAGTTTTAAGAGATCCCAGATATTATCCACTATAACTTTCCAATTTTACAGATGAAAAAATTTGACTCTAGTGGTCTTTATGGTCTGTCATTATAGATTGGTTCATTATTATTCCTTGTTATGCCAAATATGTGAGTTCAAAGGATATCTAACAATCACTTGGCAAATAAACAGCATTTTTTTACTGCAGCTTGCCCATGGCTGACATTTCTAATTGATCAAAGTGTTTTTTCCTACTGAGGTCCAAGCCTCCTCATCCTGACTCCTTGCTTGCCCAGTAGTCATTACCAGTAAAAAAGAGTTGGTACAAGGGAAGGAATCTATTTGCCTTGCTACATCTAGTCCAGTCCCTTCAATTTAAAGATGAGGAAGATTAAAGAAAAACGATAGTGAAGTTGTGTGCTTAGATTGCAGAAAGGATTATTTGCTGAGCAGACCTCTTGACTCTTGGTATAGCCATCGGCTCTACTTTGCCAGAGCATATCCACACACCCAGCCTTCCCTCATAGCTGAGTACCAGACTGAGGGCTGAGGAAAAAGCAACTCTCTCAAGGAATTCTTTTTTTTTATTGCTATTGGCAGAGAGATAGCTGGCTTCACCCTCTGATTAGCCCATTAATCCAGTGAACAAAAGAACAAAGGGATTTGCGTTAGACTTCTGAGATGTCTTTTCTAAAATTAGAATGACCTCATGATTTGTTCTCAGAATTTTAAAGTTTGGAAAATACACAATTGGGGTGTCTTTCAACACTACTATTTTCTATGTTAAATTTTAGTTGGGTATTAAAGGAATCTTTTAATTGCTTTTGATAGCGCTAAGAGGCTTTTCTTTCTTAATGCCTGAATTTGACACACATGCTCTTATAAAAACAACAGTAACTTGGATCATAATTTATTGGTTGATGTTCTTTCTCAAAAACAGTTTTGTTTGACTTAAAAATCTTTGCTACATTTTAGATCCCACACTTTGTGCTGTCATTTTTTCCCTCTGGAACTGGAAAGCAGTACTGTTTTAGAAAATATGCATAGAATGACAAATTTAAGCTGCATGTTGATTTCATGACAATATGGTGATCAATCACTTTTTTCCTTGGTGATTTTTGCATATTAATTTATATCAACTTGGAAATGTGAGAAATTATATCATATAGAATACATTTTTCCCTGCCAAAGTTTATTGTGAAACGTTCCTTCTCTTCGATGAAAAAATGCTGCCCCTGAGTCACAATTTTTTTTTTTTAAGTAAGCTCCACACTGGGTGTGCAGCCCAGCATGGGGCTTGAACTCACAACCCTGAGACTTGAGCTGTGATCTAGAGTGGGATGCTCAACCGGCTGAGTCACCCAGGTGCCCCAATTGCAAGATTAATAATGATACATGAAATATGTTTAGTTATTTGTCTTCTTACAGACTTTCCTTCTCTTAATTCTATATTTCTATGTTGACTGTGGTCTCTTTATATATGTGAGTGTACATGTATGTAGGTAAGTATGTATACATGCACAGATACACACACTCTGTTCTTTGCCATAATTAGTTGCCCCAGATAATGTTTACATGATTTTATTTATTTATTTTTATTTTTATATATTTATTGCTTCACACTTCAAATGTCCTGGTGTCACATTGGCTTAATTCAGGAATCACCAAACCTTCAGTTATTCTTTAAAGGATTTTGTATCTTTCATACTGCTCCTCACATCCTCAGTCTCCTGCTGAAATAGTCCTATCTGTTAGAGACTGTAATCAGGCATTTTTCTGGTTTTCTGCCTATTTCTCTTGCTTTTCTTTATTTCCTTTGCCAAATTTCCTCCTGCTTATAATAAAAAGAACATATGTTCTGCCATTAGACAAACCTGGGTTCAAGTCTCACTTTTGCCCTACTTATGTGACTTTAAACAATTTATTTTTACTTCTTTGAGCCTCTGTTTTCACATGTGTAAAATGATATAGTGCTTTCCTGTATCAGTAAAGCTCCTAACGGAGTGGGGCGGGGGTGGGGGTGGGGTGGGGGGAGGCCCGCTCATTTTAGAAAAATTTCGGAAGAATTTATTTACAGAAATACTGATTACAAAAATGTGAGTGGTTTCTAGGAGAATAACCAGGGAAAGTAGTGCAGGAATCCAAAGCCAGCATTGTCAGGACTGCTGTCACCCTCCCTCACTTCCATATCTTCCTTTTGCATCCCAAGGGAGAATGGGAGGAGAGAGTTAACCAGATTCTAGAATGACAAAGTGTGTAAGGATCTTGTGGAGCATCCTGCCTTAACAGGTGTGATGACCTTCTTTCAAAGATGGACACAGCCAGTCTGAGTCCTGCTGAAAGAGGAACACATGAGTAAAAGCCAGCTTCTCTCTCTTCCTTCTCTCTGTCCTCATCTGGACTTCCCATTGGCTTCACTCAACCTTAAGGCAATGATACAGCCCATTTATATAATTCATACAGGTCAATTTTCCAAGTCAGATATCATGGTGTGTGCAGGAGTTTAAGTCAATTACAAAGTTGGAGGGAACAGTCCTGAAGACTGCCCTCACTTCTACCACCACTTGCATTTTGGGAGGAGATTCTCAAAACCAACCTGCAGGTTTGATAATTTTTCAGAAGGGCTCACCTAACTTAAATGAAAGCTGTTGCACTCACAGCTATGGTTTATTATAGAGAAAGGGTGCAGGTTAAAATCAGCCAATGAGAGAAGCACATAGGGCAGAGTCTGGGAAAGTACCAAATGCAAAGCTTCTATTATACTGTTCTTGTGGAGTCAGGACACGTTATTTTCCTGGCACCAGTGCATGATCGTATGCATGTATTGTTGCCAACCAGGGAAGCTCACCCAAACCTTGGCATTCAGAGTTTGTATTAGGGCTCTATTACATAGGCGGGATTGATTGATTGATTGTCTATGTGGTTAATCTCAGTCTGGAGGTTGACTGACTATGTGACCCAAAGCCCCCACCCTAAATCACATTGTTATTTTTTCTGGGGTGGCCAGCCTTTACCCTAAATCATATTGATAGACTATCAAGCATGACCTAAGTTTGGAGAGACTACTAACATCTCAGGGGAATAGAGATTATGTTCCATGGGCCAAGAGCAATTGTTAGACCTCATTTTAGCCAAGGTTAGGATATTTACCGTACAGCAGAAAAGAAATGCTGAGTGGATCTGAAGGGGCAAAAGTTAGCAATTAGGCCCACTGCCTTTAAGAGTAAAGGAAATAACCAGTGCCAAGTACCTCCTGTGGTACCTGGACCATGGTCCCTGTGTATTTAGAAAGCTATCTTTCTAAGCAGTTTCTTTGATCCTTCTCTTCTTTTACTTCAAAAATAGCATTCGTTCCTATGACCACTTTAGTTTTTATTTGATGATTCACATATTTTAAAATCTTTCATTTTTTTTCTTTGTTCATTGATTTATTCACTAAGTATTTGAGTGCCTACTTTATCCCACTACAGGCATTGTTCCTGTCCTCATAGAATTTGTAGCCTAATAGAAGAGACTCACAAAAACTAAACCAAATACACACACACACACACACACACACCACAAACACACACACACACACCACAAACACACACACACACACACACACACACAGAAGTATATAAACAGAAAGTAGAATAGTTCCAAATTGCAGAAAGTACTTTAAAGAAAAGGTGCTAAAAAAAAAAAAAAAAGAAAAGAAAAGGTGCTGAGTCAGAGAATTACAGTGGAAGCCTGCTGAATGGGGAAGAAGATAACCTTCAAGTTGTAGTGCTAAGGTAGGAAAGAAACCAGGTCCAAAATGGTTAGACGGTGATGGGGGGCATCCTGTGAAAAAGAAGCAGTATTTCTAGAGGCAGGAAAAAGCTTGATGTGAAGTTTAAGTTATAGAATATATATATATATTACATACAGCTAGAGTACGTTGTAAATGAAGGGCTATGATAAAGAACATTGATTTTAATGAAAATGTCATAGGAAAATCATTAAAAGGCCTTTATGCAAATAAATGAAATAAATTTATACTTTTAAATATTACATTGGCTAAAGGTGGAGAATCAGTAGGTTTTGGAAACTGCATAGGAACAGGTCACAATGGAAGCCATAAGACTTCTTTGAAGTCTGTTAGAGTGGCCAAAGAGCTGAGCCTGGCTTGGATGATGGAACTGGCAGTAGCATGGTGAAAAGCCTGGAGACTTGAGCTAGATTTGGAGGTAGGTTTGATAGGACTTGCAGATGAGGAATGCAAAGGAGAAGTAGGAATGGAGCATGACTCTCTACCCCTACCTACTCCACCCCCTTTCAGCCACGCTCTGAGCTAGAGAAGATTCTCCGTACATACACAGCATCAGCATCATCATTTCCAGTGCCTACAGGCAGTCCTAGTTGGAATTCCAATAGTGTAAGACCAACAAACCTCCTTGCCTGGATAATGAATTCCAGACTCCGCCGTCCTGTCAAGACCCTTGGTCCTGACCTTCCTTACTTTACTGACCACCTCTTCACCAGCACATATGGTTCACTAGCCAGTCTGATTGGTTGCTGTGCTCTGAATGATATGCCCACTTTTCTCTACACACCTGACAGCCCAGACTATCTGCCATGTTTACCTTTGAAATCCTACTTGTTTTTGAAAGCTAACCGATAGGTGATCTTCTGCATAAACCTCCTCTCCCATTCCTACCCCTACTACTCTCTGTAAAAAACTATACTAAAAAAAAAAAAAAACTAGACTAAAAATGTTTACGTAAACACTAATAGACATGCATTTTAGGAATGCAAATAGATGCATGAAAACAAACACCATTCTATTCTGTTTATCTTTCATTATGAAATTATGATTTCAGAATATTTTTAAGTATTTGCTTATTAGAGAGAGAGAAAGAGAACACTTGTGTGTGCGCATGTGAGGATAAGCAGGGGGAGGGGAAGAGGGAGAAGGAGAAAAAGAATCCCAAGCAGACTCCCTGCTGAATGCAGAACCAGATACAGAACTCAGTCCCTTGACCCCGAGATCATGACCCCAGCCCAAACCAAGAATCAGACCCTCAACCAACTGAACTACCCAGGTGCCCCAAAATTTCAGAATTTTTTTAAAAAGGGCATTGAATCTTAACTTGGTCTAAGACCTAGCAACCTAATGCCATGGTTTCTTATAGTTTGTGGGAGTGAAATTCATCTAAGTCAGTGAAATAGCTAGGCTTTTAAGACAGTATCTGAATCAAAACAGAGATAAAGCAAGCTCCAAAAATATATACAGTATCCATTTTCCCAAGCAGCTTAATTTTAAATCAATGATCCATATTGGTGGATATGAACTTTTATTGAGTTCTTAATGTATCACAGGCATGCCCTAGCATTTTACATGAACTAATTCATTTAATCATTTGAAGAAAACAGCGAGATGGATACCAAAAGATCTCTATTTTGTAGATTTAAGACTGAGGCTTTAGGATATTAAAATAACTTGCCCCAAAGTCTTACAACCAGTACACGCTCAGGCCAGGACTTAAACAGCTTGACTCCCAAGTATGCCCAGCCCCATACCCTGCTATGGTGCCTCTTCATAGAATCTCCATGTAATACAATCAATGCAAAGTGAAGGTTATATGCAAGCATGGTGAGGGAGAAAAGTGGAATTCTTGAGCATTATTTCACTTTGCAGATTTATATTATTGGATTTTCCTGAAAGGTCAGAAAATAATAAGGTACCTGGGTAAAATAATGTGACTCCTTATATAAAAGCCACAGGAATGCAAAATTGAGGGCATTTTAAAACTTGAGTTGTAGTGGTTCCTGCAAATGTAGTTAAGATAAATGAATGTCTAGTTCATATAGTCTTTCTGAATTGTCTGTAATAGGCTTAGGTAAAAAGGTCATATCCATCTTGATAGCAAATGAATATTTATTTTTAAAAAATTTGCTTTTTTGGCTTCCTTGGGTTTATTACACCACTATTTACAAAAATAAATCAGTGAAGACTTGGCACATTGCAGACTCTGTTTTCTAGACACTGAAAGAAAAGCTGGCAAAGTTTCTATTAGCTTACTAACTAATGAGACAGCACTGGCTACTTTCACAGGACTTGGATTCTGGCAAGAACAGCTCTTTTTTACAATTAGGTATTTAATCTTAAAGTTATTACCATATACTGTAGAGTCAGAAGTATATTTATATGTATATACCTGGAATGAAAAGGTTCTACCTTCTTATGGAAACAGATGGCTATAATTTTAGACATTTGACGTCACCAACATGAAAAGGTGAGGATATTAAGGTTACCCTTGGGGAGAATTCACTCTGTGGTCTACTGCTGAAGTTTTGAGCATTAGCTCAATGCATTTTCCCTCTTGGTCAGTGGAATATGTAGGTGACAAATATCGTGTCAAAATATATAAAATCAATTCCTTGAACATTTAGGGAGTGCCCTAAAAGGTTCTAGTCACTTTTCTATACCCTGGGAGAACAGAGGTGATAATAAGAGTTTTCCTCTCATCAAGTGCCTAATCTAGCAGAGAAGGTAGGTCTGTAAATAACTATTTTAGGCAACTAAAGCTAGGTACTATGGACTATTATATTGGACTGCAGAGGGGAAAATGCTTAATTGCCCTGGAACAAGTAGGGAAGGCTTATATTTTTCATAATCCCATATATGAGTATGTAAGGTCAAATATTTTAAAAAACTTTAATTTCACTTTAATTTATGGTCATATTTTCTATGGCTAAAGTACTGCCTATTTAACTACCCCTGATAAGATATGAGAAAGGGGCATAAGGAAGGAAGAAACATGGTGAGATAGCAGTGAGGTGAAAAAATATAATCAATTTTTTTATATAATCAATTTTTATTTTTTTTAAGATTATTTATTTATTTATTCATGACAGACACACAGAGAGAGAGAGGGAGGCAGAGATACAGGCAGAGGGAGAAGCAGGCTCCATGCAGGGAGCCTGACATGGTACAGGGAGCCTGACATGGTACTTGATCCTGGGACTTCAAGATCAGGCCCTGGGCTGAAGGCGGCGCTAAACCGCTGAGCCACCCCGGCTGCCCTATAATCAATTTTTAGAGAAAAATCAAATTATTTCAGTTATTCAGTGTGATTATCAAAGGTTTAGTTTTTGAAAGCAGAAATTTGGTACTAAGGCTTATGCCAGTATACACTGGGACATTTGTCAAAAGTGAGTGGTTCCTTAAGACTTTTGTTAATTTCTCTGAAGGGCAAGGAAGATGGTAATAATTTTTGGATGATTATTCTGGGTTTATATATGCTAGTATCTTTTGGAGTTTCTTAAAGCTTCATTCTTAAGACAAATGGGTTGGAAGTAGTGTGGCCAACTGAATTCTGTACGCTTGTTCTTTGCCCTTAGTTGTCCCCATTTTCATAGATACAAAGAACTTAATTTTTTAAAATATATAACATAAAAGATCATGTTCTCTTTAATTGTAAGATTATATATGATTCAGTTATGGTTCATATTTAATGGAAACATACTGTGTCCTACAAGCACCAAGAACTCTTCTTAGTTTAAGCTTTTTCTTCACAAGAACTGTTTGTTCTTTTATGTATGAAGTTTGAATTATTTTAAAATAGGCTTGCCAGTGCATTTCAGAAATAAGTGTAAAATATACATTTATAATTTTGTATAGTCATGGTGTAAATATTTATAGATACATTTTTATTAATTATCTTTTATTTGGACTCATAACTGGAAATAATTTTTGACTGCAATGACAGCCTAAGTTAGAAAGGCTTTGGCTTTATTTTACCTTTCAGATGTCTGCATCTACTTTTATATGACTTTTTTAGAAGAAGAAAGGAGACAGATTTATAAGTTCATGGAAATTGAAGGCATTGTAATTTTTAGTTGACCAAATTCTGCCTTTTGCAGAAGTGAAAATATTGGTTACCTGGGGCTTGTATGTTGTAAGGGTAAGAAATCTGCTGAAGAGCCTAAGTAACAAAGGTAAAATAATCTTTCATTTAGAATCCATATAATATGCATATGATATGCACATAACAATGTGCCTATTTATGTAATTATTTAATTTATGTAATTAAATTTTATGTATATATATAATTGAGGAAATTTTTATAGGTAAAATGTTTTACAGTGATTATTTTCTTTCTATTGTTGAATTATCAAATGTGGCATTTCATCTGACTTGAAAACACCAAATGATGTTTATTTTTTATTTATTTATTTTTTTTTACCAAATGATGTTTAATAAACATCCAGTTGATGTGAATTTTAACCGAAGAGTTAAGCCTAATTAATATTCATGATCCCAGAAGGTATACTGATTAGATGTAAGGGTACTAGTGCTGCTGACAGGTGTTATTTCACTGAAAATCTTGTCCTATAGGTTGTCATTTATTCAGTTCCATTTAATACGTATGCAGACTCCTATGAATGGTAAATACTGTTAAACCCTCTATAAAATAGATGTCCACAGGAAATTAACCAAGGATATTAACCAATTATCTGTCATATTACTTTATAGATCCTTGCATTTCACTTTGGCTAGACTTGTTTTGGTGTTAGGCTGTAACAAATAAGAATTATAATTGAAAAATATTATTATTTCAAGACCAACTTGTTATCACATTTTGTTCTCTGAGATGATTAGCTCAAAGAAATATAAGTCTCTCCAGTTTTCTGGAGAGATGGAGGAGGCAGATGGCTAATGCCTATGTCATGGAAGACATCATCGGCCTGCTATAGGTGAATGCACTATTGCCAATGAATCAAATATAGGAAGCAGGCGCTGAGAAATTCTGCAGAGGGGAGGTGTAATGCATGAGGGAGAATTCTAAAATTAGTTACAATCACTGGAAGCCAAAATGTCATGTCCTTTATGAACTCAAAAAAGGAATGTTATTTACAATTTGGAAAAATTATTTCTCTGAGCAAAAATGAAATAATTCAAGGTAATTACATCTGGAAGTGAAATCCAGCTGAACATGATAAGCTCTATTATGTAGATTTGGGGTTCTGGAATAATTATTATGAAGGGGCTTTCTGTCAAACATTTTAAATATCTAAAATTTAAAGCTATTTGGGACAGTGTTGATATATCAGCATATTTAGAGGCATGTAACCCTGTGAGTATCTTTCCAGTATGTATAATGTGTAACTATAAAAGCTTCTTTCTCTTCTACTTTCACATCTCAGGCTTCATCTTGGGTCTAGGCTGAAGAGGCAGGAGGAAGGTATCAGGGAGCAAAATCATTGATGCTCTTGTCCAGACTTATATGGCTGACAAAATGCCATTAGTGTAGTGTTTTATGTAATTGAATGTGCTATAGATGATAAAACCCACGTTAGTGTTACTCACTTTATTTTTACTAGAAAACTTTCATTAACATTAATGCCATTAAATGCTATTCCATACTAAATAGGTATGAATATTCTCAGAGACATGTTATTTTTTTAAATTATTTATTTATGTAAGAGAGAGAGGCGGGACATGGGCGAGGGTCAGAGGAGAGCGAGAAAATCCCAGGCAAATCCCAAGCTTAGCTCAGAGCCCAACATGGGGCTTGATCTCTTGACCCTCAGATCATGATCTGAGCTGGAACCAAGAATCAGACACTTAACCAACTGAGCCACCAGGTGCTCTAGAGACATGTTACAGTTTTAAAAAAATAAACAGTTTACCCTGAAATGCATCTTTAAATATAAAATTAGAGATGAATTTTAAATAACACAATTTATTGATAATTTAGTCTTTAATTGATAAAATATAAATCATACTAAATATCAAAAAAAGTGGAATGTCACAAGTTTTTATGAAATATACCAATTCAGAAGCACTAGCTTCACTATGTTATTGCCACACATATGTCAGTCTAATAAATTTCTGGTGTTAGCATGTACTAGCTGCTAGGAGTCACCCATTGTATCCCAAGATTATAAGAAGGCATGTGTAAATAAATATATGTAGCTGCTGATTAGGCTGATGTGTATAGGCTTATAAGCCATTACTCTGTCTCCCCTGAATTCTCTCCTTCTTCTGCTCACTATATCCTTTGAAGACTAATGGATTGCTTTTCTTTCAAACATTGTTATACATTCTACCTGTATAATACGAAGCTAGCGCAGAGGAGCAGAGAGCTGCATTCCAATCATCCAACTCAAGAAAGCAGTTGAGAGGTTCCCTAAGGCAGGCAGGGGTCAGAACAGAATGGGGCCAGCAGAGGTCCAGGCAAGGGCTTATGAACAAGTTAAGGTAAGGAATCCAATTGGTATTTTAGCAACAGAGGGAAGCTTCCCAAGAGAAAGTAAGAGCAGAGTGGCTATTAGAGTCCTTGCCTTCTGAGGTGGGAGTTTCCAGACTCGGAACCACATGCATGAGCACAGACTCGCTCAGTGGCCCACATTTAGTGGCCACCTGTGAGCCAGCCGGAGTATTTCATTTTCTGTTAATTTGTTGCTGTTTTTCAAGTGAAGAAGATATCCATTGAGCCTATCATTTTAACTTCTAATTCTCTCCTTCCTTTACTATTTTCTCCTTCAAATTTATCACATTCAGAAATTTTTTTCTGAACTACTGAAGAATTGTCTATTGGAGAAAGGAAACATTATAGAGGCTTTCTTCCTGCTGTTGTTTTTAGAGCCTGATGTGGGGAGTACTCTTTCCAACAGAAGGAGGTGCTGGTGGTTTCATTTTCCTCTGGCCACAGCACCTCACCAGAAGAAGGCATTTACCATCATTCTGTTCAGCTTGAAGAGTCTCTTCTCTTCTGTAGTAACTACTACTATCCTCCAGCGTGTGTCTGAGACAAACCTCTGCAGGGATTTATGTGCTCAGTTCCTGAGGCATAGCTCATTGGTAAAGATAATTCTGCATGAGGAACCATTTGACATTTCTTGGGTACATTTAAATCGTGCATTGCAAAGACTACAAATGGTTTAATTGGGCCATTTGGTGTGCCCTGATGCCAAGCATATGTGCCAGTTGATGCCCCTTTGATAGTTTCTTCAAAATGAAGTATTTTGGAATGTCTTCAAGACAGGGAAGCTTTTTTATCATGTTAAAAAATAGCAGAAAGAGAGAAAAGGATGTTTAAAAAGCCAAAACAACCAAATGATTAAAAATCTTCTGTCTCTAAGGTATAGATTTTTTTTTTGAATTTATTTTTTTTTTTAAATTTATTTATTCATTCAGAGAGAGTGAGAGAGAGGCAGAGACACAGGCAGAGGGAGAAGCAGGCTCCGTGCAGGAAGCCCGATGTGGGACTCAATCCTGGGTCTCCAGGATCACACCCCGGGCTGCAGGCAGCGCCAAACTGCTGCGCCACCGGGGCTGCCCTAAGGTATAGATTTTTTAAAAAAAACAACTGAAATATCTATGTCTAGATGAATTTTTAAATGCCTATAGATTAAAAAGTATCAAATAGAATTATTTTTATGTGCAGCCCTAAAAATATGTTTTCATAAAAAGATGGTGATTTTAAAGATTTTAGTATGCTGATTGCTTCTTTCCCTAGTGACCCATTTTTTCTTTTCCTTTTATTGCAAATTAACACTTCACTGATTCTTCTCTTACTAATGATTCATATAAATCTAATTTCTTTTTGAAAATGATTTGTTTTTTTCCTGGATTACCTTAACTTGCTACCATAAAGACCTTGATTAATTTGAATTAAAATACTAAATACAACATGATTAATTTGTTTAGCAATTAAGGGTTTTAATATTCTATAATCTGATATAGTTCCCTCTTGCAAAGTCTTGTGGAATTGATTAAACAGAGATACACTTATTTGTCAGAAGATCATTTGCTGCTACATTTTACACTGAGTAGTCTCCTATCCAGATATATTTCTTAAGATTCTTTTTTGACTTTATATTATTGTCTGCTGTCTTCTACATTGCTAAGCTTATATGGTGCTGAATTTTGGTGGGAGAAAACAAACCCATTGAGATGAAAGGGAAAGAATATAGGAATGACCAAAACTAAATTAAAGCTGTTTATTAATATCCGCCCAAAAGCTGGAGAAGTACCTGTTCAGAAGAGAGACTTGGACTGTAAAATCTCTCTCCTTTCTCTGTAGGCCAGCAAAACTTACCAGTTTTATCACTTATTCTAAAAAAGAGGCCCCTTATAATTAATCATGATTGCTTTTAAAATGGCACAACCTAAGCTTTCAAAATAAAGATGTATCAATATATAGCTGCTTTGAAGATTTTATATATATATATATGTATATATATATATATATATATATATAATGCCTTCTGGGATCAGTTACAATTAAAGTGAACCTACTTTTCATATTATAGCCAACCTTTATCTCAAAAGATAGACATTTCTCAAATGTTTTTTTTTTTTTTCCCCCTGGAGATTTTTAGTATGAAAGCATGAGCTTTGGTGAATCGCTGAGATTTTTTATACAGACATAAGCAGCCTTGTATGTATAGAGAAATTTTTTATTAAAGGGCTTCAAAAACACTTTAGAAATGTTTCCTGATGATAATAAGAATAGAGGTGACTCTTCAGGATGCACAGAACCAAGACTGATCCCAGGTTGCTTTGTCCTGTGTTCCATTCACTAGATGCATTTACTCAGGAAAGTTCCCTAGAGCCTTTCTCAGGCTCCCCAGGAGAAATTTACTGTGGTCTCAGAAACAAAATAACTTAGTGACATAAGAGAAGAACAAAGCATGGCTTTAGTAAAAATGCTGACAAAATAGAAAGGAAGTCATGTGCTAGCCTTTCTTTGCCTTTGTTTTTCAAGTGGAGTAGTTGTATAAAAATACTTAGATCATTAAAAAAACAAACACAAAAACTATCCCACACTCTCCCTTTGGAGGATGCTGAATATGTTCCTTTCATCCTTGGGTTCCAATAACTCTTAAGTCAGCTTTCTCATTTGTTAATTTCTTTTCCTGTAATCAACTCATTCGTTTCCACTGAGGTTTTCCAGACAAGAGGCCTGATCAGTAAAACAACTTGAGTGTATCCTGTGTGTTTCAATTAACCCAGTTCCGACGTCTTTTAGAGATATCCCATGGATACCACAGAGGCATGTTTTAGGGATTAAAAAAAAAAAACTTTTGAGGGGGTATGTTACACATTAAGCGCAAATGTGTTTGAACCCAAAAGGATGTATGTTTTAGGCTCGCAGCCATAGCTAGGCGGTAATTAGGCCCAACATTGAGTCATCTATAAAGCTGAGACTTTACTAAAATCCACACACAGTAGATAATTCACAAATCTGGCAACATCACTTTATGGAGGCTGGCAATCTGCCAGACAAAAAGCAGAAAAAGAGGTTTTCACTTTAAACCAGACTATATAACGTTAACATACCTTCAGAAAGACTGTAGCAACAGGAAGGGGATGACAGACGGTGGACGAAAGTTTTCAGTACCTTTTGCTGTTATGCAGACACTTTACACTGCGTGGTTTGTTTGTTTGTTTGTTGTTTGTCACAACAACCCTTTAATAAGGTTACAGATGGGAGAGCCGAGCTCATGGAGGTTAATTGAATCTGTCCCAGAGTTTTAGAAGGCCGTCGTGACAGAGTACCAATTTGAAATAGGGAGAATTTGAATTCAAAACATGTCCAGTTCTTTGCTCTAGTGCCCCCAGCAATATCAACTTCTATCTGGGGAAAGCTTCAGGGGACATTAGAGACGGGTTTTGTGAATGGATCCAGGATTATGCGAGTGCTTATCGAATGCTTATTACATACCTCATTCCTAGAAACGAAACTTCTGGAGCATAATCATTTACTTGAATACCACAATTAGAATGGAATGAATCAGAAATTTGAAAATCTACCCGGGCCTTTCTTATCAGTCTTCCTCACACGGGGTCCAGGGGGAACTCAAAACTCCAAACCTTGGACCAGGAAGAGATAAGATAGATTCCTTAGATTTCTAGGTGGGAATCAGACCACTGGTCCACTGTGCTCCTAAATGGCATGTTCCAATTGTTCCTTTGGTTTTCAGCCCTTTAAAAAACCTCCCCCCAAGGATCTAGTTTTCCCAAAGTGACAAAACCTTACACCCTTGAAGGGGATTCTGAACTGTAACACTTTTTTTTTTTTTTAACTCCTCTATTTGCAAGTCCTGAAAAAGTAAGCTAGCAGTTTGCCTGGGCTTTGAAATGTGTTTGGGAAGTACTTTAACTTTGAAAACTTTTGTTCTCAACCTTTTGGGGCATCAGGTAAATTAGGACAAAGAGACCCAATTTAATATCCTGTTGTTATACACTATTTTACAAAGAAAGAAAACTCAGTATGTAAAGTAGAATTTAGTAGAAATTTAGGTGAATCAAAGGGAAATGATGTTCCAAGGTAATAACTAGCTTTTTATTAAGAGTAATCAGTTATCAGAATTTTAGAGGAAATAAAAAGCCACTTAATTATGGGCTGAAGCCATAATATCCCATAGCACTTTTTAAAAGTATCATAAAAATCAATGCTCTAAATTTTAAACAGAGCAGTTTCTTTAGTATTATAATTTTAAAAGAGGCCCCGAAGGTAGTTGGTATCGGATGTGTAACACTCTATATTTAAGTCAGTCTCTGCTAGTCGATTGGGAAAATGCCAGTGCAACAACTCTGAGTCTACTTAGCAGATGATTTTTCTTAGATTTCAAATTGATGTATCTAGTATTTGGATATGTTCTGAACCTCTTCAGTGGTGTTGCCGGCTTGTGTCAGAAGGCACAGCTCATAGAGTCACTGCAGAACAGATCTTGAATTAGTTTATTGTATCCTGCACTGGTTGCAGCAGTATTTTTCTTTTTTTTTAGCATTTTTAGCTAATAATGCTTATAATTGATCAAATAAATGACCTAGAGAAATATATATTATATATTTGATATATATTTATATATAAATATAATATATATTTATATATAAATATAATATATATTTATATAGTTAGATTTAATATATATTTATATATAATATATTATCTATAGCATATAATATATATTATATATTTATAATTTTTATTTTGTATGTATTTAAATATATATATATTTAAGTTTATTTGAGAGGGAGAAAGAGAGAGCTAGGGGTCGGGGGAGGTCAGAGGGAGAGGGAAAGAGAATTCCAAGCAGACTCTGCACTGAGCATGGAGCCTCATCACCCATGAGATCATGACCTGAGCCGAAACTGAGAATCTCATGCTTTAACCCACTGAGCTAACCAGGTGCCCCGATAAGTATATTTTTAATAAAAAGCTGACTTCAAGACATAGCTCTACCCAAATTACTCCATTTTTTTTAGATTATCACAGTCATTAAAAAAACTATATTCTCTTTTCATACATGATATAGAAAAGGTGGATGTCTTACATCTGAGTGAGGCCAAGAAGATGCAGTTACTTGGGTTCTGTGCTGCCGGGCAATTGTCAATTTGAATAGAAGTAAGAACAATTCGGGGATCCCTGGGTGGTTCAGAGGTTTGGCGCCTGCCTTTGGTCTGGGGCGGGATCCTGGAATCCTGGAGTCCCAGGATCGGGTCCCACACTGGGCTCCGGGCATGGAGCCTGCTTCTCCCTCTGCCTGTGTCTCTGCCTCTCTCTCTCTCTCTCTCTGTGTGTGTGTGTGTGTGTTTCTCATGAATAAATAAATAAAATCTTGAAAAAAAAAAGTCAGAACAATTCTAAATTGCAGAGTTTAGGGGTTGGATGTCATGAGCTGATCTGTGAGCCTGTTCTCAAAAGCTAGGGAGAGGGATCCCTGGGTGGCGCAGCGGTTTGGCACCTGCCTTTGGCCCAGGGCGCGATCCTGGAGACCCAGGATCGAATCCCACATCGGGCTCCCGGTGCATGGAGCCTGCTTCTCCCTCTGCCTGTGTCTCTGCCTCTCTCTCTCTCTCTGTGACTATCATAAATAAATAAAAATTAAAAAAAAAAAAAAAAGCTAGGGAGAGAGTTCTGGCCAGCCTTATCCCAACTCATTTTGTGTGTTAATGGTTTCCTTAAATAAGGAAAACAGTCACTGGTGATCTTTTCACAAGTGACTGGTCACTTAACTCCCACCTCAAGATCATTGTCAGTACAAATACATTGTTGTCCTAAGTAACTGAATAACTTGCAAAGTAAAATACACCTGCATTTCATTTTTCTGTTGCTTTTGTCATCTTACCTGATACTGGCTATCTTCTCCCTGGCTTCTCTCCTTTTCCTGGGATGGACAGTAACATTTGAATCCCACTTGCAAATCTCTAAAGAAATACCTTGTGGGAGCTGGCAAGATATTCTTCAGATGTATGTCCCGACTTTTCAGCCATGAATGCAGAACAGTTGCTTATACAGAGTATATTTCAGTAAAATGCTGAGCATGTTTATGTTACCTAAACTTAAGCAAATGTCAGAAACTTTTAGAACTTTCATTGAGCCTCATAAAAATAACTCTCTAAAGACATAGTATGTTTCCTACCTCCTTTAGTTGTTCTGAGACCTTGTCTTTAGTATTGCTATTTATGGGCATAGGGGGTTTTGGATCACTTACAGTCTCATGATTAAATGGTTAAAAAGTTTCTTCAAGACTTAGGCCCTTTAGATAAGTGGTTCCCACACTTGCCTGTACATTGGAATTCCCTGGGAAGCTTCAGGACGTACTGTTACCTGGGCCCCAATTCCAGAGGGTGATGTAATTATCTCTGAGTATGTTCTGGGTTTGGAATTTTAAGGACTCCTGGTTAATTCCAATGTGCAGGTGGTTTTGAGGATCACTGCAGTACATTCGTTTAGGAGCTTTGAAGAATACCTCTGCTTCAATCCTACGTCATACCAATCACATTGGTAAGATTGGGGCTCAGGTTTGTACGCAGCCAGGATTTCCAACCACTCCTTCAGAGAGACCCAAAAGTTGATATTATTTTTAGAAATAGAGGCTTTTGATGAATCTGATAATTTAATTATTGATTAAACCTTCAATCACTTATTGCATGGTTTCTAAATAGTTGGGTTTATGATTTAATTTACTATGCATTCTAACTAAACATGCAATTAATTACCAATGCTTGTTATCTATCCTGTCTCTAAGGAAGATATAGAAAATGAATATGGTTTGGTTAATATATTATCATAAAGACTTTGGACAACAAGTGAGAAGGTCTGGTTCCTTGGCTATAAACTGCCTTGCTTCAGAGTCATTCTGCCAATTTCTCCTCGGAGTAGCCATGACTTGTGGCCTTAGATGTTGTTTTTACAGACTTACCCCTTTGAATTAGTTCGAGAATCATCTGTATCTAAATATATTGTAGTCAACAATTACCCTTTCTTACCAAGGATTTCCTAACTTTATAGAGAGAAGTTCAGTTCCTTTGGTTCAATAATTCTACAAGTACTATTAGCACTTTATATGTACCATGTGTCATGGTAGGTACTGGAGATACATTGATGACTAAGATATAGCCCCTGGTCTCAAGAAACTCAAGAACTGGCTGTTCCAATTCACTATGATAAAATGGTAAGATAGTGGCAAATACAGTTTGCTAAATATCTGTTTTGTTTGGTTTTGTTTGGTTTTGTTTTGTTTTAATATGGCAACTAGGTAAAGGAGCTCACCAGGCAGTGAACACTTGCTCTCTTGCTCTCTCCTCTTTGAAATTGGATTCTCTTGGTTTCTTCACTGTCCTCAGGCACAGGGAAACATAACCCTCCTGTATTCTGTTTCCTCCTTTAACTGATCAGCCGTCCACTGAGGAGAGAGCCTTAAATATAATCTCAACACTGATAACATATTATTATCTGTTAGCATGTCAGTTCACACACATTTTCTGTATACCTCTTAAATGGCAAATGGAGTATATTCTCTGAAGAGCTAGGCTTGCTTTAGTTTATGATTGTCAGTTTATTTTATAATACTTTCTCTGAGGTATGTGTCTTCTTTCATTTTCTAGATAGGAATAACAAGAACCTACATTAAAAAAAGATTGTAGTAGATGTGAAGGAATGTGAGGGAAAGCTAAGTTTCCCTATTTACAGTCCAGTGTCTTCTTTATTCAATAACATAAACTTTGAAAAGCTGTTTCCACAGAACTTTATTCTATGAAGCCTTCATATAATATGTGAAGGGCTTCCAGGCTATTCTCTGAGTGGGTCTGTATGATGCTTCCTTATACTGCACAGCTGTAACTTAAGCAGAACAAGCCTAGAGGAAAATGTCTTGCCCCGTGAAGGGTTTAAGGATTTCTCCTAATAGTGGATGCTGAGCCTTGATAACTGGTTTCCCATTGCCAACCCTCAGGGTGTGACCTAGCTTGATTGAATGCAAAGCCAAGAATCTCATTGGTAAAGGGAGCAATTCTTCATTACCCCCAGACTATAAAAAGGTTCAGTTAATAGCTACTCCATCTAAAAATGTGCCAGATTTTTTTTCTATATAAATTATCAGCCTATGCTTTTGAGGCCAGTGATTCTCCACATTTACACTGCCTTCTTTACAAGGCCATGTAGTACCTCTAAACCACCCATGTTAATATCAAATAGAATAGTTTGGTCCCTCTTTTTAAATACAAAATTTACTTATTTTTGATACCTTACTATCAGTTGAGCGCCTGAAAACATTTTACCAATTTCTGTGTTTACTATTATTTCTGTTACTTTCTCTGGATTTACTTCTCTTTTTGCTGACATCAAGGGTAAAGTCTGGTTTTATGAAACTTGCAGATAATACACTTTGGGGGCCTTATTTTAATAAAATGCAAATTTAGTAATGGACCTGTGTGTTGTTTTGTTTTGTTTTAGAATAGGAAAAGACACAATTATCACTCAAGCCTTGAAAATTCAGGCCCTTTCCTTCTAAAATCTCTGTAGGCAGTTTTCCAGAAATGCATCATTGATATGCTTTGCCCTTTCTGTCTGGAGCACTCTGCAATTTCCAACAGCTCTCAGCATTATTGGGTAGGCTCCTGTGCACATGAGGAAAGTGATGCTTACCTTTCATTAGTTTACGCTAAACCCCTCCCTGACTGATATCCATCCTTTCTTTGCCTCATTCTTGATCAGTACTTTAGGGGCTATAGAGTTCTATTTCCTTCAACACTCTGAAGATAATATTTAATAGTCTTCCATAATCTGTTGCTAATGAGAAATCTGCTTCCAGTTTATTTGTCATCTTCTATAGATGATTGTTTCTTTCTGGCAGCATTTAAGTTTCTGTCTTTATCTTGTATTACAATTTCCCTGGGATGGTTCTACAGATTGATTTATGTTTATTTTTTTGGTTTCCTCTTTGGTCCTCAGTGTATAAATTCCCACATAACTTTCTTTGGTTCTGGAAACTTCTTATCCATTATCTCTCTTGATATTTTTTTCTTTACCTCCCACACTTTTGTCTCTTTGTGTAACTCCCATTGAATGTATGTTGTAGCTTCTGAGTCTCCCCTCTGTGCCCTTTAAATGCACTGTCATGTTCCTATTGCATTACCTTACTGTGATGCACTCTGAGGCTCTGAAATTTACTCATCCTCTCTTGGACTGTGGTAAGTTTACAGGTTATTCAATCTATTTTTTTATTTCAAATTTTTATTTCCAAATTTCTGTTTTTTTTAATGTGTACTTGGTGTTGTTTAATTTCTATTTTAAGTTTCTTATGCTTCATTTTAGGGACTTACTCTTTGTCTTATCTTTTTAAATTTAAAAATGATCCTAATTTTCAAGTCATTTTAGATTATATTAATTTTTTTCTGGCAAATACTTTCCTCCCAATTTCATTTTATTTGCTTTGCTTCTTATCATTATTATTTTAAAATGTATTTTGGTGTTTTTGCCTATGTTCTTCTGTGGGAGGTTTAATTACAATCAGTAATACTAGTTTCCTATTGCTGTTGTAACAAATTACCATAAATGTAGTGACTTAAAACAACACAAATTTATTAACTTAGAATTTTGTAGTCAGAAGCCTGACATGTGTTTCAAGGGCTAAAATCAAGGTGTCTGCAGGGTTGTGTTCCTTTTGGAGGCTCTGTGGAAGAATTTGATTCCTTGCTTTTCCAGCCTCTAGGGGCTACCTGCATCCTTGGTTTGTGGCTCTCTTATGTCTTCTAAGCTAACAGTAGCCTGGTCAGACTTTATTATATAGCATCACTCTGATACTGACTCTTATTCTTCCACCTGCTTCTATTTTTAAGGACTCTAGTAATTACACTGGGCCCACTGGATAATCCAGGATTCTTTCTCTATTTTGAAGTTTTCTGATTAGCAACTTAATTCTATGTGCAACCTGATTCGCCTTTGCCAAGTAATATAACATGTTCACAGTTCCAAAGATTAGGATATGGATGTTTTCGGAGGACCATGTTCTGCCTACTAAACAACCTCCACCATTTTTGCTGTCTGGCTAGTCATTTACATTGCCTCCAGCCTGTCTTCTGGGTCTTGCAGTCTGTAACTCCCAGATGCCTCTGCATGCCTCTGGATCTGGAGGCTGGCAGCCCAGAGCCTCAGGCTCCATCACTGCTTGGTGTTTCTGTTCCTGGAGGCCGTGTTGGACAACTCAAAAGGGGCACCACTGACATGTATGTTGGGCGGCTTATTATTTTTGTGGTAGAGATGTTTGTGTAGGTGGAAGGGTTAGGATGGTTGACTTGTGCCGAGATGTTGATTTGTTTTTTAATACAGGAATTTCTTTTTAATTTGCTCATCTCATATTTATCTTTTGTTGCTTTGTGTTTGTTACAGAGGGATGGCCTCAAAGCATGAAATCACACTGTGATCTTGACTGAAAATCTTTCCAAAATTACCTTGTATAAAATATATTTGTCAGATAGGAATGGGAACAAAGTTGGGTTATTTTCTACTTTTCCAGTATGGTGGACTAATGAATGTACCATATTTATTATAATAACCTGACTGCCTAGAGTAGCTGCTCTGCATGTTTGGGCAGTCAGCAGATTTTCAGACTCATTCCTTCTCCTTTCAAAATCTTGGTTGAGAGAAACAAGTTTGTGGAGAATATGGAGTTCAGCAATCCTTCTAGACACTCTTAAGATCTATACATTGATTATGTCAGACCACAGGGAGCTGCATGCTGGAAGTACATGCACGGGTATTCACTCCTCCTATCCAGTTTCTTTTACTGAATTAATAGATAGTCATGTCAGTATTGGCTTTATTTTAGGAGAAAAAAAAATGTCGTTTATTGTGGAGAAGTTTCTTTTGATCCCATTGTCTGGAATTTTCATTGTGTTGAGCTCTGACTTCATGTTATGGGGCTGATAGGTTCTCTCCTCACATTAAACATACATTTTAGTTGACAGTAGGGAGACAGACAATGAACAAATGGCCAAGGAAATTAATAAGATAATTTTATTTTAAAAAGTTGTAAAGAGAATAAAACTGCATTATATGACTAACTGTGTGAATGTGTGTGAGTGTGTGTGTATGCATATTTACTTTGGGTTTTTAGTAAAGTTCTCAAGGAGATGCTATTTGAAGTGAATGCTGACAAGGTATGAGTCATGTTAAAAGATTAAAGACTGAATGTTCTGGACAAGAGCAATGGCCTTGAAGCAGAAATTAGTTTGGCATCTATTGAAGAAGAGAATGAATATGCTAGAGAATGGTGGGCCCAGGGCAGAGTCACAGGAGAAGAGTTCAAAGAGGTAGTCCATGTCCAGATGACCAAAATTCATGGGGAAGAACTTGCAGTTAATTAAAAATACAACAGTAAGCCATGGATCCATGTATACAGAAGAAGAACAAGATTTGATTTGTGTTTTTAAATATTTCTGTTGTCTGCTATGTGAAGAATAAATTGTGAGAAGACCAGATAGGAGGGGCTTTGAATAATCTAAATGAGAGAAGGTAGTATGGTGGACTAGGGTGTCAATACTGGGAATGGAGAAGAGTAGGCATATTTTGAGGATATGCTTCATCAATAAAACCTACAAATTTTACTAATAGAAAATGTGGAATGTGAGGGAAAAGGAAAAATCAAGGATGACTCATTACTTTGGCCAAGTAGGCTAACTAGCAAACCCAGTAGTTGTGCTTTTGCACAGCAGGTTTTGCTTTTACGTCATAGCTGTTGTGATGTTTGTGTCTGAAAGCTAAGACTGCAGCTTGTGAGTTGTTTTCAGCAATTTCTTCCAGCAGAGTCTCATTACTGAAATTTACGTTATTAATCTCCCTATTATCTCCTTAATACTTTCTGTGTTTATATTCTTTCTCACTTTTAAATTATTTTTCTCATTATATTATTCACGTCTCTGTAAGCTGCTTTAAATCAATGTAGAGTATAAATAAACTATAAAAAATGATAATCACATAGCATCCTGAGTTGTCAGTTATGTACTATCCACATATATACCCTTCCAAATGATCATTATGTATTATTTTACTTAACATACACACACTTACAGTATAAAACAGTTTAAAATTTAATCAATTGTTAGTTTTTGTCTTTTTGGTTTTTCATCAGTATTGTCTGAATTTGTTGTTCTGTCACTCATTAACCAATTCTGAATAGTTAAGAAGGAACACATTAATATATTGATGAATGTTTGATCTGGTTTGTTCATAAAGACATCCAAGATAGCAGAGTGTGTACAATATTAGATTCTAAGTTTCTGGAAGTCAAAAGCAATACTGGCTTAATTTTTTTCCATCCTCTTTATTCCATGCTATATGAAGATGAGATGGTAATGTTGCTTTTAATGATAAAGGTGAGGAAACTTCTAGATAGTTCAGAAGGCATCTAAAGAACAGTAGATTCACTCCACTGGAACTACTTCTGAGAACCAAGTTGCTTGACATAATATTTTTTGATTGATACTGAAATGACAAGAATCAGCTTAGTGAGTGTCTCAGTGTTTTATTATTTTTGTTAAAGGATCAGTACCTCGTGAATTATGACCTTTCTTATACATCTCTATCATATGCCTTCAGTGACAATAGAGCTGACAAATTATCGTCATCCTCTTATAATTGAAGGCAAAGGATGATCTCTACTTAATATTCTTGTCAGCAACTGTTTTTGTCTCATATTTAGTAATTAAAATCATTGTCTTCTATGCTACTTTCTTGCTGGAGCATATTAACTAAAATTTCTTTGTTACACCTCTGCAGAGATTGCATGAAGAAGGCCACAGATATAATTATTTTTGTTTTAGACTAAAAAACTATTTTATCAAGGGTCACACAATAATACTGGCATTTTTCAATAGTGAAATGCTGCTTTTTACTGTTTTCTGTCTGTCCTCTTTTTTACATATAATTTTTAAGCCATAGTATTTATTTAGAGGGAATGAATTCGTACCTAAAGAAAAATCTCAAATTCAGCTAAGATGGAGAATATAAAATTCTGCAAGACTAAAGTGGCAGATGTCAAATTTGCATCTCCTTTAATGTTTCTGTATTTTCCTACAGGCATTTTTGGGTACTGTATAAATAAACTGTTTAGATGTTAATGTTGGGAGGAGGAGGGGTAAGAAGGTGGGACATTAAGTAGCCATGAAATTCTAGGCTTCTTGTCTGAGTTCATTTTAATTCCACATTACTGTACTACATTAATACTTTTTGTACCTTTCTTGTTACTTTTTAAAAATCAACCTGTTGGGTATGTTTAATTCAAGAGACCTTTAAGAAAGGAACTTATATAAATATTGGTTCTTCTTTTTATATATTGAATATTAAAGGAGGATACAGTAAAATGCCTTTAGAACCTACCACAGGTTGGAAAAGCAGCCACTACTTTCAAGTATTGTAGAAGTGCGTGTGGATGGTGTGAAGTAGGGTATGGGTGTGGTAGATGGTTGTTTCTCAGGCAAGTAGAGTCAACAGAATTAGCTATAGAAATAGGAATTTGACTTCTTTTTCCTGTTTCACTTTTGACAGTTTATCTTTTTATTCAAGAAGTATTTGTTGAACTCCAGTTACGTGGCAGGCATTCTGTTAGGTGCTAGAGAACATGCATAAGACCCCGTCTCTGCCCTTTTAAAGTGTTTAGCTATCTTTTACTTCTTTTTTGCTTTTCCTAGTGCTAGAATACCAGAGGATGAATTAGAGGCAATGGAGAAAAGTGGAGATTTATGAACTACTTAAAAAAATCCTGAAATCCCTATTTACTTTATTTGCTTGTTTTTAAAGATTTTATTTATTTGAGAGAGAAACAGAGAACATGAGTGTGGAGGGAGGAGCAGAGCCAGAGGGAGAAGCAGACTCCTCCCTACTGAGCAGGGAGCGCAACTCTAGACTCATCCCAGGACCATGGGATCACGACTTGAGCTGAAGGCAGATGCTTCAACTGAGCCACCCAGGCACCTCTGAAATTCCAGTTTAGATGTCAACTATCTCTTGTTGCCTGGTAAGCCATATTGTTCAGGATACTGATGGTCATTACTAAGATCCTAGGCAGAGTCTTAAATGGATCAAGCTCTTATCTGGCCTGCTTACCTCCTTGTTTCTTCTTGCTTACACTGGGCCCAAAGACCCCTGCCACCATTCTTGCTCTCTGCTTGAGCTTATTGTTTCCTCCAAGTGCTTTAAGCTCAGATCTCACCAGTGAATTACTCTTTTCCAGGAGATAAAAATCTTTAAATGTTATGTATGATGGCCAGCCATATTAGTTATCAAGACAAGTGGCTTTACCAATACAAGTGTACATAAAGGGATTATAAGGGCTGTTTTAAGAATCTTAAATTATTTTGTTATTTATTTAACAAATATTTTATTCATCACTTATTCTGTGCCAACCTCCATTCTAAGATCATTTCACTCTATAGCAGCCTTCTAAGGTAGATTATTATTATTTTCTCTATTTTACTGATAAGGAAACTGAAGCATAGGGATTAAGTGTCTTGCTCACATTCGCACAACTAGTGGACCTGGGATTCAAACTCAGGCCTTCTGGCTCCAGAATCTGTGCTCTTCATATTAACTACATTAGACTGCCTCAGATCTCTGTGGTCCTATGCAGGATGTCCAGATGTCAATGGCACAGTAGAAATCCCAAGGAAAGGCCTGGGCAAAAAACAGATCAAAACTTATGTGCCTATGGAGAGTGGTTGAAACCATGAGAGTACATAAAATCCCTTCAAGGATTGCAAATGGAATGATGAGAGTAGTTTCTCAGAGTTTGGGACCTGGGATCTAGCAATATTTGACTCCTGGGAAGAGCAATCAGAAATAAGACAAGAGTGAAGAGATTCAGGACAGTGGAATCTTGGACTCCAAAGGAAAACAGAGTATCAACAAGTTAACTTTGTCATGTGTCCCTGAGAAGTTCAAAGAAGGCAGACTGGTAAGAGCCACTATATCTGGCAATTGAGAGGTCCGTGTTGGCATTTGGTACACTTGGGTGTTGAGAGTGAAGAAGATTGAATGAGCTCCCACAAAGACACATTTTAAGGCAAGGGCATGCTTGGACTTTTTAATTTAAACACAGTTAGTTGTTACTTATTTTGGAAACAAATTCGTAGATTTGAACCTTTTATTTCCCTATAAATTTATTCTTTTGGCCACAATGCAGCTCAGTTTTATATATTTTACCTTGTAAGCACTTACATGTTTCTTCAATAAAGGAATATCAAAAATTTATAAGCCTCAGGGAAACAATAATTTAAATTTCCTTAGGTGGTATATGGCCATCAGAAATAGCCACTAATCCCTAAGCAGGATTATCTTCTGGAAGATTTATCATACCAAAAATACCAGCTGTGAATCATAATTCAGAACAGCCATAATTATATGATGTCATTTTGCATTTATAATTGAATGCATGCTAAAGTAAGAGATTTGAATATTTCCCTTCAGTGCAATATTTGAGCCAAGTAATGGCAACAATATTAATTTATGATATTTTCTGATGTAACTAAAACTTGATTTATCATACAGTGCTTTATTGCCATAGTTAAAGTCTTATACATCTTTGTTATGTGTCATTCTTGAAGAATATGTCCTAAAATGTAGGACCAGTCATAGATTCTTGAAATAAAGAAAAGAAAGTTTTAGATTAAAAAAGTATTGGAGGGGACACCTCGGTGGTGCAGCTGGGTAGGTGTTTGACTCTTGGTTTTAGCTCAGGTTGATCTCGGGGTGTTGAGATCAAGCCCCCTATTGGGTTCTGTGTGCAGCTGGGTAGGTGTTTGACTCTTGGTTTTGGCTCAGGTTGATCTCGGGGTGTTGAGATCAAGCCCCCTATTGGATTCTGTGCTTAGTGCGTCTGCTTGAGTTTCTCTCTCCCTCTTCCTCTGCCCCTCGCCACTGCACTCTCTCTCTTTCACTGAAATAAATAAATAAATCAATCAATCAATAAATAAATAAATAAATAAATAAAGTAAAAAAAATTTAAAAAGTATTTCAGGGTGTGTAACCATATATTAGATTTGGTAAACTCTTTGTTCTATTGTTTAGTTCAACATTTTATTAAACTCAGAGAGAAAAAGCCCCTAAACTGGTTGATTGCTGAAATAATAATTAAAGCTCAGGTTGTTTGAATTATTTTCAATGTCACTATTGTCAACTCTGTGTATCCTGACGTTTCCCAACTTGTAAAATGTTGGTCAGTGTGGTAACTTCTAAAACTATGTAAGTAATTTAGTTATTTAATGGAAATATAAAATTCTTTTTTTATTATTATCAATTTTTATTGGTGTTCAATTTACCAACATACAGAAAAACACCCAGTGCTCATCCCGTCAAGTGTCCGCCTCAGTCCCCGTCACCCATTCCCCTCCAACACCCGCCCTCCTCCCCTTCCACCACCCCTAGTTCGTTTCCCCGAGTTAGGAGTCTTTATGTTCTGTCTCCCTTCCTGATATTTCCCAACATTTCTTTTCCCTTCCTTTATATTCCCTTTCACTATTATTCATATTCCCCAAATGAATGAGAACATACACTGTTTGTCCTTCTCCGATTGACTTATTTCACTCAGCATAATACCCTCCAGTTCCATCCACGTTGAAGCAAATGGTGGGTATTTGTCGTTTCTAATTGCTGAGTAATATTCCATTGTATACATAAACCACATCTTCTTTATCCATTCATCTTTCGATGGACACCGACTAATAAATCATTTTAGGAGATTTAGTTTAAAATTCTCATTAATGAAAATAACATCTATTATGGCCATAATCTTTATGAGACGGGCCTGGATATAAAGAACTGGGCTGGGGCACCTGAGTGGCTCAGTGGTTGAGTATCTGCCTTCTGCTCAGGTCATGATCCTGGAGTCCTGGGATCAAGTCCCACATCAAACTCTGCATAGGAAGCCTGCTTCTCTCTCTGCCTATGTCTCTGTCTCTCTGTGTGTCTCTCAAGAATAAATAAATAAAATCTGAAGAAAAAAAAAAGAAGAAGAATTGGGCCAATGTGCTGTTTATTTAATACATGGTGGCCAATACCATACATAGAGAAATGGAGAAATACCTGGTAGGTAACATTTGCACATTAATCTGATTAAGGGATGAACAGAGATGTTGGGATTACTTCCTGACTTCCATATGTTTGTGGACTTTTGATTACTATAGCAAATATTAATTTTTGTGTTGTCATTGTTTTATCATTACTGTGTTAATACTTTGTTATATAGGCCAATAAATAAATAAGGAATACAAGGAGGAGAGCTCACTGATCTAAATTTACATGGATTTCTTTGAATTGGGCTATCCACACTTGATGCTAAATATAATGTACTGTGTGGGTAACGCTTACCTACTAATGAGAATCACCAAACATAGCATCTGAACATGTCTTCCTTAAAGTGCTATAATATTTATGTTAATAGATATGCTTATGTTTATAGAAGTATATTCTGGTTTTATTAAAAATAAAATAGCTGTTTGGAAATTTTTTTATGATTCCCTTGGTGGAACACTCTATTACATGTTTTCATTCTAATTATAATTTGAATAACTTACTCTTAAATAAAATCCTGAAACTTTAGCTCTCAGATTTGAGCTTTTATATTTTCTGAAATTAAAATGAAGTACATGTTCTGAATTAATGGTTGGAACAGATGTAGTGACCTCATATATAAAATATAATGACAAAAGTTATAAGATCAAAGTTGTCTTCATGTTACTAATGCAGACCATCCTATTCTGTGCCTTGTGGTTGTCAGAGTTTGGAAGATAAATTATATTCAAAAGAAAATGATACCTGTTTCCCAAATATTTTAAGTCAGAAATGAAAAAGAAAAAAAATTCCCTGAGTTCTGAGACTTAAAATGTATTTCTATTACCATCTTTTTTATATTAGATCAAAGTGGAAACCTGAATTTTAGTTAATGAATTATCATCCCCAAGTTTGACCTTAGCTATTACTTATGCTTTGAGGAGCTTCCCAATATCTTGTTCCCCAGATTTCTTAATTTGTTCTCTTTTAATAACATGATCTGTGAGGATGTTCTCCTTTGATTTTAAATGGTGTTCTGTTTCAGCTTATTTTGGATAAAAAATTGGTTTTATAAAAGCATCAAGAATGATACCCTTCTCCATACATACTCAATTTAAAAACCAGTATACCCAGTATACTGTTCATTATATTTCCATTATCTTTCTACAACTAAAAGCAGGTGTGTGCCCAAGGGCTCATGTCACTGAACAAACTGGAACTCTACTTCACCTCTTTCCATTTTAGTTAAATGCTGGTGCCTGAGTCATTGTGACTGCTCATTGCACACTATTCAGGATTATAGCTGAATTTAGTGGGCTTGCTAACCTACATTAGGGTCTTTGAATGTACCCTTTTGCTTCAACCAGTGGATAGCTTCAGCAGGTTAGAAAAGAGAATGACTTTCATTCCCTTTTCTTGCCTGCCTCTCATTTATTGGTAGTGATTGATGAAGATAGAATCTGCAACATAAGAAAACCAGGTGCAGCTGTGTGTTACCTCTTTTTCTGTTGCTCTTTCAGTTTACTTTCCCTTAATCTATTGCTTTTCATTTTGCCACCCAGGAATTCCAAATAATTACAGAGGTTTTGTAAAAATAAGAATCTTTGGACCCTCATTCCCTTTCTGTGTCTTGTAAGTTCTGCAAGTTCTCCTGAATGGTCACAAGCTCTTCTCTTGATTTAGGATTAGTGCTGTGCCCACCACTGATATGAGAAAATATTTTAGCTTCAAATCAGAGTTCTTCATTGCAACGTTTGCTATCTTTGGTGTGTTTGATGCTTTACCAGTATTTTCCAAAGATTTATTTATTTGAGAGAGAGAGGGAGAGAACCGGCATGCACCCATGAGTGAGGTGGGGGGAAGAGGAGAGAGAGAGAGAGAGAGAGAGAGAGAGAGAGAATCTCAAGGAGACTCCCTGGTGAACAAGGGAGTCGAGGGAGCAGGATTTTACCTTCACCCTGAGATCATGACTCTGAAATCATGACCCGAGCTGAAATCAAGAGTTGGATATTTAACTAACTAAGCTACCCAAGGTGCTCCAGTGCTCTACCAGCATTTTACCGATCTCATACTCACCTTTGGGAGAGTTTTCTGTGATGGATGGCTGTTTTATATGCACAGATATTAAGTTGGGTAGATCAACACAAGTTTTTAAATTCTTGATAAAATACATTGCATTTTAAACTGTCACCTGGAAATAGATATGTAAACTTGAACACTTCTGTATCAATTTCCTGTAGTTTTTGCAAATCATTAGTCTCTTTTTATTGCCCCCCTTAGATTATTTAAAATTATACATAGTTAATTACCTTAAGTTGTTTTAGTAGTTTACTTTCTGTCTGCTGTTGAAAAGACCGAGATTCTATCACGTATATCTCAAAACAGGAGAGAACCTGAAAGTAAATACTTGAATAATAATCACATGCTTTGAAGACAACTGAGTTTATTTATATTGTAAATGTTTCTTTGCAATTTAGTCTGTTACCTTCCTGTATAATAAAGACTCTGAAATTAAAATGACCTCTTTTCACAAAATAGGGCTGTGGCATTCATTTACTACAAAGCTTGCCTTGGTTTGATATTACTCCTCCTTGAAATAGAAAATGATCTCCTAGTAATGCACCTGAAGTGGACTTTAAACCATTGAAGGCACTCTTGAGAAATTAATGACTTCTGCTTTTGGCCTCAATTACATCTTGTGATTCTCCTGTACTATTCTTACTTTTCCTCTGTTTCTCCTCTGACTTTGTAAATATATCTTATTAGTTGCACTTCAGATCTTTGAGAAACCTCCATGTCAGAAAGAGTATGTGTTTGTAGCTGCCTTAAAACCTTTAGACCTTTACCAATTTGGACACACAATTCTTAAGACTAATGCTGCAGAGTAGATACGGTAGTTTAAGGTCATCTTAGCCTCTTAAATATATAAGCGCCTAGCAGCTTGATGAAGAAAATCAGCTTACAACAAAATAGCATGGTGACGGCAAAATGTTAATTAAATTTTTCCTTGTAAAAAATTTCATTTTCGGTCTGAGTGAGTTTATACAACAGTGTCACTAGCTAAGAGTGAGGGGTCTGCTCAGCAGTGCTGACTGCTTATTATTGGTCCTTGACATTTAGTACCTATGCATATTTATTCTGTTGTAAAACACTGTGTCACTTGAAAACATTAATAAACAAAAATGTTTCCTTTTAATCACAAGACTCCTACCTGGTGGTCTCTTACAGCATTAGGGAGAAGTTTATAATCTTAATGGATGCATTAGGAATATAAGTGGCACCGATTTTGAACATGTTAGGGCCCATATTCATCTATCCCAAACCACAAAAAATGTAAAGGTATCTGGTTTGGAAAGTACCCTTGTACGTGAGTACATTACCCTTAAAAATATCCTTTTGCATGATAGAATTAAGCAGCTTTTTAATTAAGGAGCAGTATTAATAAAATATAAGTGTAACATTTACAAAATTCCAGATTGCTTCTGTAAGTACTGATGGTTTTATTAATCCTTTATTTTTCACTCACTGATATTTTTTGGCTAATCGTCTGTTTTCTGAATGAGCAAAGTGCAATGGAGAGAAAGGAAAAGGAAAATAAGGATCCTGTCCTAGAGGATCCTGATGCTTATAATCTAGTTAAGTGTCTGGAGATAAATTCTGAAGTGTCAAAAAGCCAAATTTATAATGTCATATAAACACATTGAAGAACACTAAGGGATTTATTGAATCAAAATATTAGGACTAAAGGGACTTCAGCAATCTTCAAGTACAAACATTTTACTTTAGAAATGAGGAAGCTGAGGCCACCAAAAGGAAGGTGACTTACCTGGGGCTCACCAGCTGTCCTTGGTAAAGCTGGGACCAGAGCCTAATTTTAGTATTTACTCACTGTCAAGAAGGGGACTTGTTTATACAGAAGAAGGCTTCTGGGAAGATGCAAATCTTGGGTTTAAAGGAAATGACATTATAAACAGCCCTGAATTCGATCCAGCAATTTAGGTTTCTTGTGTCAGCTATAAGATTTTTCTAGACTGAAAATCCCCTATTTCTTTATTTAGATTGTATGAAAGAGGGAATAATATGAGCAAATAATAATGAGAATAGTGATAACAATGTTGACCTAAAATCTGTAGAATTTCCTATGAGCTCAGCTCTGCTTTAAGCACTGTACATTCATTAGTTCATCTTAGTTTCACAATAACCATGTGAGGTTAACTACTAGTATTATTCCCATTAGATGGGAACCCTGAGGCCCAGAGAAGTAACTTGTTCAGTATCATACGTGGAATATAAAAAATACCAAATATGGAATGTTATTAAGAGGACTATATATACAGGGCAACCAGCCTAGTCAATGTCAGGTGACTCTATTTAGGAGGGGAGGTACTGTGTTGATGAATATTATTAGTTAAGAAGGGCTTCTTCAATGAGAAATGTTTTTGAAAAAAAAGAACCACTTGGTATTGCCTTACTAACTAATCATTAATAATATTGCCATGTTACTAATCATGTAACATGATTGTGTCCAATATTTCTATAGTTTCCCCCTGTCTAATAGAGGGAATAATTAGTAGTTTGAAAAATTGTCTAGTCATAGCTTGTGCCCATAATTCTCATAGATATTATTGCTAGCACTTAAATATGTCAACATGCATATGCCTGAGGCAGGGAATATGGCTGCAGACATGTGAGCACATGTGTGTTTGGTCCTTTGCACTTGTAATCTGTCATAGATGTAGATGCAGTCACTGTTTATTCCCGTGTTCTTTGCTTCAAGGTGTCATTCTCACTGAGCAACCCTATACCTGAAAGTATTTCTAACTAACTACTAATTCATGTTGCTCCATATTTTTGTTCAGAGTTGTGCTGTCTTTACATTTCTTGCATGCTCTCAGAAATTTTGTGGAGCTTTTTTTTACTTTACTGAGCACCAGCTGTTTATGTGGGAAGATGTGAAGAGGGTTAACTGATTATACTTTCTTATTCCTGTGCTTGTCTTGACCTTTTAGGTATCTGCCAGTGTTATTTGTCAAAGTGGGGCAGGAAATACAGAATAAGGTAGTGATAGTGGTTTCAGGAAAAGTAGCCATTTTTGTAGGCTTGGAGAAGCTGATGCCATTTTGATGCAGAACTTTATTTAATCCTTTCAAAGGATTATTGGATTTCTTAATGTTCTCTGGTTTCATTTAACATCTTATTGAATTGACTAATAAAATGGTTAAAAAATAGTATAACTGTACAGGATCTATAATGGAAATACAGTTTACTTATATGTGGAGTTTTCCTCTGTGTTGTTCAATAAAGTTTAATTAATAATCTGTCTGTTTTGTTTTCATTCAACAGTATTTCCTTCCCAGGAAGCATTAGATACTGATGTAGGCACCAGAGTGTGTATCTGCTACTGTGGTCATTAATGTGTTACTACTCCAGGTTATACAGGAAGTAGATAAGTTTTTCATAGGATCAGATTTAAATTTTTATAGCTAAGGTACATAGTAAATATGCAGTGTCATACATCTTAAATTTATTCTAGCTGTTCTTCAGAAATTATTAGACATAAAACACAAGATAATAAATTCTATGATACAAGGTCTGAAGTGTTGCTGTTCTACAATACACAGTTTTGTCTACAGCTCTTTCCTTTCCTCCCTTCTACCTTCCTTCTTTTCTTCCTTTTTAGAACCAGTAGAAAAAAATTAAAATTAGTGTATAAATCAAACATATTTTCTATTAATTTTAGCTAGTGAAAAATAGACTATTATTTGGGACATTTGGTGATATCTAGAGAACATGCTGGGTAAACTCTAAAGATCTGCAAAGTAGGGGCACCTGGGTGGCTCAGTTGGTTAAGCATCTGCCTTCAGATCAGGTCATGATCTAAGGGTTCTGGGACTGTGGCCCAAGTCGGGCTCCCTGCTCAGCAGGGAGCCTGTTTCTCCCTTCCCTCTGCTGGTCCTCCTACTTCTGCTCTCCATCTCTCTCTCTCTCTCTCTCTCTCTCTCTCTCTCTCTGTTAAATAAATAAATAAAACTTAAACAATCTGCAAAGTATATTTAAAATTTAGAATAACGTTTTATAAGTTAACATCAAAACAAATAAGAACTCAATAGCCAGTTATACAGAGATTGATTTACTCATAAAATTTGTGTCTGTCTTTACAACAGCTTTCTTGACATGTCATATCTGGAATGACCAACTCTTCCCTGTCTGCCTCGAATTTTCCCAGTTTTAGCATGGAAACCCCTTGGTTCTTAGCAACTGGATGGTTGGTTACCCTTAACTGTATATAAATTTGAAGATTTGATTTTCTCAGTTTTGTGGATGAAGTGATTACTGGACAAAAACTATTTAGCTAAAGGGCACCTATTTATTTAAATACATATATATACATAAACACATATTAGATGCCTATTTACTTCCAGTGATAGATAATTGAAAAGTGAGGGGATTTGTAGGTGGATGGGTGGATAGATAGATAAATCTATAGATAACTGACTATGTCATCATGATCACCTATTAGAATCCTAAGCACCTCTTAAGTCCCAACATGGTTGTCATGCTTTTGTCATGATTTCTCTTGCAGAATTAGTCACTCTCCCCTATGCCTATGAAATTCTGTTTATGCATCTATTATTGATTTACCACAGTTATATTATAGTTGCTTGTATGCATATCTGTCTTCTCCACTAGACCATGAATTCTTTGTAGAACCTTAATACATTGTTGCACCTCCAAAAGCTCAATATGTAATGGAGCATCCATTCACCTTCCCCAGTTTAATAACTACTTTATATTTAACCATCTTAATTGAAATATAATTTACCTACAATAACATTCACCAACTTGAAGTGTATAGATCAAAAAGTCCTAACAAAATCAAGATTAGGAACATTTCAGTCCCCTAAGTCCCCTTGTTCCCCTTTGCAGTTACTCTCTCCCTGCCATCCTGGCCCCTTGCAACTACTGATACACTTTATGTCACTACAGTTTTGCCTTTCCTAGCATTGCATATGAATTTCATATATCTAGCTTCTTGGACTTAACATAATAATTTTTGAGATTTATCCATGTTTTTGTGTGTATCAGTAATGTGTTTCATTTTATTACTGAGTAGTATACCATTATATGGATAATACCGCAATTTGTTTATCCTTTAACCTTTTGATGGACATTTAGTTATTTTCAGTTTTTGGCTATTATAAATAACACTGCTGCGAATGCTGACATATACATTTTTATATTCACATAATGTTTTCATTTCTCCTGGGTAAATATCTAGAAGTGCAATCGTTGAATCTCATGGTAAGGATATGTTTTAACTTACAAGAAATTGTTAAATGTTGTGCAAAGTGGATGTACCACTTTGCATCCATACCAGCAATGCATGAGAACTCAGCTTGTTCTACATCCTTGCGAACATTTGATACTGGTTCGTCTTGACTTTTTTAACTTATTCCAACAGCTGTGGTAGTATCCCACTGTGGTTTTATTTTGCATTTCCCAATGACTGATGATTTAACCATCTTTTGATGAATTTATTTGCCATAGTTTGTATAACTCTTGCTACAGTGTATGTTCAAGTATTTTGCCCATCTTTAAAATTCAGGTTTGGTTTTTGTTTTTTGGTTTATTTTTATTTTTTGCAGTGGGTTCTATTTCTCATTGAAGTGCAAGATCTCTTTATATTTACTGCATTCAAGTCTTTATCAGATATGTGTCTCATAAATACTTCCGACCAGTTGAGTCTAAACTTCATTTTAAGAGAGCCTTTCAAAGGGTCTTTCAAAAGTTTAAATTTTGTGGAAGTACAATCAACCAGTTGTTTCTTTTATGGTTCTGCATGTGGGTAGTGTTCTCTCTAAGAAATATTTGCTTAGCATAATGTGATAAAGAATTTCTCTTGTATTCTTAAAATTTTATAAATTTAAGTTTTATATTTAGTTCTATGATTCATTTTGAGTTAATTTGCCTTGGTGGCTCTGTAAAAAATGATAATAATTGGACCATATAAATATGGGCCTATTTTTAGACTATTTTGTTCAGTTAACCTTATGTTTATCTTTATGCCACTAGTACAGTATCTTTATTAAGATAGCTTTTTAGTGAGTCATAAAATCAGGTAGTGTAAGTGGGTCAATTTTGTCTTTTTCAAAAATATTTGGTCTATTTCGAGTCTTCTCCACATCTGTTAAAATCAGCTTGTCAATTTCTACTAGGATTCTTATTTCTGGCATTTTTCATTCTTTTGTATTGATCCACGTTTCCATCTCGTGTCACTTTTCCTTCCGCTTGAAGAATTTCTTTAAACATTTCTTCTCGTGCAGACCTGGTGATAAAAAGGAACTTACAAAAAAAAAAAAATGAAGACCGGTGTTGTTCATAAACACAGGTGCAAGAATGTTTAACAAACTTTTTACAAATCAAATCCTTTAATATATAAAAAGGATAAATAATTATGATTGCATAGGGTTTATTCCAGGAATGAAAGGCTGGTTTAATATGAAAACAACCTAAGGTAATCTACCAAGTTAATCGACTAAGAAAGAGAAAACATGATCATTTCAAAAGATGTAGATAAAGTATTTGACAATTCAACACCTATTCATGATTAAAACAAACAAACAAACAAAGAAACAAAAAACTATCAGCAAACTAAATGGAAGGGAAATCCTGCAGCCTGGCTTTCCAAAAGAATCTATGAAAAACATCTACAAGGAATGTCATATTTAGTGGCAAAAGATTGAATACTTCCTTTTAAGATTTAGGAAAAGGATGTCAACACTCTTCTGTTCAATATCGTTTTTTTCAACACTGCACTGGAAGTCCTAGCCAGGGCCAAATCTATTTTTATATTTTTTAGAGGGACAAACATCCTTGACTCTAAGCAAGAGGCACTACGGAGGGCTCAATCTCAGGACCCTGAGTTCGTGACTTGAGCCAAAATTAAGAGTCAGACAGTTAATCAACTGAGTCAGAGCCAAATTGAAAAATAAATTCTAGACTAACCATATCTTAATTCATTCTTTTAGTGTGTGTGTGTGTGTGTGTGTGTGTGTGTGTGTATTTTTTTAAACAGTATTTATTAAGAACTCTGCTAAGCTTTAAGGTAAATTCTCTTGGTGAATATCTTGTTCATTTTCCTCTATATTCTCCTGGGGAAGATAAACTTTGGTCTTGACTGCAACATTTCTTACTCCTACATGTATCTTAATTCCTTCTTTTAGTGTGTGTGTGTGTGTGTGTGTGTGTGTGTGTGTGTGTGTAATTAAAAAATAAACAGTATTGAGAACTCTGCTAAGCTTTAAGTACACTCTCTTGGTGAATATCTTGTTTATTTCCCCCTATATTCTCCTGGGGAAGATAAACCTTGGTCTTGACTGCAACATTTCTTTTACATGTACTCAAGAGATAATTCATGGGAAATCTAATGGAATGGATAGGATATATTATAAAAATTAATATATAAATTAACAGACTAATTGTATTATGTAGACTATATGGTTGCTTTTGCAATAGAGGAAAAATCTGGTGATTACTATGACTATGGACATATTCTTTTGTGTAGTCATATGAAAAAATATTACTTTCTTAATCACATTTGTAATATGATGCAAACTACCATATCAAGATTGAACAACTTTCCCTTTATAAAAAATAGTTGTAGTATGGCAACATAAAATGATTTGCATATATCAAAATAACATCTTACAGATGTCTTCAAAGCACATTGGAGCTATGTAGAGAAAAATGTAATTTGATTTTGTTTCAGCCAGATTGCATGTTAATAATTAATAATTGGTGCATTCTTTTCCTGTCCGAATACTACCCATTCATCACAGACCAGCTCAAATTTCTGCTCCTTGGAGTTTTTCCTAATCAGCCTTATTGGAAATTACTTCTACTCCCTCTAAATTTCCTTCAGAGCTATAATCTCTACCATTCAACATGTAAGATTTTACATTGTATTGTCATTTAGCTTTTTTGTCACATATGTAAGAATTTTAATTTGATAGACTATTTTTAGAGACGCTTTTGGATTTACACAAAAATGAACAGAACACACAAAGTTCCCCTATCATATATAACTTCTAAACATAATACATTTGTTACAGTGGACAAGTGAATATTCATATATTGTTAATAACTAAAATCCATAGTTTACATTTGATTTTGCTCTTTGTGTTATAGATTCTTTGGGTTGTGCCAAATGTGTAGTGACGTGTATCCACAATGACAGAATTATTATACAGAATACTTTCACTTCCCTAAAAATGTCCTCTGCTCTGCATGTTCATCCCTCCCCTTTTCTCCCTTGATCCCAACCCCTGGAAACCACTGATATTTTTACTGTGTCCATGGTTTGCTTTTCTCAGGATATATCATATATTTGGACTCATACAGTATGTAGCCTTTTTAGATTGCCTTGTTTCACCTGGTAATATATATTTAACATTCTTCCATGTCTTTCATGAGCTGATAGCTCTTTTGTTTTAGCACTTAATATTCTACCATCTTGGTATACCACAGTTTATTTATCCATTTATCTACTGAAGCCCATCTTGCTTTCTTCCAAGTTTTGGCGAACAAAATTGCTATGTGAGCAAAACTGCTAGAAACATCCATGTACAGGTTTTTGTGTGGACATTTTTTCAACTATTTTGGGTAAATACCAAAGAGTATGGTCACTGGATCGTATGGTAAAGGTACGTGCAGTTTTGTAAGAAACTGCCAAACCATCTTCCAGTGTAGCTGTACCATTTTTCTTTTCCACCACTGATGAATGAGAGTTCCTCTTGCTCCACATCCTTGTTAGCTGTTGGTATTCAGTTTTTGGGATTTTAGCCATTCTGATAGGTGTGTAGTGGTATGTCACTGTTTTAACTTGTAATTCACTAATGACATATGTTGAGCATCTTTTTATATGCTCACTTGCAATCTATATTTTCTTTGGTGACATGTCTGTTCATGTCTCTTGCCCATTTTTTAATCTGTTCTTGTTGTTACTATTGAGTTTTAACAGTACTTTTTATATTCTGGATATAAGTCATTTATCAGATATATGTCTTACAAATATTTTCTCACAGTCTATGGATTATCTTCATTTTACTAATAGTGTATTTTTTGTAATTTTAACAAAATCCAAGTCATCCATTTTTTCCTTTCATGGATTGTACTTTTGATGTTATATCTAAAAAGTCCCTACCACCTGCCTCCTTAGCACTGTAGACAGCATATCAGTCTCAATTAACAGTCCTTAGCAAACCCAGGGTCACCTAGCTTTTCTCCTAAATTATCTAACAGGACTTTTATAATTTTCTGTTTTCCACTCAGATCTCTGATCTGTTTTGAGTTGTTATGAGAGATGAAAAGTCTGTGTCTAGATTCATTCTTTTGCAGGTGGATGTCCAGTTGTTGTAGCACCATTACTAAAAAAGAATATCCTTTTCTCTACCGAATTACCTTTGCTCATTTGTTGCAGATCGGTTTACTATATCTGAATGGATCTGTCTCTGAGCTCTCTATTCTGTTCCACCGATTTGTGTGTTCTTTTGCCAATACCACATTGTCTTGATTCTAGTAGCTCTCTAATAAGTTTTGCAGTCAGGTGGTGTCAGTCTTCCAACTCTGCTCTTCTTCCACATTATGTTGGCTATTCTGGGTCTTTTGCCAAATAACATAAACTTTAGAAACAGTTTGCTGATATCTGAGAAGTAATCCACTGTGGTTTTGATTTGATTGGAATTTCATTGAATCTGTATATCAAGTTAGGAAAAACTGATATCTTGACAGTATTCAGCCTTTCTACCCATATACATGGAACAGCTCTCCATTTATTTAGATCTTCTTTGATTTCCTTCCTAAGTTTTGCTGTTTTCCTCATATAGACCTTGTGCATGTTTTGCTAGACTTATACCTCAGTATTTCTTTTCTTTTTTTTTTTTTCCTTCCTTTCCTCTCCATCCCCTCTCCTTTCTGTGTGTGCTTGAATTAGTCAGAATTCTTCAGAAACTAAGACATGGAGTTATTTTTGCTACTGAAGGTGGTTGCTTTTTGGCCCTCTCACCTTATAGAGCAAAGAAATAGATTTGTCTATTACTTACCTGTCTATATATGTATATACATAAAAGTATACACATTTTTACATATAATCATCTATGTATATATTAAGCTAAACATGAGTTTATAGTGGTGTCTCCTATTCTAATCTGTTAGCATATGGATCATCCTAGCCTTCATTCCCTTGCTTACCCTTGCCCTCTCACTGCAACATCAAGGAATCTGGCTCCCACCGTTCATTACCCATTTACTTGATTGTTCAGTGTGGGAGGGGAAAGAGTCATACAGTTTTGTTGTTGTTGTTGTTGTTGTTGTTGTTGTTGTCCTCATCTTGGCACATTTTTCTCCCTTAAGTTTTTTAGCCTTTTTAAAATGTTTACACTTCATTTATCAGGTTGACTCCAGGGTCAGCCATTCAAAATACATAAGTGAAGGGTAGCAATTTATGTAGGAAAATATAGAAAATATACAAGACAGTGCTTTTTCAACTGAGAAGTATTATAAACCTCTAAGAGTGGTTATCTATCACTAATATTATCTATCAACTAATACTATTAATGTTTTTATGTGTCCATTTTATCAAGTCAGTAATTCAACATGAGAGTGATTTTGTAAAATCAGTATAGTATCACTGATGACTTTCCTTAGCTTTCAGCATTGGTCCACACCATATACATTTTTGCTTGAAAGTGTGGTAAATACAATGGGTACCTATGCAAATCATGTTTTACTAATGTAAACAATGTTACTATTACTCTATTCAGCCACACATACATGATAATTTCAGTAGCCTTTCCCTCCTCCCAGGACGTTTCTTAGCTTGAGTGTTAGTGACAGCACTCAGTGAGATTTCTTCAGGAGCAACAAAGCTAGATCTTTACTATGACTCAAAATTGGCATCTTCTATGATTTCCTCATTATTGTTCTGTAGAACCTTCCAAATGTACAACGTCCATGTAAAGAAGAGGAAAAGAAGCCAGCATATTTCATGATAACACAACTCGTCCCACCATCTATTGACATTTATTATCTGATCATATGTTTTCACATTAACAGAGAAATTAAGGATTTAAGAAAAGGGAAAAAGCTTTTATGTGTCATCAATCTTCAGCACATTTATAGTTTTTTTTTTTTTTTTTTTACATTTTCAGTGATGGGGAAATTGTAGAAAGTGGCTGATTTTTAAAAAGTAACTGACTCAACTCTCTAATTTCCATTCAATGATTAGATGGGATTTCAGCCCCAAGCTCTGCACCTCCTTCTAACTGCCATTGGCTCTGGAGGCAGAACCCCTGAACAACCCTCCCAACCCCAGCAGCTCTGTCAGGATCCAGGCTTCCTTTGTAGGAAGGAGCTGGATGGAGCTGGATAATGGCTGCCTGGCTGCCTGGAAGGAATGGGGAACTCAGGAGGAGCAGCAAATCTGGTAGACTGAGTTGGAGAATTGTCACTGTGTTCTGTCACTGTCCCATTACAATGACTGCCTTTTTTGTTCTCTTTTTACACTGCCTGTGAAACATGATCAGGAGTCTGGCCAGAAACCTCTCTTACACTGTCAATATATATTTTTTAAAAGCTGCTGTCCTCTTTGACTAACAATGATTTTCTTAAAAATCAGGTTTGCTCCTTCAGTCATTTTAGAAATGTGTTGCTGGATTGAAGTGGCTGAAATTGTAGCTGGTGTGGAAAGTGATGAACAATAAATTGAAATACCCCAATACCTTATTTTCTAAGTATAATAGTCATTTCACTTTCCTCTAAACATGGCAGGCTTATATTTATATCTGCTTTTAGGTTCATGGCAGAAGAGACACAAGGTGTTTGACCATTACTGGTGGACTCTAGGTATTGATAAGGGAATTTGACATATTTAGTTCTCTGCTGAGGCTGTGTGAGTTTCATTATAACCTTTGGTTCTAGGGACAAAACAAGTCTTTGAAAGGAGTTTATTCCTGCTTGTCCAGAGCCACCTGATAGAGAGAGATAGGTAGCTCCATCTCTTTGATGGCTTATTGGTAGATTGACCTGAATATGTCACTTGACCTTTTTATATTTCAATTTTTTTCACCTCTAAAATGGAGACAGTACCTCCCCAGAGGACCCCACTTCTCAGAAGATGACTCTGAAAACTGTGAGACATTGTCTGTTCTCATCTCGGCTGGCCCCAGGAAGCAGTGAGCTGAAACCACCTCTTTCTTTTGCTTATATAAGTCTCTCCCTGACCTTCCGTGAACTATACCCCATGGAAGTTGTTAAAGTCTCCATTATTGCACCTAGGTCATACCACTGGTTTATGGAAATCGGATCAATGTCCGCGAGTTTGAAATTTGTTGAAAACTCATGTGATACCTGACTGTTCTATAGTGACATCTGATCAACTATAACTACTCAGAAGAATCATGTTTGCTCCATTTAAATTAAATCTGTTTGGTTTCTTCAGTATCTTTTAAATAGTGATTTTTCAGAAGATTCTTTAATAAAAGCTGTTTACTAAAACTTATTAATGGAAATAATCTTTAAAAATTTTATTTGAGTACTGTTGATGCTCAATGTTACATTAGTTTCAGGTATACAGCATAGTGTTTCAACTACTCTCTATACCTTGAGTTATGCTCATCACAAGTGGAAACATTTTAAAAATCTCTTTACAAGTTCCACTTGGATACCAAAGAGTAGTAAAGATTAGTTAAAGATATGAGATTATATAAAGAGTATTTAATTTTAATTGATGTACTATATATCCTAATCATTAGGGTATAGCTCAGATTTTCTTAAGAGAAAGTTTCAGATTCCAGTGACATTTGAAGAAAATCTTATTTTATAACTTAGTTTTCACAGTACTACTCATACAATTTTTCCCTATCCCAAACCCAATCATTTTAGATTGCGAACATATGTCATTTTTTTCTTTTTAAATACATAGGCTTTTCCTTAGCAACATATTGTGATATTAAGAGAATTTTTTTTTAAAAAAAGAGAAAATTAAAGGGAAAGAGCAAGGAAAACCATGGAATACTAACTAAAAGCTTAGTGTGTTAGCAGCAGGTAATACCTGTTAGAGAAAACAAATTCTCAAATAATGAGGCCTATATGAACCGCAACTTAGTTTATTCTTTTTTTTTCCAGAAAACTCCTTTTTGTTGGCATTTTTAGTAAGCCAATTAACAGACAGTACCATGTTCATTACAAATAAATTACACAGTTTTTCCATTGCATAAAAAATTCATCGTAGCCTTTTGCTGTTATCTTTGTTTGGAAAGAAGATGATTGTTGAGTATATTCAACAATAATGGCAGGCACAGAGATTTCACTGTGCTGATTTTTTTTAATGCTGATTGCAAAATCTAATTTGTATAATGTGTAGAGCAAGAGCAGAAGGGAGAGGACGTTGGTTGACTACAAGGAAAAAGTCACATGCCAAATGATATACTTGTAATTTATCACTGACTCATGTGTTCAGCATGAGTGTGTTTGAGGTGGAAGCTAATGGCAGAGCTACTGTAGTTTATGATTGCTTGCCTTAATAATGCAGATTCATTTTGCCATGTTTTGGCTAAGAATACAAAAAAATCTCATGTTCAGTGCTGAATTTGGTGACTTATTTGCAAACATTAATGAAGAATAGTTTTATACTTCAGGGTTGTTCATAGGTCTATAAAAAGAAAGAAACAGCAGAAGTTGATTGACAATTGCACTTTGATTATTTTCATAAAATTTAATCTGCCATTTGTTTCTGAGCTTCTAAAATTCTTAAGGGTACAAACCTTTAAATTATAAACTTTAAGAAATTAATTCTCTATAATACATCATATTTATTTTTTACCCTACATTAAAATCTCTTAGCTAAATATCTGTTTCATTTTGCTTTTGCCTTTTACTTTTTTGTCTTCTTAATATTTTATTCAATTATTTGACGGAGAGAGCAGGGGGGGAGAGACAGAGGGAGGTGCAGACTCCCCGCTGAGCAGGGTTTGATACCAGGATCCTGAGGTCATGACCTGAGCCTAAGGCAGACATTTAACTGACTGAGCCACCCAGATGCTCCTGCCTTTTACTTGGAAGAAATCATTTCTCCTAGTCTAAGTTGTTAAACTTTTGAGATTAAAAATAATAACAATACTGCTTTAGTCTGTGAATTTAGTTTTTTTTCTATTCTGAGATCATCTACCCCATGAAATGTGAAGTTAGTGTTTTTTTTTTTTTCTCTGTACGTATATCAAGGCTTGTGTCTGAACACTGTACAACTCAGAGAAACCGTATTAGACTTCCTGCACATGGTAAATACTCAGTGATGGTTTATCAATTACACATGAAACTTACATAGTAGTCATTTTTTGCAAACACTTGAGCTATGTATATAGATCAGTTGTATTTCTGTTACATGCTCTGCCCAGAATCGTTCCCCCAGACTTCCCACTAAATGCCCTTAGCCCTGCCATTACAGAATGGTGTCCAGCTTTTCTCCGTCTCTGTCTCTATTACTCTTTCTCCTTCTCTCTCCCTCTCTTCCCCTTTGACACCCTCACACACACCGTTATTAGGAGGAGAGATTTTAGCCATTTTTATCTGCAAAATTCAGTGAACTAAGTATTTTCAGTTATTTACACAGGACAAATAATTGTGATATAATTTGTAAAACATAAAAAAACACCAATATTATTTCAATGCATGAGCGGTTACCAAAGCAGCCTCCTTGTCTCTGTGTATCCATCTAGACCCACAGGTGAATTGAGAAATCTGAACTCAGCTCATACTGGTCACATACAGAATTGTTTGTGTAAGCCATGTACCAAATCCAGTTGTGAAATGGCAGTGGAAGTAGAGGTGGCTCTTTATAAGCAATAGATCAATAAATGGAGTGGTCAATCTGTGGTGAGTTGGTAGGTTAAGACTGCCAATGAGGTTATACTCAGGACAGAATGTCTTCCAGTGGGAGAGAACATGACAAGGACTAGAAATTTAAACCAGGTTGTACAGAAAGTGAAAAACAAGTTCTCTTGGCCAAAGGCACCTCGATTCCATTGTATCTTTTACAAGGCACTGGCTAGTTCAAGACTCATCTCTAACATAGGCAGGCAAAACCAAAAAACTGCAGTATATATTCCAGATATCACACTACAACTTTATACAACTACTTATTCTGTTTTTTTTTTTTTAAGTAAATCACACCCCCCCCCCCCCCCCCCGGCCCCCGGCACCCGCATGACAGCATGCTAAAAGAAATCTGACTGAAGGATTTAAGAGCAGTGCGGGAATAATTTCAATAAGTTAAAAAGATGTTGCTTTCTGTAATAAAAATGGATTCCATTTCTTTTATTTACTGGAACACATGCTTGTTGTAAACACCTTCAAATTAAATTGCAATACACCTAATCCATGTTTTTCTGAACTACTTGATTCAGTGTTTTCAAGTACATTTGTATTGGAATTTCGGAGCTATTTATATGTAAATGGAAAGTCTTCTGTAATTGGCACGGGAGAGCTTGCTAGAGGTCCAGTAATCTAATCTAAGTTGCACATTTTTTTCTTCTCTGTTATACATTCATCGTGGCATTTGAGGGCAAACAGTTTGATCCTTGTGTCAACATCACTCTCTTTTGCAATAAGGCGAAGAATAGGGAAACTTTGTTTTAAGGATTAAATGGTGAAATTTTTCTGTGACACACCGTCTTAGACGGAGCTGCCAGGTCTTATAGGGAGCAAAAAGATATCATTAACTTCTAACTACTTGGAATAGGAATTTAAATTATTTGCTTCGGGTAGTAGAATGAAAGGAAGATTGCACAATTGTTTGGGCTGTGACTGTTTTATTGAATTTTATTTTATTTTTTAAAATAGGTGCTACTTGAGGCTTTGGTAATAATGGTACCAAAGTAATTTTTCTTTTCTTGTGTTTTTCTTAATTTGTTTTTTTTGGGGGGCAAATATTAGCAAAAAGAGCTATCAGATAGAGACATTTAACTATGTTAATTCTCCAGGGAACTTGTTACATGCCTATTCTCAAAAATGGGATGTTTATTTATTTTTTATTTTTAAAGATGTATTTATGTATTTGTGAGAAAGAGAGAGAGGGATAGAGAGCACAGGGGTGGGGGTGGGGAGAGGGAAAAGAGGGCTCCCTGGTGGGCTCTGTGCTCAGCGGAGAGCCAGACACAAGACTCATCCTAAGAGTCTGGGATCATGACCTGAGCCGAAGGCAAATGCTTAATCAACTGAGCACCCAGGCACCCCTAAATCATGGAATGTTTAAACTTTAAGGAATCTGAGAAGAAGATACTTGAATCCCAAATTCTATTCTGGAGCAAGCAATGGTAAGGAAAAGATTTAGTATTAAATTAGCTGAGATAGAGATTTGTTATTCATGCAGCCCTCTAGCTATGCATTCAGATAATCTTCATTCATCTGTTCCTTCGAGAAATATCATACCCAGCTGGGCCTGAGCACTGGGCTGGCTGCTGGGACTACAGTAGTAATCAGAAAACTCACATTGCCCCCATGGGAAGTACTGTCTTATAATCTGTAAACCAACATACACAGTTGAATGAAAACTACATTAAAAGTTTAGCTACTTTCCATTTTCAGGAGCTACATGGTTCTGAATATTTTCTTTTTCCAGATAGATGGTTGGTTAAGAGTTAACTGTTTAAGCTTAACTGTTTCAGATGGAAATCTTTCTAATAGATAAACCCCTATGTAGAAAGTATTTGGTATAATAATTTTGTTTTTGGGATCATCGTTTTAGAGATTATGTTGACCTGTCACTCAATACCTAAATAACCTAGGTGGCCACATTATTCTTTTTGATTTGGGTTTGTATTTCTTTTCTGACTACCAGACTGTCAGATATTGTATTCTTGCTGGTCATTGTGTTTGCTTCCATAGCAGAAACTTTCCTTTTCTCTCACCCCTCTTATTAATCTTTTAAATCTCTGATGAGTATGGACACAGGACTACTAGGCTTATTAAAATAATTATAACTATTTTTAAAATAAGAGGTCCTTTATAAAGTGAGAATGTCTTCTATGAATAAATACGTCTTCTCTGCTAAATTTATTTTTGTTGCCTGCAGGTCTTTGATTTCTTCCTGGCCCTATTCCTAATGGAACACTAATTTAACCATGCATTTAACAGTTTAGGAAATCAAGTTAAAAGGATGGTAGTACCAAAAATTCAATTGTAAATCAAAGATTTTTTTTTTTTTTTTAGTATTTGTAATAGTCCCAAACTAAAACAACTCAAATATTTATCAACAGTTGAATGAATAAACTCTGGTATATCCATACAATAAAATATTATTCAACGATAAAAAAGAATAGGGTAATTGATATATACTGCAAAGTGGGTGAATCTCAAAATAATTATGTTGAGTGGAAGAAACCAGACAAAAGAGAATATGAATTAATTTCCTGTTGCTGTCATATCTAATTACCACAACTTGGTGGCTTAAAACAGAAATTTCTTCCCTCACAGGTCTGAAGGCTAGAAGTAAAACAATCAGGGTGTTGACAGAGGTGTACTCTCCACAGAGGTTCCAGGGGAGAATCTCGTTCTTTTCCTTCTTCGGCTTCTGGTGGCTTACATCATTCCTTGTCTTATGGCTTGAAACTGGTAGACTATGTTTCTTCTCTGCCTCAGTGCTGACATTGTGTTCTCTTTTGTTTTTTTCTCTGAGTGATATCACACTTCTCATTAGATTTAAGGCCTATTTTAGTAATCTAGGATGATCTCCTCATCTCCAAAAGCTTTGGAGGTTGCACGGATTAGAACATAGACATATATTCAACCAACTATATTTAGTATTAAATTAGCATCTTATTATAAATTAGTATATATAGTAAATTAGTATAATTTTATACCATGTATATAGTGTAAATTACTATATATAGTATAAATTACTATGTGTGTTTCGATTTATATAAAATTCTGGGAAATGTAAACTAATGTATAGCAACAGGGACAGGGCTGGAAAGTGGGATTACTAAGGGATTATGAGAAAACTTTTGGTGATAATGGACACAGTCATTATCTTGATTGTGGTGATGGTATCACAATTGTATTCATGTGTCAAAACTTACCTAATTGTATAATTTACATATGAACTGTTTATTATACACCACTTATAGTTTAATAAAGCTATTTTTTAAGTATAGGGAATATCTTACTGAAATTATAACCCAGAATTTGTCTTTGGTAGCATAGGTTCCCCCAAATAATAAATTCCAGATTCATAATTTAATAGCAGAGCTCCTCATGGCCTAATATTTTGGATCTATTCAGGTTCTGAGTCTAACATGGCCATTTACACATAACTGATATTTTCTGTTTTCTCTTGCTTGTGGCATGGGATTACAATGGAATATACCCTTGACTATTCACTCATTTCTCTAAAATAGTGATTATTAACCTTCCTAGAGTCATTTAGCCTCTTGGAAATTTGTAGAGAGTCATGGGGAAGAAATACACAGTGGATTCTGAATGTTTTTATAACCCTCTGAAGGCCCGTGGTTTAACCACTCACCTCCAACATCATGAAGTTTGAGAAGCCATGACTTGAAGGAAATTACAAATATATGTGTTTGAAATGGGGGCATTTTGAGCTATAATAATCTGGATGATTTATTCATATATTTTTTACCAAGACTATGAACACCCAAGTATTTAGCTATCAATTTAGCAAGGAATTGATGTCATTTTGCGTGCACACGTATTTAGCTTATACAGAAAATGTATGAAGTCAAAACTTCACTTTGAATACATGCTCACATTACTGCAGATGCTAAGCAAAGAATAGAGTTTGCCTTCAGGACACTGTTAAAGCAGATGCAAAATCTCAAAGGGTGCAACTTCACACATCACATCCTCATGTCCACAGCAGCAGATTTGCAGGGTCTTCTGTGACCAGGTAGCCCTGTCAACAGTTTCACTGCTACATTATGTATGACTCTTTTATTGAGGTTATGAGCATTTGCTACAAAACTGCAAGACTGATTTTGTATTGTATCTAGTCAGAAATGCGTCACATCTGCTTTGTCTTTCTCATTCAATTTTTCAACATTTTCCCATTATAAAAAAAAAGAAAAAAAGAGAAAAAAGGTCAGCATTAAAAATTAATGAAATTTATTTTTGATCAGATTTTCAGGATGTTTTTTAAGGTCATCTTGAGTCTGTTAAACAGGAGGTTGGAGAAAGGATCCGCCAATTTGGTGACCCAACAGTTGGGTGTCATGACATGAATTGGTGACTTCTGCTTCTGTTTTTAGTGCTGGAACTATAGGATATAGTTCATCCTTGAGGAGAGTCAAGGGTTTTAGTGAGTGCAGATCAGTGTTTCTCTTTCTCCTATCCCCCCAACATTTGCAAGGGCCATCAACACCAGCTAATCTCTAAGATTTTTAAGGAGCAGGATGTCTCAGAATGTCTGAAGGGAAGTAGCGTTTAAGAGATCCTAACTTCTCCCAACACCTCTGGAGAAGCCTGTTCATCTCCACGCTCCCAAGTTGAAAGATACTTATAGGCTGATGCATGATATTGCATCTGTTGGAGGATCATGGCAATGGAGACCAAACTTTAAGCTCTGGTGTTTCCTTAGTTGGCTTGATGAGGACTTCATTCTAAGGATGTTACTTAAATCCTGAAATGATGATGCCAGAGAGCTGAATTTCTGCCATGACCTATCACACTAGTCCCTTAGGAATTTTTAAAGCTAAGTTCATGTCTCGCCTATACTCAGGTGGGAGAGATGAGATTTAGAAAATGGCTCTATCTTCAGAGGAGGGTTTGTTGACACAACCAGACTAGTTTTAGTTCAGGTGAAAGGAGTATAGCATAATGCTCAGGACAGGGCAGTCCACTTAAGAAACACTGTTGAGGGATCCCTGGGTGGCGCAGCGGTTGGGCGCCTGCCTTTGGCCCAGGGCGCGATCCTGGAGACCCGGGATCGAATCCCACGTCGGGCTCCCGGTGCATGGAGCCTGCTTCTCCCTCTGCCTGTGTCTCTGCCTCTCTCTCTCTCTCTCTCTCTGTGTGACTATCATAAATAAATAAATAAATAAAAATTAAAAAAAAAAAAAAAAAAAAAAAAGAAACACTGTTGATTGATTAGGATAAGCAAGGGATGGAGTTGTGAAGAATATTTATTATTTATATCCTGCTTACTTTAGATAGAATTTTCTGAGGCTTATGTGAAAAACAAATATTTGCAAATTAAATGAGAAAAGGAAATGAGAAGAGGGAGAAGAGAAGATGGATTGAACCATCTCCCCCAAAGAAGTCACTAACCTATAACTTAAGTGTTTTTTGGTATAAATAATAGTGCATTATAGACTTGCTATCTATATTGAGCAGTATCATTCTCAGTGGTGTGGTCACTACTGGGTGATTTATTAATTACACTGGGATTTCCATCAATGTATTTGACTGTTTTAGAGATTAAAGTCAGATGAGGAAGTACTTAATCTATTCTAGTTATTACAGTTGTCATACTTTCTCAAAATGAGCAGGAATTTGAGAAACACTTAATAACATACTTATTTAGATTCCTTTGAGAATAATTTGAATTATGTCAGTCACTGATTTTAAAAATGCTTCCCTCTGTCCCTCTCCCTTAACTTGTTTTAGTAAATACCCTTTTGGGGATAGAAGTTTCACAATATTATCTTTTTTTTCTTATATCATTTTTATTACATTGGAAATAGAAATGGACTTTTTCCTTTCCTCTGACAAAGTGTGATATGTTTTCACTCTTTCATGTCTAGAATATGTGGTAATATATAAGAATTTATGCCAAATACAAAGGTGAGGTTGTCTCCTGCAAGTTCATCAAAGGTAGCATGTTCCAGTCCAGATTTCCTACTGATTTCAAAAGGTCAAACTCAGTTTTTGTTTGTTTGTTTGTTTTAAAGCATTGCCTGGTCTGTGCAAGACACTGTGTTAGGCAAGATGAGATTTTAAAAATATAAGAAACATGAAGGCTGCCTATCACAAGTTTATTGTTCAATATGAAGCTTATAAAATATGTAATATGTAGTAAAACAACTATAATTTAATACACAATATATGATGGTGGAGTATGAGCCCCCTCGATGCCAGAGTTTGTTCTGTTCATCCTATTTCCAGTGTCTAGAAGGATAACCTGGCACAGGGCAGGCATGCAGTATCTGTGTGTTGGATAAGTGAATAGGATATGCCACTGACAGCTAAGAGCTATTTGGATAAAGCATCATTCCGGTGATGAGGAAAGGCCTCACCAGGAAGACGGTGTTTTGACCATGATGTGGATATGTATGGCAGTATTCCAGGAAAAGGTGAAGGTGTGATTCAGGAAAGCCCGGAGAAGCAAGGTCATTGAGTTTCCTTTCAATTTATGCCCTTACCTCCGATAATTTTTTTTCTGGGAATAATTAACAGTGTCAGCAGGCCGGGCTCCAGAATCCCGTGGTAGCGTGTCCCTTCCAAAGGTATTAACTGCTGATTTACACTGGCTCTTAAAATGTGTTTTAACTCCAGGCATGAATCTGACTTTCCTGTGTGCTCCCTTTCAACCCTGCCTTTTCTTTTCTAAGATCATCTTCAAAGGGAGACAGAAGACCCTGAGTAGGAGGAGGCAAAAAATCCTTTTTTCTTTCAGTTTGACTCCTGGGTTTTTTGTGTGAGAAGGAGGGAGGGGGGACCCTTGCTGCCTGCCTCCCACTCCACCCCCTCAGGCCTTGCCTCCCTCCCGCCGGTGCCCCTGGATGGGGGTGTGACTCAGCCCCTGCCGCTCCCCACCAGAGGCCCTCTGATTTCTGACTTCCCTCTTGGCTTTCCCGGCCCCTTGCTCTGCTGCCTGAACTCCTTTCAAGCACAGTGAGATGTGCAAAGCTGGGGCCACCACCGGCTTCTGCAAAGAATAAGGAAGCCGCATGGCCAAAGCAGCAAGGAGGAGCTGCTGAACACCACTCCTTCCCCTTCATCCTCCCTCTTCGGGCTCCCCTCTTGTGCCACCAGACAGTCCCTTCACGTACTGGTGATTTATTTACCTGCTATCCTCATTCCACACATTTCTTGAATGTTTACCCTAGCTTAGGTGCTCAGAATACAAACATGGCAAGCCCTGATTTCCGGAGTAGGATTATCCAAGTAGTGATGTGAGGTAGCATAACTGGTCTTCACAGTGGGCTTCCCCACTGGCTTGCCTATACTCCTGGTTAGGCCGCACGTGTTCACTGACATAGCTGACAATTTGTCTTGACTAACTAAGCATGTTTATTGGAAAGATTAAATCAGGCATATGTAGGTGTTGCCTAAGTAGTTAAAAAAAAAAAAAAGTCAATGCTGCTATAAAATGGAGAGTCATTAAAAAAAGGTACTTGATACTGATACTTGGAAATTACACGCTATTTTTGATTGGTTAAGAGCATAGACTTGGAAGCCATACTATGTGACTCAAATTTTGGTTTCTCCCTGTGTGGTATGGGGTGAGTGATTCAACCGGCCCTGAGCTTCAGTTTCCTTATGTGAAATGGCAACAGTAGTGCTATCTATGTTTTGGGGTAGCTGAGGTATTTAAGGATTAAACAGGTATATGCAAATCACAGAGAACAGTGCCTGGTGCTTATAAAGTGCAATGGAAGTGTTTAGTCACTACTGGAAGTGTTTTTACTTCTTTAGGTCTTAATGATGGAACAGGCAGCAGGACTTAAATTCATGGTTTGAACACAAGAAAATGTTTCTTTTCCCAGAAACTGGCCTGTGTTTCGGTGCCCTGCCTTTCATACACCATTATCTAGAGATTCCTGTGTATGTCAGCAGGCACAATTCGCAATCAGTATCAATGCTTGCTCCTCAGAGCTGCTAACACTGTTCCATTAATTCTGGGTCCCACCGTGCTGCCTGGTGCTTTTAATGAACACCCAGGCTGGCTCCGCAGCGGTGAAAATTGTCTTGCTACCTTTCATAATAATGAACTTGTAGGGAATTATTAGATTTTTTCCTACTTCTGAGCAATAGCTTGAGTTCAAGTAATAGCTTAGTGGTGCCGCCTTAGATTTGAAAACTAGAGAAGCAAACCAAGACAGTTTAAGAATGGATGTGACTTACAGGTGACTGATACTCCAGATTCGAGCCTAAACTAAAGATACCCATCTCTTTCATTTGCCAAAATGGGTAACGGTTTGTCCAAAAGATATTAAGTGGATATGTTGCTTTGGAAAGAAATAAACCTTTGTAAAATTCAGAATCACATCTTTTTGGAAAGTCAGGAGCCTTTCTTTCTGCTCAATGGGTGTTTTCTCTGATGTTGTTTCTGTTCTCCTGGTGGTTCCTGCTATATCCGTCTACTTTCTAGGCAACTTTTCTGAGCCTTGAGTGGGTGGAGGCCTCGTGGTGGGTCCTAAGTTGAGTCTCTTGGGGGAAAGGACATGAACACAGCACCAAAGGTCAAAACCAGAGAGACCTCCACCTGTCTGTATGACTGTAAAGAAGAGATTACATCAAACATAAGGACAAGTTGAAAGTAAACTGAATGGGGAGTGAAAAGAAAGGATAATAAAAGGAAGAGGCTTGAAGACAATTTCTATAACCAGAACCGGGATATATAAATCTATTGTTTTTTGTTCACTGATCTGTGATCTTTGAGTTTATAGGCAAAGATTGGCATACACATACCCCCCCTTCCAGCTGACGCACATATTAGTTTTTTTTTTTTTTAAGATTTTATTTATTTATTTATGAGAGACACAGAGAGAGAGACAGAGGCAGAGACACAGGCAGAGGGAGAAACAGGCTCCATGCAGGGAGCCCGACGTGGGACTCCATCCCGGGTCTCCAGGATCAGGCCCGGGGCTGAAGGCGGCATTAAACCACTGAGCCACTTGGGCTGCCCACATATTAGTTTTTGTTAGAAGTAAGACACATTCTATTATCCTGGACTTTCGAGATTGCTGGAAAATAAGTAATAGCAATAGAGTTAAAAAATAAGCAAATATGTTTAGAAAATACAATTTGAAGTTCTATTGATTATAATCATTGTGAACTATCTGTTGAGATGAAGTGATTGCTGTCATCTTAGTGAAATTTCTACTTTATTTTTCAGCTCAAACTGTTATTAAAGTGTAATCATGATATATCTTCAAAATAGCTATCATGTTATTGCAAGATATTTACAAATTACTGAACTTTTTTCACATTTGAGAGAGGAAAGAAGACAAACAAGAATTCTTATAACTAATCTTCTTCATACTGAATTCTTATCTGAGTTTAACCTAGATGAAACACAAAGCTTTTAGTGCAAATTGAAGATGTAGTTTTAATTTTAGATGTTGAGATAAGATGTCAAAACATCTTATTCAAGCTGAGTGATCCATATAGTTGTTTCTTCAGTGCACACTAAATCTCAAGCAAGGAATTTCATGTTTTTATCCTTGAAATTCTCTGGCATTATGCCATTGTTTTTAGCATAACATTATTAATTCTGCATTCGAGTTTGTTGCCTTAGGATTCCTAGGGAGCTGAATGCAGTGGCTCAAAGAAAATAATTATTAAGATACCCGAAAGAAATACTTTATATATTAGTGTTTGAAGGGGTGCTGAATAGTGGGAAATTGCTTAAAACAATCTTTGTTTGGCAGCTAAGAGAGGCTGTATGGGTGGGAACACAACAAGTATGCCAATCACTAGACATCAAAAAGCCTTTTAATTGCACAATTCAAAGGTTTTAATATTCACAGAGTGCTAACCATCACCAATATTAATTCCAGAACATTTTCATTACCCCCAAAAGAAACTATATCCAATAGCAGTCACTCCTCATTTCTTCTAATCTCCCCAGCCCCAGGCAGCTATTACTCCACTTTCTGTTGCTATAGATTTCCCTATTCTTGACATTCCATATGTCAAGACATGTGGTTTTTTTTTCTTTTAATGTGATCAAAATCAGGAAACTTAAAATTGACCATTAAAAAAAATCTTAATCGTTTTTAAGTGTACAGTTCAGCAGTATATGCACATCATTGTGACACACATCTCCAAAACTTTTTGTCTTGAAAATCTGAAATTCTATACCCATGAAAAAGCAAATCCCAACTCCCCACTTCTTCACAGCCCCTGCTAACCACAATTAAACTTTTTGTTTCTATTAATTGGACTACTTTCCTGCCTCATGTAAGTGGGATCATACACTAATTGTCTTTTTGTGACTGGCTTACATCACTTAGCATAATGTCCTCAAGGTTCATCCATGTTGTGGCATGTGACAGGATTTCCTTTTTAAGGCTGAGTAATGTTCCATTGTATGTACATACTGCATTTGATTTATCCACTCAGCTGTCAATGGACATTTGAGTTGCTTCCACCTCTGGCTATTGTAATAATGCTGTTCTTAACATGGATGCATGCATACCTCCTGGAGACCCTGTTTTCAATTATTTTGGATGTATACCCAGAGATGGGATTGCTGGATCCTATAGTAGTTGTATTTTTAATTTTTTTTTTTTGAGGAACCACTGTACTGTTTCAGCAGTTGCATTAGTTTACAGTTGTACCAATAGTACACAAAGGTTCCTATCTCTCCACATCCTTGCCAACACTTATTTTCTGTTTCTTCATCACTTTTTATTGTAGCCATCCTAATGGGTATGAGATTATATGTCATCATTCTTTTGATTTGCATTTCTCTGATCATTAGTGATCTTGCTTTTTTTTTTACATATATATTTATTTTTACCATTTGTATATACTCTTTGGAGAAATATTTAATCAAGTTTTTTGCCTGTTTTTAAATTGGGTCATTTTTGTTTTTGAGTTGTAGGGATTCTTTTTTAAATTCTATTTTTTTAAGATTTTATTTATTCATAAGAGGCACACAGAGAAGCAGAGACACGGACAGAGGAAAAAGCAGGCTCCCCACAGGGAGCCTGATGTGGGACTCAATCCCAGAACTCCATCACATGGCCTTTGCTAAAGGCAGACGCTCAACCACTGAGCTACCCAGGTGTCCCCCTTTTTTCAAATTCTCGATGTAGCTGCTTGTCAGATGTAAGATTCACAAACATTTTCTTCCATCCTGTAGGTTGCCTTTTCATTCTGTTGTTTGTATTCTTTAATACACAAGTTTTTAAGTTTGATGTAGTCATGTTTGCCGGTGTTTGCTTTTCTTGCTTGTGTTTTTTGTCACATATTCAAGACATCATTCTAAAAGTCTTTTACAAATGCATATGCATGGTCAGCTTCTGGTTATAAGAATGCCCAAGTTAGAGGGACTTATGCTACTTTGCTATGAAATTAATTATTTTTCCCACTTTCCAGCAGAGGTGTGTGTGTATATATATATATATATATATATATATATATATATATATATATATATATTTGTATGTGGGAGGAGTTAGTTTGGATCATTGAGTGTATACCCTACATTCAATACTTCCTCTTTCTCCTCCTGTGTTTCTTGTTTGTATTATGGTTTTTATTTTATTTTTACTTTATTTTACTATATATTTTAGAGAGAAAGACAGAGTGAGCAAGAGAAGGGGCAGAAGCAGAGGGGAGAGAAAATCTTAAGTAGGCTCTATATCCAGTGCAGAGCCTGACTTGGGACTCGATCTCAGGACTCTGAGATCATGACCAGAGCTGAAAACAAGAGTCAGTCATTTGAGTGAGCTACTAGGCACCTCTGTTTTATGGTATTTATTTATTTATTTATTTATTTATTTATTTATTTATTTATGGATGGCTTCCTATTTACTTACTGAAATGGGAAGATGGGCGCCATCTCTGTCTTCATCTCCCTCACATTTCACTCCTAGTCAGTCATAAAATTCTTTCAGTTTTACCTCCAAAATATAAGGCCACTTCTCTTCATTGTGACTCCTGCTTTCCTTGTGCAGGACATAGCATTCTGCCTCAGATACTACCCCAGCCTTCTCATTGGTCTGGCTGCCTTGACTTGCCCCCCTTAAAATCAGAAGTCGTTTTTCTAAAATACAATTTGTTCACATCTCTCTCTTCCTTAGAACTCCTAACACAATTCTCACTTATTCTTAAGACTAATGTTACACTTGCTGGCATAGCTCACAAGACCGTCCACAGTTGGGCACAGACATACTCCCAACAACCTCATCTGCCATCATTTAAACACCCCACTTTGAGCCTTTATCTTGGGGTCTTCTGAGTGCCTCCCTACCTGTCTATATCCCTCGGTGGACTGTGAGGCGTGAGGTCAGGGATCCTGTCTCTGTAGCCCACTGCTACCGCCTGAGAGCCTGCCTAGCACAATGTGCAACACAGGAGTCATTCCATGAGAATGTGTTGAATGAATGAGAGCTACAGTGTGGGTAGGTTACATGGAACCCCTGTCCTCTTCCTAATTTCAAATTTTCTGATAATAACATAGTACTTGTTCTATTTTCTGACTTCTAACGAGGCTTGGACAAGTTCTGAAGAAATCAGACAGTGGATTCTCTAAGTTTCCATTTCCTCATGTGCAATATAAAGACTAAAGCCTTTGCAGATAAATCTATAATTGAAAGGGGCTAAACCAGGCCATTTCTGAAATTCAGTTCCATGATCCTATATACATGGGGCACTGTCACTTCACCTAAAACTCTCTCTTTACACATATACATGCATGTGTGTATCTATATCTATATCTATAATATCTTATTTATGCCTAATATATGATAATATATAACAATTTATATAAATATATAAATTTTCTAAATTTATATTTATTTGCCTTTTTAAACCTAATCTCTGTTAAGGTTTGTTTAATTGTTTTTAATGTCAAGTATGTGTCTTTTTCAAGTTATGTTGGATTTGCCTCTATGTTAGAATCATATATAAAGATTACTATATGTAAATCCCTTCACTCTGAACTGAAAAGCTATAAAAGTGCAAGAAATGAATGCATTCATGTTTATTTGCCTCTGTGAAATAGTATTTGTTTTTATTTTAATAGTTGCATTATGAAGTACTTTTGCCACTCCAGTGAGGATATTTCTGAGGGCAATTGCTGTACTGTATAAAGTACTGAAGCTCTTTGGAGAAATAATACAATATAGATTCAAATAATGCAATATAGATTAATAATGGAAACAATTGTATTGCCTACTCTGAAAACTCATGCTTGGACATCTTATTAGAAATGATGTGTATAAAAATTAGCTAGATCAAATATTAACTGAAAAAGCCATAGAAATTTATTTTATTCATGTACTTCTGATCTACACCACATCCCAGCTTTTTTACAAATTCTCCTTCCCTGTACCTCTTTACACACTTAATCTCACCAAATTCCTGTGTTGCCCAACATGGCCAGGAGCTAAGGAATTGAATATACTGGCCTCTGTTGCACTCCAACATGTGAGTGGAAGTGGCTCTGGAAAAGCAAGCCTCAGTTATATGTTTCCCAGGCTTCAAAGTCCCAGAGGGACATGTGGCATGACAGGAAGTGGCACGTCAGGAGAATTTGGCTCTGTTCTTCTCCTGAAGATGTACCGTTTCCAAGCTGATGATGCTCTGTCCTTCCCCACACCAGGCACAGCTTCTTCCTGGTGAGACTAGATCCATCCCCTACCAAAGTCACATGAGCAGATAAATAGTTTCCCCTTTTGTTCACTTGCTTATTCCTCATTCATTCTTTAGGGAGAAACTAATCACCTGACACTCTTTCTCAGTTGTTCAAGTCTTCAGTACAACAAGGTGTCAGAATTCACTCCTTGCTGGTGCAAAGTTACAGACTACCAGATCATGTCAAAGAAGCATATTGGCTAGGAGGATAATGAACGTAGTGGATGATTGTGGTCTACGGAAGGAGGCTTTAATATCCTTCAAGTGCTCTCTTTGTTACCTCCCTCCCCACAGGTTTCATTTAAGAGGGATGATATAGGAAGGGCCCTCTTTTCTTCAGCAAACTATTTTTCAGTTGTGCTGCATCCCTGAAGGAAAATGTGAGCATGTGTTGAGCATGTGTTTTTATTCTTCGATGATAATATATATTATTTGGCCAACACGTGGCTTTCGGAAAAGGGCAAGAGCAGGATTTCTCTAGGTGAACAATCTCACAATGTTAGTAGTAAGTGTCACTGAATTAGATATTAATGAATCCTGCTCTCAGCAAGTAGAAGTTCTTGTAAGATTTAGTCCCAGTAACACCACGTAATTAAACCGGCACACCATTATCTCTCTTTCCCATGGTGACTGGCTTCATGCATTTGAAGATCTTCTGTGATTCTTCCTACTCTCTGCAGGCACTCCTGTCCCTCTAGCCTTCTGTGCTACTCACTTCTACAGCCCTGTCCTAATTGTCTGCTGATACGGGCAGCACTCTCTTGCCATCCATGGTGATGAGGCACCTGACACATCTCATCCTGGGGACACTGTCAACACCTGAGTCTACATCTTGCCTTTTTTCTTTAAAACTCTCATAGCCTCATTATTCATCTGTGAAGGTATCCGTCAAACTTGGCTTTAGTTGAAATCAAGCTACTTTTGTGGTCTTGAGCCTAGAATACTCTTTCTCAGGCCAACAAATGGCCTATGCTTGCAACTCTCTCTTTCCTTTATGCTCAGTGAACCCACCCTGTGCACTAACATGAGCTTCGGTTATCTGATTTCTCTCAGCCTACTTGAGTGGATGACCCAGGTAGCTCTATGACCTTGAAATATCCATTAGATGCTCACAAACCATGATTGCTTTCTGTGCAAAATAGTTGCTGGCCTAGAGCTGTATGTTCCCTTCCAGCTGTAAAATTTTATAAATTATGATCGGTAATAAGCATCTTTGAGGTAAGCATGCTGAGTTAAATTATAAATTCTCTATAGCTCTAATGGGAAGTATCCATTTTTGCTCCCTTATACATACGTGTGAGAGTATGCTACTTGATTAGTTTTTTCCTCGTCTGAAGCATCTAAGTGAATATACTGCCATGCGAATGGAAGAACTCATTAAAATGATTAAACGTGATTATTGGGACTAGAAGGAAAAAGAAGCAGGGTAACAGGAAGGAAGTTAAGATCTGTCTCCATACAAATAATTGTTAAACTAAAGTATCTGTTACATTACTAAAGACAGAAGACTCTGATTTCTCTAAACCCTCTTATTTGTTGCTAATGAAAACATTTTTTATTTTAAATAGCAGATCTTTGAAAATATGTGTCAAAAATGAGATAGAACTAAGAAAAATAAGCAGAATGATATGCTAAATATTCCATAGAATCTTGTCTGCTCTAACACTCTCTTTACTCTTTTCTTTGCATATAAAATCTATGGGAAATTGCTTGGAATATTTATCTAAGGAACCTGCAGATATGCTGATATAGTTAAAACCATAACTGTTCAATTAGGATTCAATTGTAAATCAGCCGATGGCTAGGTTATTTTGGTAGCAGGGACACTGACACAGGGAGTTCATTTCTTAATTTCCTAAGTAAATGAGGGCTTACATTTAGAAGTAAAAATGTTGCCTTGAAGCAGTGTTACCGAACACAAATAAGGTTCAGAGCCTTTGTTTAATTTCTCTTCAGTGCCTTTGCAGCACTCTCAAAACTGTAGCATTTATTTTTCAGCTCCTACTCAGGATGCTCCAAGAGCCTTAAATCCCTTCTCCATGGTGGGATATGAATATGAATGGAGGAGTGGCTTTGAGAGCCTTTGCACTGTGTTTACAGTTGCCAAAGCTTGACTCTTTCTTTTTATTCACTTCAGAGACAGACTGAAAACAAACACAAAAAATAAATGTGGTTAAAGCCATATATAACATTTTCAGTATGTCAAAATTTTAAATTTTCACAGATTAACAATTTAAATTGGAACAATTTCATCTGCAAGATACTCGTATGTGTGCTTCATGCCTTGGTTCATCATTATTAGCATGTTTTTAGGGCCTCTTTTGTGTGAGGTACTATGCTAGGTGCCTTGAGCTGTACATAGTCTCTGCCCTGGTGGAATTTACAGTCTTAGGAAAATTGTTACAATCAAAATTAATATGAAAAAATTGGCTGAGAAATATACGTATGTTCTGCATTGTGTCTGCAATTGATTTGACTTGCTAATATATCTTATTAATATCGTTGTATTTTAGCTTTTTGCTGAATAAATAGGATACTCATATTGGCTAAACTAAAAGAATAGTCTGTTACAGTAAAGGTACTCAAGTGGCAAAATTTTTCTTATCTAGAACAATCTAATAAGGCCAGATCACCAAGGTTTTTATAGTTTTTAGGGAGGAGATACCCTGGTAGATTGTTATGGCAGGCACAAAATAGGTAAACGATAAATACTTATTGATTATATTAAAAGAATAGCCAGAAAAGAAATAACATTGAAGTAAATGCTAGATTATGTATTATAGATCACACATACCAAAAATATTTAGATATGAAAACAGTCAGTATACACTGAGACTGATGTGTGTCTGGGGAGGAGTTCTTCATGAATAACTGACCTCCAAGTTTACTAAATGTGGCACAAGATGAATGCATATTTCTGCTTTTGCTTAGAATAGCCTATTTCATTTCTGGGAATCTTCAATTCATTCTTTAGAACTCAGGAAAGGCCAGTATTATATGTTTCTTTGTATCTTCTTCCTTGATACTCATACAACGAAGAGTTTTGAGTGCTGACTATGTGCCTGGCATTATTTTAGTCCCTGAGGATGCAGCAGTAAACCCAGCTGACCAAAGTCCCTGTCCACATGTAACCTACATTGTTCTGTGTATATATATAGGGATGGGGGAGGAGACATAAAAGTAAATAGCAATAGTGACCTTGTGTGTGTGTGTGTGGGGGGCGTAAATAGGGTTAGGGTTAAAAATAACATTTAAAATGGATAGGAAGTACCTAGGAGCCTGCAGGAGGATGTCTTATATAAGTGTCAGGGAAGACTTTTCCTAATATGATGACATTTGGCCAGAGACTTGAAGGAAATGAGAAAGGGAACCCTACAGACAGATATCTGGTGCAGGAATGATCTAGGCAAAGAGACTATCAGTTGCAAAGTCCCTAGAGATAGTACCAGTTGTGCCATGCTCAAGGCATAGGACAGCCATTGCCACTGAGAGTAGAGCCAGAGAGGGTGGAAGGAAGGAAGTGACTTCAGGGAAAAACTGGGGAGTCCTGCTCTATAGAGCTTTAGAGGCTGTTGGTGGGAGTAGGCAGAGGACTGTACCAATCTTAACATGGCAAAAAGATTCACATTGGTGTTGTGTTGAGAATGGAGAATAAGGAGGGGCAAGGAAAAAAATAGGAAAAAATGGTTAGGAGCTTCTTGCAATAGTCCAGAAAAAAGATGATTGTAGCTTGGACCAATAGTGGTAGAAGTGATGAAAAGTCGTTGGATTCTGGATATATTTTGAAGAAAAAGTGAACAAGATTTGCTGATAAATTGGATATAGGAGAGACCTACAGAGAAGAGTCAATAATGCCTTAAGGTTTTTAGCCTAGAAAGACAAAGTTGCTATTAACTGAAGTTTGGAAGACAGAAATCGGGTGGAAAGTGAAGAATAATCAGGCTTTTTATTAGGGATACGTTAAGTTTTAGATGCATATGATACATGCACATGGGGATAACAATTAGGCAGTTGGATATATGAATATGAAATCCAGAGGAAGAAGTTTGGAATGAATATATGTACATATATATGTGTGTGTGTGTTGTATAGATGTACACGTATGCCTATCAATAGTATTTAAACACATGAGACCAGATGAGGTGAACTAGTGAGGGAGTGTAGATGAAGGGAAGCATGAGGTCAGCCCCACAGAATTCTAACATTTAGAGATTAGGGAGAGAAGGAAAAATTGACAAGGCAGACTGAAAAGTTGCAGCCTATAAGGCAGAAGTAGAATTAAGACAAGATTGTATTCCAGAAACCCAGTGAAGTGCGAGTTTCAGAGAGAGAGTGATCAACCATGTCACATGGAGATGCCCTAGCAAGAGCTTTTGATGGAACGGTTGGAACCAAAGTCCAAGCGATATGGGTTGAAGAGAAACAGGGAGGAAAGTAGGGAAGACAGGGATTTGGCAGAGATACAGGGTCAAGGGAGTGAGCATATGTGTGTGTTGTTAGGAATAATCCAGCAAAGGGAAAGAAATTGATGAAGCAAGTGATAGAGGAGAGAATTCTTAGAGCAATTTCCTTGGCTGGGTGAATGGAGATGGCTTCTCAGAGAGCTTCTATGATTATGACGGGGTTTCAGGAAGGGAAGGAGGAGCACATGGTCTTAAAAGATCAGAGCCCGGTGGCAGTGGTTCCGATAAGGAGGTAACTGGAACAATCAGATTTTGAGACCCTGGAAGGAACTGGTGACAGTCACCTGATGACAGTGAGGACTTTGGCATCTGGGACACTGAATAAAACTGTTGCTCATGAAAGAAATAGAAAAGCAGGGAAATATGCTTCCTCCAGCATAGCATCTGTCAACGATTTGTGCTTAATAAATGTCTCATGAATGAATGAATATTAAAATAAATGGCTGTTGTGGGGAAATGTGCTTTTGCTTGAGGGGATTAAACTGGTTGTTTTATAAAATCACTTTTTGTGCTGAAAGTCTACGAGCCTATAAAAAAGAGCATATTATACAATGCAGAGGGCAAATAATAAGATACAAATGCTGTCATTTTTCCTTTGTTATAACCTTATCAGTCATGGCATATTGGTCATTGTACTCTTTTCATTCTCAATTAGTCTTAAATTGTCCTTAGAATATTTTTTTTAAGTTCGTCAGCTACTACTTTATGATTGGTTTGACATTCAAGATCAAATTTATATAGCATCACTAATATATACTTACAAGATGACAGCAACAGTTACGTCCTTCTTAAACCACGTATGAGGTGTAGAACCCCAAACCTGAGCATGCCTTTCAGCTCAGGACTGGATGGACCCCTTGAGAGCTGGTAGAGAGGAGAGGGTGTATGGAGGGACTAGAGCAGTTCAACTTTCATCAGCAGTGATCCAGTACCAAGTGGTCTATAGTTTTAAGAAATTGGGAAAACCACTGACCTAGATGAAACTAGTTTCTGTATACTTCATATTCTATTGCTCACTAAGCCATATTCATTCCCTACTAGTTCAGTAGTTACTAGTAGCTACTAGTTCAGTTTTTATGCATCTTCCAGCTAGGAAGAATTATCACGGAGGGCAGTGGTAGGTGACTAGTCCTTTAGTGACTAGGAAGGAGGACCTTATCAAAGAATACTCCTGAATGTCTGCCTTCAAAATCAAACTCAAAGAAAGGGATTAAAGGTCTTTAGTAACTGTTTAATTACAGAAAGCAGTCTGGCCACTATTCACAGTTGTGACTCTCCGTAAGTCATGAACTGTAGAGACTAATTATCTGCTTCATTGAGGCAATTGCAAATTCAGGACTCTGCTTGTATGTGATCAACAGATGCTAGGGTAGTTTTGTGTAGAATGGTGATGTGTATACTAGATGTAAGTGGTTTCTCAGGACTGTATCATGGCAAGGTATGCATAAGTTTCTTTTCTCTGTGTAATTTAGGTCTTGTTTAGCTTTACATATAGGTCAAAACTGCTCAGTGATTTCTAAGGGCTACTTTATGAAACAGAAGTGTTGTTGCTAAAAGGAACACCATATCTGGGGCACCCAGGTGGCTCAGTCAATTAAGCATCTGCCTTTGGCTCGGGTCATAATCCCGGGGTCCTGGGATGGAGCCCCCCCTGCCCCATGGCAGGCTTCCCTGCTCAGCGGGGAATCTACTTCTCCTGCTCCATCTCTTTGCACCTCCTCCTGCTTGTGCTCGCTCTGTCAAATAAATAAATAAAATCTTAAAAATAAATAAATAAAAAGAAACATCGTATCTGATTTCCTTCTTTTTTAACCTATAGAAGAGATAGCATAATGCTGGAACAATTTTTACTGGAGGTAATCCAGTGATTCTGGAGAGACTAATTTGTAGACCTCCAATAAAGCAGGTGAGATTCGAAATGTAACCACTAATTTGCAAAGCAACAGAGCAAAATACTGATGAAGTGGTCACATAGGCAGGATTACAGGTTCAAATCCTTTGACTCTGGAAATATTAAAGTCACATATTCCAATGTTTCTGGTGATAAAATTAGCTGTCCTTAGGATGGGCTCCTAAGTTGCTCATGACTTAGTAGCTGTGCCATATATTGGATCTATTGCAACCTGGGACATATTGAAATGGATTTGGATACATTTATTTGATATTTTGATGTGATAAGTGACAGTATTTTTGTCTTCCTTTGCACATCCACCTTGAGATTTCAAAATCTAACTTCTGTATATTCCCAAATGCTTAGTTATTTTGTTAATGAATTTATTTCTGGAGGGTAAGGAAGTAAACCACCCCTGCAACAAGCATTGAAGAAATAACCATACCCAGATATAGGAGTCAGAGAGTACATCACAAGAAATATATGCTTCATGCAGACTCTGTAAAGCTTTGCATTCCTGGAAAGGAATGGGTGGTCGAGAACACCTTTCATTTTATTCAGCTCTGGTCAGATGTTATATGCCATGGTATTGCTTTCATTCTGGGTGTAATGATTTATTTCTCAGAAGATCGTGGAACACCCTTTTTGTAAGGAGGTAGGAGTGGAAACTTGGAACTCTAATGATAGTAGTGTCAAATAACATTTATCAGATAGTTTACTCAGTGACGAGCTAGGCTAAGTGCTTAGTGAGAATTATTTAAGCCTCATGGCAACTCTCTGAAGTTGAGATATTATTTCCTTTTCCTGGACAATTTGTATAAGGTCACTAAGATAATATGTGCTAAAACCAAGTGTTCCTACCGAGGTAGTCTGCTTCCCAAACTCGGACTTCACTGAGCTGTATTGGGGTATCCTATTCTCATTGTCTCTCACCTTTTTATTATTTATTTATTTATTTATTTATTTTAAGATTTTATTTATTTAATCATGACAGAGAGAGAGAGAGAGAGAGAGAGGCAGAGACACAGGCAGAGGGAGAAGCAGGCTCCATTCAGGGAGCCCAACATGGGACTTGATCCCGCGTCTCCAGGATCACACCCCAGGCTGAAGGTGGCGCCAAACCGCTGGGCCATTGGGGCTGCCCATCTCACCTTTTTAGAGAATCTGTAATGTTTGGCAATGATTCAGGGCTTCCTTTCTAAAATGTATCAATATATATTAGTTGAAAATATACAAAGTGCTATCATTTGATTTGTTAAATAATTTTTTTTAATAAGAAGTTGCTTTAAGTGAAATTTCCAGTCACAAAATGAGAGATGCCCTGAGAGGAGTGGGAAAAGAATATGTGATTTGGAAATCTTGATGTTGAATCACTCAAACATTTTTTTCTTATTTTACCAAATTTACTGTTTATTGTGATATTTTGTGTTCAACAATAATCTATCTGGGATTTATAAAAATTAAAATCACTGATATTTTAATAGCAGCAATAATTTTTTTATTTGTGTAGTACTTTACAAAATAAAAAGATGCCTTTATGACCTCTGCTTTAATAAGGGATATTTTGATGATATTTTGATTAAGTAAGGGAGTGAGTGAATATGTAACAAATAAGTAGTTTAATAGCTCGCATACTGTTTCAAAAAGAATATATTATTTGGTCTTTGGATCACACAAGCCTCTAGGACAGAGAACAGAGGATATGGATTAGTATTGTCTCTAATTATAGTGAAGAAAAATTACATCAAATTATCAGTAATAAAATTTTAGAACCTTGAGGTGCCTCAGTGGCACAGTTGGTTAAGCATACAACTCTTGGTTTTGGCTCAACTGGTGATCTCATGGATCATGAGATCGAGTCCTGCATTGGGCTCCATGTCCAGGGCAGTCTGTGTGTTTCTCTCTCCCTCTGCTCTGCCCCCCACCCCTTGTGTGCAGTCTTTCTCCTCTCTCTCAAAAAAAAAAGTTTTAAAACCAGGCTAAACCCAGATTGTTCTGACTCAGTGTATGATAAAATGCTAACATAAACTAAGAATAATAAAAGTAGTAACAATAGTGACATAGAAGTGTAAAAATTCTCCCAAAGGGCACTTATGGCAATGCCTTGTAAGCAAGATAATGTTCTAGTTTCTCAGAGGAGATATATGGGGAGACGTCACCTGGGTGGTGTCATTGGCACAACCTTGGGATGTGCACCTTGGGAAATGTTTTTACCCACATTCCCCAATATACTCAGTCTCCGGTGCACCAGCTCACCCTCACCAAACTCTTAAGAGCCACTTATACCAAGACAAAAAAAAAAAAAAAAAAAAAACAGAGTTCAAGTGTGTTATCTCCAAAAAGAATCTTACTTTCTAGTGACCTCACTTGCTTGAGACTGCTGCCCATGATCATTTCTAGAGCCAGGATGCACGGAAAGTGAAACACTGTCTGGAATACCATGTGATGAACCTGCAACCAGAGTAGCAGAAACAATTTCAACTAAGCCCATATTTTTTCCATGGTTTTAGAGATGTAGATGAAGTATAAAAGCCAATGATAACAGAACTGTGCTAGACCCTCCATACCCTGCACCCTCCCCCCATTTCCCACTGCAGCTTCTGAAGTGGCTGCAAGAACTCAAGGCTTAGAGGGTTGGAAACCACTCCTCTGGGACATAGAGAATTGCAAAGAAGCATCTTTGTCTTAAAATAGACACACATCTTTAGGGAAAGGGACAGATAGCCCAAATCCCCCAAATTCATCCTCTTTCCCTGAAGACCTTGCTGCGTAAAACTTTGACCAATTTGGTTGCTCCCTGACTCCATTCCTTGTTCTTTTTTTTCCCTGACCAACTTCACCCATTAACATGTTCTTCTCCTATGTGGGTGATAAGTTTGACTGGATAATAGCCAGCCTTGCTTCCTCCTTTGTGGACCTGAGAATTCTTTAGGGTAACTTTGCTTTTCGTTCACTTCTTTGCCTAGTGCTGATGTTATTAAAACTCCTTTTCAGAATTCTGCAGGTATCCCACAGGACCTCTTCATTTATACCTCCTTCACTTCACTCTCACAGTATCTGGAAGTTCAGTTAGTTTTGTCAAGTAGCTATTGTAACATATTGATGTTTGATGCATCACTGGGTCCTGAAGTTTCATTTTAGTTTGCTCAGTTCCATTATAACTCCTTGAGGCCCTTTCTAGATTGGTGTGTTGGAAGAATTTGAGTGGGGTCGGTTTTGTCACCCATAGCTGTAGCAAGTTCTCTACCACTAATTGTTTTCTTCTATCTTACAAATACGGAAGTGGATCATGTATCTGTTTTTCCTAGTGAATGGTTTTGGGGATGATGTCAGGCTGAAATCTTTTGGTAAAGAGTAAAAGAGTCCCGAGTCCATTACAGATGGGAATTGTAGATTGACCTTAGTGTGCCACTAACACTGTTAGCGGTTCATATTGGAAATTGGCCTGACACTTCAATATCATTTTCATCATGTTTTAGCAATGAAAGATTTTGACAGATTATTAATTGTGAGATTCTAGTAAATGGTTCTTTAATTGAGTCAGGTAAGAGTATAATCACCTTCCAAATTCCATAATAGTACTTTTTCAAATACTTAGTTATAATGAAACAAGATCTCCTTTTTGATATAAAACAGCTGGCTTTAGCCTGTCCTCACAAGTTTTTTTTAATCTTTAAAATGAATCTGTCAAAGCATTTTTAAAGGACCTACTATATTTTTTAAATAGTTTTATATTTTTATCATACTTTCATACATGATTGAATGCAATAATATAAGGTATGAAAAATATGTAAGTTGAAGTTATGCCTCACTGGATTTTAATTACATTGGGACCCTCATGGAAGATTGCTTAAAAAGATGTTTGAAATAATTAAATACTATGTTATTTTATTTTATAGCAGCAAAATAATGTTTTGTATAATAACAACTGACAGATGTTTTGGTGCCCGTGTTAGAGATTTAAAACTGATGTTTTGGTGAATCCTCTGTGACAATGAAGTCCATACACTGTGATTGTACATGCGAAGGATAACTTGTGATTCATTGATAATGCTCTGTCTACACATTACCACCAACTTTTGACACATTCATGAATCGGCCAATTGATATCATTGTCAACATAGAAACATCTATAAGCGATTCTTGTTACTGCTTTTGCTACTAACTTTGGCTTTTCTAGGTCTTTCATTATATTTTTTAAACATTTGCAAAACAGATAAAAGTATGTCAAAATATTAGTAAGATGTTCCATGTTTTCAGCCTATCACAGGGAAGTCACTCATCTGGTTTTTAGTGAGCACTTGTTAATACATTATAAATGGTATATAATAAAAGGCATTTACAAAATGAAGCCCTGCCTTCATCCAGATATATTGTCACCCAACTTCCTTTTCTGTTCTATCGTATTATCTTCTGGTGATCTTGAAATTTATAAAGGCAAGAGCTATTACCACTGCTAAGTTGAGACTATATATAAAAGATTATTAAGAACTTTTAGTTAGAGGTAGAAGACCAGGAACATGCGCTTGCCTTCCATTTCTCATGAAATATTTTAAAAGGGATAAACCTTTCAGAGAAGAGGAATTCTGGGCTGAGAGTTAGCAAGGCTCATAGGGGGTTTGGTAAGAAGTTCAGCTATAAGCTGGGATTAATGGAGAATCCCTCCATCCTCCTCCCCACTTTCCATTCTTAGAACAGACTCATATGGCAGCTATTCACTTAAAACAACAACAACAACAACAAAACAGATGGTTCTTCTATAAAGAAATTGAAGGATTAACTTGGGAAAGCTAAGGCTTCTTTATGGATATTGATGTTCCAGAGCAAAGGGAGTCAACCTCCTCCTGTTCTGTCAGTTGAAAGATTGCAGGGAGGGGGGCGGGGGCTCCATTAAATCTGTCTGGTGGCTTCTCACTCTTTTACCTTCATTTATGAGCTAATAAATTTAACCCTTTGCCTTTGATTCCTTCCTTCCATGATACCCTACCACAAACAAATATCCCAGGCAGAATTTTCATTCATGGAAAAGACCTAACAAGGAAAAAAAAAATCCTTCTTTAACAACTGGAGATGAAACCTACACCAGCAACTCCCTCTTGCTACCCAACAACATGAAAGTAAAAGATCAAATAAAAAAAGAAGAAAGATGGGCCAGATGAAATGTGACAATTCAGGGAACATACATCTGTTATTTTTTTATTTACTCATCTGACAATCAGAAATATTTGAGGGCATTTTGTATTCTTAAACTAAGAATTAAGGATATACGATAAAGGATCCATGAGGGAAATAGAGCACACTCATAGAGCATGAAAAATATGATTGTCAAAATTATATCAATAAAGTTAGAAAACAACTCTGAGGAAATCATGCAGAAAATGGAGCAAAAAGATAGAGAATAAGTATAAAGAATAAAGCTGTAAGGCATAGATACCAAGAAAGGAGGTATAAGGTAGAAATCTCAGAAAAAAATACAGAAAATAAAAAATAAAGACTTAACAAGAAAATAGTAGAAGACCTGTAGAAGGAAATTTGTCCTTTGATTACCTCCATACAATTATCCACATGAAAGTATTGAATTTTTAAAACACTAAGGATAAGTATGAGGTCATAAAAACTTCAACAGAAGAAAAAAAAATGTCTTACGGGAGACCATGGATCAGATTTACATCTGATTTCTCAGGCACAGTACAGGGTACCGGAAGGCAGAGATGGTTTTAGAAATTCTGAGGGAAAATCTCTTTTTCAACTTTCGATAGTGTCTGTCCTTTATTCTGTAATGGCAGACTAAAGGCATTTTCACATATTTAAGAACTCAGACCATTTCTCTCCTAATCTACCACCAAATCCTATGGTGGGTTAAAAATTGCCAGAAACTTTTCAGCATACTTTGAATTGAGAGATGTGATCCCTGTATCCTCTCCCCCTTGAATCTGAGGGTTTATGTCAGCTTTGACTAGTGAAACACAGTGGAAGGGACACCGTGTCAGTTGCCTAGCCCATGCCTTCTGAATATATCAACTTTTACTTCCTGTCATTTGGAAAACTCTTGATGGGATCCCTGAGTCACCGTGTTAGGAGTCCAACTGCCCTGCAACTGCCTTCTTGAATTGGCTCCCCATCAGCTTTCTAGTTCATGAGCCCAGCTTTCCAGTCACCCCTGCCAAGGGCATGTGAGTGATACCATATTTGAATTAACAAAATTTTCATGAGAAACGACTTGAATATATGAAATTTGAAAGAGCAGAGTATATATATTGCCAAGTAAGCAAACTTTGATTACTTAGATTAAATATTTACTATTTTGCAATGATGAGCTGATAATTGCTAGAGAAAGTAGATGTAGATGAGGCATTTAATTTCAGAGTAAGAGGATTATGTGCCTTGTGTTACAGAACTCTGCATATTCTTTGTTCCCATGACAGCTCCGATCTAGGAAACCAAATATAGGCCTCTCAGTACTGGGGCCTTTTGTCAAGTCTTGGAGGCAATTTTTAAGTTATGATGGCTCTGGTAAAAATTTTAGGGCAGAGGAAGTAGGAAGAAGGAAGCACTTTGGGTCACATTATGATAATCTTTAAATATTAGGTTGACAAATTCATACCTTTTGTAGGCTGTGAGGATAACTAAAGATTTTTGAGCTGGTAAGTAGAAGGAAAGATTGCTCTCAGGCCATCCTGGGAAGAGGACAAAAGCTTAGTCCTGGATCTGGTACCCATCTAGTCAGATTTCATGAGAAACACTAATTTTGGACACAGAGATATGCTCTTGTTGGTATTGATTAACTCCTAAGAATAATGACATATTATGAAAAGAAATAGTTCATACAAATAGTAGGCAGATGTGGGAGTGGGTGAAGTAGTGGTTGCAGTGCAAACCATATGCCCAAAATATATAAGAACCCTCAAAATTCAACGGTAAAAAGCCAAAAATCCAATTATAAAATGGGCAAAAACTACAGACAAAAAAATAGTTGAAAAGGTTATACAGTTGGCAGTTAAGCACAAGAAAAGATATTAAACATCATTAGTCATTAGGCAGACACAAAACCACAATAAGATGCTACTACACAACTATTAGAATGGCTAAAATAAATAGTGACAGCACCAAATGCCATCGTGGCTCATCCATACATTATTGGGATGTAATGTGTGAAGTAGAATGTAAATGATCCTGCAGCTTTGGAAAATAGTTTAACAGTTTCTTGTAAAACTCAGCATGTGACTAAGTACCATGATCCAGCAATGGTACACTTAGGCAGTTATCCTAGAGAAATGAAAACATGTGTTCACACTAAACCCTGAACATGAATGTTGCTGTTAGTGATAGCCAGAAGTAGAGAAAATTCATATAGCCCTCAACAGGCAAATGCTTCAACAAAACTCTGTACATCTATACTATGGAGTAAAGAGAGAGATGAGCTTTTGACACATGTAATTACTTGGATGGATCTCTAAGGATTATACTGAGTGAAAAAAAAATCCAGAAAAGATAAATTTGGTATGATTCCATTTATATCACATTCTTGATATTACCAAACTACAGAGATAGAGCAGATTTAGTGGTTGCCCTGGATTTAGGGAGATGGGAGGGAAGGCGAGAGATGGGTGTAGCTATTCAAGGGTAACATGAAGGCCCCTTGTAATGGAGCTGTTCTGGATCTTGACGATGGCAATAGTCACGTGAATGGATATGTATGGAGAAATCGCATAGAACCTACATACTACGAAGGTACATGTAAACCTGGTGAAATCCGAGTAAGGTCAATGGATTAAGTCGGCAGTATTCTGATATATATATCATAAGATATCTTATGATAGTTATGTAGAGGGGAAACCGAGTGAAGGTTATACAGCATCTGTCTGTATTATTTCTTACAACTGCATGTGAATCTACAATTATCTCAAAATTAAAAATTGAGAAAAATAACTAAAAGACCTGTGTGTTTTTGTAGCCCACTCAGACAGATTGAGGCTTTTAAAGATACCATTCTAGGGACGCCTGGGTGGCTCAGCATTTGGGTGTCTGCCTTTGGCTCAGGGCATCATTCCGGAGTTCCGGGGGTTGAGTTCCACATCGGGCTCCCTATGGGGAGCCTGCTTCTCCCTCTGCCTATGTCTCTGCCTCTGTGTGTGTGTGTGTCTTTCATGAATACATAAAATCTTTTTATAAAAAAAAGATAACAATCTATAAGGAGGGATTACTTGGTGGCTCTCCTGTCTTCTGGTCCCAGAATCAATGACCTTAAGTCAACCTCTACCCAGCTTAGGTGCTATTTCCCACCAGTGGTGACAAAACTAATATTTACTAAGTACTTACCTTGTGCATGTCATCCTGCTACCTCAAAGCCCTCATTGGAAGTGTCATATCCTGTTCTGTATTGTCTGACATTTGCATACTTCTCTGATTTCACTGTCTGCCGAGCTCCACCCACGTCCTGTGCTCCAACTACAGTTGCTTTCTTTCAGTTCCAAAAACATGTCATACTTTCCCCCACCACAGGCCATTTCTCTTGCTGTTCTCTTCACCTAGAACTCTTTGCCAACCCCTGCTTAGCCCTTTCTTTCCTTCAGATCTTAGCTCTAATACTACATCTTCAGAGAAGCCTTCCTGATTTTCCAAACTGAGTCAAGTGCCGTGTAACAGACTCCTACCGTTTTTTGACTTGTCGTAGCACTTACCATAGATGCAATTGTATGCTTGTCTGTATTGTTATTTGATCTTAATTTTGTAGTGTAATACACCAAACCTCAGAGATGTTCTGTAAGTTCTCCAAAATTACCTCCTACTTGGGTAAAGCTAAGATCTAACCCCATGCTTTTATTCTTGTGTTCTGTGGCATCCTACATGTATTATATCTGGAGGGATTTCTTACTTTAGGATTTTATAAATGCCACAAAAGGATTTGTTGAAAGTGACCTAGCCCGTAGAATTATATTTCCTTACAATTGCAGTTTTTCTGGAGGGTTTTAGATAGGTAAGAAACACACACACACACACACACACACACACACACACACACACACACACAGCTTGTGATTCATTTGGCTAACGATACCAAGACTAGCAGAAACCAGGAGGGAGTTGCAGCATCTGCTAGCCGGTCTTTCCTTCATCCAGGGACCCTAACAGGGCTCACAGTTGGCTTGTGATGCTGCAAGAATATTTAGGATCTTGCCAGATCTGAGAAACTACCTGCTTCTTAGAAAGTTGGACCAGAAAGAATCGACATAGTTTGTGTGCCACACATGTCTGTTTCAAGGACTATTTCTGCTGTTGGGACCCCTTTTGTCATTGAACCAAACTTTGTAACAACAGTGCACCTCCTTGTCTCAGGGAAGAAACAAAGTGATTTCACTGTGTCCCTGATCACTTTGTTAGCCTCTTGATGATCAGCATCTGGGGGAATCCATTTTCTCACAACTACTGTTTAACATAGACACATATATGATCGATAACCAGAAAACCACAGATACGTTCCAGTGGGGTTCTGGTATCAACTCATGATGTTTCCTTAGCACAGAGATTGTGATAATATTTGGTTGAGGTTCTGTCTCTGTTCTGATCCTTTGATAGTTTCTCTTCCTGTGCTCTTCCGATTCTACCTCTCTTCTTCACTGGCCCCCATAATGTGCACACACCATGGTGGTCCACTTCAGAATTGTAGCCTTGTTCTTTCGGCTCCTTATTTCCCATTTTGAGGTCCTTGTATGAAAAAATGAGTAATGTTCTTGTTGGTTTTATTTCTCTCTATTGTCTCTTCAAAATGTCTCCTTTCCTTTTTAAGAGAAGTGGGGTTGGTTGCTGTAGCTCTCTAATCTTCTATCTACGTTGACTGCGCTGTAACTATGGGCCTTTCTCAGGGAAGATTTATTTTCTTATTAGGGGCCAAACTGAAAATAGATTTCTTCACTTCTTGCACCGTGTTCCTCTCTATGTAATACTAATCAAACCTTTCTCCTGGTGTTAGAAGCCCAAGAATGTGGCTGCTTACGTCCTTCTTGCTGTATAGTCTCTCGCAAACCACACAGGCCATTGCTCCTCACAAGTAGGAGAGGTGTTGAAGAGATTGTGTCTATCAGATAGCCTGTCATATTGGCTAATTTAACAGAAACCAAAATAACAAAGGCTTGAACAAGGTAGAAGTTTATTTCTCTCATGTACAAGCATCCAGACAAGTAGTCTGGAAAAGGAGGATAGAGAGCATGGTTCTGGTCCAGGAGGTTCTTGAGGAACCAAACTCCTTATTCTTCCCCAACCCCTAGGGTGTTTCTGGCATCTGTGTTGTCAATGACGGTAAGTGGGAAAGAAGTGGGGGGCATACTTCTTCCTTTTAAGGGCACAATCTGGAAGCTTCAGGTGTTATCCACTTGCTTGTATCTCATTGACCAAAAGATGGTCATTTGGCTGCAGTCAGCAGTCAGGGAGACTAGGAAATGGCATCTTTAGCTGGGGACTAAGTTTTTTCTATTGCTAAGTGCAGTAAAGTGAGAGTGATCATTCAGGAACAACTTAGCCCATGTGTGTTTAGGCTCAAGGGAGGAAAAGGAATCCCAAGAACATCGTTCACAGTAGGCAAAGTTCCTAGGGCTCGTGGCAAATGAAGAGAGAACATAGGAAACTGATGTGGACCTGAGCAAAGGTTATCAGGAGTTGGTCAGTGGAAAGCCAGGTGCGGTGGTTTCTCTATTAAAAAACAAAAACAAAAGATAGGGCAGCCAGGGTGGCTCAGCCGTTTAGTGCCGCCTTCAGCCCAGGGTGTGATCCTGGAGACCCTGTCGGGCTCTCTGCATGGAGCCTGCTTCTCCCTCTGCCTGTGTCTCTGCCTCTCTCTCCCTCTCTCTCTCTCTCTCTCTCTCTGGTCTCTCATATATAAATAAATAAAATCTTTAAAAAAATAATAATAATAAAAAAACAAAGACAAAAGTAGTGAACGTGAGTGAATAATCAGAGCCATTCCTAGCACATTAACATGAGACTGGCATGAATGGAATGCCTAGGGCTAAATAAAAGACTTAATCTTTTTATTCTAAGGAAGAACCAGTGAAAGCTGGCTGTGGACTGTGTACTAGGAGAAGGGCAAAGACAGGAGAGACGGGAGAGGCAGACTCCTGTAATGGGAAGTGAGGGTCCAGGAGTCAAATTTGGAGCTAAAGTGTCAAGCCCGGGCCTTTAGGGGGACCTTGTCTTCAGTAGGAGAAATAGGGAAATCTGGAGGAGTGTTTTTATTTTGTGTTTTATTATGTTTGTTTTTTGTGGTTTGTGGCAGTATGGGAGAAGAGAAAGATGTATATTTGATTTTTGACCATTTGAGTTTGGGGTATAATGCAACATGCAGGTGGTTATGTTCACAAGAAGTCAGACTGTTGGATGGGAAATAAGAAGAGCTTTAGAACTGTATGAAAAAGAAAAGAGATTTTAGATCTTCATGTCATTTTTATGGATCTAATAATTGGAGACATGAGGATTTCCAGATAAAGAGAGGAAAGGCCAATTTTTTTTTGGGGGGGGACCCGTTTACTGGAGGATAGCAAGAGGGCTAGTAAAGGAGCTAATATAAACAAAACCCCCAAGCCACTTCCTGGAGAAAAGCAGTCACCAGGGTAGAATTTCTAGTGAAAATAAGAAGAAAGAATTCAGCCCAATGGATTTACTCACTGAAAAAATTATTATAACGTTTAAGAGACCAGTTTCAGGAGAGTAACAGGGACTCGAGCCACAACTACACAAATAACTAATGTGCAGAGTAGGCAGCAAACAGAAGGGGAGCCAGGGTGCTGGATCTTTCCTTTTCTTTCTTATTTCTGTCATTTAAAATGGCATGTATCTGTCTATTATTTTGAGCTGGAAGGAGCTGGCACAGGTTGAAAGGTGGAAAAGGCAGGTAAGACTTAGGGAGACCTGGCCTTTTTTTCTTTAAAATTTTTGACAGGGTACTGTAATATGACTTTTTTCTCAATTAGTTGCATTACTCTTGTGTTTTTAATAGATACACAATCTTGTTTTTACATAACAGGATTAGACTGAAAACTAAGTACATGTAAGTAGGTTATTGTTTTTCTACATTATGTACCCTCTTTGATGCAGTGAATTCTCACTAACAAAATGATCTTCTTCCCTAAGTGATTTGTCGTTGGAGCCCAGCCAAGTTATTTTAACTCCAGGGACTGAATATGAGTGGCCTACAAGGACAACATTAATTTATTTGCTAAGAAGTTGGCAATTTGAATAAGCATTAATTATGGCATTATTTCTGAATATATTCTTAATTATAATTATATTGATATTGGCTAAGAGTTTTGATACATTTGGATGAACTTTCCATATGAACAAATGCCTGACTGATCTGATTAAACTTTCTAATGAATCTGTTGTATATTATAAAGCTCTTGCCAAGACATTTAGGAACTCAGTTAAGTTAAAATTAAAAAAAAGAAGTAATACATCTTTATTCGAATTTCAAATATGGCTTAGATTTTTGTTTGGAAATTATATCATGATTATGATTTATCTTACTTTTAAGGGCTGATAACATTATTGATGCATTATCACTAGACTTGTTTCTTTGCCTAATATTTATGAACTATATATTTTATGCCTGTTATGCTTGAAATGAGTAGCAAATCTAAATTATTATGCATGTTATTTAATAACTCTCCTGTTAAATACTTAGTTGGGTATTTAAGTTACTGAGGCCACAAAAAATATTTTCTCGAATAAGCATGTTGCAAAAATCTGCAGCTATTGTAATTTCTAATTAATATATATTTATCAAATGTTTACCATGTGTAATACATTTTGCTGGAGGGCACAGGTAATGTAGAGATGTATACAAGATTTTCCTTGTCCCTCATAGACCTATAATACCTTGGGGAAATAAATGTGCATATAATTGCAACCTATAATTTATGTAATGAAAAATATATGAAATATAATCAAGATTTTAAAAATCAAGAACACGGACAGTTTCGTAAAAGAGAAGTATGTTTCAAAAAAGTTTTGGCCAATGGTTGGGCTTTGAAATAAGAAGAGTTTCCCAGGTAAAGTGAATAGCCTCAGCAAAAGCAAAGAGAAGAAGAGCATGATCTAAATTTGGAGTTGAAGAGGTAGACTGGATGCAGGAGTAAACCTGAAGATTGATGAGGAGGGAGTTATTGTGGAAAGCATGTTAGCTAGCGGAAGGTATAGACAACTACTTAGACTCGTAGATAAGAGGAAGCTGTTTGGCGGTAATTGTTATTGTTAGAGTTGTGTGTTTCCTTTGCAATTTCCAGAGTCTAGTCATAGTTATGTCTTCCAAAAATTAGGAGGTTAGTCAATTGATCTATGTTTGAAGACAGGAGCATGAACCATGGGGGGCAAGGGGAAGAATGGCCCTGTGGACCTGGTTTCCATTTGAGAAAAGGCCTAAAATGAGAGACTTTCATGTCATCATACAGTGACAAAGACATGCTAACGAGACTGAAAAAAGGTGGTCATCAAAAAACTTTAAGCTTAAAAAATAAAAAAAAAAATAAAAAAATAAAAAAAAAAAAAAACTTTAAGCTTTGCTCCTGTTACTGGACCACCTTTAGTAAATTGTGAAATAGCCATTGTGATGATAATGAATCTTAATTATTTTGTGAGGAATACAATTATATTGCATTCTATTTTTAAATACTGAACATGTTAACCTATTAAATATCAACATTTAGAACGAGCTACACAATATATAGTTATGTTTTAGCCCTTCTCCACTTTTTAATTTGCTGAGAGGCTCAAAAAATGGAAGTGGCATGGTCCTACCTTGACCTCTGAGAGGCTTTGTCAGGGCCATAACATTTTCTTTTATGTACAGAGCATTATCATTTATTAATCTTCTGTAGACTTTTCATTGATCATTCTAAATGATGTGGTTTGAAATACCAGTACTGTGTAAACAGTTGATAGGATTTGTGCTAATCCAGTGTAACTCATGAAATTTACTTTTAATTATGAAACACACATTTTCATCTTATTGCATGAAAATTAGAAAAATTTCTGAGAGAGAAAAAAGAAAGAACATTAACATGTGCTATTAACAGAAAGGTACCATGTGTGAATATGGGTTTATTCTTGTCCAGTAACACTTTAGAATTTGCCATTAAGAGTGCACAGCTCACTGCAGTGGGGTCAGATCTTAAAGTCCTAATTTCCTATATGTCATTTAACTGGACAACCAATAAAGGTTTTTTAAGTAGTAAATGATGTCCTTAGGCTTTTGTGTTTACAAGCCAATCTTGATAGTAGAGTAGCTAAAAGCAGATCTGCACTGGAGTTAGGGAAGTTGGTTATGAGGTTTATACAGTAATGCAGATACAAGATAAGAAATCAAAACCAGTCAGTCTGACTCCAATGTCTGTGAAATTTCTACTATTACAGGTTGTTCATGAAAAATAAGTGTAAGGATCCTGTCTTCTTGATACTTACCATCTAGTTGGGATATAATTATAATAACTGGGATTCAATATTTAGAGGAATGGTGCTAGCTATCAGGACAACAGTGGTGACAGATACAAGAATATGTATGTATATTCTTCTTTAGACTTAAATATGGCCTTCCTAAATATCTCTTTTTCTTTCTTCCATTTATTTTTCTGGCATTCTCTGTTAAACTGACCTAGAACCAAGCTCTTAGAGATAGATAATGGGATAATATGCCATCTTTCTCAAGAATATTTTAATTTTAGTAGAATATTCTGGGAGATTAAGGACCTTAGCTAAGAGGACAACTTTCAGTTTTTAATTATTATCTTTAAATGCATGTAATATATTTACTTATATATTAGAATCGTTGCTTTATAAACCATCATTTGTTACTCATTCCTATATGTTTCTAATTAGGATCAGTAAACAGAAAATAATGTATGGGTTTTTATTGTGCAAGACTCTTAATGGAAAGTAATTGCCGGCACATCAGTCGACACAGATAATTGGTGGCACAAAATACTGTTGACATTTGTCTACATAGGTTCATAGTGAATGCTCAGAAATATTTTTTTTGTTTGTTAGAATTATAAAATAAAACAAGTAGATTACAATAAAAGATGAAGTTAGTAACTTTTTCACCATAAGCAATCACTTTTTCCATTCTTCTTTTGTGTTTTAAAAGAATTTGCCCTCTGGATATGTGTGGGGAAAGAGATGAAATATATAATTTTTTTTTTTTTTTACTTTTACTATAAAACATCCCCCATTTTGTCATTGGCACATATTTAATTACATATTTATATTTTTATTTAGAAATACTATTTATTATAACTATAGTACATGTTTTCAAACATGAGAAATTACAGATAAAAATTTTTACATTAAACACATATAATCCCAACACTCAAATAAAGCTACCCAGAAATAATATCTTAATGTCTCTCTCTCTCTCCAGGTATTTTCTTCCATATGCTCATAACCCTATAGATTTTTTTATAAAAGTTATATCAGATTGAACACACCATATTTGTTACATCTTAATATATTGTGGAATCCTTCCAGATTTTCAGATATTTTTCCACAACACCATGTTTATTGAGTATATAACTAGTCTATTTTAGGAATATTCTAACACTTTAATTTACTTAATTTCTCTCTTTTGATGTTTGGATTAATTTTAATCTTTTCAAAAATAGTTCTTTTTTCTTATTTTTTATGGTACAATTTTATTTTTTTATTTATTTTTATTTTTATTTATTTATGATAGTCACACAGAGAGTGAGAGAGAGAGGCAGAGACATAGGCAGAGGGAGAAGCAGGCTCCATGCACCGGGAGCCCGACGTGGGATTCGATCCCAGGTCTCCAGGATCGCGCCCTGGGCCAAAGGCAGGCACTAAACCACTGCGCCACCCAGGGATCCCCTATGGTACAATTTTAACACTTGATAATCACATATGACACATTTTATGTTGCCCTTGTGGTGCTTTGTGACTTTTCCTTAATGGTACACCTCATTTTTACATCTTTTCCCCCCTATGTAGCACAGATAAAAAAATCTCTGCTTGTTTCTTCTTCCTGTGCATCAGCTGGACCACATTTCACTCCTTCCTCTGCAGTTATTACAGTCACGTGACTGTATTCTAGCCAAAGAAATGTGAACAGGATTCACCAACTATAGGTCTGGCCCAAAATATCTCCCATGCTTGCACCTCTATTTTAAATTTTTTTCCCACTACTGGGATGGAGGCAACCCCTATGTTGATCTTGATAGCCATGTTTTGAAGAGGAAAGAGCCATGACAACATCACTACAAGGTTTGATGCATTTTGGGTCACTCTGTCGGAGCAGTTGGCCTACCCTTAAAGTTACTCTAAAGCTTCTTCCTTGAGCCTCTAGAGATTGAGAAGTGACTCTCTACTTTGCCCTCCATAGTCAGCCTCCCATGCTTCCTAAACATCTCTTTTACTTTCTTCCATTTATTTTTCTGGCATTTTCTATTAAATTGATCTAGAACCAAGCTATTAGAGATAGACAATAGGATAATATGCCATCTTTCTCAAGAATATTTTAATTTTAGTAGAATATTCTGGGAGATTAAGGACCTTAGCTAAGAGGACAACTTTCAGTTTTTAATTATTATCTTTAAATGCATGTAATGCTTCTTAACTAAATCATAGAGCAATGCCGTCCATACCATCTGTGAGATGTTAACACGTTTTCAGCAAAAAAAGAGATTCTATTCTTAAAGACATTTTGGACACCTGCATACTCTATCCATCTGTTAGCAATGTATAGTTCATATTAGCAGATGAAAAGCTCTAAGAAACCTTGCAGTGAAGAAGCCCCTCTCCCTTCTCTGACCTTGTGTTTCCAAAGCTTAAATGCCCATAGATCCCTTGCCTTACTGTTTTACCATTATCATTTTGGAAAACTAGCATTTCCTAAGCTAGTGTTCCATGATGCACAATTTGGGACATGCTTTCCCCAGTATGTTTGAATCAAAGAACACTTTGAAATGGCTGACACACAAAAAATCAAATGGAAAGACCATTGAAAACTTTGCGTGTAGTATTAAAGAGATAACTATTCTGATTCAAATAGCGTTGTCAATTGTGTTTTCAAAAAATAGGTTTATTGAGCAGAATACGGTGCATTGTGAATACCTGTCAACTCTGATTATCCTCTCCTCTGTCAAGAGTTTTAAAATAACAAGAACACTTGTTTTTGTGAGAATTCAACTCTTATTTTCTTCCTTGACATCTTTACAAATATTATAGATTATTTAATTCAGTTAAGTAAGCTGTTCAACTTTTCTCTTTCTTGAATTTTAACTTGTTACCTGCCCATACATTGTAGGTGAATATAAAAGTGATGGAGTAATCTTAAAAAGGGATATTTTTGATACTTTTAAGTTTTTATCCTTCCTATCCACTAGTTTGGTGTTTATTTTTCTTATTTTGTTGTTGCTATTTGGATTAAGAATTTTTGACTATTTCAGTGAGAATTAACTAGAGATCTGAACTATCACATTATATAGCACTTTATCTCATAAGAAAATGGGTAATCCAAGAGGGAAAATATTTAGAAAACAAAATATATGGAGCATTATAGCAAGTCCTAGAGTGTTTTCTTGAGAGAAACAATATTATTGTTTGATTTTATTTTGCTTTGTTTTGTTTTTGTTTACCAGCCGTGAAGATGTGCTTTAACCTGCCCTTGTCATAGTGATAGCACTGGAGGGGCTGTAGAGATCACATTTTACAAATAAACCCTTGAGATCCGGGAGGCTATGAGATTTCGCCAAGAATCAAAACTAAGTTTCTCGAATCTGAAGTATGTGTTCTCTCTGCTATAATAGCGTATTGTTTCTCATTTATCTTTTAAAAATTCTCTTAGCTGGGACAGGCTTCACCTGGGGGTAGTAGATGACAATCTCTCTGGTAGGATTTTCAGGAAGCCCCAAAATCCAGATTATTTCTCCCACCGCCTGTCCTGTTTGACATGATAGAGATGGACCCCTCCATGTTTTTAATGGCCTTTTAGTCATTAAGGGCCTCTTGTTAAAATGTAACTATGCCTGGAGGAATCTCTCTAAAAGTCAAGCTAGGCTCAAATTTTGTCTTAGAGATTAAGTGATTAAATTGGTTTCTAACCAGGATGGCTGAGAGCAAAGACCCTGGGGAGAAGAGGAAACAGGACAGCCCCAAGTAGGGGCTGGTATGTGGCTCAGCAGACAAGGTAGGTAACAGGGTTCTAAAGTTTTGCCTCCCTTAGAAGCAGAACCAGCTCTGTATAAATTATTGTTGTTCAATCAGTAGATTTAAAATGAAATGGAGAGTTAACAAATTCTGAGTGGATAGATGGAATCACTGATATTGCAAGGCAGAAATTGGAGCCAGATGGCAACTTGGGTTTGCCAATGCTCAGTCTATGCTGAAAGCTCAATGAGATAATGAGTAACTTTTTTTTTTTTTTTTGTATGTTTCTCAAGTTTCAGAAGTCCTGCATGATTACTGGTTCTACCTGTGATACTTTGGTTTTATTTTTATTTAATTTTTAAAAATTTTTTTTTTTATTTATTCATGAGAGACACACAGAGAGTGGCAGGGACAAGGCAGAGGGAAAAGCAAGCTCGCTGCAGGGAGCCCGATGAGGGACTGGATCCCGGGACCCCGGGGTCATGCCCTGAGCTGAAGGCAGACGCTCAACCACTGAGCCACCCAGGTACCCCTGCTTTTATTTATTTATTTTTTTCAGGTGTCTGCTTTTATTTTTAAAGGAAATATTTCCAGTGAACTTCATGTACTCGCTCAAGTTTACAAGTTGTGTTATTATTACACTACCATTAAGTTAGTAAATGTGACTTGCTGTTTTGGTTTTTACTAATAAACATTGCATTTAAATAACCTTTACCCTTTTAGGGATGAATAGTACTTTCTGCCTATGGATATCGAATAAAATATAGATTTTGTTGACTTCATGTGAAACTGCATTCATCACTTTGATTTTGATGTTCTAACTCACTTGAGAGGGGGAAAAAAAAACGCTTTTAAGAACCATGGCATTTCGGGCAGCCCGGGTGGCTCAGCGGTTTAGCGCTGCCCTCAGCCCAGGGCATGATCCTGGAGACCTGGGATCGGGTCCCATGTCAGGCTCCCTGCATGAGCCTACTTCTCCCTCTGCCTGTGTCTCTGCCTCTCTCTTTGTCTCTGTCTCTCTCTTTCTCTCTGTCTTTCATGAATAAATAAATAAAATCTTAAAAAAAAAAAGTGGCTCTGGGGTTTCCTCTGTCTTCAAAGCCAGCAACATAGGATCTCTGACCCTACTTCTGTCATTACACCTCTTTCTTTGATTCTTTTTTTCCTGCCTCCCCCTCCCTGCCTTTAATGGCCTTACTGATTACATTGGAACCAGTTGAATAATCCAGAATGGTCTATTTTAAGATAGGGACTTTAAGGTCAGCCTTCATGTCCTTTTGCCTTATAAACTAACATATTCATAGGGCCTGGGGACTTGGATGTAGGCATCGTGGAGGGGCAGTTATTCTGCCTACCACGCTGGCTTTAAATAAAAGTTTGAAATGTAAGATCAGCTCTGAAGACACTACTGTTTCTTAGATGTTTTACTGCGCCTAGGGTCAAGCCCTAATAATTAAGTAATCATAACTGAAGAAAAGAGTAATGTTTTTTGTATCTGAGCGATTTTTTTTTAATCAAAATATCCATGTATAAACATTGACTATCGATTTTGGAAAGGGTAAAATATCACTAAAAGACGATTTAAGGAAACATGGACACTTAAAGTAAAATTATTCCTAATCTTTTCAAGTTTGGTCACTAATACAACTCTGGTTTTAGAAAGGCTTAAGTGATTGTCTTAATTTTTATGCAACCTAAATCATTAACTCTTCTGGGGTATATTCTCAATTCCAGTGTTTTTAGATTAAATCTAAAACACTGTATTTAAAAACATTCATTGATTTAGTTTGATAATCCAAAGTTTTCTTGAATTTGACTTAAAGACAGGAGTTTGCTTTTACTGATGCTCCTTCTCTACGAATCAGGCTTTTTTTGTGTGTTGTACGATGAAACACTAAACCCCTAAACTAGCTTGAGGTTAAAGTGGATGTTTAAAATGAATCTGAGATCTGAAATACCCATTTCCCTATTTCCTCAAAAATTAGGTTTCATTCCTCAAGTGTATACCACTGTACATGCCTACCTCACAGAGCTTCTGTTAAAGTCTTCAGTGATTGAGTCATATCTGAATCCCCAGGGAAGAGAGTCTGCTGCTTCTTTCTTTCTTTTTTTTTTTTTTTAAAGATTTTATTTATTTTTTCACAAAAGACACAAGAGAGAGATAGAGACATAGGCAGAGGGCAAGGTAGGCTCCATGCAGGGAGCCCAGTGCAGGACTCGATCCCAGGACCTCGGGATCACACCCTAAGCCGAAGGCAGACGCTTAACCTCTGAGCCTCCCAAGTGCCCCTGAGACTCTGCTTATTCTAGTTCTCTAGTTCTCAAAGAACTAGAGATGAAATTCAAAGTACTTATGCAGTGTTTGTCCTTTACTAAGTCTTGAAAGACTGGAAGGGATAAAATATAGAGCATAGTCTTATCCCTTTTGGGGAGTGGTTAAGTGGTCATGAACTGGGAAGATAAAATCATATATAGTTTCTTTATTTTTTTTTTAAGTTTATTTTTAAGTAATCACTATACTCAGCATGGGGCTTGAGCTCATGGCCCCAAGATCAAGAGTCGTAAGCTTTTTCAACTGAGTCAGCCAAGTACTCCAACATACACTTTAAGTACTAAAATATTGGTAACTAAATAAATAATGAGGAATAGCTCTCTTTCCCATTTTCTTCCCTTGATGAAGTACTACACACTGCCTGAATGTGTGTAGACATAAAGTACTTCAAAGTGCTGATGTTCAGTCAGTATGCGCTGGTATACCTAGTTGTTCATTTACAGCCTACCTTTCGTGTAATTGGTCTGTGCTTTATCATGACACTGCATAAGTACTTTGAATTTCATCTCTAGTTCTTTGTACAATTTTAACAAAACAGGTATAGTCCAATATTTAAGTTGCGTATAGGAGCTAAGAGAGATTGTAATGGTAGAATGTGTTAAGATCATTTCTTACGTGACTTGTTGATGGAGTTGCACTCCTCAACTGGTAATTAAATTTCTAAGTGACGAGGGGAAGGGAGGCAATGTGTGGAGGCACTGATTTCTGAAATGAACATTGAGAAGATCTTGGGTTTTTTTTTTTTAAGTAATTGTAAAGAAGCAATAGTAAATATTTACTATCAATCTGCCAAAATAATAGTATTAAGACTATATCAACTATTTTTGGAAAGGAGGGCATATCTTTTATTATATTCACGTCTGCATTATACGTGAGCAATCAGGCTGTTAGACTTCCTTGAAGTCTGGTGTCAATTCACTTACTCTACTTTCTCTTAATACTTAGTTGTTTTCTGTTTCATGTAGAATAATTTCCAATAACTTATATTTAATGGAAGAACTGGCCAACTTATCTATATTTCTTTACAAAAATTACTTATGTGGAACTCATCACATGCTTTCATTTCAAGGAGAATTTATTGGTTGATAGTTGCATGAGTATAAATATGTGTGACGTTTAATGATGGTAAGTATTGTTTTAAAGATATGCTCCTAAATCAAGGTGGGGAGGGTGCTAAGAGGTTATAGGTAATAATCTTTAACCTATGGCTTTCTGTTTTGAGGGACTAAGGTATCATAGTTAGTGGTACTCTCACATGGCTTTTCAAATTAGATAAGACAAATTATATGACTTCAGAAAATTGACAAACTACCTTTTCCACAGGAGTCTTGAATTGCAGAAATCCTATCTAAAAAGAATACCTTTAGTTACTATGTAGTTGAAACTGGATTGTTTAATTTATGATAATTGAGAAAACTTTAACTTATAAGAAAAAATAAATGTGGTTGGTATATAGTGTTCGTGTCTTTTCAAATATACATTAGCTCTTACAAAGCATGCTTGTGCAGTCACAGTGAGTCTTTTTAGGTGGTTCATGGACTCTCTTGTGTTAGCTCCTTCATGATGCCCACCAATATGCTTCATTTTTGACCTAGTAGGACCACCTCCAGGGATCAGAGAGTTGCTAGGTCTTCATGTCTATTCAGCCCCAGGATTCTCTACTGAGACTGCCAACAGAGGTGCAAATTTTGATGTTCTGTGTATCTTTTCCCCCCTTATATGAGCACTTACGCAGTAAGAACTCAACTAAAACTACTTGACTTTGAGTAACTAGTGATCTAGCTAGGGTCAAAATGTTGCCCTAAACGGGAGTTCCAAATCAATGGCTTCTTCATGGAGGCGTGTCTCTGGATATTTGACCTGATTCAGTTTTATGCCTTTGCCTCAATGACGCAGCAGGGTCTAGCTTTTGGAGGACAGTGGCTGAACTGTATCTGTATTATTTTTGAAGACATGAGAGTTACACAGGACAAATCACTAGGTTGGTTCAGATTTTCTCATCAAAACTAAAATTAGATGCAAGTATTAGTGAATTTGCAGTTAGTACATGACCAGTCCTCACATTTACCATTTTAAAAAGTCTTTGAAAAAGACCTTGCAATGTATGTTCCACCCTAGATGTCCTACTATTAGCTTTTTAATTAATCCCTCTATATTTAGCCTCCCATTCATTTTTCTACTAAATGAGAGAACAAAGGTTAAGAGAAGGTACTTATTATTCCAGACACTGAATACTGTTGTTTCAACTCTCCTAACTGAGAAAGTGGCAGGTGTTGCTTTTGTGCAGGGTTTGTCTCCATGGAGCAAAAATAAGGATGGCAGCAGAAATGAAGAGGACCAGATGCAGGGAAAGAAAAGTGAGTGAGTTAGTAAGACAACCCTCACATTTATTTTAAATATTTTGTTATGCCCCAGGAGAGTAGTCATAATTCTTTATTTTGTCTGTCCCAGTCTTAATTGTAAGTAGAGCAAGATTTTCCTAAATGCTGTAGGAAGCATGACCAATTGGCCTGAATTGCCAAAGGCAGATCTAACTGTAGGCAAGAATTGCTAATCACCCACATAATTTAACAGTGTGAGTGCTGCCAAACCCAATAATTCAATTATCTCAAAGCCCTAATTTGGGTTAGTATCTGATCGACCATTAGTATTGATAGAATTAATCAGATAATCACAAATCTTTCACTTTTAATTTGTGTTTGTCCTATCTGAAACTTCTCTTTCTGTTAGGGGTTAAGAATTGGAAGAACTTGTCATGACAAACTAGTAAATTTTGAAAAAAGAAGATTGCAAAACATCATAAATTATAAAATATAAAAGTATAAGTATGTATGATGGTTATATGGACAGATGATAGTCATACTTGTGAACATATGAGCATAACATCATATATAGACTTGTTGAATCACTATATTGTATACCTGAAACTAATGTAACATTGTATGTCAACTAGGCTTCAATAAAAACAAAAAACAAAAACCTTTCTTAGGAAAAAAATAGAGTTAGAAAAGAAATGCGAATTGATGAATATCAAAATGTTACTAGCAGTTATTTCTGGATGATGGGAACAAGGTTGACTTTGAAAAAAAAAAAAAAAGAAAGAAAAAATAAGTAGTAAGAAACCCAAAGTACCAGGAGTGCGATTTGTAGTGATAGCTAGACAACATAGTACATTCTGCCCCAGAGAAAATTAGCTTAATCTATGTGGGTTTATGTGGATAGTCATGTTGTATAGATATTCTTGGGAAGTTGTATATAAATCATATGAAGCTCTTGAAGAACACATTATTGGACCAACAGTTGGTCTAAATCATGATCCTCTCTACGTGTATACCAACTGTTGACCTTAAATTCTTAATAACACCAAACCTTCTTAATTTCCTCTTCATTAATTAAATTTCTAGTAAGAATTATTTTAAGTTTATTTATATATTTTGAATTTATAAATAAATTATTTTTTAACTCACACTTTAAAACAAAATGTGTTGAGTTCAGCAAAATTATAGATTTTTCCTTTTTTTAGAAAGAGGGCTTTATGGTTTTGATATACACCTTGAAAGATCTATCAGTGAATTTTAGAAATCAAAAAAGTCAGAAAATTAGCTGGAGAGTTTTATAGGGTCTTTGTATCAACCATTAATCTACTCAAACTAGGATTAAATATTTTTTTCTTTCTCACATGAAAATATGATATATTTAGTGTAGATGATAATCTTATTTTAAATAGGATTTGTCACTTTTAATAAGTGTAGTTTGATATGTTTATCTCATGTCAAATTTATTGTGGATATACAACTTTTTAGAAGAACTAAAGTAATTTTAGGCTGCCACCACTGATTTCTCTATGATGGTGTTACTTAACACATTTCTTTATATTGATTTATTTTGTTCATTGAGAGCTTATTGGAAATAATGCCTCCATGAGAAATTATAATATAGTATTCTGAGTAATAGATGGTAAGCCTCATACCTGTTGTCTTGGTTTTAGTTCAAATCCGATTTGTACTTTTTTGGAAAATACTCATTGGTTTATGGTGTACCTTTCTTATTGTAAAATGTAGATACCCACTATTTCACTCTTTTAAAATACTACCATAATTAAGTCAGAACACTTTAAAATACTCAAAATAAAAACCTAAAAAGTAGCATAGTCCCTTATCCTAGATAGAAACAACTGAAACAATGTGGGACTGAAAAGGGGACAAATGTCTGTCATTTGTCAACCTGCTAGTGGGTTATGTTGAATATTTCTTAGGCCTTGGATTTCTCTGTGCTTGTTCTCAAGGATGTTCTGTGAACCGTTTGCTGTATTTCCTGAGCATTTTAAATACAATATCATGTCTCCATTTTGCTACCTCATTTTTGAGTGAGGGACAATTAATTAAAATACACAACAGATAGAATAATTAGAGTCCCTTCACTTTCTACACAAAATTGGTTGATTGAACTTTTGCATTTCATTGGAACAATTAAATTGCACACTAAAAATACATTTAGCTACAAACTTAACAACTCACAAACTAATGAAAAAAATCAAATTACTGGGCCTCAGAATGGCTTCATCTGTGTATACAATCCTCAGTTTATTAACAAGATCCTCTGAAGAAAGTTCTAAGAAAGAAGGAAGGAAGGTGGAAGGATAAAAAGGTAAAAGGGTAGGAAGAAGAGTAGAAAGAAGGAAAGAAGGAGAGAGAGAGAGAAAAAAAAGAACTGTTGACCTTTATTTGGAAGTAGGGTCAAGCTTTCTATTTGGTGGCACAGTTGCTGTCTAGGTATAAGAGCGCACAACACACACTTCACAGAAAGTTACCTGGTGATCTTTGTAGTGAGAAGTTCATTGCATGGCCTTAGTTTCGGAGAATATAACTTCTCTCCTACTTAAAGTAGGAATTGGACCCTTGGAGCTCCCCAGTATAATTTATGATCACATTCTGTGATTCCTTCTATAAAAATCAGATGCTTAGAATCAGCTTATGCTTAACAGCTCATTTGATCCCTACAGCAGCATTTGGGAGGGTCAGCTGTACCAGTTATCATCACTTCTCTTTACTCAAGAAAAAAACAGATGCCTAGAGTCGTACAGGACTTGCTCAAGATAATACAGCTAGCATTGGTCCTGAATCCTAAAAATACCATGAGTGTCATTAATTTTAATAAGAGTTCTTTAGTAAACTAGTGCTATATGTAGACAGAGTGCCTGGCACCTGGTTTTCATTTCAAAAATATTTGTTGTATGGATTCATGACTCCAAGAAATAAATATTTCTGGGGGCACCTGGATGGTTCAATCAGTTAAGCATTTGCCTTTGGCTCAGGTCAGGATCTCAGGGTCTTGGGATTGAGCCCCATGATGGGCTCTCTGCTCAGCAGGGAGCCTGCTTCTCCCTCTCCCACTGTCCCTCCCTGCTGCTGGTGCTCTTTTTTTCTCAAATAAATAAAATCTTTTTAAAAAAGAAAGAAATTCTGTATCTAATACCATAGCCTTTCTGATACGTCATAGTTTCTCATCATTGTGTTTGTTCTAAATGCTGTTTTTATATTCTAAAAAACCTTGGAAATGGAATGTCTTGCTCTTTCTTGCTTGAGTTATGCTATTTCATAGTAGTTATGGATTCAGTTCAAGGTTGAATTTAAATATGGAATTATTAGAATGTTTTTTTCCTAGTAGGACATTTTTGCTTTCATACTGATTTAGAAATGTGTACCTTTTATTATATTTGTATTATTTGTTATGTTCATTTTGAAAATATTTCTTTATGGCCTATATCTTTATTGAATGTGTATGGGGTGGCAGTATCCTATGAAAATTATGTTTTTCATGTGAGGGTTCCCAACTGTGTTTATCAAAGCTGGGCTAGGACCACCTGCATCATAATCACCTAAGTGGTTTTGCTTTATTTTTATTAGTATGTATGTATGTATGTATGTATGTATGTATGTATGTATTTATTTATTTATTTATTTATTTGTCTAGGTGCTTTTTAAAATGTGGATTCTAGATTTCCAGGGCTCAACTCTAGATTTTAATGTTTTAGAACCACTTATCTACAGACCAAGATCAGCAGACGACAGAATCATTTATTTTTGTGTCAGTATAAATTCTCTTGGAAATAATTGAGTAGTTATGAGTTTTTTTTTGTTTTTGTTTTGTTTTGTTTTCAAAATTTCAGTTGCCATTTAAAAAATTAGATTATAAGAAATAAAGAAATATACCAAGATATTGCTACTAGGTTGATAAATCATTTTGGGTATTCATGAAACAGTAACTAGCATCAGTCATAAAAATGACAAAGAATGAAATTCAGATACATGCAACACCATGGCTGAAACCTTGAAAACCTTATGCTAAGTGAAATAAGCCAGGCACAAAAGAACAGTTATTGTGTGATTCTACTTACACAAGATGCCTGGAAGCAGTATCTTGGTATATTTGTTATGACCTTGGTATATTTGTTAGATCATTAGATCATCATCATCTAATAATAATAATAGTTATTATTATAATTACATAAATATATTATTATTATTATTATTATTATCATCATCATCATTTTGAGTGCCAGTAACTGGCTTAGGACTGGATACAATGAAACAGTTAAGATAATCAATGTTTTCAATCTTATGATACACTTGTGAAGATAGGAATAATCTATAAACAGATATGTAGCAAAGAGGGACTTGTAAAATGTTACACAGTATCAGTATTAAAGGAATTTAAAAGAAATAGGAAGGTTCTTTGCTATCTTTTGGCTTTGTGGCTCGTTTTTCACGGTTAAACCTTCTTCACTGGTATCAGTAATACTTTGCATATACATTGCAAAAGCCTTTTTCACATTTCCTTTGAAGCTATTTTCTTGTTCTGGTTTGGTGTTTCAGGATTGCAATATGAGATTATACTATTGAGTTTAATGTAACTAAAAGTGTATAGGAAAAGTGAAAAGTATGTTGAAAAAACCAATACACTATTAATTTACATACCTTCAGTATATAGTGTAAGCCTTTCATTTTTGTTTGGTAAGATTTCTGATGAAACCGGCGTTTCCCTGTAAACGTGACTGTAGTGCTCATTGTAGTGCGTGTGTGTCTCTTTATCTATACCAAGGTAATAGCTTAGCACCCAAGCTGCCATTCAGAATGAAGAGGCCCTCTTAGAAGATGATGTGCCACCAGGTCAATATGTTACTTTAGCTGACTCTAGCATAAGATACGTAGGAGCTATGGTCCTGAAAATTAGCTTTCTGGATCAAGATGGTTTATTAGTTGGCAGTTAAGAAATTCTGTGTGCATTCTCCAAAGCTAAGGTTAAGGTGATAAAGCAATTGAGCCTTTTAACACTTAAAGAAAGGTGGAGGTGAAATGAAATAGCCATTCAAAACAGCAAATAATTAATTGAGTCTCTTTGTTAACAGGCAGGAGGTCAAGTACACATAACCACAGCAGTGATACAGTCTGCATTCTAAACAGCTGAGTCTTTGACTTGAAAGTGATTAGGTTGGATTGTTGGGAACTAATTAAAGTGAGATTTTAATTTAGAAGGTAGTGATATAGCTTGAAAGATACTATAAGAGATTCAAATATGGTCATTTACCTTATTTATTGTCTTCTCATTGGTTTTGTAGAGTTACAACCTTTGAATTCCATTTCCTCGCCTTTTCTTTTTATTAAATCATGTTACATATTTGTTTTAAATTTGTAATGATTCTGCAGTTGCATATTGATTATGTGATTAGGTCAGTGTACCTATGAGTAGACAGACTTTTATGTATTAAAAGTTAATGAAAAGGAAGCATGACTTTTCCAGAAACATTTGAACTAACTACTTCTTCACCATAGAATTTCTCTGAAGATAGTGTTTAAGTCATTAAAGCCTGGAATTACAAGGACTTTGTTGAATTGTAATTGTAAAAGCTGAGATAGCCAGAAAGTTTCCTCCTATGCATGGCACGAAGCAATGTAACAGGAAATCATTGTGTTAAAACCAAAACCCAAACCAAACTTGCACATTACCTAATTGAAAAATGGTATCTGAGAAGCCTACGTATCCAAAATATACAAGGGGTGGTGTTAAGGAGAATCTTTGGGAAGATGACTTGGAAAAGACATGGACATTTCTTGGATTGTGCTATGAAGAATTAGAAGGAGGTGTCCAGGTGCCAGTAAACAGCCTGGAGGGAGGGGCAGTGTGCTGGAAAAAGCCAGGCAAACAGATGGCAGTGGCAAGAAAGAACTGATAAAAGGTGGGAGAGACAGGGTATACATTAGCACAGTTTTGGGGCTATACATTTTTAAATGAAGCTGAATCAGAAGATTTCTGAGAGAAGTCTTTTTATGATTTTGTTATATATTTTCAAGGAAGGTATTTTATGTTAGGCAGTAGGTTTAGGTTATTTAAAAGTCCAAAATAGAGTTTAATAATGTTATATAAATGAGAACATCTCTTCATGTGGTCAGTCCAAAACAGGATGCCATCGCCTATAAATCCATTCTAAGGTAGGTTAGACCCCTGAAAACATCTTTTATACTGGAGATCTTTCTTAATCGCTGATGTTTGTGCTCCTGCCTCTTGGCAAAGCTCCAATGCTACAGTGAAATGAAACTCCTTAGTTTCTACCATTCAGATGAAGAATGGTGGGTGGTGAGCATATGTTTCTGAGAATCTGCTTTTATTTAAATCAAAGCCTCCTTCATACATTTAACCCACAGGCATATAAGACCAGTTGGAGATTATTTCCCTTAATTCTACGTGGACTTGTTTTACTCCGTTGTAAAGGTGTTTGAGGATTATGAACGGTTTTACCTGTATCTGGAAGATACTCATTAAGCTTTAGCTGTGGGAACCATATGGAAATCAGGCCCCCTATGAATTTCCTGCACATGTGAAGATGAGGGTTCGCTCCCGTTTTGATTTAATAATCTCACACTGCTGTTCTGGTTTGAGGAGAGCTGTTGATCATGTTTGAGCTGCAGAGTGGTTTTAGAGCCTGTGAAATGTACAGCTCACGAAGAGCATCAACATGACAGCTGTAGAGATTAGAGTCCATTTTGTGTGTGTACAGAATTAGGAGACCGGTGCTCAGAAAAGCAGGCGAGCCTTCTCACATTAATCACTGTCTTTCATCCTAGAATCAAAGTGACTTCCTGTAAGGAACAACACATGTGGGTAGACATCATATGTTCCATTCTAAGTGGGTACCCATTATTCAAATACAATTTTATGGGCTAAAAAAATGACTACAGTATGTGCATACTAAAGGATGATAGGAAGGGGTAAATAATCTGGCACACTGTAGCCTCAACATAACTCAGATTTTACAAAAAAAAAAAAAAGCTTACTTGAGCACATTTTGTAGTTCTGGCTCATTATGTACAATCAACTAAAAATAGCAGGACAATCCTTAGCCTTGTGAAAGGATGCATCATAGGTGGAGATATGGTTGTGATTTTTGGAACGGGAGTTCCCTGATGTTCTAGATCTAGAACTGGTGCAGTGAGGTATATTTTGATCTCTGAATTTTCTTGTAAAAAAAATAAAACTTGTCCAGGATAACCTACAAAGGGAAAGGACAATCATGGGATTGTGATGACAACGTAACCAACTTGTCCCGATTCTGAGGCTCTGTTAAGCTGCTAGAAAGCAAATTGAGCAACTCCAAGGGTCTTTGGTCTCCAAGTAGGGTGGGCAGGGCTTATGTGCTCCCTTTGGTGAATCCATTGGCACAACACTGTGCTTCACCTAGCTGTGTTGCTCTAGTCACAGCTCTATTCCTCTGTGATTGGTTTACTCTAATCAGGTAACTTCAGTCCTTGGAAATATTCTCTCCATTTTCCTTTCATTGTCCCCAAAGTTCCCTTACAATCGCTCATAATTCTTCTAACTCCTCATCACTTTTTTTTTTTTTTTTTTTTTTTTTGCCATTCTCAACTCTCCTCACCAAAAGACATTTATTCTCGGCGATTCAAAATTCTTTCTAATTTGAAACCCTTATAGCTTCTTGGACATGATATTCTTCTTGTCCTCTGTCACTCCATGGACTCCATCCAGCAGAGGGGAAGAAGGTCATACATACTAGGATACCTGGATACAAATGCAAACCATTAAACAAAGAATTAGACATTTAAACTTACCATTAGTATTTTTTTAACATTAGTAGTTTTTTTAGTTTAAAGCATTGATAAACAATCACAGGAGCAGGTTATTGCAGCATAAATAGCAGAAAAAATAGATATAGAAAAAGTTACTGATAGCTGAGTGTCTGGAGCTATGTAACGGCTCTCAAGCTGAGCAAGTAAACGATACTGCTATTTTCAGAGGTGACCAGTTACAGTTGATTTTGTAAAATCCTGAACCTCATGGATTTTTTTTTTTTCCTGGAGACAATTTGCTAATGCTGTTCAGTTTACTACTGGGAGCATAAAGTTGACATTTTCAAGGGAACAAATTGTGTTTAGTTATTGGTGCCTCACTGAAAACTCTTCCACAGAGCAATGGTACTCTACAGTATTTTAAAAATTAATAAGTTCGACAGGGTTAGGACAGAAATAAGCTAGGATGCTTTACAGTCTACTTATATTCTGTCCTCACACTGTCAATATTCTCTAAGAGACTGAGCATTTTAGAGAAATTATGATACTTTCAATGATCATGTAGCATTTCACTTCTCCCCACATATATACCTAATTCAAGTTTACTAGAAGAATTTGAATTCAGCAGTACACTTGAAACATTAATAGTGCTTGTCATCACAATCACTAGAGAGCAGATTAGTACACTGATATATTTGGTGAAATAAAGAAAATGGAATGGGTGCCCATTCTCATATCATAACAATAAGGTATGCGAAAACATACAACTTTATTTTGCCATTGTTGGGATTTAGGTTTCTTATTGCAAGCAAAACCTAATTCTTTTCAAATCAGGCTAAGCTCAAGAACTTTCGAAGGTAATTCAAGTCAAATTAAATCTGTTTATGGTCTTCGTCTTGTCAGAGTAGCTTCTAAGCTCTGGGGAGTTTATAGTGTGATAACATCAGGGGAGGGCACCTTAACCTCAGTTGACATCTCTCTGGGCTCTTATCCATTGAATGGTATGTCTGGCCTGTCTGGTTGTAAAGATCCTCCACCCCCACGCCCATGCTGGCAGCCCTTGAAATGCCCCCATCCCTATCTGACTCTTGATTGTTTGTTGCCTGATTTTGGAAAGTGTCTATGGTAACCATCACCATAAAACAAAAAGGTAGCAGATCGGCACATCACCGTATACCTCACATTTGTTATGACCACAAAAAGTTACCCCGAAGACGCTCTAGCCATGTTGCTTGGAGTGCACAGCTCTAATGTGTACATGTGAATTTCACAGGTTCTGTCCATCACAAACACCTGTTGAGTACAATTAGGCAGATTTCAGAAGCTTACTTTACCCAAGAGAAAATGTTCATTTTATAATTTGTAAGGAAAATAATTCTGTTTCTTCTTCTCCTTCTTCTTTTTGATATTTGTCCAGTGAGAAATTAGTTATGGGTGGGGGTTAAAGGCTGGCTCCAGGTAAAATAGTCAAGACTGCCTTTGTTCTCTCTCCTCACTTTTACCAAGATACCTCCTGCCTGAAGCTTGTTATCTCACACCCCACACCCTGAACAACATGGAGGCCAACTGTAAATAGGATGTTAGACACAGATTGGCCCTTGGCCCGTTCTTCCAAAAACATTCTCTAGGTGATTGCACACGCTACGGACATCTTGCGTGGCCATCAATTTAAGTGTTCTCATTTCTGCTCCTGTGTATTTGTTTTGTATCTCAGGTGGCCTGCCATTTCCATGATGTATTAATGGATGCAGATGGCTTGATGTATCTTGTATTTTCAGGCTTTTTCATGGTTTGTATTTTCCTCAAGCCTACCATAAGAATGTGGCACTATTTGCTAACCTGGTTGAAGCTAAAAGTACAAACCCTAATTGCAGAATTAGGGTTCTGAGGCTAGTTTGATTCCTTTGAAGACTGTTCATTCTGTGGCCTTAACTGGTGCTCTGTCACAAAGACATACTCATTGATAATGTGGATAGAGGGACAAAATCTATCTTGACTATAGTAGGAACAACTCAGATACTCCTGAGTGCATGTTGTACTTTGGGAACAGAATAGTAGTACTTCTATGTGAAGGTCTGAAGGTCTAGTGGATTCTAACTAAAAGTATAGTCAGTATACATATTTATGTTAAGTATTCATCTCCTCCAGTTCCACAGATATGCCAACTCTAAGCATATTCAACGTGTGAAAACCCAGATTTACAAAATAAATTCAGTGAAGATATTTTTCAGTCCAGGAGTTTCTTTATAGATCAGAGGCGTTTCTTTAAATAGCAAGATTCCATATTGCATGGTAGGACACACACAGATACACATAATATATAAGTATTACATATGTGTTGTGTATTTTATATGTGTGCTATATAAATATATTCATTTACATACAACCTATCCTAGACCATGAAGTATAGTTGTAATTATGTTCAATACCCAAATATTGCAGTGTTCTGGGTTTTGACATGCTTGAGTTAATAAACTGGTGGAAATTAACTCATTGTTATGATTATACTAAATTCCTCAAAATGTTCACAGTTAGGTGACAACATTTATTTCATAATCAAAATACACAATTATGAGGCTGTTTCGGCTCTTCCCAAGTACAGAAGTAAAAAGTCTAATACGCATTTGATTGATTTTCTGTAATCAAGGCTGATTTACTTAGAAGGCCAGTTGTCACCATTTGCTTTTTAAATTTCTTACAATCCTGGTTATCGACAGTGAAACAACTCTCCAATTTAACCAAGAAAAATTTTTTATCAGTAAACAACATCTTAATTCTCTGAAGTCCATGCTCCTGTTGTTTCATCTGTTAAATGTATCTGTTTCATACTGTTAAAATACTTTTGAGTAAGTAATTACAGTAGATAAATCTGCTACAGCTTGTTGCTCCTGCTGCCACGTTCTTAGATCACTGAGAACCCCTAGTAGAATCTCTTGGGTTCTCTGAAGGACTCTCTTGCTGCTGCTCAGTGGTCTGATTCAGGTAGGATATGCTGTGAGGAAATAGCCAAAGTACATAAATCATCCCTTCCCTATGCCATCCCTACCCTACATAGAAGCCTACTGAAGAGCAGTGGCTTCAGTGCTCTGGAGCCCATTTCCCTTCTTAGGGTTTTCTATGCGCATAATCACCTATGCCCCTGCCTAATGATGCTTTTCCCATTATCTTCCTTACCCCCAAGAGCTGACCCCTATCTAAGAAACTAAGGTCTTCTAGAAAACACATTTGAAACATTGACTTGTGGGACGCCTGGATGGCTCAGCAGTTGAAAGTCTGTCTTTGGCTCAGGGCCTGATCCCAGGGTTCTGGGATCGAGTCCCACATCGGGCTCCTTGCATGGAGCCTGCTTCTCCCTCTGCCTATGTCTCTGCCTCTCTCTGTCTCTCATAAATAAATAAATAAATAAATAAATAAAATCTTAAAAAAAAAAAAAACACATTAACCTGGTTTTTCCAACCTCATCTGTACTTCACCTTAACAAATAGTAAGGCTGTTGGGTTGGAGCACTTTCTGAGGTATCAGGGCAGAAGTGATTGCTTGGGATTGAAATACAAAATAATAAATAAATGTATTCAGCATTATATTGAAAATTATATTGAATAAATAAACATTATATTGAAATATAGAATATTAAAATTCTGAAAATATAGCTGAAATTGTAAGTTCCACATTTGTGATGATTTCAAGAATGAACCCAAAGAGCAACAAAAGTCAATGTAGTTTCTTTTGTTTAAATTTAAGAGTCACGTGATACAAAGCAAAGTCTACAAGGGGCAACAATGTGGCTGAAATAATGACCTAAGTAAAAAGTTTGGAGAGAACTAATTAATGAAACTGCACTGAATTAAAAAAAAAAAGAATTATTAAAAATGCAGCTGTTTGCACAAAGTTCACATTACTGATGGTGAAGCGAGTGTACAGAATCCAACATTGAAAATTACTCATTTTAATCTTGGTTTTACAGATAATATCCATTTAAGGCTAATCTGTGCTTTTCCATGTAAATAATATTATATTTAGTTTTAATATTTATTTAGTTAATTATATAATAAAACTTGACCAAACCTTTAAAATTCCTTTTTTGCCTTCTAATGCAACAGACTGTGAAAATCCATTTATTAGAGGGTTTTTGAAATAAATATTCTATGAGCATAAAAGAAAGATTGTGATGTTTGCTTGACCCCAGTTAGTTGATCTTGTTTATGAATTTATTTTAGGAAAAGATCACTCTAAAATGTATCTAATTACTGTGCGCTAGACCTACCCTTCTAGAGATTTCATACATGTTGACCCCAGTGGTTATATGTCACCGAGATTTCTAGAGATTCCTAACCTCACACGTCCTCAGGCACTAGAGATTTGTTAAACACACTGTGGGGACTCTGGCTCATCCTCAGTATCTGCTTCTCAGCTCCTGTGGACTTTGTTTCATGCAAGAATGTGGGCCTAGGATTGCTGGATCTTCCTATTTTTTTTCAAGAGGAAAAAGAAATTAGAATTTTTATATTAAGTCTCCTGCTTGCTTGGCTAGATAAAAGAAAAAATTATACATGAACCAAACAAAACATTTCTACAAGCTAGCCTTGATTATCTGATTTTTGGTTTATGACCTCTGATCTAGCCTTATCTCCCTGAAATTGAGACCCAGGTTGGTTATGACGGTGCCTATAGTCGGCGGCTTGCTTGTAGCAGAAAAGTGATAGCCATCTCCATCATAATGGGGTTGTACCCCATGGAAATTGTACCCCACTCCAGGCCTTTGCAAAGCATGAGGTGACCCATGGGAAACACTTAGGCCGCAGAGAATGGGTGAGATCACAAGCAGCAGGGAAAGGACTAGATACACTCGTGGGCCTTTCTAGCTCTGGCCTTTTATGAAAACCATGCCAAACCCAGGCAACATTTTCCAAAATCTAAAAAAACAAACAAACAAATAAACAATTGTAGCTATGTGATGATGGATGTTAACAAAACTTACTTTGGTGATCATTTTGCAATATATACAAATATCAAATCAGTATGTTGTACACCTAAAACTAATAAAATATTTTATGTTACTTATATCTCAAAAGGAAGAGGGAAGCCATCATTTGGTGTGACTTACTTTTTATATGACTTTTTTTAACTATGTTGAATAGATTTTTTATTCTACATCTTATTTTGATGATTCAAACAGCAATGTTCATTTTTTATTGTGATGTAAAATTATATGTTTTAATGAATGACCATTCTTTAAGACAACAAAAAACAACCCAATATGAGGCATTCCCAGAATATTACATCTTTTATCTCATTAATGAAGAGTTAGAATTTAGACTGCATTGGGATGTATGTAATTAGTGACCAATATACTGTGGCATTTTTGAGGAATTAATGCTTAAATTAGACTGTAGCTAAGATAACTTTTGGTAATTAGATTAATTCTAGTGTAATCTGGGCAGTCCTGAGCCATGCAAACATAAAAATCCATACAATCCAGAGGGAGGTTTTAGGATTTTACTATAAATGAGAGAAGACTGAGAGCCTAGACAAAGATTTAAGGTATATGTGTGATGTCAGGATGGGCATGAAAGCAGGAACAGAGAGTGTGGCATACTTGCTAATCTTTCCATCCCCACAAAACACAAGAGGGCATCTCCTGAGTATTCCAAAGTACCTTCCTAGTGCTCCAGACAGGATCAAAATTACAGTGTGCAGCGAGAACATAAGAGAACATGAAATCAGTTTCAGAGATTATGAGACCTAAAAACAGCATTTTTATCAAGATAGGAAGTGAAATTCAAGAACATTAAGTGTCATAGAAATCTTAGGACTGTGCTAGACTCTGTTCCCCTCCCTATAGCTGTTCCCGTTAGACACACATTCTTCCACACTAAACTGATCTGAGACCTGTGCAGACAATTTGAAGCATCCTGTCCAAGCCTCTGGAGAAATCTTGCCTAATTAAATCAGTGGCATAAAACAGAATGTTTAAAATTCAGGCTCCAGAAATAAATATTGTAAAACAATGCTTAATATGAAAACACTGAAATTACAAATTTAAATGCAAATTTTAGTATTTATTGGACAGCATACATCGTATCCCTAAAGGAAGGCATATAATCCTTCATAGTTATTCTTGACACTTCCCAGGAGATAGCCAAATGGCCAATAAAATTTAGACAAAGGGAAGTGCAATGACTTTCACAATGTAAATCTATAATAACTCTCATACCACTTCTACTTACATCAAAGTAGTGCATTCAACAGTCTAATGATTAAAATATAGATATAGATTTTGAGCAGTAATGGGATTAATGTTAGTAATAGCTTTTTTTCTATTTTGAATCATTTGATTAGATTCATGAGTTTAATATTACATTAAAATTTATAGATATATTTGAAGTGGTAATTCATAAGACTTTAATTATATAGATAGTTCACTTTGCATATTCTATTTTGCCTCATGATCTTAAAATATAGATTATTTTACAATATGAAATACTTTTCAAGTACCTCAAAAGCTTAAAAGTTGTTGGCATAAAATATTGTTTTACAGTGATAAGGATTGCTTTTCATATTCATTGATGGTAATACTGCATCCATATTAGATGGGGGAACTTTGCAATTAGTTCAGGTCTCACCCCTTTCTTGGAGCATTTCTTCTCAGATAATGTCATATGACACAAACAGTTGTCATCTTTTAATAGACTTCCCACAAATCTGAACCAAAAAATCTAGGCCTGTTTTTCTTTTTTTTTTTCTTTTTTTTTAAATCATATACAGAACTCCATACCCTCCAACTTTGGTTTTATGTCCTTCCTGATTTTTTTTCTAGTACAGTTGCCTGTGAATTTTCTCTCTCTAGTTATGGAGGCAAGGTCATAGTACACACAATATTGTCTATTTCCGTTTTAATCAATAGATTATGTTGATATTTTTACATCATTAAAAATTCTTTTATAATATCATCTTCAATGACTGGAAAATACTTTATTATGCAAATGGACTATTTAACCAATCTACTTTTACTGAATTTTTTTCCTTTTAAAAATATAAAAAAAAATATATATATATATATATATAACATCCATATCGCTAAAATTTTGCATATATTCATAATCAGTTCGTTAGTATAAATTCCTAAAAATAGAATTGTAATTTTTTAAAAATATTTTATTTATTTATTCCTGAGAGACAGAGAGAGAGGTAGACACAGGCAGCAGGAGAAGCAGGCTCCATTTAGGGAGCCCTGTGTGGGACTCAATCCTGGGATTCCAGGATCATGCCCTGGGCCAAAGGCAGGTGCTAAACTGCTGAGCCACCCAGGGATCCCTATAATTGTCATGTTAAAGAGAATATAAAAGCTTGACACTTTTACAGAAAGACATGTTACATGACCATATGCTTCATATAGAGTGCCCATGTTCCTAGACCTCAACAAAAAATCATATTACTAGTATTGTTATTATTATTATTATTATTATTATTATTATTATTTATTTGTCAGTTCTAATATTCAATTCTTTGATGACCACTGAGGCTGAATATTATCTTATACATTTCTGGTTATCTAAAACAGAGTGACATGAGAGGAGAATTTTCTAAATGTCTGTAAGTAGTCCTGCACAATTTAACTAGTTTCACTGTGCTAAGATCTCTTACTCTGGCTATATATAAATGACAGGAAAATTATAGAAATATAATGATTAATCAGTTCAGTGAAGGGGACAGTTCAAAGACTCTGATCAAATTTCCTCTTAAAATAAAGAATATTTGAAATTTAGTGAAAAATTGTGAGACTGATTTTCACAAGTAGATGCAAATGGTTTAGATGATTTCATTTTCTCTGCAAGATATAATGTGAAATATAAATCTTATTGAAACTGCATATTTACTTTGATGAAATGTTACATTTTGAATATGTTTAATCTTAGTTTTTGTGCATTTACTTTCCTTTTTAAAAGCAACTCAATTCAAAATGTGACTTGGATTGAAAATATTTTCCAAGGAAAATATCTATCCTTGATTTCCAAATTCATATTAAATGATCATTTTTGTGATGATGTATGAGATGTTCCTTGAAATGTGTCTGTTAAAAGACTTAAAATGTTATTGGCAGGAAATTGGCCTTATTAAGATTTAGTCATTGCTGTGTAACAAATTACCCCAACATCTTGAAGCTTAAAACCACAGATGTTTATTATCTCACACATTTTCTGAGTATCAGGAAGCCAGAAGCAGTGTGGATGGGTGGTCTGGCTTATGGTCTCTCATGAGACTGTTGTAACACTGTTGGCCAGAGCTACAGTCTCTGAATACTTGACTAGGCCTGAAAGTTTTGCTGCTAAAGCTCTCTCACACGGTTGGCAGACCGTATTTCCTCACCAAATGAGTCTCTCAGTAGGGCTGCTTAGGAGAGACATGACTTTCCCCAGAGTGCAATTCTAGGGATAGAGTGGGATGTCGGTACCCTTGTTTTAGCACTCTGAATCACGTAATTTTCAAAGGACTAAACCTAAATGCAGTTTAAGAGGATCTTCTGTGTTTTTTAAACACCACTCATCTTCACTGTTTTCTTGAGGATTTAAATCAAATTCCACTGTTTATTTTAAATGAAATAAAGAAACTTAAGTATGTGATTTTAAAGAAATGCCTAATCATTTTCTTCTGTATGAATCCTCTTTCTTACAAGTGCATAGCCCTAATATTAAAATTCTTACCGCTCCATATTTTTTATTTTAATACACTTTCAGCATGGCTTCTCCTCCTGCAGAGGTTTAAAATGAGTGACATAGATAGGAGCTTTCCATCACTTGGGACCTAAGTAGGATTGATGTCACTGTCATGGGTGTGAAAGACTCTGTCATGATTTTAAGATAGTCCATTTAGTTGCAAAATTGCTTTTCATTGTCTTAAAACAATAAAGACATAACTGATTGTATAACCTTATTTTATTCTAGGTCCCCTAAAAACCCAGAACAGAAGATCATTAAAAGAGTGATTGCTCTTGAAGGAGATATTGTAAAGTAAGTACTGAAACTGTTGTTTTTGAGTTTAAGTTAGAAATTCTGGAACTTGGTTGAACTTTAAGTCATATCACTTGGGAAGTACCACTCAATTCAAAGAGGACCAAAGCTTTGGAGACATCCCAAATGCACTGGAATGTCTTCAGCAAGAATCATCAACCATTTCAGGATGTGAGGCAAACATAAACTTCTGGTTATATTATTATCTTTTCATTGTGAGCCACAGGAGAAATAAATATTAACTGAAATTAACTATATTTTCTAAAATGACCACTAAATAGTTATTTTTTCAAATATTAAAATTAGCGTGATTGTTTTAGGTTATGGTATCAAGTTTCTTTTAGAAAAAAATCATGAACATTTTATCATTTTAGAAGTGACTACAGAAACTAAGTGGGAGCTTTTATATTTATATACCCATGACCCTGAGATCATGACCTGTGCTGAAACCGAGTCACATGCTTAAACCTGACTGCGCCGAGGCGCCCCCAATATTCAGAAAATTTTCTGATCCTGTTTGCCAAAAAACTTAATCCTCAAGTATTACTGATCCTACAGATTAAACAGTCTCATTAAAATGAATCTCAATTGGTTTTAGGGCAGAATCAAGGCCAGCAGTTCTCAAAGGGTGGCCAGAGGATCTCTGGGCATTCTCAAGATCCTTTGTGGGGGTCAGTGAGATCAGAACTACTTTCCTAATAATACTAAGATGCTGTTTGCCTTTTGCACTCTCATTTTCTCTTGAGTGTGCAGCGAAGTTTTCCAGAGGGTATGTGATGTGGGCTGTGGCATCAGAGGGAATAAGGAGCAGATATTGGAATATGGTTGTCTTCTATTAAGCTACACTGCATGGATTGGCAAAAATATAAAAAATGCTACTGATCTCATTATTTTTTCCCTTGTTTTGGAAAATAGTTATACTTTTCATTAAACATATTTTTGTGTGTGTTAACATATAGGTTATTATTTTAGACTGAATCTATAAAGATTTTTTTAATTTACCATTTTAATTTCCCATATGGTAAATATTGACAGAGTATATATTTTCTAATGTGGTTAATATTGACAAACAGTTCTTTGAGAGCCTCAGTTATTTTTAAGAGTATAAAGGAGCCCTCACCCCAAACAGTTTGAGAAATTGCTGTTATAGGAACGAATGGCAAAAATTTTTGTGTCAGGATGACCTGGTCATGAGTAGTCTGTGTGGTATGAATGGAGTGGTGTGGTATGGTTTCAATGGTTTATAATTATGAATATTTGTTCAGTCATTTTTTGTTTTAAAAGCTTTATTGAAGTAAAATTTATGTACTGCACAACTCACCCATTTAAAATATACAGTTTAAAGAGTTTTAGTTTTAATATACACAATTGTTCAAGCCTCACCACAATCTAGTTTTTGATTTAAAAGACTTCAAAAGTTCCCTCCTCCCATTTACACTTAACTGAGGCTCCCACAGTCCCAGTGGCTTCCGCCTGTCCGAGGTAACCATGGATCTGCTTTTTGTCTCCATAGTTTAGCCTTTTCTAGAAAATCTGTTTAGATGGTGTTATACAAAATGTAGTCTCTTATTTGTGTTTTCCCCCATATAAGAATGATTTTTCAGTTTCCCCATGTGTGTATATCTGTAGTTTGTTCCTTTTTATTGTTGAATATATTCCATTGTATGGAACCACCACATTTTGTTTGTTCATTCATGAGCTAATGAACATTAGGATTTTTCCAGTTTGGTAATATTATTAGTAGAGATAGGGATATTTGTGTAAATACTATGGACATTTGTGTCTTTGGGTGGAAAAACGTTTTTATTTCTATTCAGATGTAGTCACATGTATCACTGTGAAGATACAGTGCTGGCTGTATTGGTGAAGATGCTGGCTTTTATGGTGAAGTATATGTTTAACTTTGGTAGCTACCAAACTATTTTCAAAAGTAATTTTTTATGTTCTACCAGCGATGTACAAGGGTTTCAGTTTCTTTGCGTCCTTGCCAGCACTTGGTATTATGAATATTTTTGATTCTAGCCATCCTCATGTGTGTGAGGTAGAATCTTGTGGTTTTGATTTGCATTTCCCTGAAGACTCCTAATGTTGATTATGTTTCCATGTGCTTACTTGCCTTTTGTATATTTTCTTGAGTGAAGTGTCTGTTCAATGCACTTGCTCATTTTGGTTATTTAATATTTTGAATTATAAGAGGTCCATTGATTTTGATTCCTTAAATAGATTGGGCATTTAGGGGAAGGTGAATGTGTGTGTTTAATAATGTGATTTTAATCAGGTGTAAAGGTATTAGTATCAAAGAGTTTAGTTTATGTTACCTGTAGGATTTGCATAGTCAATTTGCAGAATTTGGTGACTGCTTTCTGTTTTGAAGATTCTATCTAGCCTTCTGATTTCAGTAAGAATCTGAGAAAAGCAATAAATTTGGAATATTATTTCATATACACCCATAAATATCTAAAATGTGCTTTTAATATTTGGAAAACAGTTTGTGTGGATATGATACAAATCCCATTCAAGGAATGAGTCAGCAACCGTGAATACATTATGTTAGATGAAAGAAGCCTGTCACAAAAGACCATCTAGAATTTGATTCTATTTATGCTATATGAAGTGTCTGAAATAGGCAAATTCATAGAGGCAAAAAATAGATTAGGGGCTCATATGGGCATTACAAAGGGGAATAAGAGATATGGATACAATGATTTTCGTGATTTTTGTTTTTGTTTGTTTTGGTAGGGGGCAAGAAAACATTCCAAAATAAATTGTGAAAGTCACACTGCTCTGTGAATATATTAAAAACAAAAAGTTGTACATTTTAAATGGGTAAAATACACGTCATATAAATTACATCTCCATAAAGCTATTTTTTTAAAAAAAAGAACTAGTCAAAAAGGGAGCGAAAATTTTATCTACAAGATTACAAGATTAGGAATGCCAAGGGATTCATTTTACGTTATAATCCAAAGAGAACATAGCTTTAATTCAGATGTATCATTATTGGTCACTAGCTGAAGAGTCAACAATGTGAGATTATAAAACTTGATCAGACATAAAAAACTCTTGTGTAATTAGAAATCCTACAGAAGACCTCCCTGAAGAAAAACCTGGGTTGTTAACTTTCCTCAGTAAATGTAAATACTGTATTGGGTCCACAGACTGAGATAGAATAAGCATTACTGGTGCAGTGTTGGGAGATGAGTGAAAGGCAGATGGGGATCTAAGAGATGTATACCTTATTTTCCCCACATGTGCAAAGGCTGGCTTCATTATTCTAATCCTGAAAATTAACACTTTGGACACATGGCCCTTTCCTTCCCCTTTCACTACACATCTATCATGAAGTTACGGATAACATAAAGTGTGGAACTATCAAGGCTCAAGACTCTGCTAGTACATAGCCTCTACAGACCTTTTGGTAATTGATAAGAAAAAAATAATTTGTTGTTTTGAAAGAAAATTTAAAATTTTATTCCTCTGAATAAAATAGGTACTTAAAAATTCTAGGCTTCCTGGGCTTTAAATTTATAATTGGATATATTCCTATAATAATTTTCTAATGGCATTGAAAAACATTAAGGGGTATTACAGTATTATTTACTGACATGCTGTGGTCTGTGACTCATTTTTTTTAAATGCCAGAACATCTAAAAAACGAATTTAAAAATATGCTGTCTTTCTACTACCAGAAGTCATTTGTCTAATTGGTGTTATAACTTGTAGTATACAAGATGCTTTGGTCTGTGGTGTGGATTTTCTATTCCCATTTTTGTCTTGGATAATACTTGATTACTTGGTAGGCAAGTTAAACATAAATGCACATCACCAGAATATTTTTTATTGGAAAGAACTTTATATTTCATAAAGTGATGAAAGAAAAAAATCTGACTTATTAGAACTCAGTTACCCTTATTGTGGGTTTTGTAGTATTTTTTATTGTGAATTACACATAATTAGAGGGTAGAGAAGAAGCGATTATCTCTTCAGAGCTAAGCACTTTAAAGGCTTAATCTAAACCTCAATTTAGTGTTCTGTTAGTTATAAAAAACAGGTATGTAGTAAAATATAGTTTTAAAGAGCACTTATTTTAAAGATAGTTTCAGCAGATGGTTGAATCATATTACTTTTCTACCTGTGAAAAGAAGGGTGGTGGAAGCCAAGGATCAGGCTCTCCTCACTGAAGAATAGAAATGTGACTACAGCAGGACTTTCTGTTTGATGTCTACTGGCATGTTGTTCTTGTTTTTCTGTTTGTGTTCCAGTTGGCTTTTTCCCCATTGCCAACTGCTAACTTCCTTGGGTGTGCCTCTCATTTAAACTACCTGAGACAAATCTGAGTGTGTTCCTTTCAGTATAGAACTAGGATATATCCACCTGACAGGCTTCTGGTCAATCAGTCAATGGCCTTCGTTGGTAGGTGCCTTTCCTTGGTCTGGTCAGTCGTGGCTGTGTAGGCCAGTCAACCATACAGACCCTGTGGCTGTGAGGAACCTCTTGGAAGGAGCTTGTAGATATGGCAGGTACTGCGAGGCCTCCCAAATTGGTGCATTGTGATTATCGCTCATTTCACTCAGCATTACCCTTTGAAACTTTGTGTTCAATAAAACTATATTCTCCCTGGTAACTGCTTGGACATGACTCTCTAGAGAAGATTGATTTATTTATTTACTTAATTACTTACTTATTTAAGTTATAGAAATAACACAAACTGGAAAAATTCAAAATGTTGTAATGAACATCCTTGCAGGGATACTTTTGGACATTTGTGTGTTTATTGTTGTAGAATTGATAGCTAGAAGTAGAAATACCGGGTTAACATATGTTGTGGTTATTGTTGTTGTTGTTATTTTTAGTTCTAACGTATACAGCCAGATTTCCCTCCTAAGTGGTTTGTTTTACATCTTACCAATAACTGCATGAAATCTGCTTTCCAGAGGAAGTTGATTTAAAGATCAAATGTGATGGGGAAGTTGTGGAGCTCAGATTCAGAAGTCAACATTTCAACACAAATTTTGAAATTAGTTTAGATGAGTAGGTTCTATTTACTTTAATCAGTTTGCTAACATAGTAGGCCTTAGAAACATCCATTTAATGAGCACTAGTCTAGCCACTAGAGAGACATAATGGAATAGAAGAGACAAAGTCCCTGCCCTCGTGGAGATTACATTCTAGTGATTAGAAGCAGATAATAGGCAAATACATGACACATAATGCAATGTCCTGAGCTAGAAGTGCTAAAGAAAAAGTCATAAAGGACTTATAGAGTAGGGGTCTGGGACTGCTATTTTAGGTAGGATATTCACTATAAACTTCTCTAATAAGAAGATACTTGAGCAAACTCCTAAATTAAGGGAGAAAGAAAGAGAGCCATACTAGTATCTGGAACAAAAGTGGTTCGCACCAAAGAAATAACAAATGCAATCCTGAGATGGATACATATTAAGTGAGTTTAAGGAATTACAAGAAATCAGCATATCAAATTGAGGTGGGAAAATTGAGGTAGGAGACTAGATATAAGAGGCTTGCAGAACTTTGTGGGTCATAGTAAGGACTTTGCATTTTATTATAGTGGGATGGCAAGCCCGTGGAATGGTCTGAGCCATGAGCGATACATAGGGTGTGATTGGCATTTTTAAAGAATCCTTCTGTCTGCTGTGTGCAGTCTGACCCAACTAACTGGTCAAAGCATTTTTCTCTTGGGGAAATAATATGTAGCTTCCTCTAAATAATATGTAGCTTCTTCTTTTAAGTATTCTTGTTTATGACATGAATGATGACTACTTTGATTCGATATTTTCAGAGTGACTCATAAACGTAGTCACATTATTTGTAATCACAGTTATTACACAAGGCAAAAGTAGAGTTGAAGTATTTGTTCAGTGAATTCAGCCAGATATTCCTAGGATGGTAAGAGGTGACTTTTGCAAGTGTGAACTTTCTTCTGCTGTCATGATGTCAACATTGATTAACATCACAAGACGGTTACTTGATTGTGTGGATAGCTTAGCTAGGAGTATAGCCATTTTCATAATGTTAGCCCAAATGGGTCTACTTATCTATAACACGAACAGTAAAAAGCTAATGAAATAATATTTAGACAAGGCCATTAGATCCACCAAAATATTTTTCATAGTTATTTGCTTTTTCTTACTAATTTCTTATGACTCATATAGAAGGACTCTTTTAGAAAAAGATACAATGAATACAAAGCACCAAACTGCAGGAAGTCAATATGAATCAACCACAACTGAAATTTGTAGGACATCAACATTTTTTATTGGGCACTTGTGTTTCTGTTTCACAGATTTTCTCAGCCCCATCAGAAATGAAGCCTGTTATCATTTCTCTTGTTACCTACTGAAATACACTTTACAGGTACTCAGCATCTGCGAATCCTTGCAGTTAGCAACCTCAGTGAAGTTAGTCACCAGTGAAGAGAGTAGCCATATAATTCATCACTTAAATTAGGATACTTTTGAGAGCAAAAGGGGTGGTAATTATATTGGAATAATCAGCATGCAGTGGCTGCCAAGACAAACTGCAATAAATAGTCACCAGCAATATGTAATCTACTTTATAATTTACTTTACGTAATTTTATTTTCTTTAGTTTGTGGTTCTCCTTGTTCAGGAGAATTCCAAGAAGTTTTCATAGCAAACAATCAATTCCTGGCCCCAGGGAGGCCTTAGGTTGGGCAGGATCAATGGCTTCATGGAGAAGCATGTCCTGCCCACAACACAGTCATGTCCATGCTAGAAAGCACAGTGCAGGACTTTCTATAACAATTACAAGTACAGAAGTATCCTCTCACTGCAAAATATTTAAATGATATTTCCTCTTCAAGTCTAGAGACTATATTGTAAAATGTAAAAACAGCCTAACTTATTAAAAATAACTTGATATTAGCAAAAAAGTCCATTGAATCATTAGAAATTAAACATTTTAAAGCTTGTTGATTTTAAATGTGCTAGTGAAGATACAGAAATCAATATTAGCCTATCACAGATGGTTGAATCATATTATGTTCCAGGAAATGATGAAGTTTTATAGGAAGAAAAACAGAACTAAATTGAGTTTTCCCCAGTAAAACTAAAAATAATGCTTGGTTAATAACTTTTTTCTTTTTTCTTTTTCTTTTGTGTGTGTGTATGTGTGTGTGTGTGTGTGTGTGTGTGTGTGCAGTAGCTTTGAATTATAGAAGCCTAATGTATCTCTATGGCACTATTTTAAGACCATGCATTGATTTATGACATTTTTGGTAGATTAGGAATTAGGAATATATTCTTTACTAAAAGAAAGGACAGAATGAAGAAGAAATTTGAAAAGAAATTGTGTCAAGGACCCTGATTAAGATAGTTGAATGGAATGTTTTAAAGCATGAAAGCTAATGTCCCTCAAATGGGACCCAGGTAGGTGGTTGCTTTTGAAGACAGGAAGATGTTATTCTGAGCCCTATTTGTTAGTAATTTGAACAGGAAGTTTTTACAAATTTCTGAGCCTCTTAAGCCTGGTTTAGTTTGAATTCTGAATTCTCCCAAATCAAAATAGCATGGCGCATTCTTGTTTAGTACTTAGGGTCTGACCAATACAATTATTTAATAGATAAGATATTCACCGTGAAATTAAGCATCCCAAGATCTGTCCAATAAGGTTTAGGTACCACTAAATTAGAAGCATTTGTGAAAAAAATCATAGTTTTGCTCTGATGTCAACTTGAGTAATTATAATTTCTTCAGGACATTCTTCCTTTCTTTTTGAAAGAATAATAATTCTTCTTTACTAAAGAATTATAGATTGGTAGGTAACCCATGACTTTTTTGGAGATCTTTCTTTCTTTTATGTAGTTGTAGATGATTATCACACTGCTGCTGTATCAGTGAACAAAAATGGAATTGCTAATAAAAACTATGTGCATTAGCAATAGATATTTCTTCCTCACCATAAGAGAGATAGTCACTTTAGGTTTATATGTAAAAATGTTGATCCTGATTTTTAAAGTCAAGATTATTTCTGTAATCAATTTAGCAATATAGGGAGGTTTTCCGAGGCACTACACCAAACATAGTGTGTACACTTTCGTGTAGGAGGATGTGACAGTTGCTGGAAGTCACTAGACCATTTAGATTGAATTGCTTTTTCTTATAATGGTGACAGTAAGTATTGTGGTACTCTCCCCAAGCCTGTCAATGGTTTCTCTGGTTTCATTTTCTACCTTAGTCTGTCTCTTGAATAAGATTCTTCTTTAGATATGAACATCTTCACTATATATTCTCTCATGCATAGTCATTTATTCATGTAGTATGGTGTGGGGGTCAAGAGCACAAACTACAAATTCAGACTTCCTTGATTTGTATTCCAGCTTTGCCGCTTCTTGCGTTACAAATCACTTAATTCTCTACACTTAATTTTCCTCATCTGTAAAGTGGAAATTATAATAGCACATACTGCATAAGGTTTTCTTCAGGATAACATGACATAATATATATAATTTGGTTAGCACAGCGCTCAGCACATAAGAATATTTCAGTAATTATCAGATATTCTTAGCAGTAGTCATGATTTAATCACTATTCATTGAGTGCCTGGAGTATTTACTGTTGCTAGACATTATGTGGAATTCTGAGATTATAAGATTAAAAGCCATAGATAGTTCTTGCCTTTCTGAAGTTTATGCTCTGGTGGAAAGACAACAAAAGCAACAAATACAATATAACAAGAGAATTGTCACCATTAAATTGTACAAAGGTCCCTGGAGCATCCCCAGAGGAAGAGCATCTGGTCTGCCTGAGGGGCTGGGCTGTGTTGTGTTCAACTCTTTGGATAAAATTTGAGATGAATAAGAGATCTACAGCTCCCTCCTTAATTGCAAAAACAACATAGGCTTAATATAATTTAGGAAAACTGAAATAATACTGGGGCAAATGGGATAAAAAGGAAAAGTCCTTTTTTCCCTCATACTTCTAATCATACTCCCAGAGGTATAAATACTGTGTATTTTTAAATTTTTATACACAGTATATATACACAGTATATATACTTCTGGGAGTATGATTAGAAGTCCTGATTTTTGTCTTATAGTAGGAGATTGAGAGGATTAGAAAAGTATTTATATAATAGCATTCTCCCTTGAATATTCCAGAAAAAAAAATGATTCAGATATATCTACAAGAATTTATGTTTCCCCGTGTGTGTGTTACACAGGTAGATATACCTACATTATAGTAATATACTCGTATATCTTTACTAGGTAGGTATTTGAAAACATGGCAACTCCAGAATTACTCATTTGTTAAGTTCTAAATAATAAATTATAGTCCTGGGACTTATGTACACAAAGAGACTATGAGCAAATTACTGGGTAACAATAAAATGTGATCCAGACAAAACCATTTATAGAAAATTACAGACAATAGGGCATCTGGGTGGCTCAGTTGGTTGTCTGCCTTAGGCTCAGGCCATGATCCTGGGGCCCTGGGATCCAGCCCCCCATCAGGTTCCCTGGTCAACTGAGGGTCTGTTTCTCCCTCTCCCTCTGACCGTCCCGGTGATTGTGCTCTTGCTCTCTCTCTCAAATGAATAAATAAAAAATCTTAAAAGCATTAGAACCATCGTGTTCTCTCCAGGTAGTGCCTGGACTAAAATGACCAGGGTGCTTCAGGTAGGAAACCCATTGGCTTAGCTTAATTAGGAAAAATGTTCTGCAGCTGGTTGCCTAGCAGGATGCTCTGATCTGACTCCATCCTTGTCAACATTTCCTCGCTGCTCTCCAAAATATAGTGGTCAGTTTCTAACTTGAATGCTTTCCACTAAGTTGTTTTTCTCCCTTCTTGGGCTGGCTTTGGGGACTCTACTCCCCAATTCTGCCGTGAGTCCCCTCACCTCCCCCAGGGCAGACAGATCATGTGAAGTGCTCTTGTGCAGTCTGCTATTTCCTAGCACGAAGCACATCACTCCGGGGGCCAGCTAGCGCATTAGTCTGTTACCCCTCTTCGCTGCTGGCTTAATCATGTTTCTTAGTAGTATAACTTTTTGAAGTTGTGACCTCCAAGTAAAAATATAGAAAAATGCTGACTTTTGTACATTTCTTTGAACTAAATATTGATTTTTATTTTTTTCCTCTGCTCACAGTAATGTAAGTCTGTCAAATATTTGGAAAAGGCATATAAGTATAATTATCTTAGTAGGAAGCTAAAAAGATTGTCTTAAAATACCTTTTTAACTAAGCTTAAGAAGCATGCCAGAAAGATTTAAGAATATTTCAACCTGAATAATTACTTAATAATTAAGGAACAGATAGCTCTTCTATTTTTGTGCAGTTTTAGTTAACCTTGCTTAAACTTAACATTGACCACTGTTCCTCTTTTAAAATGTTTGGAGAAACAATTTCATGTGGGGAGCAGGTGTGTTTAAGGTATTAAGTTAGTTGTGGATGCTATTAAATTTCTGTAACTTTTTTTTCTTTGTATGAAAGCTGCTTTTAGGTATCTAAGGGCAATGGGGGTAGTGCAATATAGTAGAAGGAACGTTACACTTGGAGTAAGATGATAGATTCAATTCTAGCTGTTCCTTAAAAGCTTTGTGGCCTTGGAAAAGTCATTGACCTCTCTGATTTGGGAAAAAAACAAAAAACAAAAAACAAGACAACTCTCTATTATCAGGGTTATTTTGAAGACCAAATATCTCCAATTCTTTGTAATTTTTAACACACTACTAAAATGTATTGTTTAATGTATACATTTAAATACATCTAATATATTTAGTGTATTATTAACTGATTTTCTATTTGGCTTCCCCAGATCTTAACAGAATGCCTTGGCCACTTTAGATTATCAATTTTTTGTTGTTGTTAAAACAATTTAATTGTACCATTCAATCAAGGTATAGTTCCATATTTTGTAAATTCTGAAGCTTGGAAAAAAAACACTTTTACAATGCAAGTACTCAAATGCTAGCTACTGTGTCTTTGATATCTTGAACTGGTTCCTCAGGCACAGTTACCTGATGTTTATAGCAGGGGTCAATATGCTTTTTTTGTAAACAGTCAGATAGTAAATATTTTTGGCTTTGCAGGCTATACTGTCTCTGACAGAACGACTCAATCCTGATACTGTAGCATAAAAGCAACTATAAATGACATATAAAGTGAGTGTTCCAACAAAACGTTAATTACAAAACGGATCCTGGACTAGATTTGGCCCCTCGGCCCTCGTTTGCTAATCCTGGTCTATATTATCACTTTTGGGACGCCTGAGTGGCTCAGCGGTTGAGCGTCTGCCTTCAGCCCAGGGCGTGATCCTGGGGTCCTGGGATCGAGTCCTGTATCGGGCTCCCTGCAGGGAGCCTGCTTCTCCCTCTGTGTCTCCTGTGAATAAATAAATATTTTAAAAAAATAGAATATTTAAAAAATTAAATTAAATTAAAAAAATATTTAAAAAATAGAATATATTATCTACTCTCATTCCTTTAACCTTAGAAATAAATAGAAAATACTAAACTTTTTTCTAGTCCTGGCCAGCAGTTTAAATAGTAGGGAAGAATTCGGCTAAGAGCCATGGGTTCTTTGGTTATATGTTGGTTGAGGCGGAGTAGCTCTGCTACTCGAGGTGAGATTTTTGCTGCATTGCTCGAAGCCGCACAGATACACCTGGACAGTGAAGATATTTGTCTTGAGCTGGATGGGGAAGAGCTATTATACTTTAAGAAGGCTGCAGAGTGTCTTCACTGGTGAGCAGCCACAATGCTCATAAAAGAGTAGAATAAATTTCATTGCCCAAATAGTTTCTTCCTAATACAAAAGGAATAGCCCTGCAGATGGGAAAATTCTGTATCAGAATACTACCCCAGGCTATTTAAGCTCTTCTTATAAGCCCAGCATTAGAACTCCAATTACCTTCTGGCTGTTATTTGAGCTCAATCTTGCCGGTACTGGACTAAACTGATAGTGCCATGCAGAAGGAGCTAATAATCTAGGCGATCCTCTTTTTTTTTTTTTTTTATTAAGTAATTTATTCGGATAGCCCAGTGGCTCAGCGGTTTAGCGCAACCTTCAGCCCTGGGGCCTGATCCTGGAGTCCTGGGATCGAGTCCCACGTTGGGCTCCCTGCATGGAGCCTGCTTCTCCCTCTGCCTGTGTCTCTGCCTCTCTCTTTCTCTCTCTCTCTCTCTCTCTGTCTTTCTGTGTCTCTCAGGAATAAATAATAAAATCTTTTTAAAAAATAAAATAATTTATTTTAGTTCCTCAGTTTATTCATTGTGTTAAGGAAAATGTTCAAATGTTATCTAACTTATAATAAGGGGTATCTTTATACATAATAGCATCTCAGGCACAGGCAGTAATCATTCCCATATTTAAAGTGTCAATTGGGAAACTAAAGTCTATGTTTGCAGTTTTAATAAAATTGGAAAATGTTCGTTGACAGAAATGTTAATCATAAATTGTTCATTTAGAAGAAGAGTGCCTCCCTAGTTTTTCTTTTTTTTTTATCCCAAGAATCTGAATGGTTCACACTAGCAGAACTAATAAGACTTTGAAATTGATCATCCTCAACTCAAAGGAGAATCTGAGTGAAAATAATTAATTTTTTTTTCATTATTAAGGGAGCTGACAGTTGTTGATCTTTCCTTTCAGAAGAGTCGATTACGTGATGAAAGTTGTATATCTGGGGTATGATGAATAGCAAGTCATTAACTTTGGGCTTCTGTGACTGGACACTTGGGAACTAAGGAGATTTTCTACTTTGCTTATTACAAAAATAAATTCTACTCCCTGCCCATTATGCGATACCTGGTTTTAATATGCAGCTCAGAGCAGGCAGTGATAAACGCTGTATCCCACACTGCTACACCTCAAGGTGTATTGATGCTTCCAAGGAACATTTCTGCAGTTTGGATTCCAATTTTACATATATCAAAAAGTAAATGACTATTTAATCTGTGACTATAACATGAAGAGGAGCAAGTAATACATACTGGAATGGAGTTTAGTAGGACGGAAAGCCAACCTGAAAGATTTTCTATTTGAGATGAAAGTATAATAAGCAGTAAGCTTTACAAGAGCAAGGAGTATGATAATAGAAGGGGAAATGAATGAACAGATTAGAATTTGGTATGTGTATGGGAAAGTAAGGTGACCTTAAATGGATTTCTGGGGCCGACTTTGGGGGATTATGTAAATCAAGCCTGAACTCTAAGTCTCATACGACTATCATTAAAATCAAGAGAATGCTTACTGCCTGATGGAAATTGAAGTGACTCCTAACTTTATGCATCTGAGCTCTAGTATTCTCAAATGACTTTTAAAAAATAATGATTTGTTAAAATTAAAACTTACAACTTCCTTGCCAATGAAGTGAAGGAAATCAAGAGGATATGCATATGCAACTTATCTGAAAGTTTCACTGAAACTTTCAGTTTCACTTTTGGTCTACTCAGGTATGAAATGATGTTTTCTTCAAGTTGGCTCTAATGCCACCCGGGTAAGTTTAAACTTCCAGTGCTGGGATTTGGGTTGGGAATTTTGGACGTGGAAAAAACACAGTAGTGTCATGACCCCCTGTTCCCTTTGCAGCTTTAACGAGGTGTCAGATCCTGACCACCAAACCATGATAATCTTTTTCTAAGGAGCTGGCCCTTACTTTCCTCATAATCTCTGACCTCCCTGTTATGTCATGCTTTTAGGAAAATGGAAAGCATCTCACAAATTTAAGGACTTCTGGACTAAGTGATTTGGGACATGTTTTTCAGCTCCTCAATTCTATGATATTTATTCTATAGAAAAGAGGGAGGCAGTCAGTACACAAATTTTTGTAGAAGGATTAGTACCAGGGAGGATTTTTTTCTCATTCCAGAGTAGAGAGATGGATCCTATCCCTGGCTCACTCCCTAGGGCTGCTGCTTTACCATGAGACGTGGGTCTTGGAAGTCTCCCCAGAGGAGAGAGCTTGAGAGACGAGCCTGGGAGGACTTGCTCTAATAGTGTCAGGGAAGATGGGCTACTCGGCCTTCATGATTTCCTCTCTGGATTACCGTGTCTGTCTCCTAACTGATTTCCCTTTCATTCCCTTGCCAGTTCATCTTCCACACTCCCACGAGAATGATGTTTTTTAAAGTGTTAATCCTAAAAAATAATAATAATAATAAAAAAATAAAAAAAATAAAGTGTTAATCCTTTATGCCTTCCACGAACCCGGTTTATAAAGATCCCCCCTGGTCCACCTCTGTGTCTCTCAAGCTGCAGTCTCCCCCTGTGTTCTAGCCAAGGGGAGTGATGGTTTGTAGTTTCTCGGCAGTTCCACATCTTCTCACATACCTTTGCCTTTACAGGAAGCACCCTCACTTTCTTTTGTCCAGTTCCTTTGTTTTGCTTTTGCCTGGCTAACTCCCGCTCATTAATTGCATTTCTAGGAATTTATCTGGTACACAGACCTGCACGTGAGTGCAGAGGAGTGTGTACAAGGGAGTTACTTGCAGGGCTGTTTATAATAGCAAAAGATTGAACCCTCAATGGACATCCGTACAGGTAAGGACATTGTGATGTGTTCATAAAATAGAGACTCAGGACGATCAACAAAAAAGGATAGATCTATACGTACACACATAGATGTGTATGTAGTACACGTAGTTTCCGTACACGGGTAAACTCTCCAATCCTGATATCAGATCCTGAACACCACTTCCACCCCTGTCATTTTTCTAGGCATTCATACTCAGTTTCTCTAAATTGCTCAGTAATTACTAGTAATGTGTAACTTCCACTTTTAGAGAAGAGAACTGGAAGGCTTGAGGGGGCAGGAGTGTGAGGGGAATTTTACAGTATATCCTTTAATACTGTTGGATTGTGTTTCTAACATTTCTCTCTGTCTCTCTGTCTCATACAGACACACATACAAACACATATTATGTGTAGAGATATATGCACACTTATGTGTAGATGTGTGTGTAAGCCAAAGATTCCATTCTGGCATCTCTTTTTAAAACCTTCTATGGTTGGGATTACATCCCTTTTGTGCTCCTATTGAATACTAGCTTCCTCTTTCATAACATTTACCACTCACGGTGGGTGGTTTTTCGCTTTCATCTCCTTCCCCTACCCACTCTTCCTACACCCATGTGCCCGTGTGGGCGCACGTGTGTGTGTGTGCACATGTGCCCTCTCTTTCTCTCTCTCTTTCTCTCTCACACACAGTGCTACAGCTATATTCTTACAGTTTAAAAACTGCTTTCATACTTCTCTATCCATGCTCATGTTTCATCCTGTGCATGGCAGATGCTTCACCCTCCCCCACCCATCTAGCAGAATCCTGCAGCCTTACGCTGACAGAAATGATTGTCCTCTTCTCTGTTTCCAAAGTACTGTATTGATCCTACAGGTATAAAATGCACCTAATTGTATTAGAGCCAGTCGTACATGCATCTTTCTGCTGGTGTCCAATTTGAATCAAGGGCAGTGACTCACTTCTGGGGCTTGGCATCTAGCACAGTCCCATCTTACAAAATTTAGCATATTGAGGGTGTGCCTAATAAGTATTTGTCAAATTAAATGACTGCAGAAAGCCCTGTGCAGTATTTATAAAACATCAATCCTGAATATCACTCTGTGAAATGATTTTGTTTATTCTGGAAATATTTCAGCTTAGTCCAATTAGTATCAGTCCCAACTCCTTATCTTTAAAAATGTAAACTCTCTAATTTGCTGAACGTTTTCAATGTTGCTGAAGGTTAAGGAAAGCAAGCGCTAAAGAACATGAGTCTCAGCCATCTGTCTTTCTTTGCTCTCTCCAGCAGCATAAATGCTGTAGGGATTGTTCCTGCAAAGCAAAGGGGATGAGAATATGCTTGTTTCTTATTGAGAAGGCTTAAATGGGTGCTCTGTCAGTCAGTCTAGACTTATCCCGTGATAACAAATGACCCCCAAATCTCAGTGGTTTATTGTAGTAGAGGCTTGCTTCTCACTCTATTATAGGTTTACCATAGGCTGCCTGAAACACTGTTCCATGTTTTGTTCCCTTAGGGATTCAGGATGACAGGTTTTAATAGTCATAGGGGAGATGGAAAAGGAAGCATGATAGAACCATGAGATGGATCTTGAGGCTTCTATTTCTACTCCTGTGTCCTTGGCCAAAACCAGTCACATGGCACCACCTGCTATCAATATGGTGGGTCTGTACAACTCTCCCTCAGGGATGGGAGGCAAACAGGTTGAACAATAGTTTGCTCTACTGAAGCCTCTTTCGGAGTTCTTCTCTTGAAAATAAGTTGGTTTTGTTCTTGCATCAGTGTGCTTATTTCACACACATTAATTGAATGTGGACCACAAATGGAGTGCAGTGTTGGGAGGGGCGATGAGGTTAAGTCAGAGACTCTTTACAAGGACCTAACAACCAGAAGAGCATAAAAATACCTCCCTGCACAGTGGGCAGGTGGGTGCTGGTGGACAGAGCACCTGGAGGATAGTTGGGATTGGCATAAGCATGAAATCATATGCATTAGCTACTGATATTGGAATTAATTCCGTATTGTTACTGTACCTTTCAACGTTTCATCACACCCATTTGCTCTTCGATTATTTTCATCATTTCAGAAATATTATGTTGTGTGTATGTCAACATATGTTATATATACACACATATGTACTTGTAGATATTTATTTAATAAATAATTTAATGTTGATGATGAAGTGGTAACACTGACCAGAATATCTGGTGTTACCTCGTTCGTCGTACTCCTTGGGTATTGGATGTGTATGGTAGCATCCAAAACCCGCAAAGTTTTGTATTTTTAAGTATTCTGTTTATTTTTCTATTTACTTATTTGTTGTTTTATGTACCTATCTTTTTTTTTTTTTTTTGAGAATAAAAATCTGCTCATGCCCCATGTGGCCTTGGATTTCCTAGTTTATAAATTACTATTCTGCCTACAAACTGAATACATAGTGCTGATGCCTAAGCTGCGAGTGTTTTTCTGTTGGTAGATTATTCCTTGTCCATTGCCTTTTAAATATATATTCAGAAGGATCATACTTTAAGAACGGATTAAGTATTTCAAGGGAGAAAAACCATTCTGCTGTTTCTAAAGCATACACAGCTGTTAAACTTTAATTAAACAGGTTTGTAAGAAAGGGGACTGGAGACCGAGTTCATAAAACCAGACAGATATGCTTTGTAAATGAAGAAGAAAGTTAATTAAGCCAAGCATAGCAGCTTAATATTAATTTTTAAAATGCTTCCAGTGTATTTGTTGTAAATCTTGACACTGCTATTGCATATTTCCTAATGAGTTATTCTACAATTTAAGTTCAGCATTTGGATGTCAAAGATTCCTAGTCAGTTGGAAAATTGTAAGATCTTCCCACGTTGTGTTAATATTCATTGCAAGAAACTTAACTCTTGAATGAAATGCAACCCATCGATGAAAGTAAATGGTGAATTTATACTTTGCAAATAGAATTTGTTATATAAGCCACGAAAATAATCCAGAGCAACCCACTGGTTTTAAAAACTTATTAAATTACCAGCAGATTCTGAACATCACAACGAGACTGATAAAACAGATTTAATATTCACTTGTGGTGTTTTTGAGCTTATCCTTAAGTCTTTTAACCAAGTTACAATTTTTTTTTTAAATTACTAAAGGAGAGCTATGCTGTTTTAACAAAAACTTGAGCTCAACAGTACACCCATAATTCTGTGAAGGAGAAGGAACAAAAAAGCCTAATGAATTAGAATTTGTTACCATACTGTCAGACCCTAAGAAACTTGCAGATGCATTCAGTTATTGAATTGCATTCATGATTTTCCTTTGTGTTTTATTATGCATTGAATCTGTGAAGGAACACTCTTAAGATTTAGATTTCACCTTCTCAATAGGGAAGACATGCAGGAAAAACTTTAAAAGCATAAAGGTGTTTAAATTAAGCCTGCTGGGTATGAATGCAGTAAATAAACCAAATTGTGATTTATTTAAATTATTCACAGGTTCAAACCGCTTGTTTCCCATGCAACAGCGTGTCCTGCTTTATTCTCTAAATAGAAGTACGAACTGTAAATTCAACATTGACTATATTTTTAAGTGCATTAATGTAATTATAAGAATTTCAAAGTATTACTTCATCCCAACTGAACAAATCTCTTTTTTGCTTGTGTTAAGCAAAAGGTTTATAAGGCACTGTTTATTCAAAAGACCACCAAAGAATAAGAAAGATGTTTGAGATCCTCAGTAAGTTTTTCTAGACAGTCACAATAGCTGCAAATAAATGAAGATTTAAAAAGGAATTATGCTAAGCAAGGTAGCTTGTGAGGCAAGTCGTCTTGTGGTGCTTCAGTTGATATACTGTGTAGCTATAATACTGTCATCAACAGAATATCCCTGAAAATGGGATGTTTCTCCCAGTAGGTTGCTGGGTAAAATGAAATGTTTTACTTATGCTGGAGATGAGAAATGCACAAACCACTCCTTTGAGAGATGCATTTAACCTAAAAGGGTGGTGTTACTTTAGGTTCTGATTTCCATTTTAAAGGCAGTATTGCCACTGATTATGCTGAACATAACTCTCCAGAGAAGCGATTTCCTCTGTCAAGCTGGACGAGTGTCAACAGCGATGATGGGTCCCCAAAGCATCTTATCAGACCAGCTTCCTCCATGCAGCACACTGTCAGCCTGTGATGTGGTAATTATTAAAACACCACTCAGAAGTGTATTAGTCATAAAGACTTTCTAAATTCTTTCATTTTTCCCCCTAAGCCATCTAGTAATTGAAACATAATCTTGCACTTTTTCTTTCTCACGACACCTGAGGCATCTCCAGATCCGCAAGTTGTTCCAGGAGGTCAGTCTCCTTTAGAAGAGGCCTCCTGAGTGGGCCAGCGCATCTAAGGATACTTGTTGTTTTCGTTCAGTTACTAGTTTACTAAAAGACGGGAATATACGTTTGCATCTGTGCGTCTGAACTTTGGAGATGGAGTTCAGTTCATTCATGTCATCGATAAGGACTCTGAGGCCTGAGAAGTTCTGCGACTGCCCAAGCTTACACAGCTAGCTGCTAATGAACTAGAACTCGTAGTCTGGCCTCATCAGATGTTACTCATTGGAAATCTAAATTTCACTGCCGCTGTCCTTTGTTTCGTTGGGTGGGTGGATAAGTGGTTGGGTCTTATTTCTGAGATTCTCTGTGATTTCTAATGAATAACCACAAGCTGTGCATATCTGAAATTTTACTTCTACTTGTCTGTGTTATTGCATTAAATATTTTTTATTTTTATCTTTTTTAAGGGTTACCTGGATATGAAATTTCTGAAATTAGATCTTTATTTCCAGATGTGGGGAATTTAGGCGAATGGTGGCCTTAATGCTACTGTTTTGTCCGTGTGAGTTTATAATGTCAAGATCTGTTTCACCTTGCAACAAGATTCAGCAGAGGGTTCCCCTCTGTTTTGTGTCTGTGTTGAAACTCCTAGTGGTCTTTTCTGTGTAAGATCTCTTTTGCTGCACTTGTGCTTTGGTGTGTCACATGGTAACTTTTTCTAACAGCCTACTGGATCCTTCTATTGTTGGTATAATGAGTACAGTGAGATGCCTGCATTTTACTTAAAGTTAACTACTGAGCTGTTGCCCTAAAGCCTGATTATATGGCTGCTTAATGTGGGTGTGCTTTCTTAGGGGTAGATGTATTTGTCTTCCCTTAAATGGGAGCAAAGTGGAAGTTCTTTGGTCTACCTTTTAGGAGGAAGGATTCAAGAAGTGGAGGTTTGATCACTGCTTTATAGTGTTGTCAGCACTACTTTCCAGGTAGCCCAGAAATCATTAAGTCTTCGGGGCCCTTTGTCCCACAGCGCAAGGAGTCTCAGCACATACATACATTATTTTCAGACCCTTTTGCTCTAGCTTTATGATTTTTGGAACCAACTGCCTCTGCTTTCTGCAATTGTGCATTAGGTCCGTGGTTTTTAAAACCTGGCCAAACAGGGAAGATCTTGGGACACCTTTTAAAACACAGATTCCTAGAAATCACTTCAAATCAACTGACTTGGAAACAACTAGGAATGGAGCTCAGGAATCTGTCATTCTTAAAAGCTTGCCTGGGACACTTAAGAAAACAATGTCTGGGTTCCCTGCCAGGCCAATTAAATCTGAATTGATGGAGGTAATGCCCTAGAATCCAGCACTAAAGAAGCTCCCTAGGTGACTTTCATGTGGAACCAGGGTTGAAAACCACCTCTAAACTTTCCTCCATCCCTTGGATTCAGCATTTTTTCTTCAGGGGATCTAGTAAGGTAAGCTTCGCTCTCTGCCTGTCATTTGTATGTTTATGAGGGAAGTGGTGAGGTGATCTCCTCTGCTGTCAGCAGAATCTGGACTATTGGAAGCTTAACTTTTAGTGGTATATCTAGACTTCCCGATAGTTTTAAGGAAAGTGATTTGCATAGAAAATAATCTAGCATTCTGGCCTCTGCTTTATCTCACCCGCTGCCAGCTCATCTTCTAGGAGGAACTGAACATTATATTTTAAGGATAGTCCTCCTCTTAGGTGACCATTAGGAAAAAAATCCATTTTCTTTTTCATCAAGACTCTATCAATGTTTACTTTATCCAAAAGTGTAAGCCGCAATTGGCACATATACAGGAACTAGTTTTAAAGGGACTATTTGGATATTTTTGTTGTTCCATTTATAGAAAAGTATTTATTAGAGGCGTATTTTTTTTTAAATTTTTATTTTTATTTATGATAGTCACAGAGAGAGAGAGAGAGAGGCAGAGACACAGGCAGAGGGAGAAGCAGGCTCCATGCACCGAGAGCCCGACATGGGATTCGATCCCGGGTCTCCAGGATCGCGCCCTGGGCCAAAGGCAGGCGCTAAACCGCTGCGCCACCCAGGGATCCCTAGAGGCGTATTTTTAGTAAGAATATGTGATTCCTGTCTTATGGTTTCCAAGTCCATTTGGCTCAGAAAATGCCGCCACATAGTATGTATCCTTATTCCTTTGCAGTAAACTTTTTATTTTGAAATGTCTGCCCTACCTGGCTGTACAATTCCTCAGCCAGGAGGCATTGTGGGCCCATTGTTTTATACCCCCTCCAGCACCTAGCATGATGCTGACCGCACATCAGTAAGTTGGTAGGCCATAAATGTGTGTTGAGTCATGTGTTGATAACCTGGACTGCATTGTAAAGAGGATAGATCCTCCTCAGTTGTTTTGCCATCTACCTAATAGATGATAACATGGAAGCTGGGGGATCAGGAGCCAGGAGGAGCTGAAACAATGTGCAAAAGCAAAGCGAAGGGGACAGACCAGGGAGTGAGGACAGACCAGGGAATGTGAGGAGCAGGAAGAGGGGAGGGAGAAAGGGGCTACTCAGGGGACAAGAGGCCACTCAGTAGAATCCCAAGTTCTCCAATGAGCCTCTAAATTCAAATGCTTGGTGTCTGCGGCTTTCCTGTAGAAGCCAGCAGGGGCTCTGAATGCATTTTTGTGGGCACAGGTGAAACTTAGACAAGACTCAGCAGTGGAGGGTCCGGAGACTGAGGTTCTGTGAGAGCATAAAAAGTCCCTTCTCTCTTCTACTGGGACATGGGATAAAGTACAAAGTGGCTTTTGTACTTCCGCAAATGACCGACTAGTAGTATGAGCCCAGCTGCACTGGCTTTGTAAAGTCAACGTCTTCTTGTTCTCACCCCCCATGTGTAGGAGATGAAACCAAATGATATTGCCATCTTGTCAAGCCGAATATGGTCCAATATGAGCAGTTGCATAACACCTGGGCAAGAAGGACTAGAATCATTCCACAGAGACTCTTGCCATTATGTCTCAGAGCTGTAAGTCACTTCTAGAATTTAGAGTGCTCTGAACCTATCCTCAAATGTGGAAAGTCTTGGTACTGGAGTCTTGAACTGCGTGTCTCCTCACACCCCTGCTGTAGACTAGGTGAACATGAGCCCAGTGCTCCACTCCTCTTTCTTCCTCTTCCTCCTCTTCTTCTTTTTTTTTTCTTCTTCTGATTTTTCTTCTTATTTTTCTTCTTCTCCTTCTTCTTCTCCCCTTCCTCCTCCTTCTTTTCCTCCTTCTCCTCCTCCCCCTCCTCCTCCTCCTCCTCCTCCTCCTTCCTCCTCCTCCTCCTTCTTCTCTCCTCCTCCTCCTAAATAGCATGCATGTGGAGGGAGAGGCAATGGTAGGAGCAGAGGGAGCAGGCTGCTGCCCAGCCTAGAGCTGCATGTGGAACTCGAACTCGGGGCCCTGGGATCATGACTTGAGCCAAAACCAATAGTCAGACACTTAACTGACTGAGCCCCCCAGGTGCCCTGGTCCACTTTTCTTAATAACATTTACATCCTGAGAGGGGATCTTTATCAAAAATGCCAGTTCTTACTGTTTTTGCTTTTTGTGCTTATTTTCATTATTTATTAGGAACAGAAATCTGAAGAAAAAGAGAAAGTGTACTTTCTCTTTATAGAAAAAGAGCCAGGGGCCAAGGAGAGCCCTATAAGTAGTTAAAGCCCAAAGGCCTTATCCATGGAATGAGATTTGAAGAAAGATTAAGGGACGCCTGGGTGGCTCAGCAGTTAAGTTTCTGTCTTTCAGCCCAGGGTGTGATCCTGGAGTCCCGGGATTGGGTTCCACATTGGGCTCCCTGCATGGAGCCTGCTTCTCCTTCTGCCTGTGTCTCTGTCTTCTCTCTCTCTCTCTCTGTGTCTGTCATGAATAAATAAATAAAATCTTTAAAAAAAACTATGAAGAAAGCCTGAAAACATCTGAACACAAAGTCCTAGAGCCTGAAACTTTTATCAAAGTGGACAAGTATAGAGCAAGGCTGACAACCCTAAAAATCGTTATGTGTCCTGTTTTTTTAAAAGTACATACTTACTACAAAGAATCATATGATTTCTCACTTCTAATATCAAAGGAAAATTAATCCTCCATTGTGTATCTATTCTATTCACAGAAAAGTGTCTGAAACTATGGAGAGAGGTAGGTGGGAGTTCCTTTAAAGGAGGTAGAAAGTCTGCAAAGACAAACGTCATAGTCTTAACTACTTCCTCCCTTGGGTTTTGTACCTTGAGCGTTTCTAGATATTTCATCTCTGTTCTGCGAGGTGTGAGCAAGAGACGCCAGTGTTTGATGAGTGCCCCATTACCGCCCCACCAGCCTGTGGACATCTGGCCATACTATTGGACTTGAGTGCAGCTACATCTTCACCAGGCCCTTCTGCCAAGTCTATTTCTCTATGTAGCGTGCTATGAAAATGAAGGAGCGCTGCTTTCAAGTGTGCTGAATACTTAACTATACATGATAAAGTTAATATAGCTGTCGTTTCCACACACTTCTTGTTTGTGATTATGTTTCAAGTAAGCACAGTAACAGCAATCTTAAAAACCCTGTGGCAAAACTGAAGAGAGTTAGAGCTCTTCCCTGATGTAATATTATGAAATAACATTTTCGCAGGTTCTCCTTATTACTGAGGGCATGTGTAGTACTATATCATGCTAGAAAATTCTATTGCATTCTCCAGCAAGGCAACATGGAGTTTTTTATGCTATTCTTTCAATTATCTCTTTTATCCTTGCATTATAATTCTGAGGTTAGATTCCCATAGAGGGAAACCACAGTTTTGAAAGTGTATGTATAAGGGAGATGTAGGTGACATGCCCTCTTTTCTTTGCGAAGGCAAAAATATCAAATATTTTCTCTTATATCATCTGAGGAAGTAAAAACCATATTCCACACACTCCAAAAGTAAATTCTTACCTAGCATTTCACAAGGAGCTTAAGCACATAAGACTATTCATGTGATTCATTCATCTATTCATTCATTCCGGAAATAGTTATCAAGACTTACTATGTAACCAGTGTTGTTCTAGACAATGTGGATAAATTAGAGTTCCTACTCCCCTGAGTCTATATGAACTGTGGTTTAAGCAGGTAGGGGCCAGAAACAGGACACAAAGACAATGCACAAACAAATAAATAAATGACAATGGTAGGATCTATGAAGAAAATAGAAGATGTAGTGACATCCATTGACTGGATTCAGTAGAGTAACCATGTTTGAGGGTTTAGGTAGTCAGAGTAGATGGCCCAGACTGAGCAACTGGAGTACTATGAAGATACGGAGTTGATTTAAGGGAGAAGTAAAGGTAAGACTTTAAAGGGTTAATGAGCTAGCACATATGACAAAAGGAAAGAATGGTCCTTTTGTGGGCTATGAAGTGGACAAGAGTAGAAGATGAACCCAGAGAAAGAGGTAGGGTAAGGCCATGTAAAGCCAGGGAGCCATGGCAGAGCTTGGACTTTAGTTCAGTGAGATAAGAAGCCTCTAGAGTGTTTGAAGTAAGAGAAGGATGTGGTCTGATTGATATGTGTAATGATCATGAGGCTGGTATGTGTAAGGCTATGACAGGAAGAGACAAGAATAGAAGCAAGAAGCTAAGTAGCGGAGGTGGGGACTTTACTAATCCAGACAAGAGGTGATGGTGATTTCAACTAGGGAAATAGAGCGGAAATGGAAAGCGACTGTAGTAGATGGAGTCGGGATGTGTTTTGAAGACCGAGTCAAAAGATTTGCTGAGGGTTAGATATAGGGGCTGAGGGAAAAGGGAAGAATGGAAGATGTCCCCTTGCATGGGTTTTGGTTTGAACTATTTGGTCCATGGTAGGAACGTTCACTGAGAAGAGATATGCAAGACAGAATAAGTTAAATGGGAATATAGGTAATAGGAATGAGGTAAGAATGACCTGAACACTGTACTCAATTAATAAGGATTACTTTTGGGGCGCTTGGGTGGCTCAGTTGGTTAAGCAGCTGCTTTTGTCTCAGGTCGTGATCCCAGGGTTCTTGGGATCAGGCTCCACATCAGGCTTTCTACTCAGCAGGGAAGCTGCTTCTGTCTCTGCCCTGCTCATGTGTTCTTTCTCTCTCTCTCTCTCTCTCTCTCTCTCTCTCTCTCTCTCTCTCAAATAAATAAATAGAACTTATAAAAAAGAAAAGAAGTGTTACTTTCTTTTACTCCTGCCAGTGGCATCCTTTTTTAGGGATTAGTAACATGTCTTCATTCTAGTATGTCTTAGGCCAGGAAAATTCCTGATCGTCTCTCTTCTTTGTCCCCACAGAAACATTTGGAACATTCCTAGAACATAATAAGGAAGAAAAGTGTGTCCCTTATGCATCCGCAATCTAGGACTCTCATCCTTTCATCTCATCAGGGGTTGCTCTACTTTCCATCTGCTTGCCTTTCTGAGCTCTACTTAAGCGTAGCATCCCACCACTTATCCCCCACCCCATCCTTCTTGGATCATTATCACTTTTCTCTTTGTTTATCTCCCTCTCCCCAAAAAAATTGCATTTCTGTTTTTTAGATTTTAGGTGATTATACCCTTTAAAGGCCTAAAAGATTATTTTGAGATCACACAATTTAGAATTCATTCAATCATTGTATATTGATCATTCTCATGGATAACACTGTGTTTGGCACTAAAGAACAAATTTAACTTATATGAACATAGCCATTGTCATTTATGAGTTTAGAGCATATTTGAAGATATAAAACACATTCATATGAAATAATAATACTAGATAATTAAGCTTTGTGGAAACCATAGGGCAGAGTTTACCATCCAGCCCCATATGATTGCTTACTCACTGGAGTAGGCTTATAGTGATATCATAGTAATTCTGATCTCCTATGACTTAAAAACTTTACTAGTAATGTAAATCATTAATGTGATGATTAAGTGCACTGAGTTGTATAGCACAGTTTAAGCCCTTTCTGTGCCACTTTGTGTGATTCTAAGCAAGTTTCTTAAGTCTTCCAAATCTCACCATCCTCCTTGGAAAAAAGGTAATAATGGTATTGCTGCCTATATGGTTTTTGTGACAAATATTTGAAAAAAACTGTCTGACATGTGGTATAAAGTAACTCAGCTGTCCTCCTCCTCCCTGTCATCATTATCATTTGCTGGCATGAGTGGTGTAAACATTGAGAGTTTTCAGGTACAGGCTGCCTGACGATAGGTCAATTCCTGGGGCAGGTGGATCTGGAGAAAAAGACTTTAACAGCAGGTCTAATGCTGCTCAAGACCATGCCACAAGGGAAGGAGGGTGATATTGGTGGAAAAAGATAAAAGAAACGAGCTACTAAAGGAAATGGGCTGGTGGAGGAGCTGGTCACCATCTTTCTAAATAATTGTACTGCAGAAGGAAAGGAAGTAAAAGTTTCAGCACAATAATGAAGTTTTATTGTTGTGCCGTCTTGAAGCACCTGTTAACTATGTATTGACATAACAGGGTTTCTGATTTATCCAGCTTAGTCCTCACTATAATGCAATTATTAAGAGCAGTATACTCATTAGCTACAGAACTGATTACTTCTTCTGAGCTCAGACTAACTCTACCATCAAGACAACGATAGATTTGTCTCTTGACAGACTAGTATTTAATAGCACTTATCTTTCCCCATCTACAACCTCCTTTTATGGTCATTTTCTTGTTATTGGAGACTAGAAGAAATTCACAATTCAATCATTTTATGACATTTCTTTTTGTAAATGGCACCTTCTCTGTCACTTCTTGATCAGTGAAGAATCAGACAGTAAGTGACTCATTCCTGATTTGTTAATGCGAAACCTTTTGTTATTTAATCGTTTTGAGGCAGCATTGGGTAGTTATTTAGCTTTGCCGATTCCTCTAAGTCATGAGCCTGCTTAGGCAGAAGATGTTCAGTAGCTTGTTGAATTATGCAAAGTTAGGTTCAAAAAGTCAATCTTGATTTACAGCTGTTGCGTGAACAATTCAGTGCAGGCTCAGTGAAGCACATTATCTGCAAATAATACTCTGTTCTTGTATAGAAGCAGCCTGAACAGAAAGGGACTTCATTTTATATGATTAATGCACAAGTGCTTTATAAACTGTGACGTACTCTACTGAGGTAAAGTAGAATTCACAGGCAACATTGATGTGAACATGGATGGACCTTTCCCAAGGATAATGAAGAGTTCCTCTTGATACCCAAGATTAAAGGGGACCTTACTCTCTCAAAAAGGGTAGATACCTTGGTATTACTTAATTCCATATACTGCTTTGCACGTTTCCATGTATTATCGATTATGATGATGAGAGCAATTTCGGTAGTCATTAAAGCCTTTGGGCATCAAGTGCCTACCTCTGTAGAGATACAAGGAAGTATAAGATACAGTCTCCTTAAGAATTCCCAAGATTTTGTTCTCTTTCCACATTGACTCCCAATAGACGAATCACTTTGCCAAGTCAAAGGACTCTGCTGAGATGGGAGTGTATATATATATATACACTCAAACATCATTTTTGTTTCTCTTTTTTCTGGCTGGTAGTTGGCATATAGAGTAACTTTGCTTTTGCCCCCCCCCCCCAGGGTGGGTGGAGGAACTCTTCTGCCTTTTCTTTTATAAGCAAAAGTATACAGACAGAGCTGGGATAGTGACTTCAGTAAGGTGACCCAAAATACAAATTATAATTTTGAAAGGGAATAGGAAACTGTGGCCAGGTGGGAATAGCAGGAGTCTGTGGCTAGGTCACTATGTATTGTGGCTTTGTTTGGTACATATGTTTTGGAGCAAGACCCCAACCAGTAGCATAAAGTACATAAAAGAAACAGGTGCGTGTTTACCGGGTTGTACAGCCTGGAGTGTGCTGGGGGCAGGGCAGGCAAGGGAAGCTGAGGTAGAGGCTTAGGGACACAGATGTTATCCATATGTGATGATTGTAGACAGGTGGCAGGTAGAGGACAGGCAAGTACAGAAGGGTCAGCTAATATATCAGGAAGGATCCCAGTTGTCAGGTGATGCTTCTGCTCTGCACTCTTGGCCCTGGTGACCTCTGCCCCTGGTTTCTGCAGCTGGGAAGACCTGAGGGAGGGCCAGGTATTGCTGAGAGATATATAATCTCCCTATTGTTATTTTAGAATATTAAAATCGAGTGTAGTATCAGAAATTCTCAATGAGAATATCTCCAAAAGGCATATGCTAGGAGTGTTACTTACTCCATGAAAGTCTTTCTCTTTTTACTTAATGTTCCTCTTTTTGTGGGCATTTCCTTTTTGATTCTTTATCTCTCTTGTGTGTCTCTGTGAGCTCCCAGGTGTCTCTTTCCTTCCCTGAATACCAAACATTTTAATACCGTTTCCTTTTTCCTTCTGTTTCTGTGTCTTTCTCTGTCAATTTCTGGTTTCTATTTATCTCTTTTTTAATTCCCTCTTCCTTAAGCAGATACAATACAAAGCTGAAATAAATATATATATATATAAATTAATGTTTATTATATATTTATACATTGATTATATATTTATATTATATGCATAAGATGTGCATATAGATATACATACACAAACATATGTACATACACAGATGTTCTTATTACATTTTCTATGAGTTTTCATTTCCTGTTCTTAAATTGAAAAACAGAAGTGTTAGACACTTTATTTCCCTATTTTTAGAAAAAAACATTAAACTAAATTAAAGGCTTGCTTTTGTCTTCAGTTGATGCTGTCCATAGCTGTGGATCAGCTTTAGAAGTTCGGTTTTGTTTTTAGCAGAGACAAAGAAAAGATACTTTTCATTCAGTCTACTTCATTACTTCTGGTAGGTCATAGCAAATATATCATTTTAATCCATCTTATTTATTTATTAATGGTCCTATTCTAAAATAATTCGAGGTAGTATAAAACAATAGACATAACAAAAGTGAGGAAACATATCAGGAGAAAGGGAGCATGAGGGTGGAAAGAGGAGATGGTGCAAAGTTGCCATAGGTTGTTCGTTGATTTGGTTAAGCTTCCTATAGGCCAGATGTGAGAATTGGGCAAGGTCACTATCCCAACTATAGGGTGACAAGTAAGAATGGGGCGCCTGGGTGGCTCAGTTGGTTAAGCATCTGCCTTTGGCTCAGGTCATGATCCTAGGATCCTGGGATGGAGCCCTGCTTTGGGCCCCCTGCTCTTCAGGAAGTCTGCTTATCCCTCTCTCTCTGCCTCGATCCTCAGCTTGTACTCTCTCTCTCACTCGTTCACTCTCTCTCTCTCTCTCTCTCTCTCTCATAAATAATAAAATCTTAAAAAAGAAAGAAAGAAAGTGCTTCAAACTTAGAGACTTAAACCAGAGTATGGAGTTTTCTCTTGCTGCTGCAATGAAGTATCACAAGCTTAATAACTTAAACAACCTTTATAATTAAAATTGTGGAGATCAGCAGTCCCACATAGGTCTTAGGCTAAAATGGAGCTGAATTTCTTTCTGGAGACTCTAGGAGAGAATCTGTTTCTTTGCCTTTTACAGCTTCTGGGGGCTCTCCACATTACTTGGCTCATGGTCCCATTCTGACATCTTCAAAGCCAGTGATGTTGCATCTCTCTGGCCCTACTTTTTGCACTCCTCTCTCCTGACTCTCTTCTTCTCCTGCCTCCCTTTTTAGGGGCCCTTTTGATAACTTTAGCCCACTTGGATAATCCAGGATAAACTCCCTATCCTGAGGTCAACTAATTAACAGGTTTCATTCTGTCTGCAACCTTAATTCCCCTTTGCCCCGTAGACTAACATATTCGTAGGCCTCAGGGGGCAGGATATGGGCATCTTTGGGGAGCCATTATTATGCCTATCACATAAGAGTAACAACATTTATTCCACTCATGAATCTGTAATTTGGGCAGAACTTAATGGGGACAGCTCATTTCTGTACCACCTGGCATCAGCCAGCTTGGCTGGAACACTGGGACTAGAATCATTTGAAGTTTTTCCCACTCAAATATTTGGCAGTTGATGATAGGAAGATTCAAAAAGCTGACACTGGAACAGTTGGCATTCCTTGGGCATGTCTATGTCTGTATGGTTGTTCCATGTGGGTCTCCCTCGCACAGTGGCTCAGGAAGCTACATATCTTACATATGTTGGCTAAGGTCTCCAAGGCATGGTGGTGGTGGTGGTGGGCAGGGAATGGCTAAAAACTGTGTTGCCTTTCATTCCCTAGCTTCCCAAATCATGCAGCACCACTTCTATCACCTTCTTTTCGCTAGAACCAAGTCACAACAGCAAGTCGTAGTCAATGGAGGGATATTAGATTGAAGAGTGTCAAAGAATTTGCAGACATGTTTTAAAACCACTAGTCTCTTAAAAGATTTACTGTGTCCTCTAAGCATCTTTTCTTGGGAATAACAAGTAAATACATGTTTTACATAGGTCTCATAAAAGGACACTGGTGTGATGTAAAAGACGATGGCCTCACCAGTATCTGTGCCTAAAAAAATGCATTAATAAAATTCATAGAAATGTTTATTATAGCATTTCTAGGTGCTAGCACCAAAGTACATTTCAGGAAAAAAAAATTCTATAAATTGCTAAAGCTTTTATCTAAAGTGTACAGATCTCCAATGGACTAAAGAGAATCCAGGCAAAAATTTAAATACTATAGAAGGGAAATTAATGGACTACACATCCTTTCCTGATCCTTCACAAATATATTTTATGATAAAACATTTTAAAAGACTTCTGCATCACAGAGGTCAGGATTATATTCCTTGACAAGAACCAAGAGTAAGACTAATCTTCGTGGCTGCTTAAGGGTAGATCTTTTGTTTTTTTGTTTTTAAAGATTTTATTTATTTATTCATGAGAGACACAGAGAGAGCGAAGCAGAGACACAGGCAGAGGGAGAAGCAGACTCCATGCAGGGAGTCCGATGTGGGACGCTATCCTAGGACTCTGGGATCACGCCCTGAGCTTAAGGCAGATGCTCAACTGCTGAGCCACCCAGGCGTCCCGGTCTTTTGGTTTTTAAACTCGTTTGACATTCAGTTCTTAGATGAAGTGAGTAAACTGCACTCCTCCTCACATAGTCACCAATTTCAGACACAAATAAACACAGACCATTTATTAATATAGATGAAAACATATCAACTTAAATATGGTTGTTTTCAAGTTTCATTGGAACAGCTTTTTAGCAAATGTACTTTACTGCTCTTGAGCTCCCATTCTTGTGGGTAAAATCGTTATAGTAATCGATTTTCATCATCACTATTTCCTTGCAGATATTTAAACCTTGTGTAACGTATTTTTTGTTTTAATTTGGAGTATGAATAAAATGAGTAAGATCAAGTACAGGAGTTAATTAAATGTGTCCTTCTGCTATCTGTTCTTGAATCATGTTTTACTACGAAAGCAGTATAAACTTCTGTTGACTCTGTCCTATTTTTGCCTTATTCATATTGTCTTCATTAATATTTTTTTTCTGTCATGGATTGAGATCAGGATCATTCAAGTCACTTACACGTTTAGCAATTAGTGTGCACACGAGAGCAGTCTCCTCCTTTCTTTGCAATGAGTGTTACAGGATGCAGATTGTGAAATGAATGAATAAAAGCTAATTATTTGGCGCACTTAAGAGAGCCAAGTTCACCAGCTTTTAATGTACTTTCATTTAAGTATCCATACTTGATTATTGCTGTGGGTTTTTTTCCTACTGCTACCCAATAAAACAGGAAATTACAAAGATCTTCTGAATGCCTGTCAAGTAGTCTCATATCATTTTACCTCAGACATAATGACAGTGGATCTCCATGGAAATGGTAGGCAGCCTCTCCTATAAAAGTGTATGGCACAGTGGAGCTGTGACAGTATTTAGAGGAGGGGCCCTCCAAGGGCTGTTTTTCTTTTTCAAAGATAGCTCCTTATTTACTCTTTATGCCTAGAAAGACTGCTGTTGCATGATGCCATACCCTTGAAATTAGAGTAACTCAAGACCAAATATCCAAAAATATGCACTGCTGCTTATTTTCAGTTCACGCAACCTATGAAAAAATAACATAGTTCAATGTATGAATATATCTGTGGGGAAAATAAAAGCTGGTTTTCCTTTGTCCCTGCTATGTAGCTCTACTATGTTTCTTATCTTTTTTTTCCTTACCTCTTGTGCCTTGAGTTGATTGTTCACCCAGGCAAAACAAGTTTTAAGAGAGAACCTTTCTCCTGCCAACTGCTACCTATTTTTCCATTGTTATCATGAATAGCCATGAGTGGTTAGAGATAGTTAAAGTTTTTCAATTGTTCCTTTTGTTTTCTCTCTCTTAGAGAAAACACCCTTAACTTTTTCTCCAAAGATATGTATGAGAGGCTCTAGGGCAATGTAGGGGCAGAGGCATAAGCAAGAGCATTCCTTCAAATTGGTTAACCATCTGTATACCAATTCTGCTTTGGAGTAATAATTACAACACAAAGATGTGGTAAAAAGTGAAACATCCAACAACTATCCACATATTTTTCTCTTACTTGAGATTCCTGTTCTTCAAGTCAGAACTTTATTACCCATGGTTCATTTATGTTATCAGAATATGCAATATTTATGGGGAACCCTGGGTGGCGCAGCGGTTTAGCACCTGCCTTTGGCCCAGGGCGCGATCCTGGAGACCCGGGATGGAATCCCACATTGGGCTCCCGGTGCATGGAGCCTGCTTCTCCCTCTGCCTATGTCTCTGCCTCTCTCTCTCTCTCTCTCTGTGTGACTATCATAAATAAATAAAAAATTTTTAAAAAAAGAATATAGGGATCCCTGGGTGGCGCAGTGGTTTAGCGCCTGCCTTTGGCCCAGGGCGCGATCCTGGAGACCCGGGATCGAATCCCACGTCAGGCTCCCGGTGCATGGAGCCTGCTTCTCCCTCTGCCTGTGTCTCTGCCTCTCTCTCTCTCACTGTGTGCCTATCATAAATAAATAAAAATTAAAAAAAAAAAAAAATTAAAAAAAAAAATAAAAAAAGAATATGTAATATTTAAAATACAACCTCTCTGTGCAGCCCCCCACTACAACAGAAACATCAGATAAATGTGGTACCTACAGCCAAGAGGGCCCCGTGACTCACGGGAAGGATGATGCTCCTGTAAGGTTTTGCAGGACTCCTTTGGCAAAGGTACTACTAGATTGGACTCTTCTGAGACCTTCTAACATCTGGAGATCCTTTTCCTGGGGATGATTATTGATTCTAAGATATTGAAGGAAACCAAAAACAAATAAATCCCAATCCCTGTCCACACCACTGTATGTGCCTGCAAAACTACAAATGTCTTCACCAGAAAACTTTTCTCAGTTTTCCTTTAATAAAGTGGATTGGAGAAACTCTGGGGAGAAAAATAAAGTTTGTCCATGTCCTCTTTGGTCAAAGCCTGGCTTCCTGCTGATACAGGCTGGCTGTTCAAAAAAAGAGGTATCCCACATAAAATTACAAGGGGATGGGGGAAGGAAGTTTTAGATAAAACACAGAATTTTAATTCATCCTGTGAACTGTTACTTTGTTACACATTAGATTCAATCAGGTGGACTAGCCACTGAGTGACAAGGTGAGCTGAATGTTACCTTAAAGCCTCAGAGAAGGGTAGGCTTTTGATTCCCCAGTACAACTATGAGTAACTACTCCTGGGCAAGTGTGAATCTGGGCTTCTGATGTTGATCAGTAAGATTAAGGCTACAATGTGAAATAATCTGTCGGACCTTGGGGTATAGCGTTCTCATTAACCTAAGTTCTTGGAAGTCAGTTTCCATTCTATCGCAAAGGAGCACTTAAAGACTGTAATGTTCTAACTGAAAAATGAGAGCCTTTGAGTCACAAGTTAGATGAAATTAACAATGTGTTGACAATGTATTTCAGTTATTAAGCAATAATTAACTGTGACCAAAATATTTACGTTTAAATGTTTGACAGATTTTATGAAAAAGTAATGTTTAAGCATAGCAGCCTTAGTGAATTATTTTTAAAGTCTTAGTAACACAAGAGTAGAATCTCTCTTAAAAGTAAAATGATAGTAAAGATTCCTTTCAGGTAAAACCCATTGTATTGAGGAGTTTACTTTTTATGAGTTCACTTTTTTTTTTTAAGAGTTCACCTTCTATTTGTTTCTTTTCTTGTGATATTAATGACACCAAATGCATATGTGCTTTATCTTTATATGGAAAGATCATTTGTTGGGTAAGTGACCCTAACAAAAACTTTATTTTAATTAATTCTCAAAATAGTACGTTTAAAAAAAACTTCTTGGGATGCCTGGGTGGCTCGGTGGTTGAGTGTCTGCCTTCGGCCCAGGGCGTGATCCTGGAGTCCGGGGATCAAGTCCCACATTGGGCTCCCGGCATGGAGCCTGCTTCTCCCTCTGCCTGGGTCTCTGCCTCTCTCTCTGTCTCTCATGAATAAATAAATAAATGAATCTTAAAAAAAAATAAAAAATAAATTAAAAGTAAAAAACTTCTTTCCTGTATTTGTGGTCAAAAGATAGAAGTTTTCTCTAATAGTACAAGATGACTTATATCTTTTTTAAAAAATTTTAAATTCCTATATAATGTACAGTATTACAAGGAATTACTTATTCTTGAAAAAAAATTTAAAAAGTTATATCCATTTTTCTTCATCACTGAAGGCTGATTCATGGTCAACAGATGACTCACTGCTTATGCGTTCTTTTTCCTTATTGCAGTCCAAGAGCTAAAATTCAAAGATTACTGGTGGGACTAGTGTGTTTATGCCTGTGGGCCTGGCCTGGGCATGGTCACCACAGCAACTGCCCCCGGCTTGCTTCTTCCTGGGTGGAGATCTGAAATGTGGAAACTCTTTGAAACAACTAATCTAATTGTTGACTATGCCATGCAGTGGGACAAATCAGAAAATCAATCAAATGCCCCCAGTTTCCAGCTCCTATCTCGTTACACATCAAATGAAAGTCTTGACAATCAATCTAATAAGAAAAACATTACGTCCAAAATTTAGCAAGAAAGCTTGCTAAAGAAATGCCTTGCTCATGATAGATGTCTGGAGCAACAGGTCAGCCTCCTCATCTCTTGGCAGGTGGTGGAAGAATTTTTCATGATCCTAAGTTCTGCTTGAGGTATAGGTCTCATTTCTGTGGGCCTGTCAGCCAAACCCAATCAATAGTGTAAGTGAGAGGAGAAAAAATAACATTTTAAAGCTTCATTTAATTTTTAAAGTCTTCTCCTAGGGATGTAAATGTGTCAAATGGGTTTTGATGGTTCAAGTAAATTAACAAAAACAAACCCCACCCTTTTAAAATATGTTAACAAATTATAGCAACCTTCATACGATTACGGCTTTTATATCTTGTATACAGTATATGTTTCTATTATGTTTGTTTATTTATTTAAATTTAAAAAAATATTTTATTTATTTGAGAGAAAAAGAAAGAGCACACAGGGAGGGGGAGAGGTAGAGGTAGAAGCAGGCTCCTGGCTTCTAGAAGCAGGGAGCCCAAGGTGAAGCTCAGTACTGAGATCATAACCTGAGCCAAAGGCAGACACTTAACCAACTGAGCCACACAGGTGCCTCTATTATGTTTATTTAAATATAATTAATTATTTTAGCATCTCTTTTTACTATCAAGCTCCTTTGGGCCAAGAATATCAGGCAGTTGACAAACATCTTAGGATTTTTATATGCAGGGGTCTATGGAAAAGGTAAAGATGTAGAATTGCATTGAAGCCTGAAGTTTACACACTTCTTTACAGTTTGCAAACATTAGCACATACATTCTCTCCTGAAACCTAGGCCTTCCAACAACTTCTTATATAAGTAACAATTTTTCCATAATTTTATAAATGCTTCTCTTTTCAAAGCAGAGTGGAATTATTATTTTCATAGCATCTGGGTGGGAGTGGTGAAAAACTGATGGCCTGAAATTTATTCTTATTTAACCAAAGGAAATACTGTTGCTATTAATGTGTTTTTCTGGCTAATGGACCAAATCTATAAGGCTACAGGTTCCAGCCGTGCTACGAGCGCCTTGCAGTGCACTTAGAAATGACACTGCAAGAAGAGATAATTTCTGATGAATGCCAGGGACTCTGGAGAATATAAAAAAGCAACTCCCTGACCAGTTATATCAAAGTAGTCTACTGTTAACTTCTAGGAGAGATGGAGTATCCTCCTTGTGCCAGAGCAATTTTTACTCCCAGTTTTCATATATATGTCAAAATAATGTTCCTTGTGGTGTACCATGGGTAGTTGAGCACATTTGTTATTCCAAGATCCAAGCTTTCGCATTACTGAATGAATGAAAATATAATGTGATCCCAGCAAATGCTACCAATCTGAAAAGGAGAATGGAAGAAGAAACAAACATGAGGGGATCATCTCAGGCATTTCGTCCCTGGCCCGGTTTCCTTTCAATATTTTGTTTAAATAATGTTGAAGGGTTTAAAACAAAACCCTTCAAAGAAGGAATAATATGAAGTAAAGCACCCACCATGGGTTCTCTTGGGTAATTGGATAAGAAATAATGCAGAGGAAAAATGAGGGATGTGCAGAGATTCTGATAACAAGTCACTTCTTGCTTTGATGTTAGGCAGTGGAGCTGCTCTTGCTTCCAGCAGATGAGAATCTTGATGTGGGTGTTGGCAACTGCCACTCTCCTGCTGGACTATAGAACTTTCAGATGCTACTTTCTTGTGAAACCTCACCCTATGGGACCAAAACTCCTATCCCTAGCATACAGAACCACCTCCTGTTGGTAGAGAATGGAATTGTGAAAATGTGTTTTTGTACATATATCATGTATCCCAGTTTAGCCAAGATTATACAGTGAGTGGATATAAAATGACATTGATCAAAGCTTATCTCTTTGAATAAAGCTTATGTTTGTTTCAAAGGATAAAAGAAGAAATAGTCTTGACTATGAATGTTTCATTGAGGAAGCTGGCAATTCTAATCCCTGTTCCTTTTTCTCATATAACTGGTCATTTACTTAACTATATGTAAAAAAAAAATAGTTAAAAGAAAAAGTCAAGGTGTTGAAGAAGGAAAAGGACATCAGTAGAACTGCTGAAATCTAAATCAGGTTTGCAATTTAGTCAATAGTATTAGACCAATGCTAATTTCTTATTTTGGTTACATAAGATATTAACATTAGGGAAATCTGGGTAAAACGTATATGGGTACCCTCCCTACTATTTTTGTAACTCTCTAAGTCTGTAAGTATCTCAAACTACTTTTTTGACAAAAACCTCAGACTAGTTATTGGGGGAAAGGGGTGACACGAATATAAACTAAATGAATGGGATATACCCTGTAATGACAAAGTCTTTTTAAAAAGCCTAGGTATAGGAGAGCTAGAAGCTTAGGAATGCCCATCAAATATGAAAATGCCACTTCAAAAGTATAGATTCACATGTAATCAATTTCCAGCATTCAGACTTTCAGATTTACCTGATGCCTAGCAAGAACCTCAATAATGCAGGGCAAATTATGAGATACTCCAACTGAAAGAAGCAAAAAGCCAAATTACTTCCAAAACCTTTAAAAGAATAGGTCTTCTATGGTTTTTCTACCTCAGAGATATCTGTGAGATGTTTCTGATCCCTCCAGAATAAATGAACTCCCCCGCCCCGTGTTTCCCACATCACCACCGCCTATGGCACTTAACAGATCTCTGTGTGTTCCTAACTTGGGTGCCTACCCCTCAAGGCAGATACCTATTTATTGTTTATCTTCCCTCACGCCTTAGTTCACAATAGGTACTTGTAGAAGTTTTTTTTTTTTTTTTTTTCAAGGAATCAGTGAATTTGTTTGGCTTGGGAGGGGGGGAGCAGAACATGTACAGAGTAAAACCTTTTTTGTAAGAGCACCTTTGGTTCAGTGTCCTCCCCAGAGTTCAAGTGAGGAACAAGCCATGAGGAAAACACTTCTCTGAAGCCCTTGCCTTCTTGAGGGTGCTTGAAAATATGCCCTCACTGCTGTATAGAATTAAATTTAAATGATCCTGAAAACAAGTGGGGCCTCTATGAGAAAAGCCTTGGGTGGCATAGTCTCAATACATTTGTCAGTTTGTTCTTTTAAAGTTCCATCTGTGGTTTCTAATACTGAAATCCTGGTTACTTGAGGGTATAGGTGAGATGAACATATCTCACAATTTCTACCTGGGCCAGTTTCTGTCTCTTATGGCTCATTTCAATGAGTCCCAAGAGGGCAAATCAATCAAAAATTAATTGCCAGTTATCAGTTTGTCATTTTGAACCTGCTATTGAAAGTAAAAGGGGAAAAATACCATTTGAAAGAAAATATAGTGAAAAGAGAAAGTCAGGCAGAAGTCAGCATATGGAAATGGATCATCCTCAAACAGCTCTGGACTGGCTTTGGCTTCATCGAAGCATCCTGTACCATGGTTGGTGCATTTAATATGCAGTGTGGGTGCTGCTGTTTGAAGGTTATTAAGTTTGACCTAGATTTTATTGGTGTTCACTCTAATCTACTCAATTATCTTTGGGGGTTTGCATGTGTCTCTGGGAAGGATGAAGCACTGACTTCGACTGGCATATTGAGTAGTTGTAGAGATTTGATAAAATGCTAATTGATAATAATCAAAAGCTTGAGTCACTACTTTGATAAATATTTTCTTGTTCTTTTGAAAATTATTAGAGAAATTCTTTTTTAATGAAAAGAGGAGTGGCTTAGTAAGAAAGAATCCCAGGAAGAGGGAAATAATGGTAAGGATCCGATTTCGCTGGTATCTTTGTAGCTCCCACATCTTAGATCGGAGGATCATGGTGAAAGGCACCAACATTTTAGAGCCGTAGGTTCAGGATTAACCATCAGAGGCCATAAACATTTCCTTCTCTGAATTCTAAGTCTAAATGCAAATCGCTCAGGCCTGAAAATCTCCATTTTCTTAAATGACATCCAGAGAACACAGACTTATAACTCCCTTGATAATAATTCCATAATCTGTGTTTTGAGACACCCAATTTCTCCTGTCTCTCAGGCTACATTAGTAACCTTGTAAGAACTAGAGTAAATAGAAGAGAAATGCCTGCGAGAGAGACTTGCACACCTAATACCGGCATATTTAGCTCCTGTTGCTCGCTGGTGGCCTCTCGTCAGGGACATGGTAGATGCCTAGAAGTGGAGCAGAAGGTGGGACGTAGGTAGAAGAGGCTTGACTTTTATTTAAATAACAACAAAAAGGACAGCAGCATTCTAGTGATCACTTTTCTTACTATGATCACTAGTGATCATTAATACTTTCTTGGTGCATTTCCCTGTTTTCTCAGTTAGATTCTGAAAATTGTTCATTTTGCTTATATATTTTTTATTTTCACTCATTTCTGGTGATTCATTTAGAGATTTAATATTTTTTTTCTTTTGCTTGGCAACTGCACTTTTCTTTTGTTATTAATTTTTTTAATAAATTTATTTTTTATTGGTGTTCAATTTGCCAACAAACAGAATAACACTCAGTGCTCATCCTGTCAAGTGCCCCCCTCAGTGCCCATCACCCAGTCACCCCCACCCCCCGCCCTCCTCCCCTTCCACCACCCCTAGTTCGTTTCCCAGAGTTAGGAGTCTTTATGTTCTGTCTCCCTTTCTGATATTTCCTACCCATTTCTTCTCCCTTCCCTTCTATTCCCTTTATTACTCAGCCATTAGAAATGACAAATACCCACCATTTGCTTCGACGTGGATGGAACTGGAGGGTATTATGCTGAGTGAAATGAGTCAATCGGAGAAGGACAAACATTTTATGTTCTCATTCATTTGGGGAATATAAATAATAGTGAAAGGGAATTTCATTATTAATTTTTAAAAGTATATACTACTTTAACATGCCTCAGATATTTTTAAAAATGGGATGGAATGCAAGATACTGTCTTACCTTGTCTTTCACCTCCCTCTTCATCCCCCTCCTTCCAGAGACTCTATAAACACGTATGCAAGCGGAAAAGTATTCATTTACTTTCTGCTGGTCCTTCTTCTCTGGTGTTTTTAATGGAGGAGCATGGCCTGGGATCAGACTGACTTGAATTCTCAGTTCTTCATCGCTAATATGAGCTAATAATGTCATCTTCACAGGACAGTTAGAAAGGTTAAATGAGACAAGGAATGTAAAAAACTTACCACTATTTCTGACATGCAGCTAGTGCTCAGTGAGCATGATTATCATTATTTATAACCTTTGAATGAATGGAGGGGCGTGAAAAGAAAAAAATGCATTCGTTTCCAAGGGCTGCCAGAACAAATTACTACAATCTTGGAGGGTTATAACAATAGAAATGTCTTCTCTCCCATTTCTTGAAACCAGAAGTCTGTTTAGAGGGTGGTACTCTGCGCTTTGCTTCTTCCACTTCTGGTTGTTGACATGTTCCTAGGCTCTAGGCTGTCTGTATTGATTTAAAGATTTTATTTATTTATTCATTCATTCATGAAAGGCACACAGAGAGAGGCAGAGACACAGGCAGAGGGAGAAGCAGGCTCCATGCAGGGAGCCCGACGTGGGACTCGATCCCGGGATCCAGGACCACGCCCTGGGCTGAAGGCAGGCGCTAAATGGCTGCGCCACCCAGGGATCCCTGTCTGTATTGATTTAATCTCCACCTCTCTCCTCACATGGCCTTCTCTCTTCTCTAAGTCTTGTTCCTCTGTGTGTCTCTTATAAGGACTTGTCACTGGATTTAGGGCCTGCCCAGATCACGGAGGATAATCTCATCTCAAGATCCTTAACTGAATTACATCTGCAAAGACCCTTTTTCCCAATAAGGCCCCATTTGGGGATTAGAGATGACCGGCTTATCTTTTGGGGTGGAGAGGACACCAACCAATCCAATTAAAATGTGTTGTTTTTTTTTTTTTGCTTATTTCAGGATGATTCATTTAATAGTACAGATGATTCATTTAATAATACAGAAGGTATCCTTGAGAACCGTTAATGTACTGCAAGCCGTCATACTGCAAACATGGAAGCATTAATTGGCATTTTGTTTTATATCAGTATCACATATAGTGATACTCACATAGTGAAAGTTTACTGGCAATCTACAAAATATAAAATTATCAAATTGGTGGTAATAAAATAGGCATAAATATTGTTTTTTTGCCAATAAATTGTTTGGTTTTCCTGCCACCCTTTGGTGCTATATGTATGTTTGTGCAGGGAATAGGGAAGGAAATGGAGTCGGAGGTTAAAAAAAAAAAAAAAAAGATACACTGATGAGGATTTTAATCCCACCTGAGAACAGAAACTTGAATCGGCTTGTCACATCTTCAAGGATTCACTTTTACTCTCTGTTGTAAATTTCCTATCCCATTGGGGACCCACCTCCTTTACATAATAGTGGAATGGCCTATTCATGCTGTCCTAGTGCAAAAGAGATGGAAGATATAGAGGCGCCAGATATATTTCCTCTATATCTTTTGGAACAACAAGAGGAGAGAGAATATTAAAATTTTTGTTTGGAATACATATGATTGTGCTTCAAAGAACCGCCATTTCTAAGAAAGGAGACTCTTGACTGCTATACAAGCATTCAAACAGAGGTAACTTATGCTACAAAGACTTCATTTCATCCACCAGTATCATCATAGTCACTGCAATGTCCTAAATCTGTATATGGCCAAGACACTGATTTCTAATTCTGATTTCTTTTGCAGTTGATTAACTTATAGCAACGTCATACATCCATAAAGTAATTGAGTGCTAGAGGCATTGTCTGTGATGTTAGCCTTTTCATAAACATTTTTTTAGGTGGCAGAATGTCAAAACTCTTGGCCATGTTAAACAATTAACCTCTCACTGGCTAAGAAATGCCTTACTAGTCTTTTTAATTCACTCCTCAGCCTATGTGTTAGGAATGCTCTAAGAGATGTATGATTTTCACTAGTAAATAGCTTCCAGTGTATTATTAAACTTTTCACCCTTAAAGCCTTTCTAAATCCTACTCAGAGATATGCTTTCCTCTCTTAATTAACAGAATATTTTCACTGATGCAACTTTGGTGGTTTTTTGAGGAAGGTGAAACTTAGTTCTGTTTGATATTTGTCCAGCAAGATTATTCTTGGCCCTCCAGTATTGATGCAATCTCATTGTCAGATCTAAAGTGGAAGGGTGGGATGCCTGGGTGGCTCAGTGATTGCGAGTCTGCCTTTGGCTCAGGTCACGATCCCGGGGTCCTGGGATTGAGTCCTGCATCAGGCTCCCTGCAGGGAGCCTGCCTCTCCCTCTGCCTTTGTCTCTGCCTCTCTCTGTGTGTCTCTCGTGAATAAATAAATTAAAAAAAAAAAACTTTTTAAAAATAAAGTGGAAGGACAGGGTATATGCATAGGTCTCACCTATTGTCCAATACCCAGTGGTTATTAATCTTACCAGGACCTTCCTGTTGCAGGTGAGACATCTGTCCCTCCCTACTTCCTTCTTCATCCCTAAGGAAGACTGCATGTTACCAAGCAGTCCTTAGTCAGACTTTGAATTTCTTTGACATCACACCAAAAACCACAACTACCCAACTTTACTGCCCCCAGGGTTTTTTTTTCTAACTCTTCTTCACTCACATATTTTTACCACGAGAGAATCTCAACCTTCCCAAATTCATTTGCCACTCTCTATTCCATCTCTAGCCATGTCTGTCCTCCCTGTCATTGCTGTCTCCTAGGATATGTTGTCCCTGGATAGATGGAAAGGAGCAGGTTCTCATGGGATGCTGGGACAGCAGGGCAGAGAGGAGGTAGCTACCTCAATTTTATATAGGTTGTAAACCTTGATTTTTAAGGAGCAAATAGCAACTGCTTCCCAGAAACTCTCTGGCATTTAGTCAAACTTTTGCTTGCTTTCTTGTTTTCACATGACATTAAAACAAAACAAAGCAAAACCCAAATACTGAATTGTATAAAATAGAGATAAGAGTTTCTCTAACTTAAAAAAAATATCCTGCTCACATGAGGTGAGCAATCTTAACATTTAAATGTCTTTTCCAATAATTTTAAATGCTCATAGAACCGTATATGTACATCCCTGAATGTATTTGACTTTTTTTAAAATCCAAAATTTGGATTTTCTTTAGCTTTATATTTGTAGTCTGAGATCTATCATGAACATTGTCTAAGTCATCACAGTCTAATTTGTGGGGCTCCTGTGTGGCTCAGTGGTTGAGTGTCTGCCTTTGTCTTGGGTCGTGATCCCGGGGTCCTGGGATCGAGTCCCACCTCAGGTTCCCTGCATGGAGCCTGCTTCTCCCTCTGCCTGTGTCTCTGCCTCTCTCTGTGTGTCTCTCATGAATAGGTAAATAAAATCTTAAAAAAAAATCTAGTTCATTATTTGTCATCTGTGCCCAGCATTCTTCAGTTTAAATGTCTTATAAATTTTAAGCCATTTATTCATTGTTGAATGCATATTGTTTATAATTTTCCTGCTATTACAAGTAATGTTGCAGTGCTCATGTTCATACAAGCTTTACAATTGCTTATGCTGTATGGAGTCTCAAATTTGCTGGGCTCAGAGATTCACACTTTTTAAAATCTAATAGTTTCAGCCAAATTGCATGTTAAAAAAAAAGGTAGGGGGAGGGATAAATGATTTTACCCCCTCTCATGTACAGTGTACTTGAGAATTTTTATCTTTTATTTGTTTGTATATTTATTTCTTGCATTTAACTGGATACTGGAAAGGAGTGTATCTGTAAAGGCTAGACTTATGTTTTGGGGTATGGATGCCTAACCACTATGGTTAACATTGCATGTACCATAGAAAGCCTCCTAGGAACCCCTTCCCCCTCCCAAGAGGAGAAATTTCTAAGTGCATTTACTGTGATTTCAGTAGCAGAAATTATTTTGATACATATTTACTATCCCATCAAGTACCTGAAATAAATACATGAATTTTCTGGGAAATGTTGAAAAGAATTTGAAGGATTAGACAAGTAGTAGCAGTAATAATTGTCTCTTCCTTCCTTGATAAGTGTGGGTTAAGGTAGAGAAAATATTTTTGCATGCATTTCCAGGAATAGAGAATAGGAATATTGTTGTCAAGATGGAGAAATAAAAACATATGCAATTCTGTACAGTGGCGTGCCTTTAATTCCTGACCCCCTGGAGGATTTTTTCAAAACTCCCCTTTCAGACTCTTTTAGTCAACTTGTTGTAATAGGGGTACTTATTTTTCACATATAAATCTCTCTATTTGTACAGTTTCTGATGTACTGTCTAAACAAGGACAAGTCATTGATTCTTTATTCTTCTGTTTTCGTGTCCATGAAGATAGAATAATATCCACATAATTGAAATTAGACCTTCACTGCTAAAATCAAGTTTGCAGAATGCTTAAAAACATTGGAGGGAAAGGTAATTTTAGCATAAATTAATGCTTTTTGATTTACATTTTGTAATGTATTTTTAATTTTACTTTTAGAGCTGAATTTGAATTCATGCATTTTTATAACTTCTGTCTTTTAGATTTAAACTTCTTACCATACATGATAGCTTAGGTAAATGGCTGTGAAGAAGTGTGTACTTCGTGGTTGTGTAATTTCCTGTCCTGTGGCTGTGTGTATATTCTAATTTTAATTTCTAATTGCTCATATTTATGCTTTATCTTCAGTAAAAAGCATTCAAAAATTCCTTTTATATATGCAGAATTATTGATGGTTTATTTGAGTGGTGTCTTGAAGAAATGGCTAATACACACATACAGACAGACACATGTTTATATATATAAAAATATGTATACGTATATATACAGACACATATATTTATGTATATATAAGTGATTATGTATATTCATAAACACATAAACATGCTTCACATATACTTAAGAGTAAATTATAGTGTTTTTTCTTAAATACCTTTGATTTTCACACATCCTGCCATCTCCCATTTGGTACCTTCTATATTAAATCTCATTAACATGAGCCTGCAGGGAGAATGTTGAAATAAAAGCTTCTCCTGAATCAAAAAAATATCATCTTCAGTGACTAGGTATTAATATTATGTGTCCAAACTACTAGAATTATGTATTGCCAACCAAAAATAATGAGTGAGAAGATAAGATTATCATGAGCTCCATTTGTCAGGAGGATGTCTCCACTTGATGAAGTCACTCATCACCTGAAGCAAATTTGATAGATGAGATTCATCACCTTTCCCCCAAATGTGACCCAGTCTTCTGCTTGATATAACAGTCTCCTCATCTCACAGACTTCAAACTATGGAGTCAGCTCTGACGCCCTTTTCTCAGCTCAACAATTAATCTATGATAAAAATGGCAAAGTCTTGGAGCTACTTCTTTTCACAATGTTGTTGTCTCACATCAAACTTTTCAGCATTTGCAATAATGAATAATGAATAATGAAGTAGAATTATTGTCTACTCTCGGGGCACCTAGCTCTGGGTTGGGGGCATTATAGGAACTAAGTAAATATATGTTGAATGAGTGGATAAACCCTACAAAGATTCATTGTAATAGTTTATTAAAGTACAACTCTCATCAAGTTACTCTGCAGCCTGCAAATTCTTGGTAGATCTCAGATAGCAGCAGGGGAAAGACCAAACTCCTCACTGTAGTGTTAAGAGCCATTGAGAACTTGCTGTCCTTGTTTTGTTTTTATCGCTACTCTCCTCTGGATGTTCTGTTGCAGTCATGCTAATTTTTAAACCGGCTCTAATATTTCATGCTTCATCCCAGGTCTATCATGCCTTGTTCCTTTAGTCTGTATTTTCATGCCGGATGCCAGGGTGTATACTCTAGAATCACCTAACCTGTCCATTCTCCTCTAAGCCAAAGGCTTAACTTCCATGCTTAAAAGCTCACCTAATCAGCTTTGATCCACATTAGTATCTCCTTCCTTGGTGCTCCCAAGGAAGTACCACTCATCTTTAACACTGCCATTTTTCTTGAATACTAGGCTTCTTCTCCTAACTCGTGACAGTAAGAATTTTCTGTACTCTTCTCTTCCCCTGAGGAATGCAGATATAGCTTTCTGAACAGTGGGAATGGTAGGTGGAATTTATAATCTCTGAGTGTCTGCAGATAGAGGATGGAGAAGGATGAATGGAGCAGGAGGTTGCTATTGTAGACTGCATCAGGGTAGAGGGGAGTTCAAGAAGGCACAGAGGCTGGGACAGATCCTGTAACACCCAGAGAGTAGCCTCTGAAAGAGAAGGAAGTTCACCAAAATAAAAAGCTCTAGAAATGAATGTTTCCTTCTTCAAAATTTTGCTTTAGTATAAGCCTGTTTCCTGGGCTGCAGAACTAGAGTAATTTCATGGCATTGTACTCTGGCCATTAATGCACTGGAAGTTTGTTCGAGAACCTGTAGGTGAAAGTCGTATAACCTCATTACACCCTATCATGCCTCATAAGGTACTTCTTTTAGGGCCGTCAATAAGTGAATTTCTATATAAAATGGACTCATTTTTCTTCAGACTGAGTATGCAATTATCTCATCTACCTTGACTAAACTATTTATTCAGGCACCTAACCAGCTGAATAAACAAAATCACTGCATTAATATTCTTAATTCTGCCAGCAAAGTGCACCACGGTTTGGTTACTGCTCACAACTTCTCCCTCATTTCGTACTACTCCCCCACTCTCCTTGCCTTCCTACTACTCTTTCTTTGAGTTACTCAAGTCCCCAAGATTTCCTCTGGACACAGGACTTTCGTGTATGTTCTCAATCTAACCTGAAATGTCCCTTCCCTACACAGTCCTCTTCACTCTCCCAGGCTAGGTCACATTCCTCTGTTAGAAATATTTGTGGCTTCGGGTACCTTTCACATAGTTCATAGGACAGCTAAGTTCTTAACACATTGTTGGGTGATGACTTGATTAATGTCCATCTTTCCCACTAGAATTGAAGTTCTTTGAAAAGATGGACTGTATCTATTTTTTTGCTCATTTTTGTATCCCAGTATCTACAAGGTACTTAGTAAATGTATAATAAATGAAGTGAGAATTTAAATTTCACTTGTGAACCCAGTTATTTTACTACTCCATAGATACAGTTTTCTGTAACATTGTTATCCCTGTTCCCTAAACCCTCTAATATACCAAAAAAAAAAAAAATCCAAATACATGTGAAAAGACTTCTAAGCATAAATAGTTGAAAACAGGGCTTTGCTTGTTACATAATTTCCTATCTAGCCAAATATTAATTTTTGTATTTTCCACAATAAAGAGGGTATGTTGACAGTTTTTTTAAGGATAGAGTACCTTCCTCCATGTGGTTTTGGAAAACTTAAATACAATTTAAGTACCAATATTTGTCTGGTTCCTGGGAAGAATATACACAGAAATGTCTGAAACATCCTCAAAGCCTGGTACATTTCAATAGAGGGAGCATAATGCTTTTACTACTCTACTTTGTTGTACAGAGTTTTCTCAGTAGAGTGAACACTAAATCAGTTATCCAGCAAGTTCATATTAAAGGCAAGATGTTCAAAGAATTATTCCACAAGACTTCTTATGCCTAGATCTTCAAGGAATGCCTGCATGGTTTAGTGATACTAAACTATAAATAATTCTGAAAGAGAGAGAGAAGTTTGATGGCTTAATAAGAAAGGGGTCAGTTCACTCTGGACCCTGAGGTTGCGAATGCAGAGATACTGTTTGTAAAGATAAGGCTTTTTTCTCCTTCCATAGTCAATTTTCTGAATTTCTTAGAAAGAATCTGCTTTGACTTTCTTACTACTTTCCTGAGTATACCCATAAACCAAAAGATAGGCGATGTTTGAGTACAGCTGCCTAGAAAACAGCATACATGGTCAATGTGTTCACCTCCCCACCTCACCCTCACGAGCCACATCCAGTCAAGAAGTGACTGTCAGTTCTGCCACAGGAGTGTCTTGACTGTTACGTCTTCTACCTCTCCATTCTAGGAATGTCCATGTTCAGCACCAACAACCTACTAAGCATTCTCTCACTTTGGGGTTTGGCCCCCACCCACCCGACAGTCCCTCCCTCTCACTATTGACATGGTGGTTCTTCTGAAATACAAATCTGACCACTCTATCATTTAAAAACCTTTAAATGACCCATAGCAACAACAACAACAACAAATTAATATAAAAATTGTAATATATGCCAGTACCATTCAAAGTACTTTACATATATTAAGTCATGACTGTGTCCTGAGACAGTAAATCTAGAAACTGTTAGTAGTCATCACTTTTCTATAATAATAAAGTTGATGTTGGGTGAGTACCTGTTTTGACCAGGCACTGTTCTCAGCACACACCTGACAATCCTGACAATATTAACTCATCTAATCCTAACAGCACTATGAATAACGACTTTTTTTTTTTAAATTGTGGAAACTAAATTGTGAATCATTAACAAAAGGTTAAGCATCTTGCCCAAGGTAACATGGCTAATGAGTGGAGACACAGCATTCAAACCCAGACAGACTAGCTCCAGAGTCCATGTTCTGAAGCCCTGCTCCTGCTGCCTTTCCAGAGAAGCTCCCTGATTTTAGTGCCTAATTCGCCAACTTATCCGGCTTTCCTTCACCAACCTCAGTTTCCATTGGCATTGCATTCTTCTGACTTCTATCACACTGAACTACACAGACACTCTTGTAAATGAATCCTTCTCCTGGACCACGTTGGTTCACTCAAGCTCTTCATTGCTTCTGTAAAACATTTGTCTGAGGTTATGACCCAGCATGTTCACAGCTGAAAGGTTACACACTAGTAATACTATGTACTCTTGTTCCCACCTGCTAAAACGGACAGCCTAAAAAAAAATCAGCTGTAGTTATTTCCAAACATATTTATGCTAGTTTTGCCTATTATGGTCCACATTTACTTTAATTATTATATGAATTGATGAAATATGAATAAGAAAGAGTCAAGTGTCTTGAAAGACTAATGTACAATGAGTTTTCTTTTTTAAAACAGAGGTCACATATGATCAGACAACTGTAAATGCCTGGGAAAAATTTGTGAAAGTCTAGAATGCTTCTTTATTCAGATTTTGAAATATGATTTTTAAGTTTTTACTCCAATGTAAAGAAGCTTAACTGGGAATTCTAAACACTGTTATATGAATATGGTTTAGAAAAGATTTACCAGAGCTTCAAATTTTGAGCGTCTACTCAAAGAGAATGACTTCTTATCTCAAGAAATTGAATTAGTTGAGCATTATATGCTTCGTAATACAATGATATGATTAAGAAATGAATGTATGAGGGGTGCCTGGGTGACTCAGTTGGTCTGCCTTTTGATTTTGGCTGAGGTCATGATCTCAGGGTTGTGACATCAAGCCCTGGGTGTGGCTCTGCACTGGGTGTAGAGCCTGCTTAAGATTCTCTCTCTCACTCTCCCTCTGCCCCTCCTGTACTTGCAGTCACTCTCTCTCTCTAAAGAAAAAGAAATATGAATTTATAATTTCTTTTAGTATAGTTCCATCCCTTGCCAACTTAAAAAATATCACTCTGACAAATATCAATCTGGATTGTGTTGGATGCGAGGATATCTGTCTTTGAAATATGGTACCATACTTAGTGTCACACCCACATGCTAGCCAAAGCACAGAACTTAGGGTTCTTCCAGTATTTACCTATGAGGCACTTTCTGATGTCTCATTTTCTGCCTTTGAACGTGCTTCCCTTTTGCCTGAAATGCCTTTTCCTAACCTTTTTTTTGCTAACTGATTCATCTGTTAGTTTTAGATATTACCAAGTCTGCAATATCTTTCCTTCCTTTCAAGATTGGCTGTATATTTCTCTAAATGTCTATTAGAAGCAACTACCGAGACAAAATGTATTGTAATTAAAAATTTGGAGGAAATGAATGTATTCAGCCTTTTCTACCCTTTTTTTTTCTCTTATGGGGAAGACATGATAGGATGTTTTTTAAAAATAGAATGAAAAGTAATAAACCTTTCTAATCCTAGTTTCCCATCCAAAATAAATTTACAGGGTAATCACATACTTGGCCATGACTTAAAGATTAATAATATTACAGTGCTGAGGATAGAACCCATATGACAAAGGAATCATACGAAATTTTGATTTGAGAATACCAAGCTCCAAAACTTGATTTTTTTTTTTTAAAGTATCGTGATCATTCTGATTATTTGTGAAAGGGAAAGCTTTTAGTAATAGTTATGCAACTTCAAAGCAGGTTACAAAATTTGGTATATAACTAGCAGTAAACAACAAAGTAGGGTTCAGGTGGATGTAGTGGTTTCCATGGTAAGCCTGTTTCATCTAATCAAAGTGATACTTTGTAATCATGAAGAGGATATAATTATAAGCATTTATTATCTAAGTGGGATGATTTTTGATAAGGGTAAAACAGGATTGCTTTTATTAGAATGAGAAGAAATCCAATCAGAAGGTATAAAGATTATGTTAATTATGTGGTTCTGGTGCTTAAGAGAGAACATATGCTTCTCTTGGACTCACTTTCACTGGCGAATAGCCATTTAACCTAAGATGCACTAGAGCTGTGAAGCTGCAGTACTTAAATGTTGTGCTTGCCTAGTGATCTGTCTATATAGCAAGCCCCCAAAACAAGCGGGTAAGATGAATGCAGTTACATCTCAATAAGAACCATTACCCCAAGGGTGAAGTGGCCACACACCATGTACACCAAAATATTATCTCTATAATCAATAGGAGCTTGGTATGTGTAGGAAGCAAGGGCTCTACTATGGTAGAGATTCATGGATTTGAATATATCTGGAAGTGGAAGAACAGTTTTCAGTGACAGCTCAGCATTCAACTGCGTCCATTTTGCTCTGGGCTGCTAGTCCTATGAAGATAATTATGTATGACAAGATCTTGTCACTTTTTATTAACACCTTTCAAATGTTCCCCCTTTGCCTCCAACATAGGGTAGATACTTCATAGATTGATATTTAAGTTTCTCTACAGTAAGTCCATCCCCAGCTTATAATGTACATTTGCTAACTTCCACTAAACTGCATTCCAGCCTAACCCAGGGAATTCAGGGTTTTTCTAACATGAATCCTTGATATATTTTATCATCTGCATATTTCTGGTCACATTTTGTACCACTCATGCCCATATTTATATTTTTCTGATTTCTAGAACAGGATCAACTCAGTCACAATTAATCATTATTTTTAAGATTTTATTTATTTATTCATGAGAGACACACAGAGAGTGAGGCAGAGACACAGGCAGAGGGAGAAGCGGGCTCCATGCAGGGAGCCCCACGTGGGACTTGATCCTCGGTCTCCAGGATCACACCCTGGGCTAAAGGCAGCCCTAAACCGCTAAGCCACCAGGCTGCCCCAGAATTAATCTTTTTTTAAAGGAAGATATCATAGTCATTAAGTGCACAGGCTTTGTGGGTTCATATCCTTTGCTATTTTCTTGGTTTGACAAAGCCTAAATTATTGTCATTTACTATACTACCTGGTCCACGATAAGTACTCAGTAAATAGTACTCGATTATCATTATCACTTTATCTCACATCCATCTTTTATGACATTCTGCTTTGTGTTTTAACTTCTATGTACATCATCTTTTGCTCTATATTATGTTTCTTGAGGTCAGAGGCTTTACCATCCTTTAACTTTTTAATCTTCCTGAATACACTTTGTTCAAATTAGTCTACAATGCCCATGAAATTAATCCATTCAGATAGTGCTGATGCCAGTGATCTAATTCTATCCTTTATATAATATTTTGAATTATTTTAGTTTTGATCATAAGTTAATTTCATTTCTATTAACTATAAGCCATCGATTTTTTCCCCTATCTGGTATATTGTGGGAATTTTCTATCTAAAAATCTAAGACAAAATGCTCTTCCCTTATAAAGATGTCAAATGATAGCCTCCTTAAATAAGTATCTAATACTCAATACCTATACTTAGGTTTGGTTCAAATTCTCTTAAAAATTAATTTGTAAATGAAGCTTCCAGCAATGTGGATGAAATGCCCATGAGGAAGACTATAGAGAGAAGCTTTCAAATTTGGTACTCACCATTTTGATTTTTAAAGATCAATTAACACAAACTAAGGCAATTTACTTTTAACAAAGTAACCTCTCCAAGTCTCAAATTTCTTATCTGTAAAGTGACTGTATTGTCTGAAGATATAAACTCCTTTTAAATTCAAGATACTATATGATGCTAATGTCAAAAATGAGAAAAAGAATAACCTTATTTTTTAATAGTATTATAAAGAGGACTACTACCAAACTTCGCACTGTCCATTTAGTTAATATATGTTTACCAAGGACCTATTGAGAATATAGACAGAAACTATTTTAAGAATTAATAAGACAGTGTTGAACAAGATATTTAAAGTCTCTGCCTCCATGGAATTTACAGTGAAGTCCAGAAGATAGATAAAAATCAAGTATACCGTGAGATAGATTTTAAAACCAGGGAACAGATAGTGCTGTGAAGAAAGGTATGCTAAGGGGTAGAGGGTGACAAGAGGAGTTATTTTAGATAGAATATTTAAATGGGAACACAGAATGCAAAGAGCATTCCATGCAGAGGATAGCCATGTACGGAAAAGGGCCAGAGTCAAGAGGACTCATGGTATATTGAAAGAACATGGAAGAGGCTAGTGTGATGGGGTATAATGAACAAGAGGAGTTGAGACTGAAGGTGTTGTGAGGAAACAGATCCTGTAAAGCAGTGATTCCTGGAGGGGGCAATTTTGTGCCCCCACAGCCACCCTGGAGATATTTAGCAATGCTTGGTGACATTTTTGGTTGTCAAACTGTGGAAGGGATGCTATTGACATCTAGTGAGTGGGAGCCAGGGATGTTAATAAACATTCTAATTCATGACTAAGAATTTTTCTGGCTCATCCTATCTAGAGTGCCAAGCCTGGGAATCTTGGATGTAAGGGCTTGTTGGTTCACAGTAAGCAATTTGGATTTTATTCCGTGTGATGAGAAGCCATTGGAAACTTTTCGACAGGGCAGGAGTATGACACAATTAGGTTTGTTTGGCGAATGACGTGGAAAACAGATATATAAACACCAGTGAGAAAGTAACTACAGGAGTCCAGGTAGGAGATGCTGGTGGCTTGGGCTGAGTGGTATAGTTCAGGAAGAAGAAAGTAGTTGTTGGATTTCAGGTATAAATAAGAGTGAATCCAATTTTTTTTTTCTTTTAAGCTATGGGTTTTCTCTGTGGTTTCAAGTTTTACACAGTGATTTATATTATTTAAAAATGTACTTTAAGAGAACAGTAATTTGTCTATATAGAAGACTATCTAGAAGATGTGACTTATGGAGGACTGACTTTTCAATTTTTATGGCACACAATATAAGAAATCACATCTTTTCAAAATTCACTTTTTGCACATGCATCTGATTTCTTACAAGCAAGAGGGTCCCCATACAAACTCAGTGGATATAGTAGCCTATTTTATGCTGTATAATATTATTTTGGGTTACATTAGAAGTTTAATAAGAGCTCATCTAAAGTGAATTCCTGTTCTTCCTATCTGAATTGAACATCCCCTGAATTTTGTCTTCCAAAATGGAAAAGTCAGGCTTATGCTCGAGAGCACATTCCTTGGAAGCTGAGAGGATTGCTCTCTGCTTACTTGGGGTTTAGGTCATTGATGGCAAATATTCAAAGATAAGTATGAAACAAAATATCCTAGGAAGCTTTAGATAAGCTTTATGTTTATAACAAAACAATATGGCATGCAGGCATTCTGATCCATAATTTCATTCATGCTCTGTAGCCCAGAGTCTTCATTGGTCAGGATTGTGTCACCACATCATAGTCCTATGTAAGAGGAAGAAAAACATCTTTTCTGACTTTCAAGCAATTCAGTTACATATTTACATGGTATTCTGGTATTCTAGACATTATGGTTTTATAATAAATTCGTGTAGGCTGGAACAAGTAGGGCTTGAATTAGCAAGAGCTCCTATTTGGTACTTACTAAAACCAATTTTATTCACATTTACATTTTATGAAGAGTAATCTGTAGTTGTTGGATGTGTAATCTAGTATAGTGACTTTTACGAAGTCATTATATTCTCTCTGTATAATACTATTTGTTTGAATGAAATTGTTAAAGATATATTAAGGAATATTCAGTTGGAAGAAATGATTGATGATTAAACGAATCCCTGCTGACACTAATTAGGTAGCTCTACTATTTTGCAATATTGGTCATGTAAAAAGAAGGATCTCAATTCAAATTTAACCAAATTCCAATTGCTTCTTGTGATGTGGTTGTATTTAGAAATGTTATTGGTGTGTAATTAAAACTTTAAATGGTGATTTAAAAATTAATTACTAGTAATCAATTGCTAGTGATTTAAAAATTAATTACTAGTAATTTAAAGATTAATTACTAATAATGAACCCAAAGGCTCATTAATTTTGTTTGTAGAAAATAAAGAAAATAGCATACATTCCTATTAATATTAAAAGGAATATTCAGTTTGCAAAACTGAGATCAAAGCAAACAGATGGAAAATTGTTCATATTTCCTCCAATATCTAAGCATTATTGGACCTTACATTAAAAAGCACTGAGATGTGCTTTTCCCCCTGTATAAATATAAAGTAGGAAAAACCTACTAACATAAATGATGAATGATACAGATACCCAGGAAATTATTTTGAGAGAGGACTTTGTAAACAAGTACAATACCATTTATAATAAATATTGATTTTTTTAAAAAATAAAATTATGTATTACAAGCCCACTATTTTATTTAAATTGTTTTGCTAGAAAGCTTTGCATGGAATAATGATATGAGTCACTTTTTTTATTCCTGATAAGATCCAGTTTAACAGTAACTATACTGATTATGGTGCTTAAACCTTTGATATTTCATGTTTTTATCATTTTTAGCAAAAACTCATTCTGAATATATGCAAGTTAGATACATTCTTTTCTTTGCTATGTGGAATTATCTTTTCTATATTCAGATAGTTTGTATAATGTTTATAATTATGCTATAACTCAATAATACATTTACCTACATAAAAACTTTTGACTTAATCGTATCTGAAATAACTTAATATGGGATGTATTATTATTATTTTTTTTTTTAAAGATTTTATTTATTTATTCATGATAGAGAGAGAGAGAGAGGCAGAGACACAGGCAGAGGGAGAAGCAGGCTCCATGCAGGAAGCCTGACATGGGATTCGATCCCAGGTCTCCAGGATCGCGCCCTGGGCCAAAGGCAGGAGCTAAACCGCTGCGCCACCCAGGGATCCCTATGCGATGTATTATAATAGCATTTAGAATAGGAGAAGAATAAGAAATTAAGGAGAATTAGAGAATAATTAATAATAGTATCTTTAGAATGAAATGATTTTTTTATTTTTTATTTTTTTTAATTTTTAAATTCTATTTATTTATTCATGAGAGACACAGAGAGAGAGAGAGAGAGGCAGAGACAGAAGCAGAGACAGAGGCAGAGGGAGAAGCAGGCTCCATGCAGGGAGCCTGACGTGGGACTCCATCACGGGTCTCCAAGATCACACCCCAGGCTGCAGGCGACGCTAAACCGCTGCACCACCGGGGCTGCCCTGAAATGATTTTTTTGAAGGATTTTATTTGTTTATTCATGAGAGACACACAGAGAGAAGCAGAGACATAGGCAGAGGGAGGAGCCTGATGCAGAACTCAATCCCAGGATCACGACCTGAGATGAAGGCAGATGCTCAACCACTGAACCACCCACGTGCCCCTAGAATGAAATAATTTAAATATACTTAATTTTCCATACTATTGTAATGACTGGAAATCTTCATTATAAAGTGGCTTATAAAATATCTCCTTAATTTACGATGCTATATCTTCAGGAAATAATGCACTAAGGAAAAGAGATTTTTTTTTTTTTTTTGTAAGAGAATGGGATTTGAATTAATGTTATCTTCTTTACCTGTTAGCTTTCTCCTATCCCTTCCTCATAGCTTGATCCAGATATTCATAATACCTTTCCTGGCTGTTGTAGACTAAAATAAAATACCATCTTTGAACACCTATGTGGTTAGCAACATTTGATATTTATTTATTCCTCAGTTCAGTCAATTATATTTCTTGCCGATGCTTCCAACTTGTTAAATTTCATCTATGGTAGTTTAGACTGTCATATATATTTTACAGACTTCAGTTGCTTATGTTCAAATCATGATATAAGTTATAATCTTGGTAGTAGGGACAAGATTTTATTCCTTTCTGTGCTCACATGCACACTAGTTATACTGTTTCACATAGTAGTCACTCAATAAAAGTGTGTTTATAACAGGAAATAAAAAGCAGAGTCCACATTCTCACAGAATTCTTAAGCTTACCCTCATAAACTAACCCTAACTCACAGAATAACACAGCATAAACTGCCACCTCATTCATTGCTGGATTAATCAATACAGCCTAAATATTATATATGTGGCCTGATTTAGAATCTAATGTTTAATGTTGATATTTTTTTCAAATTTTCACTAATGACTACAGCGATTTTTATGGCTAGCTATAGATATTATTAAGATACACATTTAACAGGAGAAAACATTCTTTTAAGGAAATTGTCACATCTATGCTCCTATAATCCAAATTTAGAAAAAAAAATGTACATCAGAAATATTCACTATAAAAAATCTTAGTTGTACTAAGAGTATTCATATTAAACTTACAAAATTAATTCCATGACTTTATTGTAAGATGTATAAACCTTACTTCTTGTTTAAATGAACTAAATAGATTTGCTCTAATCACCTAGCAACAATCTGCAGTCTATTTAGAAGATGACATTTCATTTTTTTCCAGTGAAAATATGTTAAGGACCTATTCTTTGGAATCTCAAATAGTTATGATCCATGGTGCAATGGAAAGGAAATTATGGAATCTGCTGTATACAGTCTTTGTCCTGCCACTAACTAACTAGGTGACTTCACCTAAATGCTTTTGGCCTCTGCTTTATGTATACAAAGATGAATTTTATTTGATCATCGCTGGTGTCTTTCCAACTGTGATCTTAGGAAATGTCCTCACTTATAGGTAGCTCAGATGATCCAACTTCCTAGAAATAGTATCACCTAATTTGCTTAAATTCACCCTCTTTTAATTGTATACATTTATTTTTTTTTAATTTTTTTTCTTTATTTATTTATGATAGTCACACAGAGAGAGAGAAAGAGAGGCAGAGACACAGGCAGAGGGAGAAGCAGGCTCCATGCACTGGGAGCCTGACGTGGGATTCGATCCCGGGTCTCCAGGATCGCGCCCTGGGCCAAAGGCAGGCGCCAAACCACTGCACCACTCAGGGATCCCCTGTATACATTTATTTTTTTAATTACATGCTTTTCTAATTCAATATAAGCTCCAAAGAAAAGAGTATTGAGTCTTTATACCTTAGCATTTTTATACTATGCAAATATAACAATTGGTAACATTTAAAGTTAGAGGAGAGAATGGGTCTATTGAGCAGCAGAAAAGCTTACCATGTTTATAGCAGAGGTCTTTGGGCTTTTTAGAATGTTGGCGCTGACCATGGGTTTTGATGTACAAAATTTAACTTTATTCGTTAAACAGTTTTAAGCTCACTTCCCTTCTTAAAATCTTTCTATAGGATCAAATAAGCAACAATGGCTTCATGATTAGGTCCCATAAACATTTTAATCATGTCTCAGAGACCTGATCTTATTTTGTCTGGGTACTAATGAAGCTATTATTTTCCTGATTTATCATTTTATTATGATCATCAAATTCTCTGTATCTTTTTGTTTTATGTGTCTTTCTTATGACATCATGTAGCTAGAATTTTTACATAATTGGACAGTAATTTTTTTCAATTAACTATAATAGTTCATCTACTTTTATTATGATTAGTGATGTATTTAAATAACCATCTTATTTTGTGCTTTCTATTGATCCTGCTTTTTCTACTTAATTTTCTTAAAGATTTTTAAAATTATTTGAGAGAGAGAGAGTGAGCGAGAGAGAGAGAGAGAGAGAGAGCCCAAGTGGGGTGAGGGGCAGAGGAAGAAGCAAGGACCCTGATGCAGGGCTCAATCTTGGAACTCCAAGGTCTTTACCTAAGACAATGCTTAACCAAGTGAACCACCCAGGCGCCCCTCTACTTTTTAATTTTCTGCATTCTTTTGCATTGACTGAGATTTTTTTAAGGTTTTATTTATTTTAGAGAGAGCCAGCACACACGTAAGTTGGAGCTGAAACCAAGAGTTTGATGAAGCTTAACCAATTGAGCAACCCAGGCAGGCCTGCATTAACTGAGATTTTTAAATTCTATTTTCCGTCTACTGGCTGGGGAGTTGTAGATTACATTTCCATTATTATTCCTAAAAAAATATTTAAATATATACCAAAGTCCAAAGATAATAAATATCTCTACTCTTTACTAGAAAAATTAAAAAACCTTAAAATTTATTTTCAATCACTTTCCTCCTTTTCTGCATGTTATTTTATTAAGTTATCATGTGGTAGAGTGAGAGAGGGATGGAGAGTGCGGGAAGAAGAGAGAGATCATGCAAGCTTTCTCTGATCTCTTGTTATAAGGGTACAAATCCTCTCATGAGAGCCCTACCCTTCCACCTGGGAGATAGTGCTTCAGGATATGAATTCTGAGGAGATATAACTCAGTCCATAGCACAAGGTAATTCAATTAAGAATGAATAATCTTTTTTTTAAAATGGGCTAGAAAATTTGGATATCCATATGCGAGAAGAAGAAGAAGAAGAAGAAGAAGAAAGAAACATGTACTTTCTTTTGTACCATATTAAAAAAAAAAGCCTAAAACTAGAAAGGTAGAAGAAAAAAATAGAAAAAGCTTTGTGACTTTGGATTACGCAAAGATTTCTTATGGCATAAAAAACAGATATTATAAAAGAAAAAAATTGCTAGTCTTCATGAAAATTTAAAAACATTCTTGTTCTTTGAAGATAAACTGTTAAGAAAATGAAAAAAAGCATGCCGCAGATTAGGAGAAAATATTTGCAAAAACATACATCTGGTAAGAGTTCTATCCAGTATGAAGAAGTTATACAACTTGATAATAAGAAGACAAACCACTGAATTTAATTGCTAAAAGCTTTAATAGTTCACCAAAGAAGAAAGCAAATAACAAATACGTACTCAGAAATATTAGTCATTAGGGAAAAGACAGGTTAGCATTCAGTTACCATATTTCACTTATAGAAACTTGCCCACACAAATACATATACTGATATATTCATAGCTGCTTAGTTGATAATGGCCCCAAACTGGAAACAACCCATGTGTCCATGAACTATTACTTGACAAACCAACTGTTTATCTATATGATATATTATTAAGAAAAAAATGATAGCAAATTTCTAGTACATGCTACATCATAAATTGATCTCAAAAACATTAGACTAATTTAAACACACCAAGAATAGAAGAATGCATGTTGAATGATACAATCTGAAGGAAAGTCTAGGAAGGCAAAACTGTAGTGATAGGAGCAGCTCAGCCCAGTTACCTAGAACCAAGGATGTGAGTGAGGACAGATGTGCCTCCTGAGGGGTGTGAAAAAACTTTGTTGGATCATTAAAGTGTTTTTTTTTTTAAGATTTTTAATTTATTTATTCATAGATACACACACAGAGAGAGAGAGAGAGGCAGAGACACAGGCAGAGGAAGAAGCAGGCTCCTGCAGGAAGCCCAACGTGGGACTCCATCCAGGGTCTCCAGGATCAGGCCCTGGGCTGCAGGCGGTGCTAAACCGCTGAGCCACCAGGGCTGCCCTAAAGTGTTTTATATCTTGATCTAGTTATATGATTGTATAGATTGTTAAAATTCATTGATTGTATACTTAAAAACAACTGGGTTATATTTCATGTAAATTATACCCTTGTATGGGAACTCTACTGTTAGTTTAAAGATAATCTACCTTTTTTTTTTTTCCTCTGGCAGCTTCTCAAAAAATAGTGGAGACAAGAGGGTCTTTAGGGCTCTACAGATTCATTACATTGTATCAAGATGTGATTTCCTCATATTGATCTTCCTTGTGTTTGGTTCACTTTGCACACTCAGAATTCTTGATTTCATCAATTCTGAAAAGTTCTCTACCATTATCTCTTCAAATATTGCCTTCCCTTGTTTTCTTTTATTCTCTTCCTTTGAGACTCGGATTATACTTACGTATGTTACATTTGTTAGTAATGTCCTCCATGTCTCTTAGCACCTCTTATACTTTCCTTTTATTTCTTTACCCCTCCATTCTAAATTCTAAATAGCTTTTTCTTTAGCATTTAGTAATCTGCTTTTTTGTCCACCTATTTAATTATATACAGTTGAACCCTGAATAATGTGGATTTGACCTGGGTGGGTCCATTTATAATGTGGATTTCTTTTGACAAACATAGTGCACTACTATTAATATATCTTTTCTTCATTATGATTTTCTTGATAGCATTTTCTTTTCTCCAGCTTACTCTGTTGTAGGAATACAGTATAGAACACACATAACATAAAAATATGTGTGAATTGACTGCTTATGTTATCATTAAGGTTTCTGGTCAACAGTGGGTTATTAGTAGTTAAGTTTTGGGAGAGTCAAAATTTTTATGAGGATTTTCTACTGCACTGGGGGGGGGAGTCAACACCCAACTCCCACATTATTCAAGGGTCCACTGCATTTTAGAATTTAGAAGTTCTGGGATCCCTGGATGGTTCAGTAGTTTAACGCCTGCCTTTGACCCAGGGTGTGATCCTGGCATTCCAGGATCGAGTCCCGCATTGGGCTCCCTACATGGAGCCTGCTTCTCCTTCTGCCTGCATCTCTGCTTTTCTCTCTTGTGTCTCTCATGAATAGATAAATAAAATCTTTAAAAAATAAAATAAAAAATAAAATAAAATTAGAAGTTCTATTTGATTTTTTTCGAGTGGCCTTTAAAAATAGGGTAGTGTTTCTTGTTCATTTTTAAAAGTTCCCTTTTTAATTTAAAAAAATATGTAAATATGTATAATTTATAATCTGTGTTTGATAAATACAGTATTTTAAGTCTCTGAGGATCTAATTCTGCTGTATATTATTTGCCTTGACTCATTAATATTGCTGTTTCCTTGTGGGTTCTGTTATTTTGGATTATGAGTTCTTACCAACTGGTACTTACATATAGAAAGCCTGAAAATTCTGAAATGAGTGATTTTTCTTAAAGAGACTCATATTTCCTTCTGCCAGATTCCTGGAGACCAATTAAAGTTAATTCTTAATTTTCTTAGACCACACAGGCAGTGTGAATTTGAACCACCATCTCACCTACAGGCAGGATGTGGATTCCCCCAGGAGAATTATTGTCTCTTCTAGATGCCAACCCTTGAGAGACAAGTGTCCTTCTTGTTTTCCTTTCCTGATGGTAGATTATTTCTTTCTAGTCTAGTCTATCAGTGATGATGATGGTGAAAGAGATCTAGTTCAAAAACCTGATCTAGCCGAGTCCTGAACTCTTGACATCTAGTTCCTTCAGGACAATGAAATCCCAGGGGTCTAGCACCTAGGGAGTAGTAAACATATTCATGGAAGCCCCTACTTTGCATAATGAGAATCAATGCAATTGTTTGAAAAATATTATTTGAAAAAATAAAAATACTACAATAAATCATGAATTATTAATACTAGTTACCTAAGTTACGAATGTGTGTATATGTGTGTGTGTGTATTTGGGACATACTTTGAGTATGAATTTGTTTCCTTCTTGTGGTAGTCAAGGATTATATCGATAATTTTGTATTCAACTGATGACCTCAAAAAACTGAATTTTTAAAAAAATGTTTTCAAGGTCAAATCACATTGGAGGCAATCATTCTTCATTCCATTTAAAAGATCTAGTAACTTGTCATGGTAAAGCTAGTACTAAAAAATGCCTCTTTGTAGACAGGTAGTTAAAATACCATACAGAACTCATTTTTGACTGTCAAACCAAAATTATTTGCAAGCCATAGATACATACAACCTTGTATGCTGACACCTCACTTAACTGTTAAATCACCTGAAAGATTATCTTGTCTTTCTTTTATGTGAATTCGGAAGCACAAAGCTATTTAAAATTCCTTCTCCAGAGGACTTCTATTAGGAGTCTTATATTTCTTTGGCAGTCCTAAAAGGAACCAGCTCGATATTTTAACATCATATTTTTTGAAGCTACTTTGGGTTATTTTTTTAAAAGTTAGATTGAAACCTAAGAAATATGCACTATGCAAATGGAATGAATTTTATTAGAATTCTGTAGCTCAAAGTGTTCTTTCACACCTGTCTGGTATCACAGTAAACCACTCCTATTAGCGCTGTGACATTCAAAAATGCAAGTGATTAGTAAGTGAAAATACAATCTATTTGTGTTTTCACCTACTACTTCCTGCATATTTAAATGTGCACAAACGGATAGGTTGTGTTTTCACATAGAAGTTTTAGAGTATCCCAGAAGGACATACAAATAAAAGGGAAAAAAAAAGATTTATTGTACCATAAAAAATAGTCTATAGTCACAGTGCAACTGTGAGGAAAAGAAATTATTGAAGCGTAGCTCAGGTAATTTTAAGAGACTGATGCTAATAGATAGTGGAGGCTGAATACATTCTGAATTATGAAAAGAAAGGAAATAGTGGACCAAGGAAGACAATAGCAATAATAACTACCACTTATTGGATTCTTACCATATATCAGAATGGTACTGAGTCTTAAAAACAGTCTCAAGTATACCAGAATCCATTTATCAAGTGTTTAATACATACCACTTGATTCATGGAACAACTTTTTGAGTTAGGTACCATTATTTGCTCCATTGTTCAAGTGAGAACACTGACAGAGTTGCATCAACTTTCCCAAGGTTACATGAACTTGAAAGCATTCAGTCAGCTAGAAAAGCCAAAATAGGCTGATTGCAGAGACTACGCTCTCTATTAACTTCTCCATTATATTCTCATTTAACTATTGACCTTCATCTCAACCCAGTTGGGACATGTTTTATTCACTCTATTTCAAAAATAGGCAGATGGAAGTAGAAACTAAGTGACTTGCACAGGATTACTTATGAGTCCTAGTAGCAAGTGTAGAACTAGTTTAGTCTGGTTCCAGACTCTGAACTTTCTACTCTATTATTCTGCCTTTGTTGCAGTGTTTTTTTATTCTTCAGTTATTCAGTCATTTGGTCGTTTATTTAACACATATTTGTTGAACACTTTGTACAATGCTTTCCTTTGGGCTCTGGAGATACAAAGAAAGGGAAGAATAAAGACAAAGTTCCGAAGTTTACATTCTAGTGGAGAGGGAGATGGGCAATAAACAAAAAAACCAATACATGAATGTCAAGTGCTGGTAGCTGCAATGAAGAAAAATAAGGCATTGTAAGAGGCTAGACAATGATGGGAAGATGGGTGTATTCAAATCTGCTAGATAAGGTGGTCAATGCAAGGGAATATGCAACTGTCACTGGTAATTTTACGATACTGTCATTTTCTATCACAAGTATCTTGACTCCCTGGTTCATATGACATTGAAACTGAATCTGAGTTTCATAACATTCTGGTTTCCAAAAGAATATGCTTGACTTCACATCTACCATCTCATTGCAGAAATGATTTTATGCTCGTTTTAATTCATAATTTTTCTTGAAGAGACAAAATGAGTAATTGTTTTCTTTCTAACTATCCAAAATAGCTTAATAAGGTGAACAAACATTTGCACTTTTTTAGGAAAGTGTGCCTTGCCAACAATTAAATAAAAGGGTCTTCTCCTATCATTAACACTTGATGTGGGATATTAGTTCTTAGAGGCAATCTCATGATAAAAGCAGTAGTGATGTCAAGAACTAATTGACAGATTTTAATTGAAGAACACTTATATTACAGAGTATATGACGGTGAGATGTGTTCAGCTTGTTTTTTTTTTGCTTTTCTTTAAAAAGCTGAAACTCTTCTTGCCAGTAGTAATTAAAAATAAACAGCAGTCATTAACTTACTGTGGGCTTCTAATGGCCACAACATTGCTTCCTTGCATGAATGATTTACTGATCTCAAGCAAAGTAATTCAACACTGAAGTTATCTTGAAAATTAAAAACCATTCTAGATAATGAATAGTTTCAATTTCTATAGCACCAATTTATGCATAGTCTTTTTTTTTATGTATTCTTCTGCACACATACAATGTGCTAACTAACAAAAATGGCCTGAAAGGGACTCTACATCAAAGAATAGCTCACAAAGCTCAGTTTCTGTGCTTAACTCTGTACACTTAGGGGTGAGATTTACTCATTCATTCATTCATTCAACCAATATTTATTGATAGGTTTCTTTAGGCTGGGCATTTTCCCAGATGCTTTGGGGAGTAAAAGAAGAAGAAAAAATAGTCTCTGTCTTCAAAATAATTTATTATTATAGAATCAGGTAATATTTTATTGTAATCTTGTTTGTTTTATTAAATTGGTTATGTCATAATTTATTTAACCATTGCCATGTTGTAGAATATTTAGAAAATACATATATGATATAAAAAGCTTATGTATTTCTTTTAAAAAGCTTGTGTTGCAGATATGAGGGAGATCTCGCTGCGGTATCTGTCACCCCATTGATCACCGGGGTTGATTCAGCTGATCTGGCTGGCTAGGCGGGTGTCCCTTCTCATCACTGCTCCCTGAGCATCCCTCCTGACACGTGCTCTGTAGAAGAGAGGGACCTTTCCCAATAGGGAAGGACTTTTCTTCAGTCAAGAGTACAGGAGTAGCTGCATTCCCCTGCTAAAACCTCCAAATGAGCTGTCCAGGTCCATTTGTAGAAAGTAATGTAGTCAAGCTCCAGATATCCAAATGAGGCACTACATGTGGCAGTTTGCCCTTCTTAAAAAAAAAAAAAAGAAAAGAAAAGAAAGAAAGAAAGAAAGAAAGCTTGTGTTGAATACTCCTGATAATAAATAGTTATTCGTATTTCTGATTATTTCTTTGGAATGGATTTCTACAGAACAGTGTAATAACTAGATCAAAGGCATGTACATTTTAGTCTCTTAACAAATTTAATGAAAATAAGCCCCAAATTGCAAAAAGGGGAAAAAATTTATATTGCCACCAATACTGTATGAGAGAGCCTTTCCTTATTCCTTTTCCATGTTAGCCTTAAGAATATAGAATGTTCCTGGGGAGCCTGGGTGGCTCAGTCAGTTCAGCGTCTGACTTTTGATTTCAGCTCAGGTCATGATCTAATTGTGGAGTCTAGCTCTATGCTCAGTGGTGAGTTTGCTGGAGGATTCTCTCTCTCTCTCCCTCTCCTGTCTCTCTCTCTCTCAAATAAATAAATATCTTTTAAGAAAGCAATGTAAAGAATGTTCCACTAAATGTGTATTACTGATTATTAATATTTAATAGTCTTAAAAATTGTTAAAAAGTTTCTCATTTTCAAGAATAATTGACTAAATAAAATAATACTGATAAAAATTTTTCAGCTGATATTGATAGTTTAAATCTGACAAGAGATCACCCAGGGGTTTTTTTGTTGTTGTTTCTATATATGCCGATTTTTAGAGTATTAAGAAGTCATGAAAAATGCCATCTGTTGGTTTGAAAAGTTTGACTAAAAAAATGAAGTTACAGTTGATCATGTTGAACATTGACATAAAAAGCAAATATCAGAAAATAAATTGATCTGTATTTTGTTAGAGTTTATTTCATAAAAAACATACTTAGGATATTGAGAATTTAATACGATAGTAAAACATTGTATTTGGTGCTAGTACATTATATTTAACAGAAGAGTGAAAAAAATACTGTGCATAGGTTTATAAGGTCCTAACTATATGTTATTTAAAAATAGTTATAGGGTAGTTTCATGGTCACCTGTAAATATCTGTGGCATTTTTATAATAGCATTTTTCCCTTTGTTTCTTTGTATGCTCAACTACTTGGTCTTACTGTTCTTATCTCAATGGTTATGTATGCTCTTTATTTCTAGAACCATGGGCCACAAAAACCGGTATGTCAAAGTTCCCCGGGGTCACATCTGGGTTGAAGGTGATCATCATGGACACAGTTTTGACAGTAATTCTTTTGGGCCGGTAAGTCGTCTTGTTTCATGATAATTATTGGATGTCACATGTGGGAACAAAATTATGTCAGGTGGGTTGCTCAGGTAGTCCAGCCAAGAGTGATTGTGAATTGTATGGTGAAGCAGTTTATATTTGAAAAGTTCCTTTTAAATATTAGACAGAAAATATAAGCTGTCAAGCTGTATGTGTGTGTGTTTCATAGAAAAGAACTTAGACTGTCAGTAAAGTACCAAAGATGGTTTTAGCTGAGAAAGTAATCCCAGTAGGAAGTCTAAACCCAGTAGGAGGTTTTTCTCTCCACAGAAACACTTTGTGCCGTGTGTTTTCAGTTGGTGTTTAACAGATATAAAGTGTAAAAGACCTACAAGCATCAATTTTCTAAATCATTTTTTTAAATGAAAGCTATAATGGAAATCATATCGGTGAGTCCCATTTTGTCTGCATTTAATTTATATCAGAAATGCAGACATTCCTTGTACCTTGTTTATATTCTATGAAATATGCGACTAAATTGGTATTTTGTAATTTTTTCATTTTGAATGCATATAGAAGTTCTCTATGAACTCCTGAAATAAATCATTATGTAAAGTGAAGAATATATTAGTTAACAGAAAGTGAACCTGACTTCTAGTTACCTAATCTGTTTAAAAACTTGGATCTTTAGCACATTTTCCTATAGCCAGACCTCTCTATCCTTGTTATGTATGTATAAATTAAAATTGAGCACCTTTAGATATGTTTGCAAAAACAGTTACCCACATCCTTTTGTCTAAAATTAAATGTTGGTGGTCTATAAAAGGATTTCTATCACATATTATGAGTGATCACTGTTATTGTTACTAGAGAAGCAGCCACTTTGACTTACCTTTGGCTAAAAGTACAGTAAGAAAGGTAGGGCTGGATGGGTGTTGTGGATAAGTGGAAGAAAACTTTATCGGAGGCTACTCTTACTTCTTTTTTGGAGGAGGTGTTGCAATGATGATAGAACCTTCTAAGGTCTTTTTTGCTTTTGAATAGTAATCATTACAAAAATGTAATCTAATCTTTTTAGGGTATATCAAAGATGGGATGAACAGAGTGGAGATGTTGTAGGTCATCAAGAGTGTAGTAGAAGTGACTTAGGAAAAAATTTAGTAACAACTTGAAGCAAAAATAGATAATCTAAAAGCAGTTTTATTTCTCTCTCATCAATTAGATTAAATCTATTTAGTGTATCAAATTGTTGACCAAGTCCACATTAAAATTTTGGTTACCTTTAGGGGGAACTGAGTGGCTCAGTGGTTGAGTGTCTGCCTTCCCCTCAGGTCATGTTCCCAGGGTCCTGGGATCAAGTCCCTCATCAGGCTCCCCATAGGGAGCCTGCTTCTCCTTCTGTCTATGCCTCTGCCTCTCTCTTTCTTTGTCTTTAGTGAATAAATAAATAAAATATTAAAAAAAAATTTTGTTATCTTTCGTTTGGGTTTTAATTAATCTGGATAGTGACTCTGAAATCAAATGTTAAATTTATTGTGTTTTGTTATCAGGTGTGGGATGTGTAGTGAATAATTAGTTACTCATAATAAAGTACTAAAGTTTGAAATTGCTTTGCTTTTTCTTTATGAATAAAGCCAATGCAATAATGCTTATGTGATTAATATTATTGTCAATCAATCCTATTCCATATGCTTTCTTACTTGAGAGAGAAAAGGATAGAGTTGATAACCAGAATACTAGAAATTGCATGTAACCCTCAATGTATCATATCTATTGTGCAGTTCTTACTGGGCTCAGTCTTCTGCTGTGCATTTATTAACAACATTTTGTACCATTGAACTATGAGTATACCCAGGAAGATGTATCAGCTCTGGGAATATCCTCTGTCACTTGTATCTTTAAAAGGAAGAGAGAGCTGGACACATGAGTCATTAAGCATCTGACTCTTGATTTTCTTCAGGTTGTGATGTCAGGGTCCTGAGATCGAGCCCTCAGAGAGCTCCTTACTAGGGGTGGAGCCTGCTTAATATTCTCTCTCTCCCTCTCCTTCTGTTCCTCCTCTGCTCACATTCATGCTCTCTAAATAAATAAATAAAATGAAGAAAGTAAGAACCATGTATGAAGGATCTCTGTGTTTATTATAATAAGAAACTACAGTATGCAAAACATTGACATTTATATTGTGTGCAGCACTTTGATGTCATTTGGTTTAAATTGTGCTTTTAAATGAAATCTGCTTGTTCAATATAACATGACCGATCGTAAGAGTCAGAGGCACAAAAACATTTGAAATTTAGTGTTTTTTTTCTTCCCTTTTAAAATTCTATAAACATACAAGCACAAGGCTCTTGGTTGATGGGGTGGGCTAAACTATCAATATCCATTCACTTAACTAGTTTCATTTTTATTTGTCATAATTAGGTGAAGAACCTTTCTAGGATAAAGGAAAACATTTGTCATCTCATGTATAAAGCTATTTGTATTTGATGAGTTAACTACATCTTTTTTGCTTTTACAATGAACTCTCATGTTTTGTGTACCAATAGCACTTATGAGTATGAAAAGTTATTTACATTGATGATCCTAAGCACATGTTAAAAGGACAAAAGGGGAAAGCAGTGAAATAAAACCCTGAAATCCTTTTTTAAAGCTAAACTGTGATGTTGGAGTATAGAGTTTTCTTATTACATTTTTACAAGATTTTATTTATATTATATTATATATATCATATATCATGATATGATATATATATATATATATATATATATATATATATATATATATATAGAGAGAGAGAGAGAGAGAGAGAGCGCATGAGTGGCAAGAGGGACAGAGGGAGAGAGAGAGAGAGAGAGAGAGAGAGAATCTCAAGTAGACACTGCACTGAGCACTGAACATGGAGCTTGATATGGGGCTGGGTCCCAAGTCCTGGAGATCATGACCTGAACCAAAATCAAGAAGCAGGTGCTTAACCGAATGAGCCACCCAGGCATCCCTCTTATTGCATTTTTTTTCTTATTGCATTTTTGATTAATGAATGGTCATTGGAATATTTTGGTGATTATTTTAAAGTTTTTATAATTCTAAAAACTAAAAGCTAAGTTTGGTAATTCTAAAAAACTAAAATAATCTTGAATTTTAAAATTCATATATACTTGAAAATTATATTTTTCCAATAATTCTAAGTTGCATTTTTTGGCTTAGCATACTTGAAGGTCATATGTGGAAGGTCAGTAAACTTTAGGCTTTCTGGATGGTTGATTCATTTCTCCCCTTGGAAGTAGGGAATGAACATTTTCTTGATATAAACAATCTATCTTAAGGCAGCCAGGATTGTCTCTGAGATGCTTATCATGACTTTGTGGAAACTGATTGAAGCCTTTACCCTTCATTTGCCTCCCAAATAATTTCAGAAATGTATCCAAATCATTTTACATGCTTTAACTCTTTGAATAGTAATTATACTTTTGATAGAATCTACCTAGTTTATTTTAAATTGTGGCCTACTAGCAATCATAATGGAGCTGCCTTTTTCCATATTCAGGTAGACTTTCGGTTGAAATCTAAAGAAGAATAAGAAAGAGTGTCTCATACTGGTGTTTTTCTTGTTTGTTTTATTATTTCTTATTTATTCTTTAACATTTCAATTTGCTTTTCTGATTTGTTTTATTGCCACTCCATGTAGGCTTTCAAGAGGGAATGAAATAGTTATGAGTAAAAGATGAATAATGGATTATGAATTTAAAGATAGCAATATTGATATAGCAATAGAATACATACAGCAGAATAAGATCCAACAGCTGTACTTTTAAATTATAGAGAATGACATTATAGTAAGAAACAGAAAATCAGATAATTTTGGTTATGGACCTCATCAATCAGTTAACTTGTATGGGTCTACATTTCCACATGTATAAAAAGAAGAGTTTTTCTTTTTTTTTTCTCAGAATTCATCTTAAATAAATAAAAATGGGTATATATTTTATCAATGAGTGATAAAATTTATTTAATTGTACTCCTACAATATATATATTCAAAAGATATATCATCACAATTTTAGTGAACATCCTCAGGAACCTAAAATAGGAGCATAATTAAATAAAGTGTGGTTCATTCAGAGATTGAAATATTATGCAATCATTAAAAATTATATTTGTGACATGGCATGACATAATATTCATGACATTGTTTTAAATAAAAACACAAATACATGAATGTAGAGTATTATATTAATTGTCTACAGATGTTATGACTACGGTTGATTCTTTTTTATACTTTTGTACTTCTTTTTATTTTAAAGGTTTGCAACAAGTTTTTATCATTTTTATAATTAGAAAAAGAAAAACTAACACTTTTAAAAAGTAGGATAAAGGTATTTTAAGTAAATGACTTCTAAGTTTCATCCTGACTCTTAAGTTTTATAAATATGTTTTATGGTTCTATGGCCAGAGGGAAAAGTATCACAGGTGTCACTGGGTAGGTAATGTTTCAATTATGAAAAATATCTCTGTGGAATATCATCATATTAAAACTCCTGAATATATCATCATAACACAATGATAGAAAATGTCCTATCTTCTCATAATATGGATTCACTAGTGTATGACTTTACCTTAGATTTCCAGTGTGAAATATAGCTTCTGTGGTTTTCCTTTAAAATTATGATAATTATCTCGCAGTGTTTTCCAGTGTTTTTTACTACCTTATTTTACTGGGTTATATATTAAAGATATCTGATGATTCTGATATATTGGTTTATTATTGTTTAGGATATTTGATAAACTCTTCTCTTACCAATTCTTTTGTTCTATGAAATTACTGTACCTACTTCCACATAGATAACATTAAGACATTTTCTCCTGTAGCCATGTTGTTGTTCTTTGCTAGTGCTCAGGAGTAACTGATTATAATCGATATTGATGAATTTTCTGCTTGCTTGAAAATGAAAGTGCATTTGGGGCTCCTGGGTGGCTTAGTCTTTTAAGCGACTGCCTTTGACTCAGGTCATGATCCCAGTCCTGGAATCCAGGCTGTGTTTAGCTCCTTGCTCAGCAGGGAGTCTGGTTGTCCCTCTCCCTCTGCTCCTCTATCTGCTCCAACCCCTGCTCATGCTCTCTCTCTCTATCTCAAAATAAATAAATAAGTATGTAAATAAGTAAATAAATAAATAAGATCTTAAAAAAACATTTAAATGAAAGCGCATTAAAAAGCAAGTATTTGTGTGTGTGCATGCATAGTTGTGAATTTTCAAATAGAAATTTTTAACTATTTCAGATTAGCAGAAATTTCATCAGTTTAAAATGTATATAGCATTTCATTCTTCCATTTATTGTATCCTTTTAGTACTTATATTTGAAATATTCTCAGAGCTGTTCATTCTATGTGGTGAAACACAAATGTGACTCTCCATGTCTTCCATTGTGTTTATAAATTTTCTCTTTTTGAAAATTTTTTTTCATTCCATCTAGCTCTAAGTCATGAGCCACTGAGATCCTCTTAGTGTTTGCTGTCTAGTGATTTGTTGTAAAGAATATATGTTATAATTCTAGTTACTTAGTATCTAAATTGAGTAATTTATTTTTACTTCATTGACCAAGGAGCATTAGAAAGAGAACTTTTGGCTTAAACATTTCAAGGCAAAGATAATCTTTCCAAAAATGTATGAAAGTGTTTTGATTTTTAGGTTTGTGATCATAGTGTCACCTTGTGAACAATTTGTGTGCAGACGCCATGAAGCAGAACTGAACAATTTGGATGTAGAAACTATGCATGATATACTGCCTTTATCTAAGAATGGAAACTGCAAGTTATACTAAATATGAATTCTTTTTAGTTCCAAGTCATTTGGAAAAGAGGCAATCTAATCACCTATTTCATGGATACATAATGAAATAAAATATTAGCCCTCTAGAATTTTTTCTTGAAGAAAATATACCTAACAGGAAATTATAGTTTTAGAATAAATGAGTAATAGAAATATTACGTATTAATTAAATGAACTGATTCTCTAAAAGTAATGATATAAAAGCAATCATTGAAATGAAGATTAAAATTCTATAGAATTCCTTTTGAACCTAATGAAGTTCAAAAAGTGTTTTACTTTATTTTTTTAATATTTTATATATTTTTTAATTGGAGTTCGATTTGCCAATATATAGTATAACACCCAGTGCTCATCCTGTCAAGTGCCCTCCTCAGTGCCCGTCACCCAAGTCACCCCAACCCCCCGCCCACCTCCCTTTGCACTAACACTTGTTCGTTTCCCAAAGTTAGGAGTCTCTTATGATCTGTCACCTTCTCTGATATTTCCCACTTATTTTCTCTCCTTTCCCCTTTATTCCCTTTCACTATTTTTTATATTCCCCAAATGAATGAGACCATATAATGTTTGTCCTTCTCCGACTGACTTACTTACTTACTTACTCAGCATAATACCCTCCAGTTCCATCCACGTTGAAGCAAATGGTGGGTATTTGTCGTTTCTAATGGCTGAGTAATATTCCATTGTAGACAGAGGCCACATCTTCTTTATCCATTCATCTGTCGATGGCACCGAGGCTCCTTCCACAGTTTGGCTATTGTGGACATTGCTGCTAGAAACATCGGGGTGCAGGTGTCCTGCTGTTTCACTGCATCTGTATCTTTGGGGTAAATCCCCAGCAGTGCAGTTGCTGGGTCACAGGGTAGCTCTACTGTTAACTCTGAGGAACCTCCATACAGTTTTCCAGAGTGGCTGCACCAGTTCACATTCCCTCAACAGTGCAAGAGGGTTCCCTTTCTCCACATCATCTCCAACATTTGTTGTTTCCCGTCTTGTTAATTTTCCCCATTCTCACTGGCGTGAGGTGGTATCTCATTGTGGTTTTGTTTGGTATTTCCCTGATGGCAAGTGATGTGGAGCATTTTCTCATGTGCTTATTGGCCATGTCTAGGTCTTCTTTGGTGAAATTTCTGTTCATGTCTTTTGCCCATTTCATGATTGGATTGTTTGTTTCTTTGCTGTTGAGTTTAATAAGTTCCTTATAGATCTTGGACACTAGCCCTTTATCTGATAGGTCATTTGCAAATATCTTCTCCCATTCTGTAGGTTGTCTTTTAGTTGTGTTGACTGTTTCTTTGCTGTGCAGAAGCTTTTTATCTTGATGAAGTCCCAATAGTTCATTTTTGCTTTTGTTTCTCTTGCCTTCATGGATGAATCTTGCAAGAAGTTGCTATGGCCAAGTTCCAAAAGGGTGTTGCCTGTGTTCTCCTCTAGGATTTTGATGGAATCTTGTCTCACATTTAGATCTTTCATCCATTTTGAGTTTATCTTTGTGTCTGGTTTAAGAGAATGGTCTAGTTTCATTCTTCTGCATATGGCTATCCAATTTTCCCAGCACCATTTATTGAAGAGACTGTCTTTTTTCCAGTGGATAGTCTTTCCTGCTTTGTCGAATATTAGTTGACCATAGAGTTGAGGGCCCATTTCTGGATTCTCTATTCTGTTCCATTGATCTATGTGTCTGTTTTTGTGCCAGTAACACACTATCTTGATGATCCTAGCTTTGTAGTACAACCTTAAATCCAGCATTGTGATGCCCCCAGCTCTGGTTTTCTTTTTTCAATATTCCCGTAGCTCTTTGGGGTCTCTTCTGATTCCATACAAATATTAAGATGATTTGTTCCAACTCTCTGAAGAAAGTTCGTGGTATTTTGATAGGGATTGCACTGAATGTGTAAATTGCCCTGGGTAGCATTGACTTTTTCACAATATTAATTCTTCCAATCCATGAGTATGGAATATTTTTCCATCTCTTTGTGTCTCCCTCAATTTCTTTCAGAAGTGTTCTGTAGTTGTTAGGGTATAGATCCTTTACCTCTTTGGTTATGTTTATTCCCAGGTTTCTTATGCTTTTGGGTGCAATTGTAAATGGGATTGACTCCTTAATTTCTCTTACTTCAGTTTCATTGTAAGGGTATAGAAATGCCACCGATTTCTGGGCATTGATTTTGTGTCCTGCCACACTGCCGAATTGCTCTATGAGTTTTAGCAATCTTGGGGTAGACTCTTTTGGGTTTCCTATGTACAGTATCATGTCATCTGCAAAGAGGAGAATTTGACTTTTTCTTTGCCAATCTGAATGCCTTTTGTTTCTTTTTGTTGCCTGATTGCTGAGGCTAGGACTTCTAGTACTATGTTGCATAGCAGTGGTGAAAGTGGACATCCCTGTCTTGTTCCTGATCTTAGGGGAAAGGCTCTCAGTGTTTCCCCATTGAGAATGCTATTTGCTGTGGCCTTTTCGTAGATGGCTTTTAAGATGCTGAGGAATGTTCCCTCTATCCCTATACTCTGAGAGTTTTGATCAGGAATGGATACTGTATTTTGTCAAGTGCTTTCTCTGCATCTGTTGAGAGGATCAAATGGTTTTTGTTTTTTCCCTTGTTGATACGATCTATCACATTGATTGCTTTATGAGTGTTGAACCAGCCTTGCATCCCGGGAATAAATACCACTTGGTCATGGTGAATAATCCTAATGTACTGTTGGATCCTATTGGCTAGTATATTGTTGAGAATTTTTGCATCTGTGTTCATCATAATTCTCCTTTTTGGTGGGGTCTTTGTCTGGCTTTGGAATTAGGGTGATGCTGGCCTCATAAAACAAGTTTGGAAGTATTCCATCCCTTTCTATCTTTCGGAACAGCTTTAGTATAATAGGTATTGATTCTTCTTTAAATGTTTGATAGAATTCCCCTGGGAAGCCATGTGACCCTGGACTTTTGAGTCTTGGGATGTTTTTGATGACTGCTTCAATTTTCTCCCTTGTTTTTGGCCTGTTCGGGTTTTTTCTTTCTTCCTATTCCAGTTTTGGTAGTTTGTGGTTTTCCAGAAATGTGTCCATTTCTTCTAGACTGCCTAATTTATTGGTGTATAGCTGGTCATAATATGTTTTTAAAATCATTTCCTTGGTATTGGTTGTGATCTCTCCTTTTTCATTTGTGATTTTATTAATTAGAGTCTTTTCTCTTTTGTTTTTAATAAGGCTGGTTAATGGTTTATCTGTCTTACTAATTCTTTCAAAGAACCAACTTCTGGTTTTGTTGATCTGTTCTGCAGTTCTTCTGGTCTCTTTTTAATTGAGTTCTGCTCGAATCTTTATTAACTCTCTTCTTCTGCTGGGTGTAGGTTTTATTTGCTGTTCTTTCTCCAGTTCCTTTAGGTGCAAGGTTAGCTTGTGTATTTGAGTTTTTTCCAATTTTTTTGAGGGATGCTTGTATTGCGATGTATTTCCCTCTCAGGACTGCTTTTGCTGTATCCCAAAGGTTTTGAATGGTTGTATCTTCATTCTCATTAGTTTCCATGAGTCTTTTTAACTCTTCTCTAATTTACTGGTTGACCCTTTCATCTTTAGCAGGATGCCCTTTAACCTCCACATGTTTGAGTTTCTTCCAAATTTCTTCTTGTGACTGAGTTCAAGTTTCAAAGCACTATGGTCTGAAAATATGCAGGGGACAATCCTAATCTTTTGGTATCCCTTGAGACCTGATTTGTGACCCAGTATGTGGTCTATTCTGGAGAAAGTTCCATGGGCACTTGAGAAGAATGTGTATTCAGTTGCATTTGGATGCAAAGTTCTGTAAATATCTGTGAAATCTGTCTGGTCCAGTGTATCATTTAAAGCTCTTGTTTCTTGGAGATGTTGTGCTTAGAAAATCTGTCATTTGCAGAAAGCACCATGTTGAAGTCTCCCATTATTAGTATATTATTATCTAAGTATGTCTTTGCTTTGGTTATTAATTGATTGATATACTTGGCAGCTCCCACATTAGGGGCATAAATATTCATAATTGTTAGGCCCTTTTGTTGAATAGATCCTTTACCCGCTTCATCTCTTACTGCAGTCTTTGGGATAAACTTTATCTGATATGAGGATTACTCCCCCTGCTTTCTTTTGAGGGCCATTTGATTGGTAAATGGTTCTCCAACCTTTCATTTTTAGGCTGTAGGTGTCCTTAGATCTAAAATGAGTCTCTTGTAGGTAGCAAATAGATGGGTCTTGCTTTTTTATCCAGTCTGAAACCCTGCGCCTTTTGTTGGGATCATTAAGCCCATTCACGTTCAGAGTTACTATTGAAAGATATGAATTTAGTGTCATCATAATACCTATTCAGTCCCTGTTTTTGTGGATTATTTCTTTGGGGGTCCTCTTTCTTTTACAAGTTCCCCGTTAATATTTCTTGCAGAGCTAGTTTGGTGGTCACATAATCTTTCAGTTTCTGCCTATCTTGGAAGCTCTTTATTTTCTTTCTATTCTGAATGAGAGCCTTGCTGGATAAAGTATTCTTGGCTGCATGTTCTTCTCATTTAGGACCCTGAAATTATCCTGCCAGCCCTTTCTGGCCTGCCAGGTCTCTGTGGAGAGGTCTGCTGCTAATCAAATATTTCTCCCCATATAAATTAGGGATCTCTTGTCTCTTGCTGCTTTAAGGATTTTCTCTTTATCTTTGGAATTTGCAAGTTTCACTATTAAATGTCTTGGTGTTGAACGGTCTTTATTGATTTTAGGGGGGATCTCCCTATCTCCTGGATCTGAATGTCTGTTTCCCTCCCCAAGTTAGGGAAGTTGTCAGCTATGATTTGTTCAAATATGCTTTCTGGTCCTCTGTCCCTCTCTGTGCCTTCTGGAACCCCAATTAAACATAGATTTTTTTCCTTCTGAGGCTGTCATTTATTTCCCTTAATCTTTTCTCATGGTTTTTTAATTGTTTTTCTCTTTTCCCCTCAGCTTTCTTCTTTGCCATCAACTTGTCTTCTGTGTCACTCACTCTTTCTTCTACGTCATTAACCCTTGTCGTTAGGACCTCCAGTTTGGATTGCATCTCATTTAATTGATTTTAAATTTCAGCCTGATTAGATCTAAATTCTGCAGTCATGAAGTCTCTTGAATCCTTTGTGCTTTTTTCCAGAGCCACCAGTAGCTTTATAATTGTGCTTCTGAATTGGCTTTCTGACATTGAATTGTAATCCAAATTCTGTAACTCTGTGGCAGAGAGGACTGTTTCTGATTCTTTCTTTTGTGGTTAGTTCTTTCTAGTCATTTTGCTCAGTGCAGAGTGGCTAAAAACGAGTTGTACTTGTTAGGAGCACAAACTCTTCTCTTTGTAGCATTCCAGCTGTTTTCTCTTTAAATATCAGGTCGAATTCATAGGTTTTCAGGATGATTTGAAAATTATCTAGGTAAGTTGGTTGGGACAGGTGACTTGAGGACCCTACTTCTCCACCATCTTGCCCTGCCCTCCAGTCTTTTACTTAAAAAAAAAAAAAAAAAAAAAACCTGGTGAGGGGCACTCGGATGGTTAGTAGGTTAAGTGTCTGCCTTTGGCTCAAGTTGTGATCCTGGGGCCCTGGGATTAAACTCCCCATAGGGCTCCCTGCTCAGTGGGAAGCCTGCTTCTCCCTTTCTTCTCTGTTCATGCTTTCTCTCTCTCTGTCTCTCTGTCTCTCAAATAAAAATATAAAATATTCATTAAAAAAACTAGTGAAAAAGTAACGGAGAGGAGCAAATTTTCTGTTTTTATATCATGTGAACCTTTTGTTTATGTCATCAGAGCACATTTTGAGCATCTACTATTAGTCCAGATTTGATTTGGGCCTGGATTCTGATGGGTAGAATGGATTAGCAGAGATGGGGACTGTATTAACTAGAGATAGATTGCTAGATTACATAATACATTTGGGAAATGAACATTTTAAGAAGTTTACTATCTAGCCTTGCCTGTTTTGAACTTTTCCCTTACATTACACATTTTTGGTAAAAGAGAAATACAATAGGTGATTAGGGCAACAAAACAAGATTCTTAGTATGCAAGAAGGCTGAAAGAAAGATAACAGTTGGGAAGTTTTTGTATTTTTAAAACCACAGCACAGAAGGAGGAATTGGGATGGTATTTTGGGAGACATTAAAGACTTTCGGGGGTTATAAGGACAGAGATTCACGTTCTGGATCATAAGGAGTGTTCTGGGTCTTCCCAAACCTTTGTGTCTGTCATCAGGGATACTTGGAGGAATCAGGAATGAGAGTCAACAGATACAACGATGACTAAATTTTAATCTCTACTTTAAGGAGGGATAGCCTAGAGGGGAGGCAGACAATCAGGCAGTCACAACACAGTATAAGAGGTGATCTAAGTAGGAATGTGATGGGGCCTCTTAGAGGAGTAGATGTTTGTGTACTAAAAACCCATAAGGAAAAAAAAAAACTGGATAATTTCCTGGGAGGATTTGATAGAACAGAGTGTTCTGAAATCTGTGAAATAATAACTGTTTGGTTAAAATCTCATATTGCATGAAACACTTTAGATGCTGCATGTTTTGTGAATGAAGTGGTTTATGCCTGGAGTGGTTAATTGGTTTCAGCTGCATTGAAAACACTCTGCTTATACAATACAGAATAATCTTGTGGACATATGAGAATGAATTGACATTTCATTTTATTTATTGTTGAAGTGTAGCACTTTCCTTGCATAAGTTCTCTTGAGCAGCTAGAGTAACTTTTATTTAAAATCAGCCATTTTCAAATAGAGAAGAAGGTCATTAGACTATGTTGACAGGATCCAAATAAAGTATTCTATTCACACTTTCCTTGAAACATGTTGCTTAGACTTTAATTGGTGATATTTTCTGGTTTTCTTGTAGTACATGCTTTTGTTCATTAAAAATTTTTGTTAGGAACTAAAATAATCTATGTGTTATAGAAAAATAATGATTCTTAACATCTATAGCTTGGTGTTTTCCTTCCATTGTTTCTAACAGTTCCCCTTAAGTAGTACTGGAACTGAACAACTTCACCTTTTATTTAGGTACAATTTTCATTTGGCTGATGTCAACAAAGGCACGTGTTTCATAAAAACTCCAAAGCCAGCTAAAAGAAATACCCTTTAATTAAAACATCTGTATAGCCAAAGATGAAGTCAGTAAAGAGTCAGTAAAGAGCCTGTTCTCTGGATCAATGTTCAGAATAGAGGAAGGTATGTCCAACAAAAGGAAACCAAGGTCCCTTGGGATTAGCACTGCTTTTAGTTGGATTTGTTACTGTACAGTTAGAACATCAAAAAATATGATTTAAAAACGAGAGTGTGGAAAGATGATGCCAACTAAAGACAGTGGTGAAGGAAATAATATCATCTTCCCCATGCACCCCACTGAGAACACGGACAATCTGAGCTTCCATTTCCACCGAATCAAAATTTGCCTTCTATCTTAATTATTCTGCTGGTGTAGAAATCATTTTCCACATGGCTTCATTTTCAGATAGGAGAAATGTCAGCAGAATTGTCATTAGACTTCATTGCTATGGCAGATACCGTTCCTTTGGGCTGTTTAGTTACAGAATTAAGCATGTTCATTTTATTAGAAATGTATATTTACTGACAGTGGGTCAGGAGCCAAGATTTGGTGAAATCCATGCAGTGTTATTAATTTAGCAATTTCATAAGCCTTTAGAATTTTTTAAAGTGGAATTGAAACCTTTATCTTATTATTTGTAAGACATAATTGGTGTCTGTCTACATGATTGGTGTCTTCTCAGAAAAATAAAATGGAAAATAGGAGTCCAGAAGAGGAGACAAACTTGCTATTGCCTAGTCTAGACAATAAAAGGAGAAAAATATCTATTACATATAGTGATTCAAAGTTTGAGAGTGAATTTCCTCATTTCAATGGATATCTACTTATAAAATATTTACCAGATAATTTTTTGCTCTCCACTTCTCTAAGTATGCAAACAATGAGTTATGTAAAAGACTTTGTCTTTTGACTGAGATTCTGGTAGATAACTTCCTTTGGAAATTTTAAATTTTCCTAAAGCTTGTAAGATAATATAAAGAAATGACTGCTTTGTGTCAGCATCTTACAGGTTCTATTTATTGAAATGACTTGAAAGAGAATTAAAAGATCAGTTGATTGTCAGTGACTTGGGTGATTTTTTTCTGTGTAATAGAACCATGTGTGGAACCTATAATGAATCACAGTAACCACAGTTTTAGATATTATTGATAGGAAGACCCATGTGGGTTTGTGGTATAATAAAATTTGTCAAACTTGGTGGATCGAGCAAGTGAAAGGGCAGTTCTCTGGTACGGTGGTCAGAATCAGAGCCAAGAAACACGTGTCCTATTGATGGGACCTTGGAGACACCAAGGCTTCTGTGCTCAATAAGTGATTTCTGACCCAGCAACTCCCTGAGAATTCTGCTCCAATCCATCCTGTCACTAAGAATTTTTCTGAGAAGAGCTCTGATCACATCATGCCACTTCTTAAAGCAGTATCATCAGCCTACAGCACCTATCATAATTAACGAACAAATGTTAGAAGTCTTCCCTTTTGAGTCAGAAACAAGGCAAGAAGGTCCACCCTCACCACTTCTGTCGAGAGTTGTGCTAAAGGTCATTACTAGTACAGGTTAAGGCAAGAGAGAGAGACAAAAGATGTAGAGCTCAGAAAGGAGGATTCCAAACTGTTTTCCCCTTTCAGTATGTTACTGTCTACTTAGAATACCAAAAAAAAAATCAGCAGAATTATTAAGACAGTCTTGCAACTTTACTAGTATCATATCATACACGATCATTAACATTAACCCTGTGTGGACATCATCAACAAATAAAAACACACCCTTAAAGAATTTGCCATTTAAAATAGCAATAAAGTATTCATGATAGTAGTTGCTTTTGGAAGGGGAGGGTGCAAATGTGATTAGGCAGGGGTGAATAGGGGTACCAAATTACTGGTCCAGTCTTATATTTTGAGTTGGGGGAGGTATTTAGGTGTTCATGATATTATACTTTATGCCTTTTATGTCTTAAATATGATAGAATTTATTATTTTTTAATTTAAACTTTGGGCTGTTAACCTACAGTGCAATATTGGCTTCTGGAGTAGAATTCGGCAATTTATTACTTACATACAACTCCCAGTGCTCATCATCACAAGTGCCTCCCTAACCACCCATCGCCCATCTAGTGCATTCCCCTCCCACCTCCCTCCATCAGCCCTCAGTTTGTTCTCTATCGTTAAGAGTCTCTTATGGCTTCTTTCCCTCTCTCTTTTTTTTGTCTTTTCTGCCTTCCCATATGTTCATCTGTTTTCTCTAAGTTCACATATGAGTGAGATCATATAGTATTTGTCTTTCTCTGGCTGACTTATTTCACTTAGCACAATACACTCTAGCTCCATCCATGTTGTTACAAATGGCAAGATTTCATTCTTTTGATGGCTGAGTAATATTCAATTATATATGTATATCTTCTTTTTCCATTCATCAGTTGATGGACATTAGAGCTTTCTCCATAATTTGGCTATTGTTGATAATGCCGCTATAAACACTGGGGTACATGTGTCCTTTGAATCAGTATTTTTGTGTCCTTTGGGTAAATATCTACTAGTGCAATTGCTGGATGGTAAGATAGTTCTATTTTTAACATTTTGAGGAACCTCTATACTATTCTCCAGAGTGGCTGCACCAGTTTTCCCACCAGTAGTGCAAGAGGGTTCCCCTTTTTCTACATCCTCACCAACACCTATTGTTACTTGTGTTGTTAATTTTAGCCATCCTGGCAGGTGTGAGATGATATCTCATTGTGGTTTTGATTTGTATTTCCCTGATTATGAGTGATAATATTGTTAATAACTACATAAACAAAAACATTAAAAGTTGGTATCAGTGGCCATATGTCACATGGCAGGTTTCCCCTAATATTTGTGGGGTCTACGGCACAGAAGCTCACACACTATATATTTAAATATTTAACAGGTATAAATCAAGCTAAAAAACTGTTAAATGAAATATATTCCTTTCTCTTAACTTGATAAATGTACCTTCGGATGGCTAAAACTGGCAAACACAACAAAGATGACTGAATTTAATTGTTTCTAGTCTGCATATTCTGTTGAAAGGCTTGTGATGTTTGGAAGAGTAATATAATAAAAACACATATAATTCAAAATTTATTTTATATATATCACTAAAATTTTTCTGGTCTCCATTTCAGCAAAATTACTATGCTGTTATATACAGATTTTCACATAATTGTATTTATAATAGTTATATAAGAGATTAACATAATATTTAACTTCATTTGTAGTGGAGAAAATCTGAATATATATTTATCAATATGTAAGTGAAAATAAATATAAACAAAAGTAACTTCTTTTTGGAATTTTTCCAAAACCTTTTTTGGAAAAATATCAAAAATCCCCTTTAAAATCAAAAGGCAAGATAAAATGACTACTAACTGACATAAAAAATCAAAATTATTGGAATAAAACTGAATTTTAAAATATTTGAAAAATCTATTAATCTCATATGTTGTTATAAAAATAAAGGTATGTACATGTTAAGGGTCTGTTTCTATAGTTGTCCCTGTAAAGAGTCAGTCTTGTGTTTCATGCATGTTACATCTGAACTACATACATACAAATTTAAGAGGCACTAGAAAGTTATTTAAATTTTTGGACTGGAGCATAATAAGAAGAGGCATGTCAGGAAGATTTATTTGGGAATATTATGAGTGAAAGATTAGATTGCAAACAGGCTATTGGTAGAGAATGCAATTATTGATGATAGCATTGGTTCAAGTGGGAGATGATTAGTCCCTAGACTAAAATGGCTGTAATAAAAATATGAAGAAGTGGATTGATTTGAGAGTCCTTGGGAACCAAGAATTGATTGGATGCATGTTAGATTCTGTGGCCTGGAATTAATGCACCATATCTGTTAGAGAAGTTCACCAGCTGAAATACTGAACTGCCTTCATGTTCCCTATGACAGATCAAACCTTAAAATTAAGCATGAAGAGCTTTAAGAATAACCATATATTTGTGATCATTTTTATGTTGAAGATCAAAAGATGGAAGTGATAAAGTTATGTATCCAAGCTCCTTTAGTTTGCAGAGCACTTGGAGAGAGATTCCAGTGAGCAGTCTTGGCTACCTGACGAGAGTTATCGTGCCTCGTCATGATTACACTTGCTGTCCTGACCGTGGGAGAGATAATTGAGTCGTGCTCATGACTCATTAAAACTTAGAGCAAAGTATTATTCCATCAAAATTCTGTCCCCATACACTTCGCATCCATCCCAGCTGATGCACTACCCACCCATTTCACAGACCTTCTTTGTTCTTTTTCTAAAGTTCTCACATATTTCAAGAGAAGGGAGTTCCTAGAAATGTAGACACTGAGAAGGAAATATATTTTGTAAAAGTAAATATTTTTACTATTAAACTGGCTGACAGAAAAGCAAGTTTAAAAAAATTTCCTTTTGGGGCTCCTTGGTGGCTCAGTTGGTTAAGCATCTGACTCTTGATTTTGGCTCGGGTCGTGATCTCAGGGTCCTGAGATAGAGTCCCGCATTTGACTCTGCACTGGGCATGGAGCCTGCTTAAGATTTTTTCTCTTCCTCTGTCCCTCCTCCTCCCCCTTATGTGCTCTCATTCTCTTTAAAAAAGATTTCCTTTCCAATATTATTACTATTTAAAATTATTATTTAAAATATAAATTTATATATTTCAAAATTTAAAGTGTTTTTAAAAAAGAAAAGAAATTATTTGTTTAGATGATGGAATAATATAGAAAACATTCACACTAATTTCAGTTTATAATAACTAATCTGTTTTTTAAATAAAATTGTAGTATTAAAAAATATATTGATATTGTGATCTGTGAAGGGAAAGGGGAAATTATAAGTCTTCATCAAGTTGTGGAATCTGGGGTTTAGTTTTTGATACTAAATCTGATTTCTATTACCATAATAATTATTAATTAGAATCTACTTTCAGACTAACAACTATATTAGGGTAAAGTTTTGCATAGGTTTCCAGTGACTTTATTTATAACTGAAGAGCTTTGGGATCCCTGGGTGGCGCAGTGGTTTAGCGCCTGCCTTTGGCTCAGGGCGCGATCCTGGAGACCCGGGATCGAATCCCACGTCAGGCTCCCAGTGCATGGAGCCTGCTTCTCCCTCTGCCCTGTGTCTCTGCCTCTCTCTCTCTCTCTGTGTGACTATCATAAATAAATAAAAAAAAATTAAAAAAATAAAAAAACAATAACTGAAGAGCTTTAACCAAACCATTTTCAAAGCTACTTAAATATCTCTTGTTGTGAACTATATTTGCTATTCCCTACAGAGGCTTTAAATTCTATCTGTCTCCTATCTACTGGGAAACTGCAGGCAAATGAAAGATCCCTCTTAAATGAGACATGATTATATTTAGGTCATTTATATAAATTATTACATTTACAAGAAAGGCTAATGAGCTTATATATTATGTCATTTCTACAATTTATTATGGAATTTTGTAAATCTGGTCAAGGAAAAATTGTAAGCTTAAAATATTTTGTCCAGAGGGTTTTTTTTTTTAAGATTTTATTTATTTATTCATGAGAGACAGAGAGAGAGAGAGAGAGGCAGAGACGCAGGCAGAGGGAGAAGCAGGCTCCATGCAAGGAGCCCAACGTGGGACTTGATCCTGAGTCTCCAGGATCAGGCCCTGGGTTGAAGGTGGTGCTAAACCGCTGAGCCACCGGGCTGCCCTGTCCAGAGGTTTTTTAAAATGAACTTAATTGTGTGCTTCTTCTGACATTGAAGACAAAAACAAAACAAAACAAAACAAAACAAAAAAACCTCCCCAAATAAAAATATAAGTATTTGCTCAGTCTTTCAGACAAAGAAAAAATTAAGTACTGATTTGAGAATGGTAATGCCATTAAATGAATGAATTCTTTACATCTACAGGTATGGTTTCACTGGGCTGCTGTTCCAGATTTAATACATTACCCTGAACTGACTGCAAACTAATAGAACAAAATGGGCAAGGCCATTTAAAAGGTCATTCATCAAAGTGCATGGTATTTGAATAACCTTTTTTGCCCAGATGGACATAGCTGGTTAAACTGCAATATCTTTTCAAGGAGTATGACACTGTTGAGTCACATAATAGTATACTTTATAAGAACTTTAAATAAAATTTCAAGAGTAAGTTCTTATTTGATTTTATTATAGTCAAATAATACTTCTCTGTATTTGAATTTGAAAAAAAAAAATCATCACATGTTAGCCGCAGTATTTTCCCCTTTAGATGAAACTATTATTTGATTGCAGGAAATTCCCTCTATGGCCTTTGTATGTGTCATATAACAGTAATATTAATGTGAAATGTTATTATTTGTTTCTACACTCTGTCATCGCCCCTATTTCACTCCTCATTCTTTTGGAGTTCATTATTCACAATATAATCTTTTTTTTTTTTATCTCACCAAAAGAAATTTGGTATTTGATTTTAAAAAAGATTATGGGGATCCAGATTATGGGTGGCGCAGCGGTTTGGCGCCTGCCTTTGGCCCAGGGCGCGATCCTGGAGACCCGGGATCGAGTCCCACGTCGGGCTTCCGGTGCATGGAGCCTGCTTCTCCCTCTGCCTGTGTCTCTGCCTCTCTCTCTCTCTCTCTCTCTGTGCGACTATCATAAATAAATAAATAAATAAAAATTTAAAAAAAAATAAAAAAATAAAAAAGATTATGAATAAGATGTCTCTTTATAGGAAGGGGTTTAAATAGGATATGCCTGTGTATGAGGACATTACACTGAAGTGATGTATTATTATCCTTTAGGTTTAGGATAATAATTATAAAATTTTATAAAGTTATTTTCTATATTCTGTTTTTAATTTCTAAACATCTCCAACATGGCCATGGGGACTATTACCATGATCCCTGGATGAGTATATCTGTTCAAATGTGCTTTTCTCTAACCTCAGTCCAGTTTAAAAATAAACCAGCCCAAAACATCGTGAATCATGCAAAGCAGAATCATTTTCAAATGCATGAAAAATACGCTTTGTACATTCTTCATGCTTAATTGAAAGTAAACTAGGCCTAGAGTAAATTTTAACATCTTCAAGGCTCATCATACCTTCTGTGTTCCCAGCTCCTGATTTCTCTTACCCCGCAGTAAACCCCCTCCTTCTACCTCAAGAGTCTGATCTCTCCTGGTCTCAAAATCCTCTTCCTCTGCTCCTCCCCCCATAGGAGGAGATCTAATAACCTTCACAGAGTGAGTTACTTTTAACTTTTTATAAATGTAGCATGAACCTTTCTCTTCCACTCAGCATCACCATAAAAAATTTAAAAATAATATAGATATCAACTAGTGGGCAGAGGAATTGTGTGGTGATACTCTCTCAAAATATCACCAGGTCCCCTCCCTTGTCTCTGAAGGCAGCGGTGAATAGTGCTTTGAGAGTGTTTTGTACTGTGAGAGCTAAAGCCTCATGCTGACCAGATGCCTGTCTCCCTTCGTCTCAAGGCCCTCTGAAGCTGTGAAGAAGCCTGATCCCTTGGCCATGGCTCCTCTGGACAGCTTCCCAGTTTGAGCCAGAGGAGAGGGGATAACCTCTGGCTCTCAATCTACAGGGTCAGTTCAGATTATGTGCCAATCCTGAACCAATTAATTGTGACCAGTGGAGCAAGATCTAGGTAAGAAAGGACTATGACTGGCCTCGCTTGAGTCAGGTGCGCATCCTGGCACAATTATTGTCAAGGGGTGGAGTGCTCTGGTAACTGTAGTTTGGATCAGATATCTACCTCTAGACCACCTAGTATGGCCAGGGGGCAAGGGTTTATAAAATGTGTGGCAGTTCCCTGAAAACCTATTTTGCTGGTGCCAGCATAGAGAAGGAGGTTGTTGTTTCTATAGAGTGCTGGGCAGACAAAAGAATAGACCATACTATCATATAATAGAAAGTAGGAAGCATAAGTCAATTGGAGAAGGACAAACAGTGTATGTTCTCATTCATTTGGGGAATATAAATAATAGTGAAAGGGAATATAAAGGAAGGGAAAAGAAATGTTGGGAAATATCAGGAAGGGAGACAGAACATAAAGACTCCTAACTCGGGGAAACGAACTCGGGGTGGTGGAAGCGGAGGAGGGCGGGTGTTGGAGGGGAATGGGTGACGGGCACTGAGGCGGACACTTGACGGGATGAGCACTGGGTGTTTTTCTGTATGTTGTTGGTAAATTGAACACCAATGAAAATTGATTAAAAAAAAAAAAGAAAGTAGAAAGCATCAATGTCACAACAGAGACAGAGATAAAAGAGTACCAAGTTTATAGAGGTGGTTATTTCCAGCAGGAAAGGCTTCCATGAGTTCAACTCTGAAGAATATGTAGTATTTGGGTTGTGGGCAAGTGGAAAGTCACTTTCTAGGGGTAGAAGGCAAATTAGCAGAAGCAGGGAGGTGGAAGTGCTTAGGACATATAGTGAGTATTTGAGCAGTTTCATGTGGGTTGAAGTTCAGCTATGGAAAGGGCAAAGTCTGAAGCCATGACGAAGGACCTTGAATGTTACACAAAGAAGTCTGGACATTATCCTGCGGGCCATGAAGCACCCAGAAGGCTTTTGAGCATAGTGGAGAAATGATTAGAACAGCCAGTTAAGAGCAACATCTGGCAGTATTGTGTAAAATGAGTTGGAGAATGAAGAAACACAAGCTGAAAATCCTGAACCTACAGAATCTACAGGATAATCCACAGTAAACAGATCAGACTTCAGTCTACTGGGAGGCACTTGGGTAGCTTATTAAAAATGCAGATGTCAAAAATAAATAAATAAAATGCAGATGTCTAGGCCTGCTGCTTTAAAGAGCCCTTATTCACCCTTGCAACTTGCTGAGCTTTCAGAGTTCTGGAAGTCAGCCTTGGTCTTGGTGTCATACACAGAGCCACGCAGAAAGCTGAAGGCATGAAGGCTCTCTTCTCTCTAAAGTTTACGTGGGCTCTGTTTCACGTGGTGCCGTCTCTCTGTGGAGAAGTCAACCAGAAATTTTACAGCATGACTCACTCGAAGAGTAGCACTGAGTTCTGTGGTTACAGTGGGGGAGCAGTGCCAGAAAAGATTAATGTATTCTGTTTTAAGACTAAGTGTGATTATTTTATGTGGCTTCAAGATTCTGTTCTCTACTTGCAACCTATGCAAATTCAAATTCAGTGCAATTTAAATGACAAAGGGTGATTTGGGCTGTTTAACACATGGGAAATTGGTATTAATCATCTGGTTTTTGGCAGTCTTGCTCTGGAGAGAGGGAGGAGTGCTAAGTACTCCCAGGAATACTTACATAGGAAAGGTGTATTAGTAGATTTTGTGTGGCTGTTCTTTGTTAAATAATTATAAATCTTTTTAAAAAGTCTCCTTATGTCTCCTGAATTAGGAGCAATAACATGGTTACTCTGTGCTGATAAATTCTAAGATCCAAATTTAGATGGATTTCATGTGTGTGCCAGATAGTATTTTTTTTTATTCTACTGTAAGTCATTCTTGCGTGCTATGTATGTCTCACCATAATTTATCGAAGATTAAAAGCTATTAAAGTTCTGAAACCGTGGTAAGATTTTCTTCATATCCTCTTCTTTTTCCTTTTCACCATTCTACCTTTCTTCCGTAATTTTCTTTTGCAGCTCAGCTAGATGCCTAGGCTTTGAAAAGATAATTCATTCACTTGGCTCAGGGTTTGTCAGGGTTACGTTCCTGTTGCCAACACCAGTGATGGTTTCCATGTATTCATCTTATTCAGCCTTTCAGCGGTATTCGATATGGTTGACCACTTCCTCTTTAAAACATTTTGAGATTTTTTTTCTTCCCTTAGCTTCCTCGAACCTGTACAACCAGCCACTGTTTCTAGGCCTTTTTTGCATTTCCACCCTTCCCTGCCAGCACTGTAAATTTGGCATGCTCCTGAGCTGTGTCCTGAACTCCCATCTCTATTTAAAGCTCTCCCTAAGAAAATCGATCCCAGGTCTTTCAATGATGTTCTTATGCACTGGTGCTCAGATTTATATCTTTAGATTTTATCACACTTGGATGTTCGGTAAGCGTCTCAAAGTGAAGGTGTCTAAAATGAAACTCTCTGTTCCGTTTCTTCCCGCCCCCATCTTCTTTCCTCAGACTTCCCCCACCTCAGTAGAGGGCGTCACCATCCACCCAGTTACACAAGACAAGCAGTTAGGAGGCCTCTTTGATGTCTCACTTTGCATCACTCCCAACTGCAGCCCACCATCAAGGCCAACAGCTCTTCCACCATCATATATACCAAACTCCTCTGCTTTCTTCCATCTGCACTGCTGCTTCTCTAATTCAAGTCATCGTCATATCTCTCATAATAGCCTCCTGACTGGCCTACGGGCTTTCCCTCTTAATCTTCTCAACTCTAATATCTAAATAGCAGTTGAGGTCATTGTACCTCAAATGGGTCCTTCCCTACATGAAACACTTCAGTGGCTCTCTGCCTATTGGAATGAAAGGCCTCCCTCACAAAGTTTTCTCTGACTCATTTGACGATCGCCTTCAGGGGCCTCCCTGCATAGTTCTCCTCCCAATGCTGGTACCACTCTGGTCTTTTTTCAGTTCCTTGAGCAAGCCAAGATTTTCTGTGCTAAATGACTCTGCTTTCTGAAATTCTCTTCTCTTAGGTTTTTGTATAGCTGGCTCCTTACTTTCCCTACTTCAGAGAAGATTTGTTTGTATACCCATTATAAAATGGAGCACACACCTCTGCCATCACTATCATTACTGTTATTTTCTTCATAACTTTTTTTTCAATATTTTATTTATTTGAGAGGGGAGAGAGAGAGAGAGAACAAGTGTGGGGAGGGGCAGAGGGAGAGGGAGAAGGAGACTCCCTGCTGAACAGGAAGCCCCATGTGGGGCTCCATCCCAGGACCCTGAGATCATGACTTGAGCTAAATGCAGACACTTAACTGACTGAGCCACCCAGGCACTACTTTTCTTCATAATTCTTATCACTATCTTACATTTTATTTATTTATTTACTTTTTATTTTTTTAATTTTATCTCCTCTAATAGAAATTAAACTTCATGAGATCAGAGACCTTGTCTTTTTGGGTTCATTATTGTAGAACAGTGCCTAGCTCATAATAGGCACTTAACATCTATTTTTTTAAATCGGTAAGTGAATTTCATTCTGTAAATGAGCTTAGCTCTGTGTACACACACACACACACACACACACACACACACACACAGTGGAATATAGTTCAGCTGTGAGAAAGAAGATAATCCTGCCATTTAGGACAACATGGATGGACTTGGAGGGCATTATGTTAAGTAAAATAAGCCAGAGAAACACAAATACTGCATGATATTACTTACAGGTGAAATAAAAGAAAAAAATCAAACCTCATAGAAACAGAAAGTAGAAAAGTGGTTGCCAGGCACTAGGGGTTGGGGAAATAAAGAGATGTTGGTAAAAGTTTAAGAGTATTATCTATAAGATGATTAAGGCCTGAGAATGTAACATGTAACTTGGTGACAGTGGTTGAATATATATAGAAATAATGTTGAAGTGATGGATGGGTTAACTAACTAGATGGGCAGCATACTTTCATAGTGCATACATATATGAAGTTATCACAATGTATACTTTAAATATCTTTGAAAAATTGCATTTGTCAATTATAACTCAATAAAACTGAAAAAAATTGAAAAATAGAAGACAATGGGTAAAATAAAGCTTAGTTCAATAGGCACTTGCTCTAGAACACTCATGCTCTAAACTAACAATAAAAGAACAATAAAACAATCAAAGAAAAAAAAAACAGGTGATAGAGATTCATTCAAAAGCAAACAGGACAAGGTAAAACAGGGCCAAGGAAAGGATTTATTTTAAGTGGCACATAGGGCTTTTGTAATAGGTCAGTGGACCAGGCTGGCTGAGACCTGGAAGAGAGGGACTCAGTAGAAATGGGGGTGATAGGAATCTATGGCGACACCAGAAAGCTAACTTCCTCATCTAAGGTATAAGTGGTAGGACTATAAGATATTGGTGCTATCAGGATATCACTGGGTTGCCAAGAAGGCGCAGGATAACCTGACATCTAAGGGTAGATAAAATATCCCTCGGAAAGTAGAAAGGATGGAACCAAAGCTTCTGATTTCATTCTGAAGCTTTCTCAACAGAATTCTATGATCCATACTAAAATAACAATGTTTTTCAAAATTTAGGGTGCATCAGAAACAGCTGAGGGTGCTTGTTAACCATAGAGATTTTCTGGCCTCTTTAAGATCCTGATTTAGTAGGACTTGTGTGGGTTTTGGAAAGGTGCGTCTTAGCAAGTATTTTCCAAGTCAGTTGGACTTGGAAGGCCATTCTAATGCAAGGTCAGGCCATGCCTTGATAAACACTGACTTATAGAAGCCTATAGTTTTATCTGTTTTCACATAGCATTTAAACAGAGTTCAGTAATACTGGGAATGCTGAAGTATGTGTGTGTGTTTGTCATTGTTGGTTATATAGCTATAGCGGAACTCCAGACACATCTCATTCTAAGGATTGAACGTTCTCATTTTTATTACACTTATGCATACTCTGCCTTTTTTTTTTCTTGGTTGAGTTTTGTAAAATGTAATTAGTTTCAGATAATTTACAAATTATTTGAATTTACAAAATCAGACTTTAAATTAGGAAATTAGAAGGGACAAATGGGAGAGTATGTTAATTAAATATGTATTTTCTCTTATTAGAAGTTTTAATGGCCCCACATGTAATTGCTTTTAGCCAACATAATTTTCCTGAACTCTGGGAGCAAAATTTCCACTGTTTGGTATTTACTTAAGTAGTTCACATATGACCAAGTAAAAACTGAAGGAAAAAAAAACTTTTTAGAGATTTATTTATTGATTTGAGAGAGAGAAAGAATGAGCAGGAGGGGCAGAGTGAGAGGGAGAGAGAATCTTAAGCAGGCTCTACACCTAGTGCAGAGTCCAGGCTCAATCTCACCCCCTTGAGATTATGACCTGAATTGAAACCAAGAGTCAGTGCTTAACCAACTCTGCCACCCAGGTGCTCTTAAAGAAACTTAAAAAAAAAGATTTTTTTTATTTTTAAAGATTTTTTATTTATTCATGAGAGACATAGAGAGAGAGAGGCAGGTAGAGATACAAGCAGAGGGAGAAGCAGGCTCCATGCAGGGAGCCTGATGCGGGACTCGATCCCAGGACTCCAGAATCATACCCTGGCCTAAAGGTGGTGCTAAACCACTGAGCCACCCAGGAATCCCCCCAAAAAGATTGATTTATTTCAGAGAGAGAGAGTGAGAGAGCACGAGCAGAGGGGCAGAGGGAAAGAGAAGGATAATCTCAAGCACACTCTGGACTGAGCGCGGAGCCCACTGTGGGGCTTGATCCCCCACCCATGAGATTACAACCTGAGCCAAAACCAAGAGTTGGATGCCCAACTGACTGGGCCTCCCAAGTCCCCCAAGAAACTATTTAAATTGTAAAAATGGCAAAAATGATTGCAATCCCTAGAGAGAAACATTCTTGCCTTAGAAATATGTAGAGCTACTTTTCCAAGAGAATGTTAAAATAGTCTTCCTTGCTCCTTCCCCCCCCCTCCCTTTTTTTCCCCAGAAATGTTGTTCCTTTTTCTGAAGTTTCTCTTTGCATTCAGTCAAGAACTGTTAAAACTTGGCTATTTTCCAGAGTAAGGCATTGATTAGATTGTAGAAAGAATAATGGGGATAGGCGAGTTGATTCAAGGAAAATTGCATGTGTAAAAAGCACCAAATACAGTGTTTAGTGAGGTGTTCTGTGCATTACAATGACTCATTTAAAGACAGTGGCTGACTGCTGGTATAAACAGAGCAGTGCCTGCCCTATACCACTTCATATATCCTACAGTTAGAGATTTTCTGAAGATAGAAAAGCCTTCACGATCTTCGTGTCTCTTTGCCCATACCAAAGCCTGACACTCAAAGGTTAATGACTGTCTAGATTTGACTGGAGCAGTTTGGAATATGGTGTGCAATAATTGTGCTGTCATTTGGACCCCTGAGCCCCTGGACCCACATCTGATGATCAAAATTATAACTAGGTGACCTCCTAGGCTGCTAGTAGACTTGGGGTGATTGATTTTGGTTCTTGTGGCTATACCAGCTCAGAGACTTGTCTTGATCCACCATAGTTACTATTTCTGTAATTACTGAATCTACAAATTTCATGCCTCTTGTTTCAAACAGGAAAAAAAAAATTGGCTAGGGGAATAAGAAAAACAAACAAACCTTTAGCCAAAATAATACACACCAGGTGTTCTTTTTCTCGGCTTGATGTAGTTAGTCTTGCTCATCCACTACCTCATGCTTGTCTGTATCACTGAATTTTAAAGTCGGTTACACATTTTTTTTTAACTCCCAAGAACTTTATATTTAAAATAAAAGGAACTTCAGATAGGAACTTTTCAGTTTGAGTTTGTGTGTCTTTAAAGGCCAGCTGACTTTTTAGTTAATTGCTCTTCTTTTGTTGCCTGTGTGTTATTTTCATCTGGAGCCCTAAAGAGCAGGAGTGTGGGGGGTGGGAGGGGTGTCAGTCGTCCCTAATGTGGCAGGGCCTTGACTGAGCAGTGCATTCAAGGGGCTGGGGGATGTCAGCGTCAGAAAGCTCAACATGAGGATAATGAGTTCAGGCATTTCAGAAGCCAACCAGCTTCAGAGAACAGCACTCAAGTGTAGTCATGCTTATTTTTGAAATATAAGAGCTTGAGGCTCACCTGCTAAAATAAGGAGCTTTCAAACAAAAGCCTGGAGGAATCCGGATTGGTGGTTGCTTTCACATGCCAGGGAATAGCGTTGCCATTCAACTTGATCCAAAGTGAAATCTAGAGATGAGGGTAAAGAAAAGATATGCAGGGACAATTAAACTCAGAGAAACTTCTTTAAAAAAAAAAAAAAAAAAAGGTAGGTTTTTTTTTTTTTTTTAATTTTTCTGGTAATTATTGTGCTTTTTTCCGTCACCTTTCATTTCCACCACATTCACATACATTGTTTTATTACTCAGTTACATTTTATTGTAAAAGGGTTTCTTAGGAGTCCTCTGTCACTGCTATGGACTGAATTACATCTTCCCATAATTCATATGTTGAAGCCTTGGCCCCCAGCATGATTACATTTGGAGGTGAGGGCCTCCAGGAAGTAATTAGTTTTAAATGAGGTCACTAGAGTAGGGCCCTCGTGAATGGACTAGTGCTCTTAGAAGAAAAGGAAGAAACGCTAGAGCTCTCTCTGCCATGTGAAGACAGCAAGGAGGCAGCCATCTGCAAGCCAGGAAGGGAGCTCTCATCAGAGGCAGGCCACAATGGTGCCCTGGTCTCTAACTTCCAGTGTCCAGATCTGTGGGAAAATAGATTTCCGTTAGCCACCCAGGCTATGGTATTTTGTTAACCCATCCTGAGTAGACTAATACACTCAAATAGTAATGATTAGTTACCATATAAATGGGTCACTGGTTGAGGAGGGTGTGACTAACAAGACTCACCTAAATAAAATTTCTTTTGGCCAACAGTGTACACAGAAGTGTGATTTTTTTTTGTATATTAAAATTTATCAGTGTGTTAGTAGTTGGTTAACTGTAGTTGGAGGTTCTTTGCACTCATTTTAGATTCTTTGGCATCTTGTAAAATCCTGCCATGGCTGGTGTACAGCAGAGCAGGCAACTGCATATCTATGGCTTGACTTAGGGAACACTGAAATGTCCTAAGAACTGCTCCATGAATATGAAATGTCCAGGATTTGAGATTCATTCCTTTAGGTTTGAGCCTTTGTGTCTCCAGAAAACCCCTGGTAAAATGTAAATATTCCTCAAAGAATAATAAATTGAAACTTTGCTATTACTTTTCTCAAGTAATTTCTCCAAGATTAGAGTAATCTTGAAGATTGGCAAATTGTTATTTTAGAAAGAAGAGTTAAGCAGCTGAGGGAGAAGAGATTAGAATAGGGGAGTTGCACAGTGAGGGCACATGACATGCCACAGGGACGGGACGGGGAGATAGGGGAAGAGTGCTTCATGGGAGAGCTCAGGTGACAAAGGGAGCACCAATGGCACCAAGCACCTGGAATGTGCCTGGAGGAGGAGCTACTTTGTCCTCTCTGTTCTGTGGCTCAGTCTCCCTTCTCTCTGCCATTGCCCTATAATCTGAATGTTCTCGAACCACTACCTCTGTGGGTTTTTTTTAAAGATTTTATTTATTTATTCATGAGAGACAGAGAGAGAGAGAGAGAGAGAGAGAGAGAGAGAGAGAGAGGCAGAGACACAGGAAGAGGGAGAAGCAGGCTCCATGCAGGGAGCCCAACGTGGGACTTGATCCTCGGTCTCCAGGATCACACCCTGGGCTGAAGGCAGGCACCAAACCGCTGAGCCACTCGGGCTGCCCTCTGTGGTTTTGTTTTTTTTTTTAAATCCTTGCTCTCATCTCTGTTAACTAAGTACCAGACCCCAGACTAGTTACATGACCCTTACATTTTGCTTATTCCCATTTCCCTTTCTGTCACTAAGATTTCTTGCTGAAATTAATGGTTTCCATCTTTTCTTCTCTTTACACAATAAGAAATTACCCAAAGTACAGTAACAGCAGAGAGCCTGAAATTCAAGCCAAAACAACAAATATAGTAAGTCCTATGGTGGGTAAGGATTTGTGATTAGGTTTTTGCTATTGAAAAAAAATCACAATTTTTAAAACATGTCAATTATGTTCTTAAAATATTATCCAAAGGATAGAAATCATAGAAATCTCTTGGCTATACAAAATCCTTAAATTAATTTTTCTCAGAGATACTTTCGCCTTCTCTTTACTCCTTTATTCCCACACCACCCAATGCTTAGATGCATCCTGACATACCTAGATGGTTTTTGAAGTAATTCTGCTTTGATTAATTATTCATCTATACTTAAGCGCACCAAGGCCCACACACTCCTTGAAAAAATTTATTTGAGAAACTAATACGAGGTTCTTAATGTCCTTCATTAAAAATGGAGCTGAAATCAGGTTAAACACTATAAATGGAAAGCTACCTCAAATGTTAACCTGCTCAATTAATGAAAAGAGAAAAATACAGAAAAGTCTATATCTAAGATGACTTTTTTCCTTCGGGTTCATCAATGCTGCCTCGCTGATTGTTTTTTGAAGGAGAGTGTCTTTTGTGATTAAGTCACTTGTCAGATTTGCATTGATATGCAAAGTCTCATTTTATATCTCAAGAAGCTCCACCATCTGTTACTAACATTCTTGCGGCAGGAAGTTCAAGAGAATAGCATTTGTAAGGTAAAAATACATCAGCTATAGCTAGAGTTTCAAACAATTGTTCATAATTAAGAAATAGAATTCAGAGTAAACGCTGATTGAATGTAGTTGATAAGAATGAAACGAAGGATAACACTGCAGAGCTGAGACAAGATGTGGACAGGAAGTGTGTTTACATTTCTTTTTGGGAAAATATCAGAAAAATTGCAATCTTAATTCTTTAAGAAGATGGTTAAAATTTAGTGTATTTGTCTTGTCACTCATTGAATGCATACTTGTCTCAACAATGAGTGAAGAAACCTGTGTGTGCATGTATGTGTGTGTATGTGTGTACACAGAGGTATATGCACTTCTTGCCACTCGAAATCTCATAAGTAATAAAAATAGATAACATTTATTTTTAAAATATAGATTTCAAATACTACAGCAAACACATTTATGATACATGTGGATGAGAACGGTTAAGTTATTGAATATCCCAGATAATGTTAGATAAATAGCATGATAACATATAAATATTTAGATATTTAATCATTTAGATAATTTAGAAAAGACCCCTTGAGTGGAACATAGCCACTTACAGAAAAAAATGTTTGTTGTAATCAATACACCAGGGTACAGGGGCCTGTTAAATTGAAGAGAAGGTAAAAGACCTTTATAGGTTAGAAAAGGGGGGGGGTGCGTAGAATGAAGTTGATTGATAGGTTGAATTCCAAAATTATGACTTCTGATTTGAAATTGTATAAGGTAAGTCGATAATTTTTAGTTGGTTCATTGGCTTCAAATTAAAACATGTTTATTTCATGCCCAGTTAGAGTATAATATGTAGCAATGCACAGGTAATGAGTTCAAAGATCTTATTTGATGAAAAGATGGCTCAGAGGATGATTATGTCTAAAATAATTTACGGGAAAAGTGATAAATAACCCTTTATGCACCCTCTGTTTCCTGCTTGTAATTTGAGAAAAACAACAGAAAATTTTAAAAGGTAACGTGGGAGAGGCTAAGCATAGTTTTAAAGAATTCTCAGAGCTTTGGTTGTGATTATTAAATTATAGTTTGGTTAAAACTTTGCATTATATACATATTCTGTTAATAGTAACAAACTTATAACAAACTTATTTCTCCTCATTCCTTTTAAAAGGATTGAATCCCCCGTGCATGTTTGAACACATGCATACAAATTGTACTACATTTATTCCAATTTATATACTATCTTATTGGGCCCATTTCTATCTTGTCAAGTTTTAGAAAAATAATCATTGAAGTTTGGTTCTTTACTATCCTAAGTATAATACAGAACAAGTAGTAATAATTTTGAAATATTTAGATCTCTTAAGGTGTTTGTTTTGTCCTAATACAATTAGTTGTTACATTATGCCATATCCTAATATAACTAGTCCTAATGTAACTATCATTACTGAGTATATCTCCACTGTTCACTCTCCTTCCTTGTAGGAAGATTATGCATCATTGCTTTTTTTCCACATGGGATGAGAATACTTTAGTCCTTTTGTGGGAAGATAGACTTCCTCACTCTATTGATATCAGGCTTGTCAAGTGACTTGCTTTAGCTAATGGAGTATAAGAGAAAGTGGTGGATGCCATAACCAAATAAACACTTTAAAAGCCAAAATATGGGGGATCCCTGAGAGGCTCTGCAGTTTAGCGCCTGCCTTTGGCCCAGGGCCTGATCCTGGAGACCCAGGATTGAGTCCTATGTCGGGCTCCCTGCATGGAGCCTGCTTCTCCCTCTGCGTGTGTTTCTGCCTCTCTCTGTCTCTCTCTCTCTCTGTCTCTCTCTCTCTCTCTCTGTCTCAGTCATGAATAAATTATAAAATCTTAAAAAAAAAACTCGCCATAATATGGCTTCTTTATTGCTCATTTCTCTGTGCCTTGAGAACAGACATGTCCCAGACTGTTCTGGGGCTGTTCTTTTTGCCTTGGAAGAAGATATGGGGAGCAGAGCCAAGCTGACCTATGGTGAACAAAATGTAAGGAAAGTAAGAAATAAACCTATGCCATGATAAACTCCTGAGAGTTGGAGATACTTGTTAAGAGCTGTAGAGGGTCTGAAATTTCACCCTACTTATAAGCTAATGAGTTAGTCTGCACTAGGATCATGGATGCTGGCAGAGGACTACAGACTCCTGGCCCAGAGACAGAGGGTAGTTTACTACTCACAGCAACCCCAGCGATTAGACGATCAGAATTCGTGCTGGTTCCCTTAGCTCTAATTTCTACAGGGCGATGTGAAGTGGGCCAGGTGGCAACTGCACACATAGTGCATTGTTACAGGAGAGGAATCCTGAGCTTAGGGAACCTGAATCTTCTATGAGGAGAGGTACGTATGCCAGCCCAAGGCTTCTGAGGGAGATATCTCCGTCTTCTAAGGCTATAAGGAAACCTGTCCTTTGCTGGCGGGGAAGACATTATCTTCATTTTCCAAGGCTGTTTACTCTACAAGCGTCCTTGAAAAATAGCCTGGAATGAAGATAGTCTATGTCCCTGCCCAGCAGATGCACCATATTGCAAGAGACCTATGAGAAATGGTGTCCCAGCAATTCTTAGTTCAGTATAATCTAGCAAAAGCCACCACATACACCATACTGGAAATAAAACATTTCCTATCTGTCAAGGACTCTTCATTTGTTGTGTTATCATAAGAATAACAATAATTTATCGAGTGCTCATTGTAGAAGTGCCCTGCACAGTACTAGGAACTGAAACATATAACTTCTGTCTGCTAGGTAGTAGTATTATTTCTATTCTGCATATGAGAAAACCAAACTCCAAAGAGGTTAAATAGTTTGCCCAAGGTGATACTATTATTAATCTGAGGAGCTGAGATTTGGACTCTTGTGTCCCTCAAGTCAGTCCTTCCCACTAAGCTGTGATTTTACATCAAATAAATATGCTACCAAGTCTTTCTGATGAAACCATCAGCAAGAAATGAGCCAAGGAAAAATTCCTGTTGTACCTTGGATCTACTTCCTCATCAGCAACTTTTTGGGTATGAGTGTTTAACCACCTATGAATCCACCCAACTGGATTGTCATCCATCCCTCACATTTTCATTTTGCTTTAGGATATTGTGAGGGGATTTTGGCCAAACTGCTCAACCTAGCCATCAAGTGGCCCTATCACAAAAGAGAATACATGTTACATTGCATGTCTTTTCTTGTATTTTTCTTACTAAACACAAGTTGGCCCCTTTAAACCATGCTTGCCTTTCTAAGTGGTTGTATATGCACCCATGGTTTCTGGGACCATCATTTTCAGAACTTTTATGTACTTTGTTAAGCAAATTTGGGTTGTTGAACGTTGCTTGTAGTTTAGACCCCTTGGAATACTGCCATTACTGATTTAGGATTCATAACAAAAGAAACTAAGGAATAGGTATTTAGCACACCCCAATAGCAATCTCATGATCTGTTCTGGGAACAAAATAAACTTCTAAATGACTATAGGTGTATATTCTTTTGAGAGTTTGTATATGGAATTTTGAGGGCCTGATTCAAACAAGTTAATTTCTGTGTATATATGTATGTATGTATTTATATTTAATATATATTTTAATTATATTTATTATGTAATTATTTATATATTATATATAATGTTAAGCTAGGAGGAGGACAATACAGAAGTGGGATCGGCCTTTATGGATCACATGGCCAACAGAAGCCATTAGACATTCATAAATAGTATATAAAATGATAACCAAAACAAATGCTACAAAATAAAGCCCACATCATGCCAAGAGAATTTATAAAATAAGGAAATGAACCAGTGTCTGTGGGGAAGGTAGTCAGTTTCTATTTTTAAAAATTATTATCCACAGATAAAGAGGATTGGATACAGCAAATATGCTGTAGATAAATGGCCTTTTTCCCACAGACATCTGTATTCCAGAAAATCACCAATTTAAACAAACATCATCACAATTTCTATGCAATGAAGAGCAGGAGCATTTTTTTCTAGAACCTTTAGGTTGTTGAAATAATTTGAACCTGTAAACCTGAAGGTTAGAGTCTCTTGAATAATTGGGTCAACAAATAATGTGTTGAGTGCTGAGAACTAGTCCAGCCCTCAAGTACCTTCCATTCTAATGAGAAGTTAGGGAAAGATTAGTAAGAAGAGATAAAATGGGCATACACAGTACCATCTATCGATGGTAGTGTCTCCTGACCCTTATAAGGAGAGGCATTGAGACTGTTTTCTTTCCTTTTACAATTTCAGAAGGCTGGGACCAAATATAATTTTTTTTTTCTTTTCTATCCTCTATATATTTTCCAGCAGTGATGCAGAACAAACAATGACATTAATCAGTTAAGAAGAATATGTTCAAAATTGTCATATTCTCATGACAAAATTTAGATATTTGTCATTATTTTGCATTATTATTAAATACATTTAAATATATAATAATAAAAAATATAATTGATCCTCATCGAAAAAACATTTATTAATTAACTTTTAAAGATTTTATTTATTTATTCACAAGAGACACAGAGAGAGAGGCAGAGACATAGGCAGAAGGAGAAGCAGGTTCCATACAGGGAGCCCAGTGTGGGACTCAATCCCAGAACTCTGGGATTACATCCTGAGCCAAAAGGCCATTACTCAACCACTGAGCCACTCAGGCATCCCCCCAAAAAAATTATTTAAAATAAATTAGTATGTTCAGAAAATACAGAGGTATTTATAGACACTGAAATAATGAATAAAGATTAATCATGTTGAGAATCGAAATTAAAGGTTTTCTTTTTCTATTGACTTTCACTTTAAAAATCTACTTTAAAGAAATTCCAGCTACCCCCTGGGGAAATAATGACTGTGTAAAAATCTGCATATATGTATGTATGAATGTGTAATATATGCTGTTTATACAACTACACACAATTTGTTTAAAAAGACACACGGTATACTGGAGGTGTAAAATTTTTTTTTAAGATTTTATTTATTTATTTATGAAAGACACAGAGAGAGAGAGAGAGAGAGATTGAGGCAGAGACACAGGCAGAGGGAGAAGTAGGCTCCATGCAAAGCCTGATGTGGGACTCGATCCTGGGACTCCAGGATCATGCCCTGGGCCAAAGGCAGGTACTAAACTGCTGAGTCACCCAGGGATCCCCTAAAAAATTTCTAAAACATAAGTTAATGTATGTATGTACCACATAAAATACACGTTTTAGAAATAAATCATGTTGGTCATGTAGACATAACATGATTTTTGTAAAATGATAATGTTAATTTGAATTAATAACTCTATTTTCCATGTTCTCTGAATGTACTCTAGGCATTTGGACTTTACAATAAATATATTTTTACATTACATTACTTTACTCTGGTCATTATATTAATTTTTTTCTTAGAAATATAATTGGTCGGGATCCCTGGGTGGCGCAGCGGTTTGGCGCCTGCCTTTGGCCCAGGGCGCGATCCTGGAGACCCGGGATCGAATCCCACATCAGGCTCCCGGTGCATGGAGCCTGCTTCTCCCTCTGCCTGTGTCTCTGCCTCTCTCTCTCTCTCTGTATGACTATCATAAATAAATAAAAATTTAAAAAAAAAAAAAAAAAAAAAAAAAGAAATATAATTGGTCAAACTCTAGAGTTAATTGAGAAATAAGAAATACAGATTTCTGTTTGTTTTTTTCTTCTTTCTGGCCTGTGGTTAAGTCACATCTTCGGAGAATTTTGAATTGTGTTTTCAGCTTACCAAAATTTAAGCTCTTAATTAGTGTAAGAAAATTACCTCTCCAAAGGTTTGCCAATGGTTTTGTATGTAAAGCCTTTCCTTTTTTTTTTAATGATTTTTCTCCTTAATGAAAACCACCGAAAAGCATTATACTGGTAGAAATGTAGTTGATTTTCTCCTAATGGAAACTAAATTAGCCAAACTGATTTTAGCTCAGTTGTCTTCTCTTTTTTCTACAATAGATCCTTTCCTCACACACAATAAATCCATCAGCGGGACAACCCAAAACATGTTCATCATTCTTTTTGTTCTTGACTTTGAGATGAAACAAATCTCTTCAAATAATTTGTAAGTTTCTTGTAATCAGAAAACACTGATGTCAGGAGTGCCTGCGTGGCTCAGTTGGTTAAATGTCCTACCCTTGATTTTGGCTCAGGTCATGATCTCAGGGTTGTGAGATTGAGCCCCTCATTGGGCTCCAGGCTGGATGTGGAGCCTGCTTGAGATTCTCTTTCTCCTTCTCCCATTGCCCCTCCCCCTACCTTTCTCACACACACACACAGAAAAGAATGAAAATATTGATGTCAGTATTTTTCTATAGTTGCTTGGGTTCTTTATATACACTTGAATTGCTTAATATTTCTAATATGACTAATTTCATGTAAGTGTAACTATTTGAGCTTTCAAAATTCAAAGCACTGTTTTGATTCTTTTTTAAACTTTAACAAAGGAAGTTAACTTTTGTTTTAGTTTTCTTAGTTTGTTGTTGTTGTTGTGTTGTTGTTTTCCCCAAAATGGCTTTGAGAAATGCAAAAAGAAGTATGTGATTTCACTCACAAAGTGTGATTGGAAGAGAGCACTTTGTGATTTTGGAGGTATTGATGACAGATGTAAAGGCTGCTGCTATAAATTTAATCTCTATATTAGTAAACTGTCAGTAGAATTGTAGCATCAATGGAAGGATAAATTATTTTTCCCCATTTGTATAGCAAATGATACTAGCACTAATCCAGCTGTATGAATCTTTAAGCTAAGCTTCTGATAATACCTTCATTGCACTAACTATACAGTAGCGACAGACATGCTTTCAGGGAAGAAGATATCTTTTCTGTGGCTTCCAGGAAATATATTTTTCAGTTCTATAAGTATGTCTGTCAAAATTAAATTGGCCAATAAAAAATATTACCCTCAACTTGACATTGCTTTTTAACTAATCTTCGGGAATCCAAGAACACACTATATATGCAAACACCTCTCTATTGGAGATACTATTCTCTATCAGCTTACTCCTCTATTCATAGCATACTCAAATGACTGAAACAGCTTAGAAATATGAGGGAAAGTAGAAAATGTGTTATTTAAAAGTTAGGTAGTTTAATCCTTTAATAGTTGTCTTTATAACCCAATGCAGTTTGTTTACTTTGCCCACACTACACAATGGAACATAATGCTGCCCAGCAGTTGATTTGTTTGCTCTGACCATACTAAACACTGAGGTTGATCTCAGCCTAATCAGTTCAGAACAGACTAACTGCTGAATATAACAATGGCAAAAATAAACAATAATACGCATTGCAGATTAGTTCATGAATTCCTAATATCAATATTTTAAACCAAAAATATAGCAGGCATGTAAGTCCATTGTAGATAAGATCAAGTAATAAATTTATAATTCAGAATTCCATAGAAGTATGATTATGAAGGATGGTCTCTAATAACTTAGATATTTTGCATTTATTTCTAAGTTTAAAACTGAAAAACTATACCACTGACGAAGGGGACAGTTTTTAAGATTGTATTTGTATGACATTTTATTCCCCAAAGACATGTTTTTAATAGACTTTGTTTTTTAGAGCAATTTTAGGTGTACAGCAAACTTGAGCAGTAGTTACAGAAGTTTCCCCCAAAGCCCCTGTCCCTACATACTCAGAGCCTCTCCCACTATTAATAGCCCACAGCAGCACAGCACATTTATTACAATCAATGGACTTCTACTAACACATCATTACCGTCCAAAAGCCACAGTTTACATCAGGGTTCACTCTTGGTGGTGTGCATTCATTCTGTGCGTTTTGACAAATGTATAATAACTTGTATTCACCATCATACAGAATAGTTTCACTGCCTTAAACATCTTTTCTGTTCTACCTATTTATTTCTCACTCCCCACTAACACCTGGCAACCACGGATTTTTTTTTTTTTTTTTTTTTTACCAGCTGCATAGTTTTGGCTTTTCCAGAATGTCATATAGTTGAAATCATATAGTATGCAGCCCTCTCAGATTGGCTTCTTTTACTGAGTAGTATTCCTTTCAGTTCCTCCATGTCTCTTCCTGGTTTGCAGGTCACTTCTTTATTGCTGTAGAATACTCCATTTTCTAGATGTATCATGGTTTATTTATCCATTCTCCTGATATAGGGCATCTTGGTTGCTTTTGAGTTTTGGCATTTATGAGTAAAGCTGTTATAAACACCCATGTGCAGGTTTTTATGTGGACACTAACTTTTCAACTCATTCAACAAAATGCCAAGGAGTGTGCTACTTGATCATATGGTACAAGTATGTTTAGTGTTAAAAAAAAATTGCTGAATTATCTTCCAAAACAGCTGTACCAGTTTTCATTTCCACCAGCAATACTATGAAAGTTCCCTTTGCTCCACATCCTGTCCTAGCATTTGAACATTATCAGTGTTTGAGATCTGGTCCATTCTAATAGATATGTGGTATCTTATTATCGTTTGGATTTGTAATTTCCTAATGACTCTGATGCAGAACATCTTTTCATATGCTTATGTGCCATCTATGTATCCTCACTGGGAAGTGTCTATTGAGGTCTTTTGCCCGATTTTTAATCAGGTTGTTTTCTTATTGTTGAGTTTTAAGAGTACTTTATAGATTTTGGATAGCAGTTCTTTATAAGAGAGGTGCTTTGGAAATATTTTTTTTCCCAGGCTGTGGCTTGTCTTCTCATTCTCTGGACAGTGTCTTTCACAGAAAAGTTTTGATTTTAATGAAGTTCAGCTTTTTAATTATTTCTTTCACTGATGATGCATGGCTTTGGTGTTATATCTAAAAGTCCTTACTGTACCCAGACATATCCAAATGTTTTCCTGTGTTATCCTCTAGGATTTTGATAGTTTTGTGTTTTACATTTAGGTCTATGATCCATTTTTAGTTAATTTTTTATAAATGTGAATGTCCAGTTGTCTGAGCACCATGTTTTGAAATATCAAATCTCTATTGGCAAAAATCAGCTTGTAGACTAAATATTTCAATATCCTACTTTACCCTGAAATGTTTTCTAAGAACCTTATTTGAATTTCTTCTATTTTTGCACTTATGATTATTCTGTGTAGCAGATATCAGACTGCCATAGTTAAAAACTGAAAAAAAAATGACTTTCAAAAGCTCAAATTTCTCTAATACGGTTCCTTCAGTCAAAAGGCTTTAAAGAGACCTTGAGATCCTCAGAATTTTGATGAGCATTCTCAGTTTTATCATGAAATTGTCATTTCTGCCTATAGAATTCTAAATCAACATTTTACACTAATCAAAGGGTCTAATCAATTAGTCATTTCCAGTGAAAGAGGAAAGAAACAATAAAGAAAAAAAACATCAACCAGTTATTTATCTGTTTTGGCCTATCTTTTTTACCGAAAGAGTTGATCTAATCATCTCAAAAAGATTCGATTAGAAAGCAGAAAGGAGTAATTTGAAAGTTCATTCAAATTGATACAAACTTCCCACAAGTCTACTCTAGCCAATCTGATGAATTTCAGGCATTTTTAAAGCACAATGCTGAATTCTAAGTCATGAGTTTGGATTGGCAGTGGACTGTAGGATTTCAAACAGTTTAATGGTTAGTTTTAATTTTCTCTCCCCTTACTATTCCAAGGAATTTTATTTATTTTTGGATGTTATGAAAACTTTAGTGTGGAAACAGTGATATCACTCTAGAGTTCTTATTAGGAGCTAAGGATTCCTTATGACTAATCTCAACCTACTACATTTCTGTCCAGTTAAGTGTTGGAGAAAAATAGAGCAAGCCCGTCACCAAATGGCTACCAATGAATATTCTAAATCAAAGAGGTTAAAAATTATAATATCACTATAATTCAGAAATTTGTGGGCTGCCTCTTTCCAAGAGAAATATGAGTTTGTCCTTTTTGAACTCACAGAAAAAAAAGATTATTATAAATATCATTGAAAAGGAGAAGAGATCAAAAAGAAGGACAACACAACCATGCTTATAGTAGAGTTTAATGTGACTGCTGTAGCTAGGCATTGTTTTGGTCCTGAGCTTCCTGGCAGCCCAGGGGGAAAAGGAGATGTTACGAATAACAGTTTTTATAATTAGGAAAATGAATTCAAACGATTTCTTACAGAGTTAACACTGAGTGTTATATTAGTGCCCTTATTAACAATTTTAATAGCAGAGACAGAAGCAGAAATCACAGTTGTTTGTGATAGTGAGCAAAATAAAAAAGCTGATGTTTTAACATTGAAACACTTATAAATCAAACTAATATTTCATATGGTGAAGTTGTAGTTAATCTCTGCAGTGGTTTAATGCAACTCAAAGTCAAGAGCCTCACGTACCTTGAAGACTGATTGAATTCTGAATTCCTTAAACTGGTGTCTTCAATTTGAGTGTTTATGAAAATCTAATAAAGGCCTTGTTTAAAATACAGATTCTTGGGCTCTTATCCTGGAATGTATAGTTTAGTCAGTTTGAGATAAGATTCAGCCCTCTATATTTTTGCTGAATTCTAAGTCATGAGTTTGGATTGTCATGATACAACTGTAATTCAGCTAGTCAAACTAGCATTTGAAGACAATTATCTTGGACTTTCTTTTTCAGATTTCTTCTATGTTAGTCAACAATTTTTATAGAAATTAGATTACACATAACTCAGTGTGACACTATCTGAAGACAGCCTAGACGACAGGTATTGTATAGTGCTGATACAGAGATCATGCAGATGCTAGGACTTTTATTCTATTATAAAACTTACAGAGCCAGGCCTGCACCGTTGGCTAGATAAGAGGCCATCATCCATCCATAGGTGTCTCCTGGTCAAGGCCAGATTTCCCTCAAGAAACAAGTTTGAGTTTGCTCCAGCACTTAGGTCACTAATGAATTCAAATGTCAGGTTAGAACCAGTCAGAGATAGTTTTTGTTTGGAAATCTTTGGAAAAAGTATTACCAATGTAACATCATAGCTGTCCAGGAAGCCTTAACAATGACCCTGTACAAGTCTCCAGATACTTCTACCAGGATGAGTTGAACGGCTAAATGTTCACCCAGATGATTGAACACATTGACCTCTAATATCGTGCTATTTAATATCGATCAGAGGAATGTTAGGAAATGTCTGCCAGAGGCAGTGTTTTTTGTTTCATCAAGGTTAATGATGAATCATTCTTCTAAACAGCTGGTGGATCCCAGAACCCCTTGTCTCTTCAGACCACTCTTGTTTCATGAACATCAAGCCATTTCATCGGCATTTAGGAGAGCTAAAATACAGAGTCTTTATTTCCTATTCATTAAAGGCCCTTGGTCCCAGCTGCTGATGGTTAACTTTAGAATGATGGTAACATTATAAAGCATATCGTGTTGTAAGTGTTCATTAAACATCACTATTATGTTTTGTATCAGAAAGAAAGATGAGATGGACATTCTCCCTTTTTCAAATCAATTTCTCTTAAGTGGAAGATTGAGTTGACATGTCAGGTCTCGCTAGCTGCTCAAGACACTTATATAATTTTTGATCTCTTATAAGAAAGTATCCTTATTTTCCCTTTTCATGAATTTGTATCAGATAAAATAATGTCACTTCCACTATACATCACTAGACTTATGGACGACTGCTTTTGTCTTGCCTTAATTTCTAGATGCTTTGCCTCATGCTCTAGGTGATTGGTTTCTCTTCTAGAAATTAACATGGGTTTTCTACCTATCTTGTCATGGCTGTACTCTGCCCTTAACTAAGTATACTTATAAACTTCCAGAATCTATACAGGCTTTTTAGTTGAGGAATTAAAAAAAAAATTTTGGCACAAAAAGGACCCTTGTCTTAAAAAGATATAAACCCTTCACCTGCCTTTTTCCCCTATAATCTCACTTTAACAGACTTGCTTATGAGTATTTTTAGGTGGTAGTTTTGATACAGTTCTGTTTTTTTTTTCTGAAAGTTTTACAAATGTGATAGTTTTGAAAAAGATTACTTTAAAGTCAGAAAAATGGTACTGTAGTGGATGAGCAGCTCAAACCTCATAAGAAGTACGTGGAAGAGGCAATTTGAGACTAGATATTTTCAAAACTTTTTCTAAAACGTATTGTACTATAAGCACACAGTTTTCCATTGTTGTGCCTATCACATTATTTTTTGAGCATTGAGTTGATTGATTAGTTAATGCTCCTATATTAAGTATAATTTGTGAAGAGATTACCCAGATAGGTGCCCCTATATAAATTAAGACACAGATTGACAAGTGCCTGTTTAATTTTAACTTTAAGGAGTGGCACAGCTAATTGAGCTATTGTGGGACTGATTATAGTGATCAAATAAAGGTGAGATGTTTGGCAAGGAATCTTGAAGAAGATGAGTTTTGACAGATTTTGAAAGAGGAGGGGCAAGTTTGGACTGAGAAAATAGAAATATCCCAGTTGAACAAACTGACAGATGGCTAAGGGTACAAGGGATACTAGGTGTTCTCTTTAGGATCATGAAGCATGACCTCCCTTTTTTTTCAGGGTCTGCTTCTGCTCAGGATGATTCTTAATGTAGAATCAAAAGTGTTTGGAAGATCGGCTAAGTTATCCTGCATATTGTACCTTATGAAATGAAGCCTTGATAAGCGAGCTGGCTTTCTGTAGGCCAAACAACTGGCAGCAATTGAGGTGCAGCCGGAATGTCCAGTTTCTAACAGTTCATTACACTACATTACACCCCTATATACCCCCTAGGCACTGAATCTCTATTATTCTAAACATTGTAGACTTAGAAGATAGAAGTGTCCAGTGTGCAGGACTTTAGGTTATATAACTTTCATTACCCATTTAATCTTCTTTGTTCCTATTTCAAGCTATTTCTTCTTGGGCAAAAGCTTTAGTAATCATTTAAGATAAGATTGATCTTAATTACAGTGGTATATTTTCCCTGTTATCTTAGTGTGTATTCTTAAATTGACTGAATATCTTTCGACTGTTCTCATCTTGGTGTATTTTTTTTTTTTTTGGTGTATTTTCTTAAACTGTGGTGGAACTGGCCTTAAGAAAAGTAATAATCCTTTCATAGGATTCATCATTAACATGAGTTTGGGAATAAAAAAATACATAGTTTTTTAGAGAATAAATTCCACAATTCTAGAAACCTGTTTTTTGGTATTATTCAAGAGATTTGTTTGTTTGTTTGTTTGTTTGCATTTGGTATATACCAGGCATGGTCTAAGTCCAGGGAATACAAAGATGTATGTGGTCACTGATTCCAGAACATGGCAGTCTGGTAGGGAATAGTCTAAGGAAGCCAAAAGATACCAGGAACTCAGGCAAACCATTGTATTTCAAGAATGGGTCATGTAATTTGACGTCTGATCATTTGATAAAAATCCCCTTAGCCAATTCTTATGTATTGGTCTTCAGAGTCTGTGTGACTTAGATATGTTTTTTAAAGTAATGATAGTCTTGGAATCTTAGCATGTTCACATATCAATTATCTTTTCTTTTTATTTCATTTGACCAGATTAACTATTTGTCATAGAATTCAAGGTCAAATAATATTATATTCTATTCAGTAATGTTTCCAGTGAACTTCTTAAGTTTTACTATTATTAGGATGGAGGAGCAAATAACGTAGTTGTATTATTTTGACAGATGAACCTTAATGTATGACAGTTTCAGAGAGCAGTATTTTATATTAATGTTAAGAAAGACTACATAGTTCTTTCCTGTGGATTTTCCAAAATTACTCAGAGTAAATATGTGTTCCTTGTTACTGTCCCACAGGATCCATTCCAGAGGGATGTAGTAAAGCATAGTGGGTATACTATTAAAATTATTCTTTCTTGCTGACTCATAACCATTGTCAAAATTTTTTTAGAAAGTTAAGTATAGGGTGCTAAGTGGAAAAGTAGGTAGTTAATTATTTCTTTCTAAATTTACGGTAGTATCATATATCTGTAGAATATTAGAATGAACGTGTTTAAAAAACATATGCACCTCACTAATAAAACTAATTAGTTTTAAGAATTTGGGACTATTTACTGATGATTATAAGAAATATATTCTTTTGTTTTCATTTTGATTTGAAAAGATTCTTAGTAAATAATAAGTTACACTTTTAATATACATTTCTTTTCTTTTCTTTTCTTTCTTTCTTTCTTTCTTTCTTTCTTTCTTTCTTTCTTTCTTTCTTTCTTTTCTTTCCTTCTTTCCTTCTTTCCTTCTTTCCTTCTTTCTTTTAAGTGAGCTCTATACCCAACATGGGGCTTGAATTTACCACCTGCGGATCCAGAGTCACATGCTCTGCCCTCTGAGCCAGACAAATGCCCCAGTGAGTCACACTTTTAATGAGGAAAACAATTCTGTCTAATGTTAGGACAGCATTTATAAGGTGTACTGAAGTCCATATAGATTTTTTATTGTTTACAATAGAAGTCATAGTCTCTTTGGCTATTTCATAATAAAGTACATTGTCCAATGAAATACAAGTTTGCTAGATAACCTACATAAATAGTCATTATTGACTACTTTGCTCTAAAGTATCTTTAATTGAATTTTTATTTCATGAAAAATGCTATGTAAAGTCATTGTATCTAGCATTTTATCTTTAAGAATTATCATTTCAATTTTTAGAATTTCTTAAATCTTTTCTCAACAGGTACTTCTAGAGAGAAAAATAGGAACATGATAGTCAAGATCAAGTTTTGAAATAATAATAGAACCAGTGCTATCTATCTTCATATATGGGAGAGCACTTTCTTCTTAAAGTTCTCTAAAGGTCCTATCATCTCACATGGTAACCAAGGCTGTAGAAAAATGGCCTGACATTTCTACTTTAAAAGAAACCAGCTTTTACTGTCTAAAAGCATTCCCACTGCTATCCTAATTACCTCACATCACTATATATGTACTCAATGCCTACTCTTTATAGAAACTTAGTGGGGTGGGGAGGGCGGGTGGAAAATACAAGGAAAACCAAAGACATATGAACACACAGTTCAGAGATTAAGGTATATACATACTCTTTTACAAAAGCAAAAATCTTTTTTTCTGATAAAACTAATACATGTCTTTGTTTAAAAAATTAATAAATACAAATATGGACAAAGTAGAAGTTTCAAGTCCCACCAAATGAACCATTTTGATATATCATCATCATATTTTTGTGTTTATCTGCTTTCCGTTTATGTCTGTCTATGCATACTCAGGTATATGTCTTAATCAAAACCAAGTTATTCATTTCATTCTGCAACTGCTTATGTTGTTTAATTTGTCATGACATTTTCCTTTGTTCCAGTAATCTATTGCTGCCTAACAAACCAGCTGAAGATGCAGTTAAGGATTAAAAACAATAGTAGCATCCTCAGTCTTAGGGAAGACTCACCAGAGACAGCCCATCTCTATTGTAGCCCGCATCAGCCAGAATGGCTCAAAGTTTAAGGCCAACAAGTAAAAAACTTGTTCACTTCATGTATCTGGCAATTGATGATGGCTCTTGGCTGTGCCTCCCCATGGAACATCTCCACTTGGGCTCTCCACATGGCCTGGGAGATGATGATCCATGAATATCTCATGTCTCTATATGGCCCTGGTCCTCTGAACAAAGACCATAACAGCCAGTTTAGAAGTGTTTTTATAAGAGGATATTCCAGGAGATGGTAAAGCTTCGAGGTATCTCTCTGTCTCTCTCTCTCCATGGAGGTAATCAGGGTAGTAAATATAAAAACTCGTCTTTCTCCACCCCCGAAGATTTGAATATGTTCCAGAACAGAGATAAAGCCAATCTCTCTCTCTTGAAGGGAGGATTGGCACATCACCAGCAGGTCTCTTTAAGATCAGAGTTTCCTAATTTGGGGGGTTCTATCCTATGATACACTCCACTGCCTATGCAGGTACCATCTGGCCATTACTGTGTCATCCTGCAGGGTGGGACTAGAGCTGGGAAACACATAAGATGTTGTTCTGGTTGATGCTTTTGCTATAATAGTTTTCATCTCTAACCCAGAGGCCTCATGTCTTCTGTCTGTCTCTACGTGTATGTGTGTGTGTGTGTGTGTGTGTATGTGTATCAGATAATATTTATAATATTAGATACACGGGTATATCTGTATACATACATGCATGCATGCATGCAGACACACATACTGTGCCAGACTAAATCATTTACTTGCAAGTAGGTAAAATCTCAGACCCTTCACAGTTTCTGACATAACAGTTTCCTCACAAAATGGTGTTTTCCGGCAGCCCTGGCGGCTCAGTGGTTTAGCGCTGCCTTCAACCCAGGGCCTGATCCTGGAGACCCGGGATCGAGTCCCACATCAGGCCCCCTACATGGAGCCTGCTTCTCCCTCTGCCTGTGTCTCTGCCTCTCTCTCTCTCCCCCCCAAAAAAAAATCTTTTAAAAAAATGGTGTTTTTCTTCAAAAGGCAAGTGTCTTGAGAGAGAGATAGAACCAGGTGGACGTTGTATCCCCTTTAAGAATAGCCTCAGAAGCCACACTGTATTGGTTTTGCTGGATTTCATGAGTCAGTCACTCCAAAAGGCCTGATAGGTTCAGGGGTAGAGGAAGTAGATTTAATCCTTAATAGGACAGGATCAATATTCTAGAAGAGAATGTGAAATCAAAACACTGGTAGGCCATTTTTGGAAAATTCAATCTGTTGCACATATGAAAATAAATGGAGGAATCTCATCCTTTTTAACTTCTGCATATTTCAATTCCTCACGATGGACATTTAGACTTTCCATTTAACCTGGAAATTCCTAGATAGCAATGTATGAGACAAAAGATTTTGTGCCATGAGTTTATGGGTTAGTCTAGTCCTAGGGGGTAAGTGAGAGACAGAGAAAGGGAGTGAGACAAGGATGACAAGAAGAACCAAAATGAGGTTGATTCATTGAGTTAACTACCCAGTATCCAACTGATTGCTAGTCTTGCAGAACTCCTAAGAAGCAGCATAAATATTGTCTCAGGACATGGAGGGAAGGGAGAGTAGTTCATGTGTTGAGTCTCATCTCCCATTGGCCAAAGTGTTCTCATCAGACATTCATTCCTCTCTGCATCTTGCAGTACTTGGATGATGCCTCTTCTGCATTAAACTTAGTAAGCCTAAAGTGGCTTATAAGATGCATTGAACGTTTATTTTTTTACCATCATGAATTATAGTGGAAAGATTGGCTACATAAATCTATGTGGACTTAACAAATTATATACTGAAAATAAGTTAAAGAATCACAGTCTCAAGATCATTGAATATATATTTTACATTTTATTGTTTATTGACAATTATTACTTATTTTCCCTCTGCAAAATTTATACACATTTATGCTCTACCAAGGAACCAAAAAGAAAACTTAATCTCATACTCCAGACTTAATCAGTGTTCTAATTACTGCCAATCTAATAGGCAAATGAAAAAACGAATCTTTTTGTTTTCCTAGTTTCTATTTGATTTCTCTTTCTTTCTTTCTTTCTTTCTTTCTTTCTTTCTTTCTTTCTTCTTTTGGTCAGGATGAACATCTTTTCACATGTTTATGGATCATCCTCATTTTCCCTTTAGTAAATTGTTTTCTGTATCTTTTTCTGATTTCCTTATAGAGGGTATTTTCTTTTTGATGTTTTCACTTACTATACAGATTATAAATAAGAAGGGTTTGTCTAAGTTTGCAAATGTATTTTCCAGTTTTCATTCATCTTTTAATTTTATCATCTCCCTTGTCAGAGGATGAAAATCTGTCTTTTGTTGTGTAGTTTCTAACTTTTGAGCATTCAGTCTTATGTTTTATTTTATATTGTATCTCCAGATTTGTTTTAACTGGTATGTGTCTTGTTTCCCCTGAATTTATTTCCTTATTAGGCATTATTCTATGTGGTTCTAGTAGCTTTCCTACTGATTCTCTCTCAACAAAGTCAGTCATTTTATAGGACACGAGTTCTTTACCTGGCTGCAGAGGAGAATGACCTGGGACTTTTTTAAAAAAAATATATTGATGATCAGTCCCCACCCTAGATCATTAAATTAAATCAGAATCTAGGGATTGGGGAGCAGAACTTTCAAAAGCTCTTGGACTGAAAGAAAAATAAATCATTAATGTGTATTTCCATTCATCCGTTCAGTCATCAATTACTATCTTCATAAATAAACATTAAACCAATATTAATTCAGTGAACACTACTTGCTAAGCACTGTGCTAGGTGCTGAGGAAGACAGATATGCAAATAAATGATAGACAATAATGGAGGAGAAGGGGGAAAGGAAGGTGAGACAGAGAAGTCTGGGCAGGTTTTGGCAGCGAAGCAGCTGCTTTCTTGGATGCCAGGTTGAAACAAAGAAGTTGTGGCACGTGCCACTTTAAAATCTCAGCTGATGAGAGTTTGCAGATAGAAGCTGAAGCCATCCAGTTTTGTAGACAAAATGAGGAAGTCGGAAATCCATGCTTCGGACTCCCTGGTCTCCTTTTCTGGGACCCCTCTTCTATTCCTCCTTATTACATACTGACCTCAGAGGCTCTTATACTGCCCTTGGTGTGCAGATTACTGAACCTCGTGGCTCTCCTGTAAAATTCTTGTCTATAGGTTCATCGTGGAAGGAGCCAAGATAGAAATGTGAAGGAATTGAGAGCAATTCTGTCCATCCTTGGCATCTCCGTACTTTCCCTTGGGTCATGCCTTTCCTGTCTTCATCAGCTGGGGCTGCTGTAACAAGATAACGTAGACCGGGTTACATTAGACCGGGTTGAATCAGAGAAATTTATTTCTCACAGTTCCAGAGACTGGAAATCTGAGATCAAGTGTGCTGGTATGGTTGGGTTCTGGTGAGAACCCCACTTCAGGGTTTAGACTGCTAACTTCTTGGTGTGTCCTTACATGGCAGAAAGAGAGCTACTAAGGGCACTAATTCCATTTGTGAGGACTCTACTCTCATCTAATCACTTCTCAAAGATGTCACTTTCTAATACTATCACAGTGGAGGGGCACCTGGCTGGCTCAGTTGGAGGAGTGCATGACTCTTGGTCTCAGGGTCATGAGTTCAAGCTCCACATTGGGTGTAGAGATTATTTAAATAAATAAAAATGTAAAGTATGCATATATATATGTAAAAATATAAGTAAATAAATGTGTATCTATATATAAAATACCATCACACTGGAGGTTAGATTTTAACATATGAATTCGTTACTACATACTCAGTTGGTAACAGCATCTCTTCTCTAGACTACTACAAAAATTTCTAAACTATACTCCTTTCCCTAATGCTTTCCTCTTCCATCAGCCTTTACCATGGGTCTAGAATTATCGTTCTAAAATACAATATGTCATCTAGCTTGAATTCTGCTTGAATTCATTCAGTTTCCTCATTAACCATAGAATAAAATTCAAATCCCTTAGTAGCTAAAATATCCCAATCCAGTTGTTTCCCATCCTCCTATTCCATACTTTTCTCTAGATCTAGTACTCCTGAACCTTTTTTGTTTCCATTCCATTCTATATTCTTCTTTTCTCTCTCTTTTTAGAGATTTTATTTATTTATTCATGAGAGACATGAGAGAGAGAAGTAGAGACATAGACATAGCAGGCTCCCCACAGGGAGCCCGATGTGCGACTCGATCCCCAGACCCGGGATCATGCCCTGAGCTGAAGGCAGATGCTCAACCACTGAGCCACCCAGTCATCCCTCTTCTTCTCTTTTTACAAAGATTTATTTATTTATTTTCGAGAGAGAGAGGACACAAGCAGGGGTGGGGGGCAGAAGGGAAGGAGAGAATCTCAGGCAGACTCCCCGCTGAGCATGGAGCCTGACATGGGGCTCAGTCTCATGACCCTGAGATCGTGACCTGAGCAGAAGTCGGGCATTGGCCACCTAACAAACTGAGGCACCCAGGTGCCCTCATTCCATATTCTTGCATGCCTGCATCATTTTGCCATTACCTGGGATATTTTTCCTCTCTTCCTGCCTTACAAGACCCAGATCAAAGTTTAGCACTTCTGCGAAGTATTTCCCCTGGTCTCCCTTAGCATTTTGTACATACTTCTAAATATGCATTTACCTCTAATAATATTTATTTAATGGTTTGTTACATTTCCTGAGAGCAAACTCTCAAGCCTTATCAGTCTTTGCATTTCTCTCTTTTTCAGTGGAACCGACAAACAATAGATGTTGAAAAATGGTTCTTAAATGAGTATTAAATGAATACACTAACCAGTGTGCTCTGGGAATCCAGAGACCTCTGCTTTGCAATACTGTTGGCTCACTGTTGGCTTTGCACTCTCTTAAAAACCCACATCTAATCATGTCACCTTTCTGCTTAAACCCATCCAGTCTCCATGCTTCATGTAGATGATAAACCTTGGCATAAAATCCACAGTCTTTACTAGCCTGCAGTCCCTTTGTTTGTTACCCACCCCTCCTTTGTTTAAAGATTTTGTTTACTCTTGAGAGACACACAGAGAGAAACAGAGGCATAGGCAGAGGGAGAAGCAGGCTCTCTGCGGGGAGCCCCACATGGGACTCGATGGATTCCAGGACCCTGGGATCACGCCACTGAGCCACCCGGCTGCCCCTACCCTTCATTTGGCTCCTCTGTGCTCCATTTCCTCCATGCACCTCATGCAGCATGCCTCAGCCACCCTGACCACCCTTTCCGCCTCAAATATATGGCACCTCCACAGGGCTGCTCCCTCAGAGGGGCATTCTTCCCTTTGGAGTGATTAGCTCTTCCTTCCTCTAGTTTCAGGTCTTGGGTTGAACATCATTCCCTCTTCCAGGCCTGCCTCCAAGTCACATTTCCCTAGTATCACCTTATACTGGTGACTTTATACATTTTATGGTACTCATTTCCAGGTATAATTTATATTTATCTATGTTATTTTTGTTTAATGCCTGTGTTGTTTACCAGCCTTTATTCTCCATTAGAGCAGGAACCTTCAATATTTTGTGTCAAGATGTATTCTCAGCATGCTGCCTGAGACTTACTTGTCCAGTGAATATGAATGAATGAGTGACAAGCTCTAGAATTGTGCATACTGTAGATATTTTTCTCTTCCTTTCCACTCCCTTTATTGTTAATCCTGATGCTCCATGCTTATCTACTAAATATATTATTCTTAGACTGTTTGGCCCTCTCAATACCCATACTGTTACCACCTTTGTTGAATCAGGAGTCTTTTGCATAAATTTTAACTCAAATGAATAATAAATTGGAATATTTGGTTTGTTTCTTCTATTTTTTTGCCCAGCAGAGTTGAAATTAAACTTTCCTTTGCTTTTTTATTTTTTTTTTAAAGATTTTATTTATTTATTCATGAGAGATACAGAGAAAGAGAGAGGCAGAGACACAGGCAGAGGGAGAAGCAGGCTCCATGCAGGGAGCCCGATGTGAGACTCTATCTGGGAACTCCAGGATCAGGTCCTGGGCTGAAGGCAGGCGCTTCAACACTGAGCCACCCAGGCATCCCATTTTTCTTTCTTTTCTTAATGATATTTTGGCAGGAGGCAGTTATTAAAACATCTTAAAATCTATACTGTGAGGTTAGGAATAAATGCAATACTTTAAAAGTTCATGCTTGGTATCTTCTTTGTCTTTTTGTTGTTGTTATATTATTCCTCATAAAAGCTAACTTGTAGAATCACCAACACAGTGCTATACAGACTATCTTGAGTAATCCAATAATAACCATGCATTTTATCTTAGATTTTTTTTATCTGATTCGATAGAGCTAATTTAGTTTTTCTAAGCTCTGGTTTTAAATCTAATTAAGACATCTTAAATTGCTCAATTTCCATTCGAGTAGCCTGCTTTGCCCATAATTTTCAGGTTTCAAGACTTCTCTAATGAATTTCTTCCATTGCTTTTCTGCAATTAAGCTTCTCTTCCATTAAGCTCTGTCAGACTTAGTCATACGGCAGACTGCTAACCAATCAGTTTCATTAATTAAGAGCAATATAAGATTTCTAAGAAAATCCCTTTGTATACAAGGTAATTTAGAGGAATGGCCCATCATTTTCAAATGCCCACATATTCTTTCTCAGCATAACAGGTTATGAGTATTTTGGAAACTGATTTTTGGGGACTTGATTCCCCACCTTTTTTGTCTCTCTGACCTCTCCAAGTTGCCCTCCCCTCCCCACCCCCAAAAGGTTAAAAACACAGTAAGCAGCCACATACTAAGATAGAGCAGGGGCATAAGGAAGATGGCATTTGATTTGCCCTTTGGCAGCAAAGTACGGCAGCTCTTGGCAGCCCAGGTCCTTCCTAGTTGAATATATCACTTGCACGTCGCAATCTGCCTCTGTTGTCCTGTGGCCTGTGAACCTGAACTCAAGCCTCTATTTCAAAGGCATTATGTTACAGCACACCATCTGGTCAGCTGGCCCTGTATTCAAAGAGATTTGGAATCACAGTGTAGAGGAGCTAATTATGTTCAGTGAGTGTTTCATGATTTGCTATTCTAGCCAAATAAACAAAAATAAATTATTGAAATATTTCCTTTCTGTTCGTTCTGTTCAGCTGATTCAGAAGTAGAGGAGGAAAAAAAAAATCCCCAAATAGTGAGAAAATTATTGGGGAAGCTGTTGAGTCCATTTTGCATAACCGATCCTGCATATGTTCTAAATTGTAATCCTTTTGGATTTGAGATTGATAAGAATATTTAATGTGTCTCTGCCCTATTTTATAGTGGATGGTTTTCATGCTAAATGCTTTAATGTATGTCTGTACTGCTAATGTATCACTTGAGGCTAAACAGTTCAAAGCTTTGAGTGTATTTTATGAATTTGAGATTTATTGACCCAGTGTTTATTTTAACTGAGACATATTTATGTTTGTGCCCTTTTGAAAACCAGGCCATTGGGACAGAGGCAAGTTTTAAAATCTTATATCTGTTCTTAGAGGATTTGATCATGTGCTCGTTTTTTACACTTACCTGTGCAAATACTTCAGCACCATTCCTTTGCCAGTCCAGATATAATCCAACCTGTACTCAGTAGCTCTTACCTACACATTAATTTTCTCCTTAACTCTAGTTTTTAAGAGAAAACTTCAAGGATAGTATTTCAATATTTTTAATTTCCTACTGTATCTATTGAAGTCATGTAAAGTTTGATTTGAAAGGCAGTATGAATGACAAATCTATTATGATAAAAGAAAAACTGGAGGAAGCTGGAAGGCAAGCATGAGCATTTTCATGTAGGAATTTGTCTAAACTCCAATTAAATTAAATGATTCTAGATTAGCCTAGACAACTAGTAAGTTGTCTAAAAAGAAATACCTATAGAGAAATGATCCCACTTTGTAATCTATCAGTAATTTCCATGCAAAGATTTCCCATTACAAATTGTAAGGATAAGAGCCATCTCTTTTTAAAAAATTGTTTATATATTGACAAAATAGAAATCTCGGTTAAAATTTTTGAAGTAAATGTTCTATTGAGAGGTGTTATACACTTGTTAACCCAGCTAATTTACCTCTAGAGCTTTAAAATCTAAAGCTAACTATAAATGTAAATGTGCTGCTTTTTCCAGTTTGTTGAAGGGACCCTTGAATTAAACAAGCATTAAATAGCATCCTTTTTGCTTGAAAGCTTAGTGTCTTTTACTGTAAGAACACAGCCAGTTGTTTACTACAATCAAATTAGTAACAAAATTGAACATATCCCCACCAAATTGCTAAAATGTATCCCTTTTAAATTCCAGATTATTTTAAAAATCCTATGAAAGTAACTTTTAGTATGTGGGCTTATATGTGGAAGTTTAAAAAAATATAGAAAACAAGATTTTTTTCATAAAGTAAGTCTATATGAAATTATTATTTGGGGCAAGGCACATAATTTTTAATTGCCCTTTCAAATATCACACTGAATTTTATAGACATTTTAAAGTATTGTTAAAGTGCTTCTACATACAGTTTCATTCTGTCATATGTAAACATGAATTATTCCAATCTGGAGATAACAAGTCATCCCATGGAATTTTCTTTCTTTTTTATCACCTACATTAATGTGACAATACTATCACCTTCTCAGTTGTATCTGAACAGACCTTAACCAATGATATCAGAAGAACCACACTCATCTCCTACACCAGATTTTAAACTGTTTGAGTGGAATCGATTTCTAATGTATGGTCAGTCAGGATCCCACAAGGAAATAGATGGCATGCTTAATTGGTGTAATTGTGGGGTGTTTAATAAGGGGGTCGTTTATGAAGGTAGAAGCTGAGATAGGGAGAACAAGGACTGTGAAGTATTCTTGGGCTAGCAAAAGCAGGGAGCTGTTACTGTGCCTTGGTCGGAGGGGGAGAACTAGGAAGAGATCTGCAAGAGTTGTAGCTAAAGGAAGGAACTGCTGGTAAGAGCTGTGGCCTTTAGAGGAGCTCAGCTACTGCAAAACTGAAGCCCAGAAGAAAGGGAGCCTCGTCCTCTGATGCCTTCCCACTGCTTTTCATCGGCCAGCCATTGTCTAAGCCCAAACAAAAACCAGAGGCAAAGAAGTCAGTCAACATATTCTGTCAAAGATTGCAGCCACAAGCATAGGGCAAGATGGAGAAAGTTAGAGAGGAGATGGATGTGCGGGAGGCAGACACTCCTGCAAACAGGGATGACCTAGCTTCAGAGATGTTGAATTAATGATAAAGTCTTTAAATTTTTTTTTATTATTATTTATTTATGATAGTCACAGAGAGAGAGAGAGAGGCAGAGACACAGGCAGAGGGAGAAGCAGGCTCCATGCACCGGGAGCCCGATGTGGGATTCGATCCCGGGTCTCCAGGATCGCGCCCTGGGCCAAAGGCAGGCGCCAAACCGCTGCGCCACCCAGGGATCCCCAATGATAAAGTCTTTAAAGGTTTCAACTTACTAAAATATATTTGCTTAATTCTGGTTGATGGTGTAGGGGCATAAAGGGCTTAAATAAACTTCATTGTTCTTTCTCACGCCATTAATTTGAGCATGTATCTATTTGAATACTTGGGAAAGGGGATAAACAATAGGAAGAGACAGGAGTTCTGGGAGGCATACCCAACATATTTTTGTAGGGACTGATCTTTGCTGTCATAAATATGATTTCTGATAAATATGTACCCAGGTCAACAGAGAATGACATTTGTATTAACCTAAATTGAAAATAAATTAGCCTTTCAACATAACCTGGATTAGTCTAATAGACTTTTTTTGTTTTTGTTTTGACTACCTAGGCTTGTTTATGAGACCTAATGCATGCTGTTTCTACTGCTGTCTATCCATAGCTAACATATATAAATAACATCAGGGATCCCTGGGTGGCGCAGCGGTTTGGCGCCTGCCTTTGGCCCAGGGCGCGATCCTGGAGACCCGGGATCGAATCCCACATCGGGCTCCCGGTGCATGGAGCCTGCTTCTCCCTCTGCCTGTCTCTGCCTCTCTCTCTCTCTCTCTCTGTGACTATAATACATAAAAAATAAATAAAAATTTAAAAAAAAAATTTTTAAAAAAAAAATAAATAACATCATTTTGCAAATAACTAATGTAGTTAGTTATTTAGAGATATCCCAAGATCTTTTCTTCACGGAACAAAAGAATCCTTTAATGTGAACCTTTATCTCCTAATTTATTTTTTAAGTCTAGACTTTTGTGTATCAGGATGGCTCAACTCAAGGGATTTCAGGGTCAAACAGCAGCACTGACGTGACTTGTTGAACCACAGTAGACCTGATCTCTGAAGAATGCAGTAATTGTGGTGTTTTATCAGCCATATTAATAAGGACATCTTAATAGATCTAAAATGTTGAGTATTCGTGGGAAATAAAATTACTAGTTTTCAAAACATTTAAGGCTACATTAAGATCAACAATTGAATGGCAGATATCCTTATGATATAATTTCTGAGTCAAATGAATTAACTGTTTCTAATGGAAAGTATAAATGTATTTAATAAATAATTAGGACCAAAAAGCCATAGATCCCAAAGAGGGCTATACACTTCACACACACAAAAAGAACAATTCATCAGGAATGCATTAGGAAAAAATAATAAAATACCTACTATTTGGGATCCCTGGGTGGCGCAGCGGTTTGGCGCCTGCCTTTGGCCCAGGGCGTGATCCTGGAGACCCGGAATCAAATCCTACATCGGGCTCCCGGTGCATGGAGCCTGCTTCTTCCTCTGCCTATGTCTCTGCCTCTCTCTGTCTGTCTGTCTGTCTGTCTCTCTCTCTCTCTCTCTCTGTGACTATCATAAATAAATAAAAATTTTTTCAAAAATACCTACTATTTCTCCTCATCAAATATTAAGTAAAATTATTGATTAACAGGGCACCTGGATGGCTCAGTCAGTGTAGAATGTGACTCTTGATCTCAGCATCGTGAATTCAAGCCCGACATTGGATGTGGAGCCTACTTAAATTATTGATTGACAGTAGAACATATATATTAGTTATAAATAAATTTACATTTATTTGGAATGCATGTTCAGAGATACTCCAGGAATATATGATTAAAGGCACAGATAGCTACTCACTGAAAGTGATTGTATAAGGGGCTAGGAACTAGTCTTTAAAAAATTCTAACTACTATTTCTTCCTAAGACAATAAGCATATATCTTAAGCCAAGGCTTGTTCTGGAAGAACAGTGGCATTCGATTATTTCAGGGATTATTAAGCAAAAACAATGTGGGTGCCCCTAGTATGGGGAAGGAAGCAGTATGGTCTTCCATGGTCTGCTGGCCTGTCAACAGGAATGTTCCCTAATCTATAAATTGAAATTTACAGGTAGAAATTGAAGACTCAATTGCCAGGCCTTCCAGGCCTTTTCATGTCCGGACCAGGCTGGACTTCCTGCTAGAAAGGAAAGCAGCTTTTAGCCTTCATCCTCAACTCCACTCTGGCCATCTTAAAGCTTCACTGAACCAAAAATTGGTTCCTTCTCACCAGGTAGTTGAGGGTCCGTACATGGTCATAATCACTCTGTCATTTTCACATTATATTATTGCCATTTTTAAACAAAGACAACAGAGATTATTCACATTCTTTGTAGCCAAGTAATGCCCTACAGAGCTGTATTAAGAAACATTTATAACTTTACCTTCTCTCCTACTGTGTTATTACTCTGAATGCCCAGTGTTAGGTGGTTACCTGCAGCTAAGCATCCCTTCTCTATGCTCATATAAAAATAGATACATAAACAGATTTTTGTGTTTTCCTATACTCATCTCTTTCCTTCTCTCCCCCCCATTACTCTCCACCCTTTTCTCCTCCCCACTCCTTCTCCCTCCTCTTCCTAAATTGGCATGATAGTTTATACATGCATCATGAAACTGGCTTCTCTTTATACAGTGCATCATAGACATTCTCCTGATGCTCATACCTGTTGATCTAATTCATTCTTTTTAATAGCTGTATAATATTCCACATGGGTGTATTATATTTAATCATTCCTCTACTGTGAACATCCAGCCTGTTTCCAGTTTTGTGCCATTACTAACGGTACTGGAATAAGCAACCTTGGACGTGAATCCTTATGTATGTTCCTTTAAATATGTACAAAAACATCTCCCAACCTGAGATTTGCTGATTCAAAAGGTATCTCTACCTTTAAATTATAGCATGTGTTACTGTATCCCTTTCCAGAAAGGTGGTGATGATAAACATGACCACTAGCAGTGAATGAGAGTTTCCCCGTGTCCCTAGTTATCCTTGCTAGTTCTGGATGTTATCAATCTCTTCCATGTTTTTTTCCAATTTGATGGCTAAAAATAAAATAGACTTCCATTAATGCTTTATGTTTCATCATACATATCAGCCACCTGAAACGTGAGCATAGTAAACAGAAGTCTAGTGTCACAGAGGTTTTTAAGGGGATCTTTAATAGTCTATGATGCATGAGAGAATTTTGCCATGTGTGTTTATGTGTGTGCTCCCTCTCCTCAAATTACAATAATACTTGTAAATTCAGGCCTTACCCTAAGAGAAATTCAGGGAAACAACCAGCTGGAACTTATGAATCGAGTAGGTTGACAGAACAATGAGAACACAGGGACTGATATTAACTCAAACTTATCATTTCTTAACTGCTTCCAGAGGAATTCCATCACACCAGCTCATATGTTTACAGAGAGTTCAGCTTCTCCCCACTCCAATTTATCCAATACTGACTGAGATTTGTTATCCTATTAACTCACCACAGGATCTGTAATTCATTAATATATGTCATTTGTAGGTGCTTCCAGATTCACATGAGAATGAACAATTGGGTGTTGCCCTAGGTCTAAATGTAATTACAGTGTTCAATTCAGCATATGCCATGCTCTACAAAGTCAATGACCCATCCGGGTAGATAGCAACCCCCCAATGTGATGCATTTAAAGAAAGATTTGTTAAACGAGAAGAACAAGAGAAAATAGACCATGAGAATAATAAACAGGGATATTAAAAAATTTCTAATCAAAAAAAATTCTAATCTTCTATTATTTAGCATTTGTCAAATAATTTCATATATGCAAAAATAATAGATCTCATTCCTATCCAGTTGAATTCACAAAGTAGGGGAAACTATTTAGGAAAAGAAAAACAGCTGCTAATTTTAGCACAAAACTATCTTTAGGAACAAAGGCAAATGTGTCAGTTGGAGAAATAATTAGAAATTTATAGCCGAATAACCTAATTTTTCTGGCTTTGCTACCCCTGGTCATTTGCTTCGGTTTCTGTTTGTGCGTAGCCCCAAGGTTCTCTACATTGAGGAGAACAGGTTGATAAGCCAGAGACGTTTAACTTCTTGGCATTTTTCTAAGTCTTTGTCTGATAACCCAAGACTTCCGAGGACAAAAATATCCAGTTTATAAAAAGCTCGGCCACACCCCACATTAGGTAGGTGATGAGACCTTTGGTCTCAGGTAATAAACACCTGTATTCTTCAGTATACAATGACAGATCACACTAACCTTATCCAGACACATTCTTGCACAGTGTTCCCTAACATGGGTCCCTGGGCCATATCTTTTTTGAGCTTTTGCGACAAGAATCCATTTTGCTCTTCCTGCTCTGAGTGCTGGAGGTGATGTGTTACCTGTTTGACATACTTATTCCTTCTGAGTTACTCTTATGGTGGCATTACGAGCCCTGATGACATGTCCATATCCAGGAAGAAATTTCCACGTGAGGCCTTCTACCTGAAGCTCACCCCTAACAGATGGCTCTCAGTCTGTTCTTTGAGGCTGATTGGTTCCATGGAAAGCACATGGCCTTCTGGCAGGTGGCAAAAGGCACTCATGTCACGGAACCAGGTTCTGCTTTGCTCCATAATGTCAGGATCTCTGAGATCACCACTGCTGACTGTAATCAATTCTTCTAGTGCTTTCTGTTGGGTTTTTTTTTATTAATTTCTACAATTTCTCTTTGTAGGAGGAAACCCTAATCCTTGTCTACTTTCCTGCCCTGTGCTGTCACATGCTATAATTTTCTTTTCTTCAACCTGGGTGGTACTCACAAGTTTCTGATTATATAATAAATACCAAAGCACAAAAGTTACAGTTGTTTGTTCCAAAATGTTATACTGGTAACACAGTTAGAAGGAAGACTAAGATTTCTTCCCTCCAGCAGTTGTCTCTTGTTCTATTGTCACTCTCCCTTATGACTGGTTGCAAGAACAATGATTAGACACTTCCTTGCAGGACTAATTTGGGCTAATTTTTATACATATATGCTATGTAAATGTATATGTATTGTGAGGGAGGGAAATCTTCCTTCTGTTCTCTTAGGTTCTGTGACTGGGCCTGAGAATTAAACTAACCTAAGACAAATCAACAAGAAAAAAACATCCAATTTTATTGAATACTTTGACAGGCACAGGAGAGTCCTCATAAGAAAAATCAAAGACTCAAAGAAGCAGCTAGAACTTAGAGCTTATATACTTTTTTTTTCCCCCCAATCAGTGGATGACAAATTTGACAGGCAAAAGAATTTGGGTTAAGGGTAGTAAATTGTGGGAACATTACTAGGATATATATGGGGAAAATTAATGAAAGAAAAGGGCTGTTTTAATAGGGTTTATGGTTGTTTGTTTATAGATCCATTTTCCCAAAGATACCCAGTCTCCAGCGTTAAGAATGTTCTCTGTTACAGAGAGTGGATGTGTCTTATGGGATAATTTTGACCTGCTTTTAGGTAGAAAGGGGGAGGTCAGAGAGCCCTTCCTGCATCTGCTGTCTCTTAAGTGTCTTCTGCTCAAAATACTCAATATGCCAAAGTGGTATTTTGGGGGGTGACATGTCACAATCTCCTTCAGTATGTAATGGGTATGTAGGCTTAAACCACACTTAGATATTTGTATTAATATGATGGATAAAGTCTGATTTACATCTAGCAGCCGTGTCTTGAATTATAGACAACTGTGCTAGGATAGGAGCAGCCTCTATTAAGGCAAGAAACACACATCTGGTATATTTCTGTATAAGCCCCTATTTTAAAAACACAAGTAAGATTTATTTATTATTTATAAAGAAGATTTGAGAAAGCTTTAAAAATAAATTGCAGTAAAATAAAACAGAAAATTTGATATAAATTCAGAACAATGAAAGTATAAGGAGAAAGGATATAGAAGCAACTTCAAATGGATTTATTAATGTAGATGAGCACTAAGCTGAATTCTGAAGTTATTGGCAGCTAAAGCCAAAAAAAAAAAAAAAAAAGAAAGAAAGAAAATATTTTACCTTATCTAGATCCCATTGTTTGACTAAAGAGAGCTTCCTTATTTATTCTGGGGGTTCAGGGCCCAGGATGGTAGGTAAGTAGGTCAAGAGGCTAGGTGTGAACCAGAGAGAATGGTCCAGCCATTTTTTGTACTGTCCAAAGGAATTCAAACTAAAACCAAACTGGAGGAAAATCCTTGCTGGCTGAATAAAACCTGAGAAATCAATTAGTAACTCTCACTACAATCGAAATCTAGAAGAAATGCATCACACAGGTCTGTTTGGCATCCTATAACATAAAATACAATGGACAATGCATAAGTTATTTTATTGGAAAAGCCCAGAAATGGTCGTTGCTTTTAAGGGTCTTTCTAAAGTTGAACTTCTGGAAAAGCTGAAGATTTAATATTATGGTTTTGCCTTACTGACTATACTTTGAAGTCTTTAGAAATTGAATATGCCCCAGAGTGGCCTAAGAATGCCCCTAGGTGGCAGGACACACTTAATTAAGGATACTTCGATTTGGTGATTAGAGCACTTCCAAGAGCTCCTGTTCTCCGTGTGCTGGAGAGAATATCTCCCATTCCTGGGAGTTAACAATGCAAAAAACTTTCTGCAGCCCTTGAGTTAAATAAGAAGCAATGCCATTCAAGGGGTATTGATTACATCTTGTGTTTGAGGAGCATTGTACATCATCTCTAAAGTTCCCTGAGGAAAACAGATCAGACAATGTACTAGAAGGATCAGAAAAGCCTCCTCTAATCCTCCCTCCTACTGGCCTGGTTACCTAAAGTTAGCTTTTCAGGTCAGAAAAAAAAGTCATCTCCAGGTTACATATGGTGTATCATTTGAATTCCCCCTCTGCACTCTCTTACTATGTAGTAATTTCTGGTTTCTGGAATCCCTATGAAGAATTCTTAGTTGGTTGGTGGTACTTGTGAGAAAACAAACTTTTCAGCATTGTCAGTGTGAAATTTCAGCGAAATCCCTGTCCAGGGTTGACTGGCAGGCCACATGATAGATATATAGTTCCAAGTGACTGTGAGGGGGGGAGGTTGCATCGTGCAACACTTGGATTTCACAATGTTCTGAGTTGACCAGTGGCACCCAGACCAAGTAAAGCGACAAAACATCACCAGCAGTCCCCTTTTAGACAATGAAACAATAAAGGGAGGCTGATTTGTCTGAAAAGAGGAGACAAACCCCTGGCAACTAGACAAGAAATATATTAACTGCTGGGAATCCTGAATTCTTGGATGGCTTACTTTGCTCCGACGTTACTTAGCAAAACCCATGAACGTGCCACGATAGAGACAGCGCAGTGCGAACACTCACTAAGAATGACAGAGTGGTTTTGAAGTCAAGTCAGTTTGGAAGCAAGTTTCTCAAACTCCAGCTGGGATCTTTAGATTCAATTAGGGACTTTCAGTGAGGCCTCCAACAAGACTCGGAGTGCTGTTTGTTTGAAAGCATGAAGCACTTCAGGTTTCACCTGACAAGAAGGAACACCTGGGCACCTCTCAATAAATCAGTGACCCCAAATGTCTAGAGAACAATGAAGCTTCTGCAGGCTCTTTCTCTGTGGTTGTCTTTGTCAGGCCAGGGCATTCTTCCTTTAGTGTGTGCTTATTTTTACACTTGATATTGCACCTCTTTATGGTTTTATTGAAATATTTGTAATGTCTCAAAATGTTTCCTTTGATACGCTTCCATCAGGTTCTTCATTTTGCAAACAAACTTTCATTTACCAATTTGGTTGCCTGCAACTTGTGCTAAAAGCCTGCAACTTGTGCCTAGATGTGTGATACATTTTCGGGGCTATAAGGAAGTATGTTTGAGAGACCAAGAGTTTGTCCTTACAGTGGTGGTGGGGGGTGCAGAATACTGAAGACCAAGACTCCCATCTCATGTTATTTAACCAAGACTCACCCAGAAATTGCTATGAAAGCATTTTGCACACCAAATGAAGGTTAGTAATCAGCTGACTTTAAAATAGGGCAAGGAGCCTAGGTTTTATCAGGTGAGTCAAGTAAAATCACAAAAGTCTTTAAAATCAGAGGTTTTTGGGTTGGCGGGATGGAACACCGTACAGAGAGAGGTGCTTGATGAGGAAAGCAGAGAGTTTTGAAGCATAAGAAGGGCTCAACCCACCACCGCTAGCTTTAAAAAATGGACAAAGGGGACTTAGGAGCCTCTAGAAGTTGAGAAAGACCCCTGGAACTTAGCCAGCAAGGAAATATAAGACCAAGGCCTCCAGCTGTGTGGACTTGAATTTAGCCCACAACCTGAATGACCTTTCGGATGGATTTCCCTCCAAGAGCCTTGTCTGCTGGCACCTTGATTTCAGCCTTGGAAAATCCAGAGCAGATGACTCAGGGCAGCCCCTCCCACCTTCTGATCTACAGAACCGTAAGATAACAGATCTGTGTTGTTTCAAGTGTATATTTGGTCAGAGTTAAGTTTGTGGTAATTAGTTACAGTGGCAATAAAAAACACATACATGTAAGACTCAGAATGCCTTGGGGTACCTCAGTGTCCACTGTTACTTGAATTTGACTGTAACTAGTCAGGAAGAGAGATCTATTAAGGGAGGAAGAGGGAAAGAATGAGAACACAAAAAAGAGAGAAGGGGTCTAACAGGAAGAACAATGAAAGCAAGTTAGCCTCCACTTTTCTTAAGGAGACTGATACCAAATGGATTGTTGCATGCCTCATGATATTAGTCTGTCACAGGACTGAGTGTACTTCTAACACTTAAATATTTCATGGTTTTTTGTTGTTACAAGATGGCCTTCTTTACTATAAACTGTACATTTTGTGCATTTTATTTATGTATGTTACGTACAAGGTTGTATTTGCAAAACCATACCTGCTGTGCCTTAAGGAAAATATAAGGGATCTTCAAGTATCTCTTGATTTTTAGATCACTTTTGCCTTATAGGCTGATTTTAGAAACAAACTCACATGTAACATACACCATTGTCCCACATGCTCTCTCCCAGCCACAGCTTTTGGAGAATTTGAAGCTCTAGAAGGAGGCAGTCCCCAGGAAAGTGAAGGAGCCTCACCCTGTGTTGCTAGAAAGTCCTGAGATTTGTGTACAAGGTCAGCACATGAGTTCACTCAATTTTCTCCAAGCAAAAGTAGACCCTAACGTGTCTCTTTTCTAAACGCATCACTGATGGTTCCTTTTTACTTTTAGCCCCAGACAAGGTAGTCTGAGGTATTAGTGATAAGTAACCTGACCCAATCTATGGACAAAATGGAGGATGAGGGAGAGGATGGAATCACGAGCTATGATTTACTCCAGTGTAGTTTCCACCCTGGCGTCCTCTTTGCCAGGGAACAACAAGCCAGTGAAGAGGAGTTTCCTCATCCATAATAGATTGGGTCGTTGCATGATCTAGCTTCTTTGTTGCTGCTTTCTCAAATCTCTTTGTAGTTTTCTCTGTAGGTCTGCCACAGATAGACTCATTTTAATAAAAATACATTTCTTCTGCCCTCATAACCTTTAGGAGGCTTCAAAGGTGGATATAATTATACATATCAAAAGAAGAAACCAAATTCAGAATTTTGAGGATTTCCATTCTAAAACCAAATTTATTATGTTCAAAGTTATGTCTGGATAAAAGGCAAGTATAGCATTAAAATATTAATCCATTCATGCCATTTAGCAATTTGAATTACCCACAGCCACTTATATTTTATCTTTATAAGAATATGGCTTTTATCTATGAGGCCAGTCACATTGAAGGAATACCTTATGTTTTTAGAGCCCTTACCAGCGGAATTTGTTTTAGCATAGAACCCCCCCCTTGTACATTTTATGAGGTGTATTAATAAAGCGTTTACATTTGATTGAAGCACTTAACAGAAAAACTAGGTGAAGTGAACACTAACAGCTAAAGTGAAATGCTAAACAACTGTTTCCAAATTTGAAGTGCTTTGAAGCTGTTAAGCTGTTAAATCCCACTGCCCCCAAGCTCTCCTTCCCCTGAGGATATAAAAGAGACCATGTTGTACAAAATATTTGGTGCTGATTTCAGGATTCAGTCTACATTGTCTAATCTGATTTGGGAGTTTGGCTCTAGCCCTGCCCCTTTTTAGGACATTAAGTCAAGAATCTTCTAGGGAGACGATATAAGCCTTTGAATTTTCTGCCGTCTTACTTGCAAAAAGGTAGTAATACTTATCTTTTCCAGTCTTATGGGGCCGGAAACTCAAATGATGGAACACTTAAGCATGTAAACTCCACAGTGATACAAATATGAGATTAGTGATCATGTTATTTCAACACTGTTATTAGCAATAACTTTATAGAGTTACAGTTCAGAAGACATAGAATTGTTGATTGGTCAAAATCACTCTGGTTCCTGGATCATTCCAGCCTAGAATATTTTAATTAGGCTCTAATCCTTGATTCCAAGCACTTAAAAAGTAGTATTATGCCTGCTGAATTTCTGCTTTCTACTCTTTGCCCTGTTCTTTCGAGGATAGTTGATTTGCTAAAACTTCCAAATTTTTTTAGGTCGTGGGTTGCTTTCCCCTGGACAGTCTTATTAGTGTTTTACTCAGAATTATACTTTTGTAGGGTGAAGCAGGGTCTCTTCATTTGAGATAAACATTTCTATTAGTATCACCTAAGGTCGTATTCATTTTTTTTTTAAATCAATGTCACTCTTTTGATCCCATGATGGAATAAAGTAGGAATACCTGGGGGGACAAAGTTACTTTGCAGTGAATCTTCAGATTTTAGTGTAAAGGGTCATTATGTATCATAAAATCTAAAGATAGTTGATTTGATCAAGAAGGAGCTAACAGTGGTAAACCACTGACTTAAGATCACACATCTGGTTTTTAGCAAGGCAGAATTAAGAGTCAGTTGTCCTAATTCCAAGTCTAATGTTCATTCCAGTATGCAGTGAGGAAAAGGATACACAAAGAAACACGGCTTAAATCAGCAGCAACCAGCAAACGGTGACCTATGGGTTATATGTGACCAGCAGACTATTTTGTAGTGTTTTATGGGAACACTGCCTTGCCCATTCATTTGCATATTGTCTATGGCTGCTTTCACACTCTAAGTGCAGAGCTAAATAGTTGAGTCAGGAGCCATCTGGCCCATAAAGTGTAAAATATTGACTATATTTGCAGAAAAAGTTTGCTGCCCTCTGCTTTAGAAGAAAAAAAAAGGTGACTAAAAGGTCTGATTGGGGCACTTTGTGAACAGCTTCTTGAGTACATTTGGTCCTGATTGTAATTTAGTATAAGCTGTTTGGTTATTAGGCAAAATTTTTTGGCTCTCACAATTAATTACAGATTACTGTTAACAGATGTGAATATATGCTTGCAAAAGAAAGGTCAATACATATGTTCAGAAGGCCTTTCCCAAAATACAGGGATTTGTTTCCTGTCCTCATAATATATTTTGAGAGCAATGGATACTTAATACGAAGTAGTGGAAACTTAGCAGGAAGCACAGTAGCTGTATCCAAGTATGTGAAGGACTATCCTGTGAAAAAAGGGATTTGATGTATTTGTCCTTCAAGTCCAACTAAAATGCACTTCTGCTGGTAAGCCCCTGATCCCCCCCCTTCCCTTTCTGGGGCAGAATTAATCACTCTCCTGTGCTTCCAAAATATTTTGTACAGTGTACTATTATGGCATTTATCACACTGAATTACAGGTAGTGGTTCACACATTTGTCTCCCCAATCGATGGTGAAATCCTTGAAAGTGAGGACAATACCTTATTCATTTTGGCGTCCCCATCGTAGGGCTCAGTCTCTGGCTCATAGTAGATCTAAATGATTGATGAATGAACGTATATTATAATCTGAGAGGGCAAAGCAAGGACCAGTGTGACATTTTAGTACAGACAACTTTGCAACAGCACTGCCAACTGGTAGAAAGATATTCTAAGCTGCACCGTCCTCAAGAGACCAGAACTCAAGGTAAGAATGCGTGGGTTTGACTTTAGCTTTGCTGTTTACCATTTGAGTAGATGACCTAATGTATGGACCTCAGTTTCCTTGTCTTTTGAAGTGGAAGTGATAGAGGTAGCAATTTTTAGCTATGGTCGGTAGAACCCTGGGGATCCCTAACTTGCTTCTAAGAAGTCTGGGAAGTCAAAACTATTTTTATAAGAGCACTAAGACCTTTTTTGCCTTTGTAACTGAGCTTCACTGGTAGTGCAAGAGCAATGGTAGGGAAGCTCTTGGTGCCTCTGCACAAGTAAAGATACCAAGTTTAACCAATAGTAATTATTTTCTCTTCATCATACACTGTCAGAAAAACAAAAGCCTGTCATTTAGTTTAAGAATTTCCTTGATGAAGGAGTAAAATTACTAATTGTAAGTTTCAACCTTTAGATACAGTGTGATATATTTTGTGTGATGAAATGGGAAATATGTATAAATCCATTTTGCTACATTTTGAAGTATAGTTGTGGCCTTAAAGTACTAGTGTTGTTGAGTTGCCAGCTGAACTAGCCACTGCTTCTAGTAATGCTATTTTTAACTTGGAAGAGTCACTAACACATTATAATTATTCAGACTTTGGTATTTGACAGATATCTTCTCAAAAGTTAATGAAATGAACTTACCACTTCAAGGAAAATAACTAATATTTGTTGTCAATTATAGAATTAAGCTTTTTTGCAATGTTGCAAATGTTGGAAAACTTGTATCTTCTACCATGAGCTTGAGAACTTCTCAGTACTTAGACTTTTCTGAAAAATGGGTGGTGATATAAATGGGATTTTAGAATATTGTATAATAAGATAATATTTGGAAGATCTTCATAGTTTAAGACTGGTGTTTAACCAGTACATGAGTTTACAAAGTCCTGAACAGGTAAAGATCCCTTCAAAGTACAAGATGGATATGTCTCACTAATAAATTTTAATGCAAGAGTTATTACATTAAGAGTTTTGATAAGGTTTCAGATTTTATATTGCAATGATTTTTAGAAATTACTACTGTCAAATTTTGGTGTAGTATCAAAGAAGAGTATCTGCAAATAGGCGAAAGGGCTATTAAAGTGCACTGCCCTTTTCCAACTATATATTTGCTGTGTGAGGTCACTTTTATTTGTATACTTCAAGCAAAACATCCTACAACAGATTGAAAGCTGGAGCAGATAGGAAAATCCAGGGGTCTTCTGTTGAGGCTGATATTAAAGCCAACCTGCAGAAAAATGTAAAACAAAGCTATTTTCACTAATTTTTTTGTTGGCTTTGACTAGGTTACTTAATCTATGAACCTTAGTTGAAAGTTCAGATTATGGTTACTGATCATAAAAATGATTATAATGGTTATAATTTTCATTTTAGATAAATGCTTAATTTCTCTAATTTCAAATATGTTAAATACCAGGAGGTAAAACTCATGTAATAAAAACAGAGTTCTTTCATTATTAAGAGTAGGCAGGGGTCCTAAGATGATGTGGGGCAAATGGGCATTCTCTTAAGCTTGTGGTTAGTGTAAATTTGTATTAACTCTTTGGAAACATTTTGGCAATACCTATCAAAACTTCACATGGTCACTGAATCAGCAATGTAATACAATGTTGTTTGTAACAGCCAAAAAAGGAAATAGGGGGAATGCCTGGGGTGGCCCAGTGGGTTGAGCATCTGACTCAGGTCATGATCTCAGGGTCATGAGATTGAGCCCCATATTGAACTCTGCTCTATGCATGAAACCTGGGTGAGATGCTTTCTCTCCCTCTGCCTTTACCCCTGCCCTCTTGATCTTAAAAAAAAAAAAATACATAATAGAGGCAGGTTAAATAGGCTACCTATACAGTAAGGTAGCTATATGTTGCAGACATTAAAAATAGGTATTAAAAATGCATATTTATGTGGAACTTATGAAAATATTTTCAAGGTAGTAAAGTATGATAGTATTTTTAAAGATCCAGAGAATTATTTTTAATAAGATTACATTATGTATATAATTTGCATATTTCTCTTTATAGAGCTAAATGGCCATAAACCAGGATCCAGAGTTGTATTGGGGAAACAGTAATGAGAGACTGAGGAACGGGATAGTTGAGGGGCATTTGCTTTTTGCTTCATACCTTTCCACACTGTTTTATTATTCTTTATCACATGTGCTTTCTTCTTTAAAAAAAATTGAGGTGATGATACTTGTTGAGATAATGCTAACTCTCATGACTTATATGCTAAGTATCAGCTGGACAAGTGAATTACTGCTTCATGTATTTGTATGATGCCATCAGCAGAGCATTCTCTAAGAAATTACTAAATACTGGCTTGATAGAAGTGTCCGAGACAAGAGTTCAGCCTGAATATATCTAACTGACCTCTAGGGTTGAATTCTGATGCTCTCTGATCTTCATATTTGTGAAAGAACAGCCATAGTATTTCGAGAATGGAAGATCTATACCAAATGTCTTCCACCAAAAGGTTCTCTGAGCCACTTTAAAAATCTTCATAATTTTTTTCATCCATTAATTTTCACAGCATTCACTTTTTCCTTCAATTTTGCGCTCCAAGTCAGAGGGGTTCCTGGGATAGACTGTTACACACTTTGTTTGGTGCTCTGCAGTGGTAGGCAGCTCTCTGTCCTTTATAATATATGACAATTTAATATGCTTGTTTCATAATAGGTAATTTCAATAAAGGAGAATTCATTTCATAGGATGCCTCTGTTCTTAGGATAAGCTTATCTTTAAGATAAGTTTAGGCTAAAAAACAAAGAACACATTTGCCTTCTTAAAGACATTTCAGATTTTATTGTATTCCTTAAAAATCACTTAGTGATTGCCAATACTGCTTTTTTTTAATTTTTATTTATTTATGATAGTCACACAGAGAGAGAGAGAGAGAGAGAGAGAGGCAGAGACACAGGCAGAGGGAGAAGCAGGCTCCATGCACCGGGAGCCTGACGTGGGATTTGATCCCGGGTCTCCAGGATCGCGCCCTGGGCCAAAGGCAGGCGCCAAACCGCTGCGCCACCCAGGGATCCCGCCAATACTGCTTTTTGAAGGGTCAAAATATGGTTGCACAAATGTATACAGACTATATGATAAAATATTTTTATAAGACATTTAGGGCTTAGGTTATTGTGTGAAAAAACAGGTGGACCTTTTGGAAGAACAGAAATTAATAATTTATCCTAAGCATCTTATTGAAAAGAAAAGGCCGATTTGAATAATGTTGGGAGATAAAGCATACCAGTATTATTCTTTATTTCTTATATTAATGAATTAGGATACAAAAAACTCAATAAAAATTACATTAAAAACTCATAAACATTGTTCAAATCTTCTTTCCCTATTAGTCCTATTCATGAAGCGACCATTTCTATTTAAATGGTAGTTAATAACAATGGGATTTTAGCCAAACAATACATGGGCTCATTCATTTACTCATCAGACATTTGTTGCACGCCAGACCATGTACCAGATCCTACGGCCTCAGTGTTGAATAAGATCGGTTTATTGCATTTTAAGAGTTCAATGGCCAGTAGAACAGCCAGATATAAACATGTAAGAAAGTACTATGGTAAAATAGGAAGAGTATGGGGTTTTGAGATCAATAAATTTAAAACCTTCATCACTTTTGAATTAATCTTCTAACCTCTCCTTGCTTCAAGGATTTCATCTGTAAAATGGGGATGATACTTTCCATCACATGGGCTTTTTTGTCGATTAAACAAAACCTATTCAATGAACAAAGCCTAGATCTAAATCTCGCAAAAGAAATGTACTTATTACCCTTAACCTACAACATGAAAGGTACTATGATATAGGCATTGACAAGAAAGTAAAGAGTCATGAATTCGAAGACGGGGACAGGTAAGGAGAAATTTCTTAGAGGAGGGAGTGTGTAGGATAAGGAGGGAGGTGCTCATAACAAAGGGAAGAGTTCCAAGCAGAGAACTTTTCACACACAAAGGCATGGAACTTGTGCTAAACTATAAGGAGCAGTGGATCTTTGTGAAAGTTGTAGCCTAAATATGGAAGAGTTGAAATGATGTGGGTAAGTTAATGGTCCTTAATCACAGAGGACATTTTATATCCTACAAATGATTTATTTCGATAGGAATGACATAAATAGATTTGAGCAGTATTTTGAAGGTAGATTTTTATGGAATTGATTGACAATGTGAGATTGTGGGAGAAAAGAACTTTATAGATTTTTGATTAAGGAAGTAATTATTGGTAACATTAATCAGAAGAAGGAATTTAGGAGGTGTAGGTTTGCGACAAAACAATAACCTTTATTTCATTTTGTTAAATATGATTTGTCAAGACCTTAGGGGAGAGACCTAGGTTGGAGAAAAGGTTCGAGAATGCTAAACATTTAGACAAGAGTAGAAGTCAGGCATCCCAAGTTTCTAACCTGGCTATGTTGTCCATTGGCTCCATGACTAGCAAGTTCTACCTTATTCTGTGAGAGCTTAAAAGCAACTTAACTTTGTAATTAGGAAGTCTCTTCAATGTCTGGGTCTTAATTCTAAAATTTTTCAAATGAAATTCAAATTTAAAAAAACTATTCAATATTCTTCACAAGTTTAAGGATCACATTTTTTTGATGATTCAAATCCCTTTAAAATGTTGCACATACAAAAAAAAAATGTTGCACATACAAGCAGAGAATGACAAAAATAGCAATTAAAGATTTAGATTCAGGTCAGCAGCAATGGAATGATTAGTAAATTTATTGATTAAAACACAATTTATAGTTCCATTATAGACATTATTTTTCATAAAGTAGCATGACACTTAGGAGTGTGAGCTCAGAGTCAAACTGCCTGGATTTGGATACCAACCACTTACTTACCTCTTGGACTTTAGGCCAAATGTTTAACCTCTATTCTAAACTGAAAATAGAGTTTCTACCACATAGGTTGTTGTGAAAATTAAATGAGTATATATAGAGTATAGAGGACAGTGGCCAACATGTAATTAAGTCCTCATGTGTAAGAGCTATTTTTACTATCCTCATCAGAGGCAGTGATGGCATCATCCTCCCTTGTTGTCATCAACTGGCAGGATGTTAATGCAGTGAGGGCAGGCAGTGGTGGGGCCGGGGGCAGGGGGGTAGTGTTGGAGATAATTATGTCTGTGGTAGAGATGAGGAAAGGGAAGTTCGAAATAATTAAGATATTTTCCAACATGTACACCTAGCAAAAGACAGGACTGAAGCTCAACTACTGTTCAGCTCAGTGCACTTCTTGCCACCGTTCGTTAAAGTAGGACCTTGTGCATTCATGAGTAGGTTAAAAGAAAATATAATTGTAGTCAGTAATATGTAGGTCTCATGCACAATGGAGTTGGAAACCTTATGCTTTGAATTTTCCAATGGTCAGAAGTTCCTTGTTTATGGATGTTACTTCAAGTTGAACATGAACTATTATGGGGCCATGTATGTGTGAGTATCAGATAATATTGAGAAAAAATATATATACACACACACATGCAAATAATATTTAATAGTTACTCAGTAGTAGTTTCAGACTTCCCAGCATTCAATGGGAAACAAAACACCAAGATAACCAGAGACATTTTCTTGATATAACTTTGATCTTATTAATTTTTCTGATTTGTTAATAAGTAAGTTAAATTCCTACATAAAGAAGATATTTTCTTGTTTTCTGAGTTTACAAACTTAAAATAATAGACCTGAGGCTAAAGTTATTGAACTTGCACATATGCACACAAAACACTGATAGCATCAAGGAATATTATTTAATAATACTTGAGCTTCATATAAAATATTTTCACCTGCAGAGCCCAGAGCATTTCATAAATATAGATGCTGTTAATCAAAGACTTGAATAAATAGATGGATTTTGTATTGTACCCTGAAGATAAGTAGATTTGGATTCTTATTGAATTTGTGTAGTCTACTTTAGGAGTTAGGTAGAAGTGATAAAAATGAGCACAGACTTTTATCATCTGCCCATAATAAGTGGTGCCAAATAAAACCTTTGAGAGTGTTACCAGACAATAGCTGAATTGTCAGACCTTAAATATGAGAAACCAAGATAAAGGTGACAAATAAAATGAACAATAAGGCAAATACTAATTATAATGGTATAGAGAAATTAAAACATAGAGTTGATCTTAACACATTTATACAGCCTCAATTTAAGCACATTATGAAAATGAATAATTATCACTTTGCTTGGAAGATACGTTTTATAATTGGACTTTCTTCCTCTTTTCATTTTGTGTTACTCATTTTTTCCATTTTGAGTTTGTGTAGCTCTAAAATTCATTGTTTTTTTTTTCAGTGGGACATCTTACTTTGTAAAAATAATTAAGACCTACCTTCTAAAAAAAATCATACTGTGCAGTTTAAGAAGTTCACGGTGACTGGAAAGATTCTTTTTGATGGCTGAGTAATATTCCTGTGTGTGTGTGTGTGTGTGTGTGTGTGTGTGTGTATACACACATCCTCTTTATCCATTTATCAATTGATAGATTTGGGGGCTCTTTTCATAATTTGGCTATTGTTCATAATGCCGCTATAGACATCAGGGTGCAGGTGACTCTTCAGATCAATATTTTTGTATCCTTTGGGTAAATACCTAGTAGTGCAATTACAACAATGTGGATGGAGCTAGAGAGTATTATGCCAAGTGAAAAAGTCAGAGAAAGACAAATACCATATTATTCCACTCATATGTGGAATTTAAGAAACAAAACAAATGAATTTAGGGGGGTGAAAAAGAGAGAGGCAAACCAGATCCTCAACAATAGAGGACAAACTGAGGGGTACTAGAGGCGATGGGAGCAAGGGGATGGGTTAAATGGGTGATGGGTATTAGGAAGGGATTTATGATGAACATTGGGTGTTGTATGTAAGTGATGAATGACTAAATTCCACACCTGAAACTCATAGTACACTGTTCACTAACTGGAATTTAACTAAAAACTTGGGGGGGGGGGAGTTCATAGTGAATATCTAGCAACCTCATGCTACTGTGGGCATACTCTTGTTGCTGTGTGATCTTGGCACCTTGGGTTTGCTCAAGTGGACAAAAAGGTGAGTGACAGCAACCCTTCATCAACATACGTACAGAGTCCCTGTTCTTACCTCTACTACATTTTTTTTTTTCACCAGCCCTCCCGGATTTCCAACTCTGTGCCTTAATGGGCCCACTTCAGCGTGTCAGCCAGAACATGTACCTCACATTTTCATGTAGAGGAATGTCCAGCTCACACACTGATTGTCTTGGCTTGAAGGCCTTTCTCATCCCTATCATAGCCTCATTTCCTGAAGCCTTAGTAACCTCTCCAAACACACAGAAAGCTGCTTCTCTTCTCTATGCCTCTCTCTCCTGTTTTCCATCAGGGTCCCACACAAATCTCCATTTTTATCCTGAACTCTTTGTGGACTTTTCCAGTCCACACTGATTGATGATCTTCTACTAGAGCACTCTCTTTTGGCACCTCACAGTTGAGCAATTATTGTTCAGTTGGTTTTATGAGGCTTGCTATTGTCTCAATTATATTTTAAGCTTCTAAAGGAAAAGGACCATGTGTTTCATTTCTGTAACCTGCATAGTACCCAGCACAGTGAGGAGAAAATAGATTAAACGTCATCATAAATGTCTGTTAGCAAGTTAAGTACTGTGACTGCACCGTGCTTTTAAAAGTCCATTTTGTATTTACAATACTTGTTCATAGTGAGATTCAACTTTTTCTGAGCCATCAATCATTAGCAGTTTATATAAAATTACTTCTAATTGTATACAGCTCTATGCATGACACCATTTTTGGTGAAAAAGAAATCAAATTGTCTTGGTAAATGTAGAACATATTAACAGCCAAAACAGTTAATTCATTTGTAATAGTATTTTTAGACCTAAGCCCTACCTGTTTTAATCCTTTGTCTATTATTCATATACTCTGATAATGGGTTGTTGCTGCTGTTTTCTATATAAAACTGTTTTACTTTGTTTATTCAAGGTTCTAGACGTTTCAGTCTTGGGAGTAAGTTAAGCGCAGATATTGTTGTTCAGTCTTTGTTTAATCATGACTTCTGTGCCAAAATATGCAAAACTGATCAAAATTAAAAATTCAAGTGGGCCCTGCTTAATGACTTTGCTATCAACCGAAAATGGGAATTGCTGATATAAAAACATTCTACCTCATTTCTGTGACATAGAAAAAAACAGGAATGGCATGTGGAAGGGTGCTTGACTCTTCATCTAGAGCGGTCTTGAAAAGAAAAAAAGTGGAATTGAAATGTAGCAATTTCCTGGCTAATTTCATAAGCAGAGGGGGCCCAGTCCTGCCAATCAAAGCAAGAGTGCCCTTTGCTTCATTGGGAATTAAGGTCTTTAGTTAAAATATTTTTTTAAACTTTTGAGGATAGATTATGTTCTAAATTAAGTACAGAAAATATTTTTCTGTCTAGTAGTTAGTTTAGATGAAAATGTTTTATCTGCAGAAACAGCATGGTAAAATTACTTTCCTTTGGGTGTAATTTTAAACTATTCCTTTTTTTTAATCTTAAACTCAGATAAAGTACTAAAAATGTATTTTAATAAATATTAAAATAGCCAAGGGCAGTATCTATATGGAAATGAAGAAATCTTGAGTATTTACCTAGAATTTTTGATCTTTCTATGTGGAATTAAAACCTTGGCTTGCTTATGTCAGATCTACAATTAACTACAGTCAAACATCCTTCTCCCATTCCCTCTGGTAGCTCCACTTTGATTAAAAAATGTTTCACCTTGATGTTTTTAAATAATCCAAAATCTACAATTAGGAATTATCATATTCAGCACAGACCTGAAGTAATTCTGCATTTTTTTTCCTCCTGAAATGACCCAATCAAAAAGGAAAAGTAGTTTGACCTCATTTTTTGCTCAAATGACAAAAGTTTCATTTAGAATGGGAACTAGTTATTGAATATCAAGATACAAAAATAAGATGATTTAGAAAGTTAGAAAAACCCTTCAGATACCCCTTTGTACTCAATATCCTTTGATTTTTATGATCACTTTTTCGCAATGTATGTAATCCTGATAAAAAAGCATAGCCTTAAAATAAAGGGGAAAACACTTTAACTGTAGAGTGATTTCTCATAACCCTTACTCCATTTCTGGCAGCTTTTGGTCTACTAGGGGGATTTATTAAGCAAACCAGCTGGAGTAAAAAACAAAAACAAAAACAAAAAAAAAAAACAAAAAACAATACCATTTGAAAATGCCAGTTATGTGGGTGTAGATATATCATGATATAATAAAAATAGACTTGGCATTTGCCTGACTTGCCTTTTTAAGAAGGGAGAAATGTGTAAGGAAGTACAATTTACATATAGAATTTCAGGTAAGAATGGAAGAAAAACCAAATGGAGCCATTGTAACCTCCTTTTCATTCTGTGTCCTATTCTTTGCAAGAAAGATCTCCTCTTCATGGAATACTGTTACCAATGAACATACATGATTTTTGAAATGTTTTTTTCTTTAGGCTCTTTCTCTCTGTCACTTCCTTCCTTCATTTCCTTCTCTTCTCCCCTCCTTTCCCTCACTCACAGTTCACTGTACAGATATACTGAATGGAATGTATTGGCTAGGCGAAGCATATGCCACATGTGCCAGTCATATACTACAGAATAAAACAGATGTGGTTACTGTCCCTAAGGAACTAAAATTCTAATAAAATAGGCTTTAAGCCAATCATTACAGTCGATTAAATTTTCAAAACTAGGGAGGGTTAGGGATACCAATTTTCAGTAATTACTCTGTATACAATAGAATGAGTGTACATTAAAAAAATTGTGTCTGTGGAATATTGAGTAAATAAGGTTCCAGACCTAAGAAATTGACACTTTAGGACCTACTAGTCACTAGGGTTCACATATGGGCATTTCCTGTGAGCTGGACAGTTGGATAACCTGTGGAGTTTTGGGCTTTCAGAAGCTCTGTTATGAGCCCATGAGGAACCAGTGGTCCTAGAGCTCTGTGTTCACTTACTTAAAATTTCCCTAGATGCTGCCTTCATTCCCACCCCCCACACCCCTTATCCCTCTCCTGTGAGTCCACTGAAATCACCATTGCAAACTTCCACTCCCGACCCAGAAGTCCTAACTCAGGTCCAGGGCTAACCTGAACTTGGTTTTACTAGAACCAACGAATGATCATTGCCCCCCCTGCTAATTAAGAAAACGTCTGATACTAGATCCTATCCTTCCAGATGAGAATCTGAGGAAGATAGCAAATGAGATTTGGTTCCAATTACATTCTTTTTTTTTTTTTTTTTTTTTTTTGAGTTGTCCTGAGTTTCTGTTCTCATTTTCCTCAACACCACCTTCTTCACAGGACTCTGTCCCTCCAGCAACGGTTCCCTCTAAGTCAGTGGCATTCCTGCGGTGGCAAATAGTGATACAGGGTGTGTTCCAGAAATGAGATGATTGCTTCGAGCCAGTCTTTTTCTCCTTTAATAGATCACTGTGGGATAGAATATCCTGCTGGTTATTTGATAGATTGTTTTCTATATATGGTAAAATATTATGCAGTAATTAAGCGAATGAAAGTACCTCTGGGGCAGCCTGGGTGGCTCAGCAGTTTAGCACAGCCTTCAGCCCAGGGTGTGATCCTGGAGACCCAGGATTGAGTCCCACATCAGGCTCCCAGCATGGAGCCTGCTTCTCTCTCTGCCTGTGCCTCTGCCTCTCTCTCTCTCTCTCTCTCTCTCTCTGTGTGTCTCTTGTGAATACATAAAATCTTAAAAAAAAAAAAAAAGTACCTCTGTTCCCCTTAAATGGAAAGATGTGAATAAGTGTAAAAGAAAGAAGTAAATTAGTATCATACAGTCTGTCACTCTAATTAGAAGCTATACATGTAGGGGTATTTGCGCAAACACTGGTGTATATAAATGTCTATATACGTGTGTGCATATATGTATATATAGACTTACATGTGACAGAAAAATAAGTCTGGAAGGAATCATACCAAATTGGTATCAGTGATTATCCTTACATAAGAGAAATAGAGGCAGAAGTAGCAGCAAAGCTCTCAACATTACTTGATAAATGGTTTGGGTTATTGGTGTATCCGAGCCAATCTCTGTGGTCAGATGGTTAAGTTATTGTTAGTGGGGGGCCTCACCCTAAAACCAGGAGGTAGTGTGAGGCCCACCCAAACCACACGTGTTAGCAGCTGGGGAAGGGTGGCTTTTCCCAAAGGAAGGGGTACTGAATGCTGGACAGTAAACAGAGCTGCTGTCCATGATAATATTGTCCAGATTTCTTGATTTGTTTACAAGATTTGTGTACTACTCCAGTAGTCAAGGTCACATATGGTAAATTATTTAAAAATAAATAAAACAACGAAATACATAGAATATTTTCAATTCTAAGTAAATTGTTACAGAAGTTGAACTACCATTTATGCCAGAATTCATAGGGATAAAACCAAACAGAAAGAAAATGTAAAGTTGTTTGTATACCCAGCCCTCACCTGTTCAGACACTTTGATGAATAAACCCCGTATGCTATTTCTAAATAAATTGCCACCCTCATTTGTTTATGAATATATTACCCTTTACCACATTGCTCATTAGACTAATGCTTGACATTAAGGTCTCAGAGTTGTGAATTTTAGGATTTTTTTCTGTGACCTCGTCTTTTATAGTCACTAAGCTTATTCTGGAATTGCAAAGTAAAAGTTTTTTTCATTAAACCTTATGATGCTTTTGGATTCCATGCGGAAATTAAAGTATTTTGCAATATTGTAGGAATAGAGAAAATTGCTAAGAAGTAATAATGTTCCTTAAGAAAAAGGACTAACAATCCAATAAAGAACTAATACATTTTACTGGTCTCATTACCTGACAAACAAGTTAGAAACATCCAAGCATATGGGAGAAACCCTCAGCCTCAGAAATGGGTCTGGGAGTCTTTGGTTCACCTGAAAACTCTGTCCCTTGTCACCCACCTCAGCCTCTTTTGCCCTCCTATGGAATGTACGGTGGTGTTCTGGGTTGCAGGCCTGACAGAGATAGAATTAGCTTCAGCTTTACACATCTCAGAACATTTTCAGAGAAATCTAAGCTTTTCATAATGAGTCATGGCACCCATGATTAAAGTTTGAGAGAGATTAATTGTATTATTACTTTGAAGAAGACCACATATTTGAGACCCAAGTAATTTCCCAGCAGCCTATAACGAATTCGAGTATCTTTTATCATGACTAATCCACTCTCAAGCTGAATTAGGCTGTAGGCTCTTTCTCCTTCAGCTTCGAGCTCTGCTGCTGAGAAGCAGTAACCTTCTAGGGATATTTGAGGCCCATCAAAGCTCTCCTCATGGCCCAAGTCCTCACAAGCAGCTGTGTATCCTAGACTTCAACCTTCATACTCATGTCAAAAATTCAACATATCTTTTTCTTTGTAGGCTGTTTAGTAACTAACGAATATACAGAAAGGGCTCCCACGCATCCCAGTTTATTAAGATTTTTTTTTGGAGGGTGGTGGGGAGAAAAGATGGTTCCTATGGGAAACGTACCCTCTCAACTTTCAACCAGTTGTCTCCTCAGTGTGGTACAGCACAACTTCTCTGCCCGAAGGATCTCGATGGAATCTTTGTACTCGTTGGGCTGGAAATGATAACAGCAGCCATATGATAATCCTGTATGGTCCTTTCTAGCTGAACATTGGTAAGTGAATGAAATGCAGCCGCTGTAGTGTTTTACCAAGTTAAGTGAAAGGCAAGCAAGTGAGAAGAAAGAAATTAAGAGGCCTAAACAAGGGATGAGCAAACACACTGAGCTGAGAGTCGGGAAGGAGCTGGATGCTGGCAAGGCAGAGCGGCAAGGATGCCCGCTCCAGATGGCAGGCATTTAGGAGACGAGACGTCACGCCAGCGACCAACCACTTAGAGCTGGCATTGGCTTGGTTTGTCTTTGCTTTTTTTTTTTTTTTTTTTTCCATAATGCAAGGCTATTGCTGTTTTGCAAAGTGTGTGAAAAGCTTATGGAACTCAAGTATGGGGAAGAGGAGAGCAGTGGAGAAGAGGTAGAGTGTTGCTTTTCTTTGAGGTTATTCTGGGTGTGATGCCATTGGCTAGCCGGGCTTCAGAACATATTTTGACTGAATTGTTGTGCTGTTTACAAGCTCCAGAACTATCTAAGTGATGAAGCACCTGGTTGCCCTGTTCGAGAAATGCAGTAATGGTTTATTTCGATTTTTTAAGGTCTTTATTTTAATATTTGATTTTTCTAGGAGGTTTGAGAACCCAGGAAGAAATTACCGTGTTTACCTAGTCCGTAAGTTTACATAGAGTGATACCATAATTTGGTTGGAAACTGCTTGCTGTTAATATGCATCTACCATAGTCTTCTAAATAACTCTTTCTTATAAATGTAATATAGGTTAGTTTTGGAAAATTCAGGTAGCAGCTAAGCAAAAACAAGAAAAATTATGCATAAATAGTAGCCATAATCCTATTCGTTGAATCCATAATTTGAAACTAAAAGTGGTGATATTTTGGTCTTCTTTCTAGTTACATACAAAGTATTAGGTGTGTATGTCTGTATGCATGACAGTGTTTTGTTATTGCTGCAACTCCAATGTCTAGATGAGTGTCAAATGCCTATCTGTGTAACCAGATTTTTTTTAATATTAATATCTTGGTGTTCTTCATTGAACTTAATATACTTTTATTACCTTGAGGCTATTAAGAGGCCACGCCCATTCATTGATATGACTTTGCTCTTTTCCTGTCTACAAACCAGTCTTCAATTTAATATTCTCTTCCTGCCAAAGTAGAATAAGTGAGTGTGAAGTTGAAACGGTAACTGAGCTTCACTGCACATTTTTATTTTGAGGGAAGGCAGTGTTAGGTTGCCACAGAAAGGAGGAAGAATGAAAGTAACAGATGTCTCCATGATTCCATGTAACTCCTTTAGGGAAAGGTGATTGCATCTTTACTCATCTCAGCATATTTTCAGAAAAACCTAAACTTTTGATGATGTCGAGGATTATGAATCATGACACCCATAAATGAAGTTTCAGAGAGATTTAATTATATTGTTACTTTGAAGAAAACCACATAGAACCGTATTTAGGTACAAATTTAAAATCATTTCATTCAGTTTTCACATCTCTGTTTTTCTTTTAAACTATCTGGTAAACATCCAGAGATTCTGAATGCTTCTCTCTGATAGATGCAAAGAGCATTTAAGCTAACACTCAGCTGTTTGTTTATTATGTTTTCAAACTTTTCCCAGTTTCTGTTTAGTATTCAGTGAAATGGTGTAAAGAAAACCATCTGCACTGCAGCTGCAAAGGGATTACCTTTGGTTCTTCTTTTCAAAAAGAAGCCAAATGCCCCCTGTGCACAGCCCTGGACAGTTGCTTGGATCTTGCACCATATGTTTTATACAGTCGTCTTGGAGCTAAGTCAATTAATAGCTCAGAAGATACAATTAGCCTTTTAGTGACTGCATTCATTAATAAAGGGCTGCCTAAAATAAAGAAACTCTTGATTCCCTGCCCCTATTATAATTGCAGACTAAAGATTTGAAACGTTGGATGACAGCAAATGTACGAGATCATTAGCCCATGGCGGATGTTCCAATTTCTGTAGCCTACTGCCACCATGCCACCTTCCTAGGTGTGTGCTAGGATATTGGCACAAAATAAAAATGAAATTATTCTCAACAGAAGGTATTTAAATGGAATTTTACAGTCCTTAGCTTATCTTAAGACAGCTTATGTCTCTATCCAAATATGTATTTTAAGCGGACATTGAGTGAAGAGCATGTAGTGAAATGTAATTATTGTAAGAAAGTCATTATTTTACAACTTCCTGTCCTTACCTTTAGCAATCCTTTTTTTTTTTTTTAAGGTAAATTTAAAACTGTTTGAAAATATTTCAGCCAGCTCACTTGTAACTTTTTCTTAAGCAAGAACCTTTAGGCGATGTGTAGCTCTAGAAAACCATTATAATCCTAACACACAGATATTAAGCCAATGCATAACACCAACTGGAGCAGAAGTTACCCTGATTTCTTCTGACATATCAGGTTTGAAGGAAAGTCCAGAGTGAGTCAGTAAGTTAGCCGGGGGAGGGTGTCAGTTTTGTGAGGATGATAGGACTTCTATATGGAATTGATAATTTGTTGTTTACCTGGGAGGCTGACACTCTAAATAACTATAAAATTAATGAGGTGGTGTAAAAAAAGGATGAAGTTAAAGATTCCAAAATATTAAAGTTTAATCATTTTTAAAATTTGTGTGTGTGTGTGTGTGTGTGTGTGTGTATTTAAGTGATTATCTCAGGTCCCTGTTTTGGGAATACCAGTTGCTTTCACGTGAGTCCTAAGTAATGTATTTCAAATTATCAAGTACTCCTTGGCATAAATTAGACTTTGTGTCTGAGTGACTAGGAAGAGGAAGGTGCCACTAACAAAGGGAAATCATTAAGAAGTGGTGGGGATGTTTGTTCCCTCTTTTTGTTTTGTTCACGATGGAGATGGAGTAAAAGAGTTTTCTATCCAAATGTTGGAAAGTTTAGATGCCCCTTTAAGTCTTTTTTTTTTTTTTTTTTCACGGCCAAACAGAGAAATGTCTTTCTGGGTTGAAAATAAGAGGCTACTAAATTAGAGTTAGTTCCGGTTTTTTTTTTTTTTCTATCAGTTTTAAAATGGAGCAGAACTCCAGGAGGACTAGAAGAATCTGCTCCAAGAATAAAACTGCTCAGAAAAGGGAAAACCAGGGTAAGTGTCTTCAAGGATATTTAAAATGAGAGCATGTTACTGACTTTACTGTGCACGCAGAAACATTTTAAAACTAAGAGCCATAATAAGCCAATCAGTAGTGACCAAGAAGTGATATGGAGATGGATACTGACTGCTTGATTATGGGAGCAATTCATCCTAAGAAAATATTTAACTTTTTTTAATGCTTTTTAGTTTCTCACATTCCCTTGTAAATTCTGGCAAGATTAAGATTTTCTCCTCTTTCACATCACCATTCTCTGAATATGCCAGAAAATGTGAGGTTTTTTTTTTTTAAAGCGTTTGAATTGGATCATATTTCTATATTGGGAAGTTAACCAGAAATTTGGCAGGCACAGATCTGAGCACAGAAATATCTTATTATCTTAATTGCTATTTTAGTGTGTAGTATCCCTTTAATTGGATATGTTTTTTGAGGCCAACCATTTCTTTTTTTTTTTCTCCTAAGATTAAAAATTCTTCATGCTTAACATAGAATGAAGAGGATTATCTTCTAAAGCACACAGATAATAAGGACTGAGACATGGAATACTTTTGAAACTATGGATAAATCTTGTCTAGTAATAAAATAGGTTTAATAGTATCTTGGATCCATACATCTTTCCATAGTCCTGGTTCTATTCTATGATAGTTAATCATGTTAATCTGTTAATGTTTCCATGAGGTAAATGGATGAGAAATAACATGTGCACTGGATATAATGAAAAATTATGGTATAGTGAAGTCTAACGTGAGTCACCCAGATTGATGAACTTCAGAGCCAGAACATGAACCAACTCTCTTGAACACTAACATTTGAACTCCTTGCCTTGAAAATATACAACAGGTTTGCACTGTTTTCCTAGTACACGGTTTATGGATTAACCTATCCATCTTACTACTCCCTCAGTGATCAATAATAAGCCTTCCTAGTAAAGGGTAGAGTCTTTTTCCTTAAAATGGAACAAAGATAACTGGTCCACTAATGGATTTATTGGATTAATGGTTTGCCTGCTTTAGCAACTGATCCAGCTGGAGTAGTTTACTGAAAGCTTGAAAACAGACTAGAGAATGTCAAAATAGTCTTTTTTTTTTTTTTTTATCTTTTTACCTGGTATAAAATATGTGCTCTGCGTTTAGCATTAGATATCTCTTTATTAATTTACAGACTTTAGAAAAGCTTCAAAATACCATGTCTAAAACATAAGAAGCCTGATTGTAATGGCCAGTGTTATTCCATTGTTATAGGAGAACTCCCTGTGTTTATTCAGTTATGATAAGATGCAATTTCATATTCTATATTTTTCTTAATAGCTCTAGGAATTTATATTTTTCCCTTGACACAATTGTTCATAAATCTTGAATTTAATCAGTAAGTTCAATAGCAAAAGTTAGGTTAATTAGATCATGGGATTCTTCTTTATGTAATAACAAAATACTTGATTATAGTTTATTTTGAGAAAGTTTAATGTATTTTAGGACACATGAAAATCTTTAGATATTCTCTACTTGTCTACTCTGATCATTCAAATATTAGAGCACAAAAGAAGTCATTCATTCTATAATCTTACCTAGTGCCTATTACGTGCCAGGAATTTTTTCTGGGTCCTGTGGATTTATCTAATATGCTATTCATTACCCTCATGAAGCTTACCTTCTAGTACTGATTTGTACTACTGACCAAAGTTTACCAGATAGCATTCTGGTAAGACTGGTCCTTGGAAATTTAAGTTTTCTGTTAAACTTTAAGTAATCTACATTATATCAGTAGTAGATGAAGGTTTACTGGGTGTCTTTGTTATTTATTCCGTAGGACTTCTGAATTGCTCTCCTATCTTTGAAAAGCAGATGGGGCTAACTTATCCTCTGTCCAAGAATAGGAGAAACACTTCAATGTGGTATCCATAATAATATTTACAAAAAAATTATTTCCAAGCTGTTTGGGAATATGAAGGACATCAGTGACCTCCTTTCCTTATTTAATTACGGATGCTGCCTTGTGACACAGTTGGCTATAAGTGTACAAGTCAGGGTAAAGGTAAAGCGGTTGAACAAAAATGGGAGAGGTTTATTTCTCAAATTTCCGTCCTAGACTGTCAGGGTTGCTTTTGCACATTTACACCATTTGGAGACCTAGATTCCTTATGTGCTTTACTTATGTCTTCTAAATTATACTCCTCAGCATAGTCAAAGCTAGATTCCTGACACTTCTGCATTCCAGCCCCTGGTGAAAGTGGGTTGGGAAAGAAGTTCAGGGAAAGCTGGTTGTCTTTTATTTGAAGATAGCCAGAAATTGCATGTTTCATTTTGTTCACATTCTACTGACCCAGACTTACATGGCCATTCCACGCTGCAAGGAAGGCTAGGAGGTATTGCCTCTAGCTGAGCCATCATGTGCCCAGAAAGAACAGGATAATGCATTTGGGGGTTAGGGTACCACAGGATTCAGTGTACATTTGAAACCAGAGTTCCAAGTACCCTGACTCCGACTGGGTTTGGTCAGTCCCATGAGTTATAGGTGAACTATTTATTAGTCGTGAGACCTCAGACTGCATGAAGTTAGGTTTTGCTCCAGAAATGCAGACCAACCTGTAACAGAAGAGTTTAGGGTGATATGAACTTGTGCTATGAACATATTCAGGGTTCACAAGCTTCTTACTATGCAGAATTTTTTAATCCAAAAATAGTAATTGGAGTGAAAGGAGGATAGTATTTAAATATTAAATATCCAAAAACATATTAAATATTCAACAGCATGATCATAGTATGAGTGTTTATCAATCCTTGATATTTGAGTTTATTGTATATAGATAATAAAGCTTCTTATTCATTATTTTCTAAGAGGGTTTACATGTTTCAAAGCAGTAGATGTAGAACTTTGGGAAATGAGACTATTCTTTGATTTACTCACTGGTTTACTTAACTCATTTTTCAATGTGTATCCTAAGCACCTGGAAATCTAGGTAAGCAAATTCCTGGATGGTCCTGTTCTCCAATCTCCTTAGAGATTATTTCGCTAAGTCTTGTGTGATGTCAGGAATTTTGCATATCTAACAAGGCCTTAAGTGATGGAATATTGCTGGTTGCAGGTCCGTGCATCAAGAACCACTGCGTTGCACTGTTATATAAATCTGGCATCCATAATTCTCCAGATCCTCTTTCAAGAAGTGATTTGTCCCAGCTACTGCAAGGACTACAAGTGGACAGCCCCTTTTAGGGATTGCTGTGGTGGCAGAGAGCTGTCTGGTCCAAGGTCACACCTGTCCCAGAATGGGCCACATACAATGACAGCCTGCAGCAGAAGCATAAAGATCCAACACCTGACACTCTTGCTCCATGGCCGTTTCTGCTGCAAAGCTCCCTGTGGAGTCAGGACTTCTCCCTGGGGCCCATTCTGCTTTCTCCTTCTTCCTGCCCAGGCGTTAATCCCAAGAGAACCTCTCTAAACCTTAACTTTGTTTCAGAGTCTGCCTTTCTAGAAATCTCACTCTTCAACAGTAATGATTCCACCCCTAGTACTTCTCAGTGGCCATCAAACTGAGTCCCACCCTGCAGTTTAATATTCAAGTCTGATCTCCACTGACCATTCCTGAACTCTGCAACTCCTGCCTCACCACGGCTTTCCTATCCCTTGTCTCCTGTCTGTCTGATCCTTATTAGCCCTACACAGCTCCTGCTATGGATTCCTGTCTCAGGGATTAAGTGCATTTTGTTCCCATCACCCAAAATGCCTCTGCAATGCTGTCCTTTCTTCTGTCCTCATCCTCTGTGTCCTTTTAATGCCCAGATTGACTCCCTTATTACAGGAAGTCATCTCTATAAAACCACTGTAGAGCTGATCTTGACATTCTCCTAGTAATTACATTTTTAACCTGTACTTGTGCATATTTCTGGAACATCGTGTAGTATTGAGAAATGGACATTTTTAATGTTCATACCTATCCTTCTAGTAGACTGTGAACTCCCTGAGGGCAAGGAGCACACCTGTAGCTCTTTGAACAGAGAATTGGTCCAGAAGTAGGCACCACAGTGTTGGGCAGGGCTGAGGAATGTGCCTCTGTGCCTTGGAATTTCTCTCCTGGCCTTCTGTAGGTATCTTCACACTTCATTCTCTTTATAAGTTCCTCAGGGACCGGCTTTGTTTCCTGGCTTTATGTTCTCATGGTTCTGAGTGTTGTGGTTTGAAGAAAGCAGATGTTCCATAAATACTTAGTGAATAAAGAAACCTTGTATAGTTAGTGGTTTTTATGACCCATAACAAAGAACATGCTAATAATATATATCCTGAATAGAAGACCATGTCTTACAATTTTATTACACATTCCTTAGTATTTGAATGCTTATAATATCCCAAGATAATGAGTTCTTTGTAACCTAAATATTTTACAGTGCAAATATAAATAAAATTATAGAATAGTGCTATAGGATAGTAATTTGAAGTAAACCACAACATTCTACCTAACAATGTGGAAATGATATAAAAAGTAGCGGTGGCCACACACACAATGCAATTATACCACTGAGTTAACCTCAGGTCTTCCAATTTCATGAAAGTTTAGAAGATAATTATTAGTAACCCACTTTTAACTTTAAATCCTACTTTGTATTTCTGCGAGGCTAGACCTAGGAGTCTTATTTAGATTCAAAATGGGCAAGATCATTGACTTGGAGTTCAAATTTGCTTTTACTCTGGGTCGCTTCTGACAAAGAATATATATTGCAAGGTGTATGCAGGGCTTCATATGTTTTAGAGACACACCTGAGGTTTTTGTGATTATGGCTGCCACATGGAATGTGAGATCTCTTTGCCAAGTCAGAGGAGCCTAAAACTATGGACTTGCTGCCTTCTGTCCCACCCAGCCTGTCAGCACCAGACAGAGCCATACAAAGCAGTAATTCTTCTGGTCAACAAGCCATGTCACTCAGCCTATTATCTGTCATCCAGAGCTCCAGGCCTTGACAGTCTTGTTGTGCCAGCCCTGGGAAATTATCCTTTGCCAATGCATGTGTACAGGGCCTAGGTATTTTTCATATATACCCATATTGTAACTGTTTTTGGACATCACTAGCTACTTCCTTTATTAGTTTCAGAGGGTTTCAGCTGGAATTATTGAAGAGTAAAAGTTGTCTTCACATTCAACCATCCTATTCGGTTTCTACTTCTACTTTGACTTTTAAGTAGCATAAATAAACCATCTTGTAGCATCTATTATAGCATTCTCTTAACCATCTTGTAGCATCTGATTAAAGAATATTGCTGTTTATGGTTTTGTTTGTTTTGGGAGGACAATCATCCAAGATGTCAACCAACTTAGTTCTCATGAGAACAACAACAAAAGTATAAGTCAAGCACATAGTTAGAAATTCCAGTTTTGTGGACAAGGTCTACAAAGCATACATTTCTAACACATGCCAAAGGATTCTAACCTGTTACCATTCTTAAGAAAACGTACAGGTGACCTTCGTACAATGAGTAAAAGTATAATACGGTTTTAAAGTATTGTGTCATGGAAACTGGTTATGAGAAAAAACGAGTTACATAAATATGTTTTCATTCCAACAAGCATATAAACTCTGGGCAGAACCCATCTTTTCATTCATTCTTTTCATACCTCTCATGGAATTGGCAGGTATGCACATAGTTGGAAATACTTTATAATTTCCAACAGGAGACCCTTTATTGCAGGAGATACTTTACAAATTTTTGTTGATTTGGCATTTTTGATGCTTAATATGTATTTGCATGTTTTCTGGTTTGGTTCTCCATCTGCCTAGTTGGTCATTCAGAAATTCCCTACAGATCTATGGTAAACACTAAAAAATCAGCTTACACAGAAGAGACACATCATTAGATCAAATGTACTTGCTATTCAGTTGTGGGTGGGAGGGAGCTTGATAACTTGCTTTATGTAATGTCATATTTGTTTTCAAACTGCTTCAAGTACTCCAGTTATATCTCATCCCTCAGACTTCTTGCTTGCTATTTCCCCGCATTTCCTAATGATCTCTTTTAGTTAAGTGCTTTGTGGAATATACAACCATAACAAATTAGAAACTTGGAAGTGATAAGAAAATAGGGATTAGAAATAAAAGCAATCAGATTTTTCTTTTAAGTGCATGAATACTGTTTGAACAGATAGGATTTTACAATAAAGAAATGATTAATATTTTAAACATGCATTTAATATTTTAGCAGACCTTTAAGGTCAATTTTGTGTTAAAAAAATTTATAGCATGACTTCAGGGAACTTCTATGAAAATGAATTTCAAATCCCATCCTTATTGTCATGGGATGATTTGCAATGGATTTGTACTGGTGTACAGCTAAGCTAGTTGTTAAGATTCTTAGGTGAACTGAAACAAAGCTTCAACCAGTGGAATTGGTAACTTCTACAAAACTGTTAATCTCCTTGGCCTGTGATGCTTGACTTTACTTCTAGATGCCGCTACTGAATATTTTCTGTCTTTGGTTTGGAGAAATAAAATGATTGTTGGTAAGGAAGAATGGTAAATTGTAATCTTTGATCTTCTAGAAATTATATATTCTAGTTCCTTGAGTAAATGTGACTCTAGTAAGTTCCTCTTTACTAAAGTATTTGAGAAATTATATAGATAATCAAAATGGTGGATAATTCATGAACTGTTTCCAAAAACAAGTTTAAAGATCTAAAAACAGGAGATAATTTTTAACCTTTATAGAAATAAAAATCTTAATATCTAAATTGGTCTTACAATATCTTCAATAAATTAGATTTAAAAATATCAAAGCAAGTTGTCCACATAGTTTTTATTAAATTATCTCCAAGTTTCCTTCTGATTTGGTTTTAGTGTGAGCCCCCTTTTAAAAACTGGTTTTAATGTCTTCAAATTTAGACCTCTAGATCTTAATTCTAAGCTTTAGAGGTATATGTGGTAAGCCTCTAATTAAGAAAGACAGGAGTCTAGAGTTTGAGCATTCTTTGCAAATACTCAACGACCTTGAATTGACTACCATCCAGTTCCTATCAATAGCATCAAGGAGAGATGACTGGCACTTGAGATTGGTGGCATTCGACACTTATTCCTCAACATTTTTCCAAAATTTATTTATGTTAAAGTAATCAGAAAGCAGCAAACTTAACTTCCAATAAAAATGCCTTATTTTAGTTACAGTTTATTCCCATTCTTTTGGTTTTTATCAAGTCTGTTAAAACAAAGGACCCCAGAAAGAGCTTTTGTGTATCTTCTGCAAAAGGCTATTGACATCATTGTCCATTAAGATACTCAGAGTTCCATATATATGTAAGTCCTATATGTATAACTTTATACAAGAAAAATTTCTCTTATAATAAAGCTTCAAGAAAATATCTGCTTCTCTGAAGACTGGTGCTTCCTTTAGTCAGACAATAAGAACTGCAAAATTAATTGCTTCCCTTTTCTCTTGACTGCTAGGAAACTCAGAAATAGATATGCTGTGTTGACATTAATCATCTTTGTTCCCCTTTTTTCACTTTGTTTTGTGTTGTTGTTGCTTTATTCTTAGCTTCCCCACTGCAAATTGGTAGATTTTTTTTTTCCCTAGGAGTAGTTTGGAACAAGTTAACTGAGATAAATGCCAAAAGTTAGGATTTTATCATTCATGTATTCAATTATTGCTCAAAGTTTATTTTTTAAAGACTTTATTTCTTAGGGCACAAGCAGGGAAAGTGGGTAAGGGAGGGGCAGGCTCCCTGTGGAGTTGGGAAACCCATGTGGGGCTTGATCCCAGAACCCTGGGATTGTGGCCGAAGGCAGACACCCAACTGACTGAGCCAGCTAGGCGCCCCTTAAGTTAATTTCTTAACAGTATTAACTGCCTGTGTCCTTTGCACCAGGGAGTGTACTGGGCACTGTGGATGGAGTTGTGAATGACATATATTCCCTACTTTCAGGGAGCTTCCTTTCTGATTCTTTGTGCATCAAGCAGAGAGTAAATGTTCAGCAGGTATGTGTTGTTATCTAACTGCCTCTTTTATTTTTCAGGCTTCATTTATTTGAATGTTTTCAAATAAGATAAATTTCACCTGCCTGAATTAGTTACTTGTAGCACTTAAACTTTAAAAGGTCGCATTTTGCCCCCTGTAATTGTGTCCTTGTATTAGTTACATGAAGAACATAATATTTTATATTTTGTTTAGTAAAAATTAGTCATAAACTCTCTGATCTCAAGAGTTCCTATGACTCTGTGATGAATTGCAAAGTATACCTGATTCTATATTTTGATATCTCTTGTTTCTTAAATAACCCTTATTTTGCCCTTCTTTTATTCTCAGGCGTAGTGATTAGTCTTTAAATTTATCTTCTTAAAGGAATTTATTTAAAAGCAAATAACCTATGTTTGGATATTTTCGGCACTTCTCGATACAGACATGATCCTTCATGCAATCGTGTACTATAATTATTGATGTATGTGTTTTATTTCTGTTATGTTTCAACTTCCAGGAGGGCAGGGATTATTTTATAACTTGAATCTCCCCTAGGGTCTAGCAGAATCTCTTCCCCATAATAAGTTAACCGATAAATAACGGATGAATAAATTAGGTCCCAGTGTATAATATAGGAATGTGCAATGGCAGGTACTCTTGGATCTGCTGTGTTCACATTTGAAAGCATGAACTTGCTCTAGCTCAACAGAAATATGTTTTATAACTGAATGCCTTTTCATTTTCAGGCTTAATATATTTAAATGTGTCAAAATAAGATAAATTTCACCTGTCTGAATTAGTTAATTACAGCAAGGACAAGAAAGATAGGAAGATTATGCTTTAATTCATTACAAAAATTCAAACTGCCTTTTTTTTTTTTAATCCTTACATAAAGGCAGGTTTTGTTTTTTTTTGTTTGTTTTGTTTTGTTTTGTTTTTTATTAAACAGTATTTATCCCCTCAAGCCAGCTCTGGTATTTTGCATAAGGTATATCATGTGATTTTGGTGAAGCTTCAAATTAGGTGAAATGTTTCACTTAAAATTAAGGGTTTTTCTGGTTTGGGTTTTGTGTTTTTTCACTCAGATTTTTCCATTTGTTGAACTAAGGTAATAATTTCAGTTTCATAGCAGTTTTGTTTTTGTTGTTGTTGTGCTGAGGCAGAAACAAAGACAACTTATTCCCTGAACAAAAAGATCATGAAAGATAACCTCAGTCTCTGCCTTTTACATGAGAGTTGAAGCTCTCTAGATGCCTGCATTTTAATTGTTCCAAAGGAGTTGTTTACTTAAAGGTGGTAAGGAAAATGAGGCCTTGTCAGGGGACATTTTTTGGAGAGGGGTTTGTGTAGAACTAACTCATTATTTGGAGAGCTCCTAATTCTCAATAAGAGAGTAGCTAATGTGAGTTATATCAGAGTGCATAACTCACACTCTGTATAATTTAATACATTGTATATGCAGTGTGCATTGTAAATGCAGTAGTTTTGGGAGGTCTCGGGTAACGTAGACCATCTTTGTCCAATATTCAAAGAATAAAGGCCATCTTTTCACCTGTTACCATTGCAGGGCTTGCTTAGGAGAGAACTGGAGCTGTGGGTTGTGACTGCATAATTCTTATTGGTCTGCAGAACCTGTTCAGATTCTTCCTTCTGTAGATTAAATGGTTTCCTTTTCCCTTTAAATATATTCTGTGCTGGGGTGCCTGGCTGGCTCAGTTGGTGGAGTGTGTGACTCTTGATCTTGGGGTTGTGAGTTCGAGCCCCATTTTGAGTGTAGAGATTATTTGTCAAATACAAGTAAAATATACTATGTGCTATAACAGTGTATTTTTTTTTATTTGGGGGAAAATCTCTCAGTTTGAGATTGTTTTATGCTATCAGATGGGAATATAGTTCCGTGATATATACATTTTTTTAATATTTATTCATGAGAGACACAGAAAGAGAGGCAGAGACATAGGCAGAGGAAGAAGCAGGCTTCCTGCAGGAAGCCCAGTGGAGGGACTTGATTCCAGGACCCCAGGATCAGGACCTGAGCCAAAGGTAAGCTGCTCAACCACTGAGCCACCCAGGAATCCCTGGTTCAATGATATTTAATTAGAAAGTTTTGGCTAGATAATTTCTTCTAAAAGTTGGAAACGAAGATTTTTAAACCCTAAAGAAAGGGAAAAAATGGTGTCAAATAGAGTAGTTTCATTTTGAGCTGGTATATGGGAAACCACACTGTGCCAGGAGTCAGGAAACTGGCATTCTGTTTTTGCCACTACCTGGAATTCCTTACCATTCTGTGTCTTGGCTTCCAGGGGAGACATTGGATGAGTTCTAAGTCTGTCTCTGTCTCCCTGCTCCGTAGGGCTCTTTGTACCCTCTTCCTGAAACTAAGAAAGATGGTTCATTCTCTGTATCCCAGAGCCTGGAATTTAGTAGTTGCTTCTTGAATATTGGTTGGTTCCTATTGATTCCCCAATCACTCCCCTAGAGTGATTGCTTCATTCAATGTACAGGGCATCAGCTGTAGGGCTAAGGAGCAGGTTACAGACTTGAATCCCAGAGCAGTCACATTTCCATTGCTGTCTTCTCTTTTGGTCACAGATTTCATGTGTCTCCACATTTCTGGTTCAGCAGATGTTTCTCTATGGAGGCTATGCTTATGCTTGAGTTGGTTGTCAGGGTTGTTAAGTAAAAAGCACTGTCAGCACACTCTCTTGCCCTCAAGAGAATTGTATGACAATGTTCATTATTACTGCTACAGGAAAGTTCCATGCCCATTTCTGGCCCACTTGGTCAATATTTCATATTTAAACCAGGATAGGATACTGATTTTTACAAACGGTGTGCTTGCTTTAGATTTTTTAATCATCACTAAGTAGAAATATGGAATCAATGTGATAAATGCGTCAATGGCCAGGGAAATTGTACAAGCTTGCTTCTGTGATCAGGACAGGGCTAAGGTGCAATCATAATACACATTTTGTTTGGGACCTTATCACAAAATTAGCAATGTTTGTGTTCAGAATGTTCTGGCCACTTTCTGCTTTCATCCCTTATCTTATTCTTTCCGTTCTCATAGTAGTGTTGTCTGCAGTCATCCTGCATCCCCACTACATCCCCTTCTCTGTGTTTCCCTCCATGATCTGAAGGAGAGGAAGGAGCACAGAGCCGGGAGTCCAAACACAATTAGAACACGAATTGTGCAATGTTGAGTCATTTAACCATTCTTTATCTCGATTCTGAGATATTTCTAAAATAAAGGAGTTGGAAGTATATAAAACTCTCTTTAGCTTTTAATATACATGATTGTAAAGGATCTTCATCTCATGATCGAAACATCTGCTGCTTTCCACATGTCCTACTAAGTAAACCCTGGAAAAGTACTTTGTCCCAAGGTGATATTAACCATGTTCATGTGGTAGAGTTCTCAGGGTCCGCAGATATTTGTTTTGTAGTGGGGTTTTCTTTTGTTGTGTGTGTGTTTCAAAGATTAATGTCCTGAATGTTTAAAAAAGTTTATATATATATAAACAATGGTAGTTTCTTGTTGTTTTTAGAAAGGAATCCTTCATTAACATGGAAAACAAGACCTTATAAACCTGAGTTTTAGTCCCAGTGACTGTTAGGATCAACCAAGTGGCAAAGTTGTGAAGTTTTATTCAAAACAAATGTTAATTCTTATACTAGCCTTGAATCAGACTTAGAAAAAAGAAGATGGTATTAATTCAGCACTCCGGTACCAAGCCCTTCAAATGTGTTTCCATTTGATTCTAACAAAGCCCTAGGAAAGAGTAGAGTCACTTTTCAGGTAAAACAAAAAGGTTGGTTTTTACTTAATTCCATAAGCTAGAGATGGACGGAGTAGGTTTCAAACTTCTTGTGCATCTGTGCCCTGTAGTCACCAACAATCTCATTCATGTATGTCAGATATAATGAAAAGGAAAAACATATGTAGAAGATTGTTTTGTGTTTTTCTTTTTTAAAATCCAGCTCCACAAGTAAAGATAAAATTTAGTTCATTTGTCCAATTTAGGAGGGTCAGATGGAGGAACATTTATTCCTAACTCTTCATGTTTTCATGGAGGAGGGTAATTTCTATTCCATTCTCCAGGAGAGAAAAGGATGAGAGGAAGATGTCTGCTTCTCTCCATCTCATCATTTCTTCCTATCAGGGTTAGGTTTGGCAGGAGGAAGTGATTGTGCTCAGATCGCACCTTTAGGCTCCTTCCTCTCTGACACAGACATTCTCTGCTCCTCTATCGGAAGCTTTCAGGACAGGGTCTCCCCTGAGTGGCTGGCAGCTATCCAGTATTGCTGGCAACTGTCCAATTCAGGGGGTATTAGATGGTGTTAGAGGGCTCACTGTGGTCGCACCTGTAAGCCACATTCTTTGATCAGCTTTATCAGTAATAAAGCTGACATTTGATCCTCTTACTTGTCTATCTCTCAGTTGATTCCGACTAGGAGAAGAAAATCATTTTATTTTTTGGGCCATTGAAAAATTCAAAAATACTCAGGACAAAGAAAGTCCATAGGGTCAATATTTAAAGAAAAAATAAAAAATGTGTATCAGAATAATTACACTAAAGATAATACAGTAATAGGGATGCCTGGGTGGCTCAGCAATTGAGCATCTGCCTTTGGCTCAGGGCGTGATCCCTGGGTCCAGGATCAAGTCCCACATCTGGCACCCTGCGAGGAGCCTGCTTTTCCTTCTGCCTATATCTGCTGCTCTCTGTGTGTCTCTCATGAATAAATTTTAAAAAATCTTAAAAAAAAGATAATACAGTATCAGTTTTCATTTCTACTTCTGGAGAAGAAAGGGAGAAAATGCCAAAATATTTTCAGGGAACTGAATGACAAATATGTTGAAAGTCTTCATAGTTATGGAAGAGAAGAGATATTTAGGCAAGCTTCCTTTTTCTGTTCTGATAGCGCCAAGTCACTGGAGCCCATTTTAATGGCTGTTCCCTCCAGACCTATACTTCTTATACGTGGTTCAATATTTTACATTCCCTTTTAGCCCTCGTCAGCAGCTGTCCTACGAATTTGTTTTCTTTTATGTGCATTTTGGGAGAAAGATATGTAAGTACTTAATTCTTTATATGAGTAGTTTCATATTGGGGGTTTTATCATAATTTCTTTTCCTGGAGCATCTGTAAATGTTCTGAAGGGCTATGTCTCCATGGACAGAAGTCTTTGTTTATGGAATTTTCTTGATGGCTTGCCTGCCAGATACCAGGTTGTTCTAGGCTGTCTATGCATGCAGGTGTTGTGGGTGCTTCTCCAAGACAGGGACATTCATGGGTTTCCATTATGTGAGGATGTCACTGCTAACATCTAAGCATATTTTTATTCCAGTTTAGGTACCATGTCTAGGGCTTTCTGAGACTCCCAAGTATTTTCTCATTGGTTCTCAGAACTTAAGTTTTTCTAAATCATTATATAATTGAGCATCACTTTGAGACTTGATTGTCAACTCTGAATTCATCATATGAAAATAGGACCCTTGTTTAAAATCAGACCTCAAAAAAAAAAAAAAAAGTCAGACCTCTGCTAAAACAATACCATGGTTTAGCCATTTGCTAAGGGTAAAAATCTAGGAGTCCTCCCTAGTTGCTTTCATCACCTTATATTCAAAATACAAATCTGTTCACCTCTGCTTTCTTTCTTTTTTTCCTCTTTCTTTTTTTGTATTTTTTTTTTGAGGGTGACAAAACATGAGAGACACCTGTGCTTTCAAAACACATTCTGTGTCTGATCACCTAGGAGCCCTTTGTCATGACCGTCACAGTCATCTTCTGCTTATCTGAATTGCTATAAAACCATCTGAACAGATCTCCCTTATAGTTCTCTTAGCCTTCCTACAGGCTATCTTCCATAGATATCCAGACTTACGTTCTTAAAACGCCAATGAGATGACATCACTGTCCTTTAGTTTTTTCCCCTTGGTTTTTGCCATAACCTTAAAAGGACCTGTGTGGTCTGCCCTTTGATTTCTGTGCTGCCTCACATGATTTGCTCTCCCCCATGAACACTCTGGCATGGTCACACTGCTTCTCAGGCAAGTCAAGCTGGTTCCTATTTTAGGGTCTTTATACTTAATCTTCCCTTTGCTTGGAATGATATTTAACAACAAAGCAATAAGTATTGAGTTCTGCTATCACAAGGGACCACTGTAGTTCTGGGGACTAGAAGTTGCAATAAGACAAAGTTTTTGTCTGCAAGAAGGTTTCCTCCTATAGGAGAGAGACCATAAGCAAAAAAAAAAAAAAAAAAAAAGTCAAATGTATAACAATTCAGGTGATGGTAAGTTAGAATAAGAATAGAGAATGATGGGTATAAGATGTGCTATTTTATGTAAGTTGTTTGGGGAAGACCTCTTTTACAAAGTAACTTTTGACCACAGAACTTGAGGAAATGAGCAAGTGGTCACATGGCTATTTGGGGCATACATATTCCAGGCAGAGGGAGCAGCAAGTACAAAGGCCCTGAGGTATGAGTGTGCTAGGTATTTTTAAGGCAGAGCAAGGAGGTCATTGCACCTAGAATAAGATAAGCAAGACAGAGAGAGGAAAGAAGAATAAGATTAGCAAGTTGGTAGACGCCCAGATCATGAAGTGTCTTATAGGCCATAAGGACTTTAGCTTTTAAGCTGTATCACAGAGAAAGACATTGGAGGGTTTTGGGTGTTGAAGTGACATATATTTTTAGAAGACTATTCTTTACATCATGTAGAGAATAGATAGTATAAGAGGGAAGGTAGAAGCAAGATTAATGATGAGGCTACTGTAATAGTCCAAACAGAGTGAGAGTGATGTGAATTCATAGACTCTAAATGGATTTCAAAGGAAGAGCTAAATTTCACAGGGTTTACTGATAGGTTGAGTGTGGGTATGAAAAAAAGGAAAAAAATAGGTGTTTTACAACAGGCAAATCCATTTCAGTTTCTTTTTTTTTTTTAATTAATTAATTAATTTATTTATTAGTCACACACACACACACACAGAGAGAGAGAGAGAGAGAGAGAGAGAGAGGCAGAGACACAGGCAGAGGGAGAAGCAGGCTCCATGCACTGGGAGCCCGATGTGGGATTCGATCCCGGGTCTCCAGGATCGCGCCCTGGGCCAAAGGCAGGCGCTAAACTGCTGCGCCACCCAGGGATCCCCCATTTCAGTTTCTATTGTTGTACTAAGTGGTGAAAACATAGCCATATTTTGCTCACAGGTTCAATGGGTAGGTTTAAACAGAATCCAGGGGACCCCTTGTCTCTCTTTTACAATATCTGGAGCCTCGTTTGGGAAGGTGTAAAGCCTGGGCTTGACTCAACAGCGGAGGACTGGAATTATCTTCATACACTTGTCTAGCAGTTGATACTATCTTTTGGTCAGGACCTCAGCTTTGCTGTTAGGTGGACCTACATATCACCTCTCAGGCAATCTTCCCATGTGGTTCAGTTCAGGCTTCCATATAGCACAGCAGGTAGGTTCTGAGAATGAATGACTCAAGAGAATCAAATGGAAGTTCATGGAATTTTCATGATGTAGTCTTAAAAAAAAAGTGAACCTATCACTTCATCCATACTTTATTGGGCAAGGCAGTCACAAAGGCACACTCGGATTAAAGGGAGAGAGACAGACACAATACCACTCAATGAAGGCGGGTTAAAGTCACATTGCAAGAAGAACATATTGGGTGGACAATGTTGTAGCAGCCACATTTACCATGATGAGGAAGACTGGGGGAATATCAAGTGTGTGTGAAGGTACGAGATAAAAAATTAGATTTTAATTTGTGATAGCTATTAGACAACTAAGTGGAGATGTCAAGTAATCAGTTGGGTATCTGAATCTGCAAAGGTTCTATGCTCCAGGTACATTTGTAAGTCCTCTAGCTGGCAAGCATGGCCTGGATGAGCCAGGGTGAGTGTAGATAGTGAAAGAAAGGTGCAAGGGCAGAGGCCTGAAACACTTGTTCTGAGTTATGATGAGAAGGAACCAGTGAAGAAGACTGATATGAGTTGCCAGGGCTGCTAAGAGATTGGTGTGCTCAAAACCAAGAGAATATAAAGTATTTCAAGAAGAATCCACTATGTCAACTGCTGTTGAAAGACGTAGACTGAGAATTGACTCTGGCAATACGAAGGTTATTGATGACTTTTAAAAGCTATTTCATTGAGTGGTGAAGCTCAAAACCAGTTTTGTGTGGGTTCAAGAACAAATGGGAAGGAAAAAAGACTGAGTATAGATGATTATTTTGAGGACTTCGGCTGTAAAGGGAAATAGATTAATAAAGTGGGATGGATTTTAGAGGAAGCTACCAGGTCAAATATAAAATAATATTTATGCATTTTATTATTTTTAGAATGGAATATGTTAGAACACATTTGTGTGCTGGTGAGGGGGGAAAAAAGTAGAAAGTGAAATAAATAACTATGGGGAGGGGACACCTGTAGGAGCAAAGTCCTTGAGCAGGCAAGAAGGGGAGGCATGCGGTGTAATCATCTTTTGCATGATGCTGTTCCTCACTATCCCAATTCCTGTTCAAATGCCCTCTCCTCAGAGACACCTGCTCTAACTACTCTGTAAAAGCTCCTACCCCATTCCCTTAGCCTTCTTTATTGTTCTTCATGGCATTCTTCCATTAGTATTTATCTCCTATCTTTCCTCAGATTGTAAGCTCCATGAGGGCAAGGATTTTGCCTGTCTCATTCACTGACCCGCTCCTAGCACCTGAATCCCAGCACACAGAGGGAGCTGAGGAAAATGTTTCAAGGGAGTGACTGACTGCTGAATGGAGGGGAGAGTGCCTATCTCCAAATGAATCATTTTGTACCGGCTTAGCACCTTGCACAATGATTTTACAAACACAAGCAGTTCAAATGTGATTTTGACATCGCTTTTTAACTAGGGCACCATTTTGAGACTTCTGAGGATGAAAACAGAATTTAATGGGAAAATAATCTGGCAGATTTTTACACTGCCTAGTACTAAGTTTGTGGTTTGCAACCCAGGTTCTGAAAATGAATCCTCATTTCACAAGCTCCCTAGGTAAGAAATAGGTGTAAAGCCAGTGTGGATGCCTTTTTGCCACCCTCCAGTCTTCACGCTGAAGGTGCTGTTGGTCAGGAAAGAGGATTAAAAATCAAGAGAAAAGTTATAAGGAAGGTACTGCAAGGTTCTTAGAAAAGAAAATGTCCACACTCTATGTCGTCTTCCTTGTTTGGAAGATGCGCGTGATAACCCATTGATTCTTCACTGGGGGCTATATATTGAAATATTGTCAATTAATGTTAGGGAAGCACTTTCAAATCCTCCAATAAAAGACACTCAAAGTTCACAGTTGTCATTGTCATGGTAACTATGACAAATGAAAACATTCACTTCACTTTCCTGTCTTATGTAAGTCACCCCTTACTGGTGTCATGTCAGATAATACTGTATCTTATTACACATCTTTTTTCTTTTCCTACCTTAGCGTAAGAAAGTAATTTCACAGCAAGAGAAGAAAACTGTTGTCATGGAATATCATGCTGTATATCCGAAGTTTCTTTTATTTAACAAGCACTCCAAATTCAACTATCGACTTACAAAGCTGTGTTATTTTTCATTATGTTATGTTTTTGGCTTTCAGTATTATGGAGAAATGCCTGATTAAAAGGAAGCCTGCAAGTTAATTCCCAACATGCCCTTTGGCAGCTTTTTCATTTCACTTAGAGGTGGGAGCAGGTGGTGTCATTTAGAATTAAATACATTATGTCTCAGTTGGCAGGAAAACAGCATTCAGTGATGAAATATCCCTGCAATGAATCTCATTAATTGTTCACCAATTTGTGGTAACTTTATTTATATTTGCATACTGTAATACAAGTACAACGAGGTGTCGTATATTTAGATTATACTTAGTGTTAAGTTTAACCATAAACTGTAAAAGGCTTTTGTTGTAACGGCACTGAAGGGCTGGTGTGTGAGTGCCAATCCATCATCTACGGGAGGCCCCCCAGAACAGACTGGTTTCATTTCCTGCATTTTCCATTGAAGTGATAGCAATTTCACAAAACTGGCCCAGCTTAAGCCCGTGCTATTTTTAGTGTCTTTACTCTGTAAAAAGATAGAACAGCTCTTATATGAACTCACATGTGTCTCCAGAGGAATAATTCTCCTGTAAATTTATAATGCTGGCCTGCATTTAAATGTCTGAAAATCCCATCTTATCTATTTTCTGTGACAAGATATATATTTAGATTCAAGTAACCATGTATTATATTTCATACAGTTTATTAGAAAAATAATTCTAGGAACAGTATACTGAAATAATTATTTTCCCCTTTATGTGCCTAGTTCCATCATAGACTATTTGAACAAATATGGAAACTTATGTTAGTTTAAAAGGACATATTAGAACTCAGTGTACAAAAATATGGCAATCTAATAAGTATTATTTTTCTGAATTCCTTATTTTCACTTATAAATGGACTTATGGTACATCTATTGTATGCCAAGTTCGGGCTGCCTTATGGAAAACGTGAGAGACACATAAGATAACTTCTCTTCTGTCTTGAGGAACCTAAAGTGTTTTGAAAAACTAGATATAAACATATGAAAAGATATCAATGTGTAGCTGACAAATTATGTGGAATTAATAAGTGTTACAGGTTGGAGTAAAGTTGTTTGGTTGCACTGTTTTTCCATTATTAAATGTTTTTACTTATAGCCTTGCTAACTTAAAACCTCCTTAACACCAAAATTCACTTCTATCTGAACTATTGCTCTAAAAGGAGTATATAATGAAGGGTCCATGGGTGGCTCAGTTGGTTAAGTGTCTGCCTTTGGCTCAGGTCATGATCCCAGAGTCCTGGGATCCAGCTCCTTGTTGGGCTTCCTGCTCAACGGGGGAGCCTTCCTGTCTCTCTCCCTCTGCCCCTTCCCCCCACTCCTGCGTGTGCTCTCTCTCTTTCTCTCTCTGTCTTTCAAATAAGTAAATAAAATCTTTAAAAATTTCAAGTAAGGGATATATTATTAAATTGGTGGCAAATTACAATTGGCTTATTTCTGATTAAATATAACCTCTGATGTCATGGTTCACAAAATATACTACAAATATGTTTCTGGTATCCTACCAAAAAAAGTATCATGACTTTTATAACATGGAAATATAACTACAATTTTAAAACTTACCAGTGATTTACAGTAGGGAAATACATGTGCATGCGCGTGCACAGACACACACACACACACACACACACACACACACACACACACGAATATAGGACTATGTGACTTCCAGTTCTGCTTTTTTTACCTGTATGATCTTAGCAGAATAATTTCTTATATCTGACCTCAGTTTCCTCAGTTATTAAGTGAGAAACAGTAAGAGCTACCTTGCATGGTTCTTGTAAGAAGTCATCAGATAACATCAGCAGCTATGTTAACTGCAAATCAACACTCAGTTATGGGAAGAAAAAATATTTTGCTCTAGGAGCAAAAATATTATAGTAAAATTTCAGTTGGGGAGTTGTTTGCATAGTTTCCTTTTGATAAGTCCATGGTTAATTTTTTTAGAGCCATTTACTGTTTTTCATCTAAGTCGATTGGTCACCAACAGCTGACGGGCCAAATCAGGCCCACTACTTATTTTGAAGTAAAGTCACTTTAAAACAGCCATGCTCATTCCTTTATGCATTGCCTATGGCTGTTTTCATGCCCGAACATCAAAGATGAATGTTTGCAACAGAGACAATATGGCCCACCAAACCTAAAATATTAACTCTCTGTCTCTTCACAGAAAAAGTTTGTTGATTTCTGATCTAAATCCTCCTATTGAGTTGAATCATGTTTAATGAAAAATGTTGAAAAGTTAATTTTCAAAAGAAAATTTAAAATCCGTTACGTGGGACAAAGTACTTCTCCAATTAGGTCTATGAACTGTGTACTTCAGTTTAATTGCCTTGGTCATCTCTTGGGAGTTAAATCATGTACTCTTAAAATAGGAAGAGTTGGATCTTACTGAGTGGAAAAGTCAGAAATAAAAAGGCCTCACACCCCATTTGTCTCCCTCACAGAGACCCACTTTGCTAATGACTTATAAGATCCAATAATGAGTTGACTGGGACTCAACTGGGTTTATAGAGTAAGGCTAGGGATCAGGGTCATATTTAAGTTAATATGACCCTCTTTTTGCATTGAATACCATCTTTATGTATTAAGACTATAGAATGAAGTTATTCCTGAGCATATTTTACTGAGGCAAAAAGGAAGGAATTATTTACTAAAATGTTGGAGAAGTACATGTTTTTCACTTAGAAATGGTTATATACATTCTGAAGAACTGAGCAGCATTGAGATATTTCCTTCTTTTCATATAGAAAGTAGTGTTTTTCTTAATCATCTTCATAAATAATATAGTTCCTTTTACCATGATAAAAGCAAATTTTTATCCCCAAGGTTAGATTTAGCAATAAAATATTAAAATAGGAAAAATATCATTAAGAACACATATATACATATAAGCATATATGTATATAAATATGTGAACATGTGTGTACACATACATATATACATGTGTATGTGTGTATATATGTATATATATATATATATATAATTTATACTCCAAGAGTATCACTATAGGAAGAAGTAGAGAATATATATACATACATGCATGCATGTGTGTGTATGTGCATCCCAGATCAGTAAGTTGTCTAAAGTTTATTATATAGGTGTGTATATGTATATATTATGCAAAGGATTATGTGGAGAAATGTATAAAATTTAGTATTTCTACTATGACTATTTCTATACTTTTTATTCTGGTGTTAGGGCTTTTTTTTTTTTTTTTTAGCAGATATCTAAATCCAGTTATGCAAAAGCAGATATTAAGCTCTGGGAAAACAAAGGTTACTACAGCAGAAGTGGACATTACACAGTCTCAGAAATGTGTGTATGTGTGTTTGCCCATTGGAGAGGGATGTGGCCTATACTTCTTCACGTGAGATCTGAAGGGTAACAGAGCTAGCTAGAAGAGAGAAGGGAAAGAATGCAGCCCAGTCAGAGGGCAAGGACTTCATGGTATAAAGAACAAAATGGGAAGCTGAAAGGTCAGAGTAAAGCAGAAGAAGTAGGAATGTGATGCTGGATAAGGCTCTACCGTAATGCCATCTGAAAGAAAAGTAATGGGAGCCACATATGGAATTTAGAAGTTTCCATTAGCCACATTTAGAAGTTAAAATTAATTTTTATATTGTTTTAATTCATACATATTTCCAAAACATTATCATTTTGATATGTAGAAAGATTTGAGGTATTTTACTCTTTTGCATACTGTCTTTAAAACCCAGTGTGCATTTTACGGTAACAGCGTGTCTGCATTCAGACTAGCCACGCTTCAGGTGCATGATGGCCGCATGTGGCATGTGGCTTCTAAAGCACGGATTCTCAGTGCTGGTGGCACAGGCTTGCTGTCAGTGGAACTTTAAAAAAAAAGAAAAAGTCGCTGCCCAGACCCACCCAGACCAATTTCATCATAACTGAGAGTGGAGCCCAGGTGTCAGGATATTTTTAAAAAACTTCCCAAGGAATTTTAATGTGCAGCCAAATAGGACAAATGTGTGGACTGGGGACCTAGTTGAGGGGTTTTTCTTTTCTTTTAGAACAATGACAAATCTTTAAAGAGTCTTAAATAGGGGTATAGCATAAAGCAGGTTTACATTTTTAAAAGTTCTCTCTGGTGAAATCACAGAGAACAGATCAGAGGAAAATACCGTACACAGAAATGCTACTGGTTCCTTTAGGTGGGTTTGACAGAAGCCCAGTTCAGTGATGATGGCTTCATGGTAGATCGAGGTGGAATCAAGAATCCTTTGAAAAAAAATGAAAAGTCTTGATTACAGATTCAATGTGGAGCAGGAGGGAGAGATGCTGTTCCTTCAGTGCCATGGTGGATGCTGCAGGAAGATGGAAAACTTACACGCTTTTGAAAGGTCAAACACACAAGTTTTTACATTATCATGAATTTTGAGCCTGTGTGTTGTCCAGATACTTAAAAAAGGTGAAATAGATTTTTCCATTGCTGAAGATGCCCCCAGGTTTTGCTGTCATGTGTTTGATTCATTAACTGTAGCACTGACGGTGTTTAAGAATTATATCATAGAGAAATATTACTTGTCCCACTCCTGTTACCTAGAAGGTGTCACCCAAGGGAAAGGCAAATGGAAGAGTAATTCCTTGATTGTTGCACTCATGACCCATTAAGATCCTTGGGAGGAAAATATTTGTCTCCGAGTTATAGCATATTATTGCTCTCCCTGTTTTGCATGTTCCCTGGGATCTGGGTTTAAGCAAATTAGATCTGAGGAAGACAACGATGAAACTTGTCGCCATGTACCCCTGTCCCTGCTCTGACAACGGCATACTCGAGAGGTCCCATTTCCAGCTTATATTCTCCTGGGAAAAGTTACTATTTTCCTTTATTTATTACTCTTTCATGACTAGAAACCATGCACTAAAATTTATTTATCTTCATGAGGACTTCTGGTCCTTTCTGAAGCTTTATTTTCAGAGTCTTTTCTGTTGTTTTTTTTTTTTTCTTTATACTTACTCTTTGAACCTCTTCTTAGTGCAAGGAGGCAATAACTTCCCACAGTATTGAAAATACCACCTAACCATTTCTTCTATCCAAGAAAGGTGATAGTTTTATACATACCTGAAGATTTAAAGCAATTCTAAACCAGGCTTTGCTAGAGGATCTAGTGCTCTCAAATTCATATGGAGATAGCCCAGTGCCTAGCACACAGTAATTACCTAGTTTAAGTCTTAGCTTTTTTGTGGATATAAATGCAATTTTCTCACATATATTTTTTAATTGAGGGACTGAATATGTGCAAATTTTACATGCTGTAAAGGGAATACTGTGTGCAATTTCTTTGAAGACTATCAACACAGTATAAAAAATGAAGTTTTGAGAAGGGCTTACATGGTTCATACAGGTGCCTTTCCATCTGTTCTCCCTCCCCAGCTAGGTTGCATTAACACATTTAAGCAAACAACATATTGTCAGAAAAGGAAGCTGTCAAATTGGAAATGCTAATGTAAAACCTCCTAAAACTGTCAGAATCACATGGCAGGTTATACTCTTATCCTGTTTGATTTTTTTCCCCCTACTGATTCAGATTTAAAGTAGTCATGTGTATTGCCTGTCTTAGAAAATATAATCTTCCTGCGGATTAAAATTGTACCTTCTCCACCTTAGGCTTTAAAATATGTTGCAGTCATAAATTATAAGTCCAATGAATGTCTGTGAACCTCTTTTTTTATGTATACCTGGATTTAAAGGCTGGAGATGGCCGAGGAGTCCTATTGAAGCAAGGCTGAAGGGAGCTGAGACGTTACTGCCCGGGACTGGGTCATACCCCATTCCAGGCGCTAATGGGGCTGATTCAGCCAGTGGCTAAATTAATCTTCAAGTCTCATTTCTTTTACCTGCAACTAGGTTAGGAAGAAACTGGGATAACAAGCTAATCTTTACCTGCTTTATATTCAAGGAGAGGGCTTTAAATTAATTGAATAAAGTGATTATTCTCCTCTAATGGAAGTGAGAATTTGATTTCTATAGCCTATTTTTCAAAGAAGTTTAAGGGCTATATAGCATATCACCTTAGTATGTAATTATAATGAAACTTTATATGTACTTTTTGTTATTAAAATAAGTATAATTAGATAGGCTGACTTCCCTTATAATTATCTCTTTAAAGTTTCATTTCAGGCGTAGGCTATTGTTAATATTTTATATGGGTCTGTTTTATTTTGGATGAAGATTTTTGACAATTCATAACATGTTGTCAGATATGTTCCATTTATATCTTGCCTAAATTATATTTGAATGTGGAAAATGAGTATTTTAGTTCATTTTAAGAACATATTCTATGCATAGTTTTCTTGGGATAAATTATAAATTGTCTTTATCTTAGAAATAATGAATTAAGTAGGTATTTGATATTATTGATCACAAACAATAATACCATAATGGTAAATTAAAATTTGGTAATTTGTTTTATGACATCTTGAAGTTGGAGAATAAATTTTAATATACTAAAGGGCAAAGCAATGTGTTTAATTCACTTTAACACTATTTTCAAAAATCCAATAAAATATATTTACAACATTGCAATATAATATAAGTTGCACTATGCTGAGAATTTTTACTTAGTATAGTTATATAGATGTTCTGCATTACTGGAGAAGAAAGGGCACAGTTCTTCAACTGTTTATTTAACAAATAGAGGGTTTTATATAGCATGAGATCAAATACATTACTAAGAAAAACGTACACACTTGGCGCTTGCCCCCTATTAATGTCAAACATGACATAAATAACTAAAATCCTCTCCAGTGATCCATGCATTCTTATTAAATTATAATCCACAATTATCCTTATATTTTGCAAGGTTAACAAGTGGTACACATATAAAACCTTAACTCTGAACTTCTTAGGCTCCTGGTGAAAAGTCGGCATTAGCAGATAATAAACCCACGCTAAAAAAAAAAAAAAAAAAAAACACCCCACGCTAGTAGAACTACTGTCTCATGCAGCTTCTAAATTCAAGAGACAGTGAATGCAAATCATGAGAGAGGCAGGGACTCAGAGGAAGAAGGCTGGCACTCCGGAAGTATGCTGTGGGACCTAAAGATTTGGTGAAGGGACATTCCTTCCCTAATTGAGATACCATACCCATTTTTTTTTTAACAGTTAGTTTATTGTTATTTTTGTTGGTTTGTTTAAATATATTATTTATAGTTAACATAAGTGTAACATTGGTGTCAGGAGTAGAATTTAGTGATTCATCGCTTACATAAAACACCCAGTGCTCATCACAACAAGTACCCTCCTCAATAACCAACACCAATTTGGCCCATCCCCCATCCACCTCCCCTCAGCAACCCTCAGTGTCGTCTTTATAGTTAATAGTCCCTATGGTTTGCCTCCCTCTCTCTCTTTTTTCTTTCCCCTATGTTCATCTGTTTTGTTTCTTAAATTCCACATGTGAGTGAAATCATATGGTATTTGTCTTTCTCTGACTGACTTGTTTCACTTAGCATAACACACTTGAGCTCTCATCCACGTCGTTGCAAGTGGCAAGATATCGTGCTTTTTGATGTCTGAGTAGTAGTGCATTATACACACACACACCATGTCTTCTTTATCCATTCATCAGTCAATGAACATTTGGTCTCTCTCCATAATTTGGTTATCGTTGACAATGCGGCTATAAACATTGGGGTGCAGGTGCTCCTTCAAAACAGTATTTTGTATCCTTTGAGTAATTAGTAGTGGAATTACTGGATCATATGGTAGTTATAGCATTAATTTGTTGAGCATCTTCTGTACTGTTTTCCAGAGTGGCTGCACCATTTTGTATTCCCACCAAAAGTGTAAGAGGATTCCCCTTTCTCTACATCCTCACTAATATTTGTTAATACCTATGTTGTTAGTTTTAGCTACACTGACCGGTATGAGTGGTATCTCATTGTGATTTTGATTTGTATTTCCCTGATGACGAGTGATATTGAGCATCTTTTCATGAGTCTATTAGCCCTCTGGATGTCTTCTTTGGAACAGTGTCTATTCATGTCGTATGCCCATTTCTTAACTGGATTATTAATTTTCTGGTTGTTTGGTAAGTTCTTTATATGTTTTAGATACTAACCCTTTATCGGATATGTCATTTACAAATATCTTCTCCTGTTCCCTAGGCTGCCTTTTAGTTTTGTTGATTGTTTTATTTACTGTGCAGAAGGTTTTTATCTTGAAGTCCAAATAGTTTATTTTTGTTTTTGTTTCCCTTTCTCTGGCAGTGTGCCTAATAAGAAATTGCTATGATCAAAGTCCAAGAGGTTTCTGTCTGTGTTCTTTAGGATTTTGATGCTTTCCTGTCTCACATTTACGTCTTTCATCCACTTTGAATTTATTTTTGTGTATGGTGTGAGAGAGTGGCCCGGTTTCATTCTTCTGCATGTGGCTGTCTAGTTTTCCCAACACCACTTGTTGAAGAGACTGTCTTTTTTCCATTGGATATTCTTTGCTGCTTTGTCAAAGTTTAGATAGACGATCTTGTAATTGTAGGTTAATACTATATACACTTTTGAATTTAAGTACAAGTATGCCACTTAAATGCAGAGAAGTTTTTTAAGGTAAGACTTCTGGATTCTTTAAAAAATCAGCTGACACTTTGTCGAGATTTAATTAACTCCTCCTGATTAAGAACAAACCACAGAGGGAATGGACATGGCATAAAATTGGCAGAGGGTAAGGGGTAGTGGCAATGGGGAGACACTGTCAGGGTAGAGAAGGTTGTATGCTTAAAGAATTATGAAAGGAGAGGTAATAGAAGTCCAAATCAATCAGAGTCCAGAAGTATACTCTTGATGTCTACATGAGAGTTAGTTCTACAACATTTGCAGGTATATAGACACCTTGGGAAATGATATTCTTAAATAATACTTCCCTTAATTTTGCCAATGGTGAATTCCCAAATTCCTTTCCAACACCAGTGTAAACCATAATATGTGACTTTTTTTTGTAACACGATACCCCTTTCCCATCTAATTTATAGGAAAATAACCCAGACAGTCACTTTCTACTTCAATTATAGAAATTGAACAGAACATTTAATTTTCTGAACACTGATTTGGATCAGCCTTGTTTCTAAAGCTTTGGTACAAAACATTTTAATATAATAAAGCAGAGGAAAGAACAAGGGAATCTTAGCACTGAGGACATTCTTACCTAAGCAAGCCAGATAAATAGTTTGTGTGTCAAAGATGACTTTCAAGACCATACAAAAAGTACAAAAAACATGACCTACTGATTTTATTTAATTAGAGGACATGTTCTTGGAAGTACTCGAGCTAAAAAAAATTATGGGAGATGGTCATTTCATGTATATTTTTATAGCTGGCCTGTGGTTTAAAGGAAAAAAAAAACCCTGAAAGTCCAAGTCGGCTACTAATGTCATGGGTAGGAAGTTCTCTAAGAACTTTATTTTTCTGTTTCTCTTATTGTAGAAAGAGCAATAGCAATTATTGCTGTTACCACAGCCCATGAACAGCTAACAAATGGGATCCTTCCAGGAAAAGAAAGAAACACCAACTTTTGTAGATCACTTGATTAACATTTATTCAATAACTTTTTATTATTTGCTATAGTGTTGAGAGGTGATAACATACCTCTTAAACAATGTTTCCTTACTCATAAGTGGAAGTCAGGAAGTCTTAAATAAGCCGTCAGGCTATTCGTAAAATGCCACTGTGTGTACATTGTAGACTATTTTACTACATATACTATTGATAGCTTAAGAACTAGTTGCATACATTAGCACATGACCAAAAATGCCCATGAGTTAGAAGTACCATATTCTCCCTGCTGTATCTCATTCCAAGTCATGCCCTTGTCAGTAACTGAACCTCCAGTGTTCAAGTTTAGTAAAGACAGAGCCTTGTGACCCAAATTTGCGTTGCTTCCACCATGATGTATTTGTGGTAACACTATCTTTCCAATGTGGAAGAAGTTTGAATAAAAAGAAAATTTATTAGTCATTATATTTTAAAATTTTCAGTTCAGTTGTATTTGGCATATAGTAACAGGTATAAGGCAAATGGTGGAATCTTTCTCTTTTTTACTTCTATATCAAACTGATGCTGAGCAGACAAAATAAGGACTCTAATACCAAATATGCATTAGAGCTGGCTTGAACTGGCTTATAGGAGCCCATCATTAAAATTTTCAGGACTTTTGTGAATGGTTGATAAAACAATCATTTTATAAACTTACAAATCAACTGAACTAAAAATGAAAGTAATAAATCCTCAAAACATCCTTTCTAACTATTTAGCTACACTTGACTATTACATATGGTAGACATAATGGTGTGCTACTGAGCATGTCTTCCCACCTCCATGTTTAGTGATTTCATGTTGGTAGCTTGAAACTGGCTACATTGGGAGTATTTACACCATGGAACTAGGCAGACACTGCAAGTTAATAGCAGCCCATCCTACTGAGAGTCCGTTGTTGAACATTTTCCAACACACCACTTCTTATAGCTGAGTTTTATCGGAAAAGAATAGGTAGGTGCTGTTACAGTTCTTACACACCATCTCTCGAATGCTGGTTCTTATAGCCCCTAAATTATAAATTATAGTCCCCTCCCGGGCTTATCTAAAACCGTAGCTTCTTTGATTCTATCCCTGAACGTCTCAGTTCTTTTGTCCAAGTAAATTATTTTATACACTAACATTTGAAAACCGTTGTAGAGCTTTCTAAATTATGGTGGAAGTAATAATAATTTTGCTCTGTTTTAGTCTATTTTTACATTGGAAAAAAAAAGGTTAAATCACATAACAGTAGTGCAAAAACAATAAGAATAAAATCATTCACTTAGTTAAACAGAAGTAAATGATGATGAATATATGCATCCTAAGAGATTATCTTTATATCTCCAGTTCTTCCAATTTTGGCATGTATGCTAAATAGATGTTCCTTGAATTAAACACAACATTCTGAGTTTTCTGTCCTCTATTTGCTATTTTGTGTCTTAAACACTGTTTCCTTTAAGATCCCTATTTACTCACACATGTGAAAACACCCACCGAATTTCAACTCTATTTTTCTTTTTTATTCACAAAAGCTTTTAGACTGTGTGTCCATTAAATTTCTTCACTGGAAAACTTTTATATGACAAAATATTTTTCAAATCCTACATTTTTGCCTTCATTTGGTGGCTGTAGAAGCCAGATGTTCGTCTTAGTAAAGGTGACATATTCTCGTCGTCTTCTTCCTAACCCAGCACTGCTTTAAAAACTGCCAAGAAGTTTTAAGTGTGGGTGTTTCAGTAAAAAAAAAATTCACTGCTGTCCATCAGTTAGGAAATGTTAGGTTTCCTTTTTTAGACTGCCAGAACAATAAATGAAAAACAAGTTAAAGTCTTAGAACAGGAAAGACTGATTTCCAGCATCTTAAAATTAAAATAATTTTAGTTAGTTTTAAAATGAGACTACATCTATAACCACCAAACTATAGGTCTTTTTTGACAGTTTATTTTGTATTAAGATTATTTTCTCTCTTGTAACTGTCAATATGGAAGTTTTAGTATAGTAGATCTACAAGCCACCACTATAACAGATCCTCAGAATAACACATATTGTAGCAAAAATAATGCAGAAATGACACTTCTGCTAGATGTATTTATAGAATGAAGCTTATATAACATAAGACATCCTATTCTAGAAGCAGTGTTCATTCTCTAGCTCGGCAGCTTTCTCAGCAGTATTCCTCAATATTATTTTTGGTATAGAATGTTCATATTAAATTAATGGTCTAAAGAAACTTCAATTAATGGGGTCTTATTGGAGCAGAAGGTTTAAACTTGTCCCCCCCCCCCCCCCCGGGGAAAAATGTAGCATGAGGAATGTGTATGAGTGGCAGATTTTTTTTATTAATTTTTTTTAATTTTTATTTATTTATGATAGTCACAGAGAGAGAGAGAGAGAGAGAGGCAGAGACACAGGCAGAGGGAGAAGCAGGCTCCATGCACCGGAAGCCCGACGTGGGATTCGATCCCGGATCTCCAGGATCGCGCCCTGGGCCAAAGGCAGGCGCCAAACCGCTGCGCCACCCAGGGATCCCTGAGTGGCAGATTTGATTGCTCCCAAATTGTCCCAAATAATTACATCTTGCTTATTAATATTGCTACAAACCTATTTTTCCCTCATAGGGAACAGTGGCTTCTGGGGCTGTCATAGCTCAGATGAGTTACGTTTGTATATTTATTTATTCCCTGTATTGGCCAAATGTGGCCTGCTAGGGTGATTTTCAGGCATACCTACTGAGATGGGCTCCTGTGACAGTTGCACAGGGATACAGAGTCCTATCCAAGAAGCCCACAGTCCAGTATAGTGTGATGAAAACCCATAGAAGAGGACTTGAGATATTCCCAGGAACTTCCAGTGAAACTAAGCCCTCACTACTTTTTATTTTTTTAACCCAAGTTTAATATGATGCCTCTGTCAAACTTAGAGCTACAAATATTAACACCATCCTGGAAGTAAGAGGGATGTAGTTAAAATGGTCCCTACTCTAAATCTTATTTATTTTTATTTTTTAAAATATTTTATTTATTTATTCATGAGAGACAGAGACGGGGAGGGGGGGGGCAGAGACACAGGCAGAGGGAGAAGCAGGCTCCATGCAGGGAGCCCGACGTGGGACTTGATCCTGGGTCTCCAGGATCACGCCCTGGGCCGAAAGCAGGCGCTAAACCACTGAGCCACCCTCCTACTCTAGGAGGGATCCCTCCTACTCTAATTTTAGATCCCTCCTACTCTAAGTTTTAAAGTGTAAAAAAGAAACAATCAGTGGGAAATACACAATTTTTTTTTTTTAAAAAAAGGGTTAATACTTCTCAATATGATAGAATAAATACATTACCATTTACAGTGGGAAGCATACAGGAAAATATAGCGCAAAGAAGGTGACCCTTGAACTGAGCTATAGTATAGTTGTCGGGCTTTTTTGTTGTTAAATACCAGTAACTACCAGAATTTGAGGGTAAGTGGGTGATAGAGTTCCCTCCCCCCTTATTAAAAGAAAGCAAGTAAAAAAAAAGCAAGTCTTCATCTGAATCTTGCCATACTTTTATTAGCAGGCCAAGCACAAAATCAGTCTCTTCTTTGCCCATTTAAAAACTCCAAGTAGCTTTAATGAAAGTTTCCTTCCAAAGAAGGTGCAAGGATATTGTGGTGAGATCGGGAAGCCCTCTGGTTTTCTCAAGTGATAGTGACCTCCATTAAAGGAGCACACAGCTAAAAGAAATTCTAGACCTTGAGTACTGTTGGCTAGTAGACCTATTGGGTTTCACACTTTGCACAAGGAAGGGCAGACAAACCTGTACAATCTTTTTAGGAAGCCACTTCTCATAAATATAATTTTACTAAAGAATATTTATTTTTAATATCACTTAAGCCACTTAACTTACCCTGTGGTACAGATATACTAGTGATATTTTAAGTATATGTCATAGTCATCTCTGGAGTGTGGACTCTTGATAATGATCTTCACATGCTAACTACCCTGAAGTGTGAATTACTGATTAGGAGTACTTAAGTGTTCATTAAACTTAACAGGGTATAGATTAAATGTAATTTATATATACTCAGTCGCTATTTATTAAATATTTCTTATAAGTAATAGACTATTTATTTTTGGCCAGAGTGTGCTGCTTTAACTCTGAGGTTTATAAGTTCTTAAGTTATTCCTTCACAGATGTTTGTGTGTATGTGTGTTTTGTTTTTTGTTTGTTTTTTTTTTAACAGCAAGTTGATCTTGTTACCTCTGGGCTTGCACAGAACTAGGGTGATGTGTGGGCATGGTATACTAACACGGAGAAACAGTTTTCCTGTTCAGGAACAGCTCCCATGGGGTTTGTTGTTGTTGTTTTCTGTAGGAGAAACTGAGATCACTTTGTCTCTGGTAGCTGCTTTACTTTTACTCTATATTTACATTTAATATTTTGTTTTCCAAGTAAAGGAGAGTAACATTAGATGCAACAAAAGCAAAATAAATTTTTCTGCCTCATAGCTTTCAATTATGAAAGAAGAGCGCTTGAACAAGATGAAAGTGGTTGAGGGTTTCTCTGCAAATGGCTTTGAACTAACGATAAATATGTTTGTTTGAAAGTTTAAAACGTTCAACATCCTTTTTTTTTTTTTCTTGGAATATCGAAAGACACATGGTCTTTTCTTCAATAATAGTTTTCTCTACCAGGTTAGGTCTAGAAAAGACTTCATACAATTTCCTTCTTTAGGTTTCCAACTGCTATCAAGTGTTTAATCGTAATTTAAATAGGTGACATTACTGTCAGCAATCAACTCAACCTATCGTCAAATCTGTTTTGAAACTGTTTTCACTTTAAGCTACAAATATAAGCTAATGTTAGATTAGAACCACACACACACAAACACGGTTGACTTAAGCATTACATGCTCACTAGAAAATGTTGGAAGATTAAGTATGAGAATGTGCATAATCACAATATCAAAAGATGGTTGATGCTTGAGGTATTAATGTTCCCTGCTATTAGTTTCTATCTGCATACTTTGTTATTTTAAAATTGCAATACAGTATTTAAAGTTTTATATCTTCCATTTTACCTATTATGATCATCTGCATATACCACTAATCATTGAAGATCTGATTTTTTTTGGCTGTATAATATTCTATTCTATGGAGTTACCATAATTGATTTAACCACTTTGCTATTCTTTTTGAAACTTTGGGGTTTGGGGTGTACAATTTAAAATCTATTTTCTAAATATGTGTATAAATACATATATTTAAGTCGATTACAACAAAGTTTTAAAATAAGACTTAAGTTGTTTTGATACAGTAAAGGGTTTTTTTTTTTATTTGCATCCTGATAAAAATAATAAAATTATCTTTAGAAATAGAAGAATATTACAGATGACCATTTGTATTGGGGCCAGGCCAAGTAGCTGGTGATATTCATTTGGTAATATGTTTATATATGAATTTTGCCCTTTCCTTCCTTGCTTGGTCAGGGTAGCTGTTCTGAGGAACAATTTCAACTACTAGCCAAACAAAGAGCATGATCAAATTTTGTATAACTGAGGATTTACAAATCCCTGATTTTATTTTTTCCCCTTGTAAAATGTTCCCACAGTCATGTGGACTAGTTATTTTCAAATCTGATGAAACTACAAAACAGTAGACCATATCTTTATGTGGCACACATACAGTTTTTCAGTCTGCCTTGTTCCCAAAGCATTGCTGAAAATCAACATTTCAAACAGTAACAGTGAGCAAAGACAAGAAGAAAGTGATTTCATTTTTTTAAGATTTTATTTATTTACTCATGAGAGACACAGAGAGGCAGAGATATAGGCAGAGGGAGAAGGAGGTTCCATGCAGGGAGCCCGATGTGGGACTCAATCCCGGGACTCCAAGATCATGCCCTGAGCCAAAGACAGATGCTCAACCGCTGAGCCACCCAGGTGTCCCAAAGTGATCTCATTTCTAAAGATAAAGTAAATGTGTCCATTTCCAGTACTATCCTTTTGAAATGGCTAATCATGTAGCTTTTCAAATTCTTTCCTCCAATGTGATGGCTTGGAACTAGTGGAAAATAGTTAATACACATCCAGAAACTTTTAAAAATATATATATTTTTAAAAGCAGACTGTTCAGTTGCCTTTGAGCTTGATTACCCTCTGAGACCATCTAACCCCTCAAGTTGTTAAGTGGATGACTTAAGTGGATGACTTAACTGTTCATTCTAACCTACAACTTCAAGCTCAGATGGCCAAGTTGCTAGATCAGTTTCTGAACAGACTAGTCAGGTTGTATATTAGCATAGCTTTTTGTTGCTGTTGTTTTTATGTTTGTAGCTCTGTGGGAAATAGAGTCTGGGGAAAAGTGTTCTTACAACTATATGTTGTAAGACAGCATTTGGCCAAAGTTCCAAATGTAATCTATTTCTGCACCTGACACTGAATGACTGATTTTTTTTTTGACCTTATAGACAGGACCCCTGATATAACATGTTTCATAACATTAGGCTGAAGTGCTGGTTCAGAATGTCTTCTGATAAGAGTGTTCTAATGAATCATTTTTACTATTTCCTGAAACACCTGAATTTTTGTGTATGTTTCAGCCAATTAGGAGGTAGATTTAAGGGTTCTTTGCTTAAAGTACTTGCAAAATCATAGCCCTAGGCAGATTGTGAACATTTTGTCAGTATAGAGACCTTGAAATATTGAAAGGTTCAGTATTTCATTTGTTTATACAGTTGAAAATTCTTGGTTTTCTAGCACACACTGTCTAATAATACCACTTCTTCTGATTTAACACACTCTTATAAAACCTTGCTCCAAGATGACCAGAAACCTTTTCAGGTCTTGTTATTTGTAGCTTATATATTGCCTTGGGAATATGTATACACATGTGTACCTGTGTATATGTACATGTATACATGTGTGTACACATATAAATGCATACATGTATCTATGTGTATATGCATGCACATAAATGCTTAATTACTACCTAAAATTCCATGTTTGTAATTACTTTTTTTTTTTGTAATTACTTTAAGAGTAATTACATACATACATTTGAAAGATCCAAATCTTTTAGTAGCATACATTTGAAAATCCAAAGGGAAAAATAAATGAGAATGGCAGATAGTGCTTCTGGTTCTAACTGGGGTTTCGCTCAACACAATTTAGAGTGCAAGTAAGTTATTGCATTTAGTCCCCGGAATGCAGTGCTTAAAGCCTTCTTCCTGGTAACAGTGTGAAACCCGGAAGTCCAACTTTTACCCTCCTGGTGCTCTGTACCCCTGGGGTTACATGTGCTTACAAATGACTTGGCCCCATCTCGCAGCAGTCAGGAGGCCCTACCTATTGAATAAAAACTGGCCTTGGTGAGCTTTGTCCAAAGCCAAAAATCCTGAAAAAATGCCCCCCTCCAGTGGTACCTACAAGTGTTAGAGCAGCATCATTCCCTTTGAGAGAGAATTCCTCGGCATCACATTCACCGAGACGACTCCCAGCCAAGCTGGCCATGGCCATTGTGGAGGTGAGACTTTGGAAATGTGAGCTGTGTGACAGGAAATGTGAGCTGTGGGTCAGGAGAAGTGGGCGGCTGCCTCTGTTTGGGTGAAGCTCTCCTGAGGGATCCAGCAGGCAGGAGCCAAATCCTGTGACCAAACACCAGAGTATAGCCTTTAGGATGAGAAGAGAGCAGGCTGGACTCTGGCATCATGCTCAGACATGTGCCCTTGTGTCCTATGAATACTACCCAGCAATCTGCAGCATGTAGGAATCACCATTCTCAATTTTTTCGGCTGAGCCAAGACTCCAGGCATTCAAGAGCACTACGCAGGATTTGTTTCCTCTTCTCCCACCTCTGTGATCCAGAACCACTGTCTTCTCCTTCACTCTGATGATTAAAGCCTGATCATCATCCACAAGGGACCAGGGAGCTATGTAAGGGTTGATATATTGCCAAATTCAATTCTATAAGATTTAGACTCTTTAGAAACCCTTTTACTGAAAGGTCATGATTAAGACCTCTCCTTAATAATACATAAGAAGAAGTCTAGCATACTGGTGAAGAACACAGATTTTGGAATCAAGTGCCTGTGTCCAGATGTTGCTTCTCTACCTTGCTGAAACTGTAGAGGTCTCATATCCCTCATCTGTAAAGGAACAGTACTTACCTCCTAGGGTCATTATGAAGATTGCATTGAATAATTCCTGTTAAACCATGTGAATAACATCTGGCATATAGTATGTGCCATAGGAGTCTTAGTCCTTGCGTTTTGTTGTTTTCATTCTTCTAGCAAAACTTGATCTCATATTACATTTGATATGTATCAGGCACCATTTTAAGTGTGTTTATATTTTATCCTGTTCAAACATCATGACAAGCCTAAGCAATAGGTGCCCTATTATCCTTGTTTTCAAGTAAGGAAACTGAGATCTAGCTAGGTTCAATAACTTGCCTGAGGGCACATGGGTAATAAGTGGCAGAGCTGGGTGTCAGGCATTCTGGAGGTCCCTGCTCTTAACCATTCTGCTGTACTAACTCTTCATTTCCAAGGCCTTTCCATTATTCAGTAGCCTCATTTTCTCCTGTTAAGATGAGTCTTGTTTTTTCGCCAGTTCTTAAAGGTATAGCAAAACCCAGAGACCCCAGCCCCTAGCAAGGAAGTCCTGGGCAACATCCTCCTCCTTCTTCATCAAACTAATGCTTTGCCAGATCCAACTCACTGAGATTTTTGTCCAGTATCTCCATCCCAGGTGGCTTTCTTGACCAAATCTCACCTCCTAACTTACAGCAATTTTGCCACAAAATCACAAAACCACTATTCCTCCTTTGGGGAAATCCCAGGTATTTACCATGAGGATCCTCCAACGATTAAGTTTCACTGTCCATTGTCCAATGTTTTCTTTTCCTTCTTACCATCAACATTCAGAATCCTGCTCAGGCCTTAAGAGTTAAACCAATTCTGGGTATGAATCCTATGAGTACAACACAGGTTCACAGAGCAAGTGCCATGTAAGTCCCACTGGGAGAAATTGGTTCTGTGGGAGCCATATTAATGTTAATTACATGGTGAATTTGCCAGAGGGATATTCTTTTTACTGTAAAGTAAAATGTGCTGCATAGGAGTTCCCAATCCTCCTAGAATGTCTTATAGAAGATCAGATATTCCAGTAATGTCATATCCACCTGATAACATAGTATTTTCAGGCAAACATCTTTAACCCAACAATTTTCTGTACATTGCTACAGAAATAAGAACATTAGTACAACTTTCAGTACCTTCCTATGAAGATGCAGAACCGGCTTCAGAGCAACACTTGCCATATATATAAATAACTCTAGAAAAATCTAACACCCAGACATCAAAAGGATTTTGACAAGAACAAGACAATGCATGACAATGTAAGGATTTGTACTTCTATGAAGAAGTTTGGGAGGTGGAATGGAGCTTATTTTGTTGTTAATTTTAATGTATTCAGAAAAGTCTTTGAAATAAAATACATTTTTAGTGATGTTTTCTAATTATAAACAAAGGCTAATTTCTCTTAAACCTTTTAATATATTCACAGAAATGTTTGTACATTCACTAATGAGTGCCATTATATTGAGGGGCACATTGCACACAGAGGATTGCATTTATGCGAGAATGACCCTGCATAAATGCAGATGGCTTCACATTGACTATCAGGGAATTAAGGATGAGAACCTCCATCCTTTGAGTTCTTCACAGAAAATAGTTACTGCTTTACTTAAGTGCCTTAGGTTTCAGAGCACTAGTAGTTTTTTCTTGTAGATTTTCTTAAAATTTGACTCACTAGATTCCTGTGAGTTTAATTTGTGCCATCTCGTAATATGTCTATGTGGGTCCATGAGGGCAGATAGGGGCCGGGGACTCTGCAGTGATTCATATCTGCTTGAATAAAGAACCATTATAAAGCAGAACAGTTTAGATAATTGACCTGTTGGTTTTTGAGTCTCTACTGTGCTTAATAATCAATCATATGGATGTTTATCTGTCTGCAGATTTGAACTGTTTCCCCATCATGAGACATAGTCAGTGGAAACTGCTTCAAATCCAGGGCAGAGTTTGGAAGAGCCATTTTGTAGTATAACTTCTATCTTTGAGCTCTCTTTTTTTCTTACTTTTCATTTATCACTAACTTTTGTTTTTTTCTCTTCCCATTTCCTTTCCAATTATCCATACTAAATGATAACTAGAAATAGCATGGATAAGTGACATTCATGGACAGTTTATAATTCTCAATTGAGCCAATAATTTCAACCTTGTCTTCCATCAAATCTTTTTATGAGAGCTGCTCAAAATGACCAGAATTGATTAATTTGCATTTCACTGCTGCCCTTCATCTCTGCGTATTATCTAGTGAAAATATGAAAACGCTATGGCCAAAAGATGGGCAGTGGGAGAATGAAGGAGGAGACCTAGGTAATCTCTCAGTTGGATAATCAATCTCAGAATAATTAAGAATTAGCTGACTACTAAATTACAAGCCTAAATTACTACGAAATTACATATAGGCAAATGGATGGCGATATAGAACAATGTGTGTCTTCTCTGTATAAGAAATCATTTCTGTAGTGCTGGATGAATACAAAATGGCACAGAAGTGAATGTGGAAGATGATGAGCCAAAGGGAATGGGTGTGAAATCTGAGATGGAGTCAGGAAAGAGTGAATAATAATCTAAGAAGGTAAAGAAAATAACAAAGAGCACCTGCAATAAAAAATAATTAGGAAAATAGCAGAAAAGAGTAGAAGAATACAGTTGCAATTGAGAAATGCTTGTTAAAAAAATGAAAATGCATTCAAAAGACTGGGTCAGAGGGATCAAGGTACTTACAGAATTGTGCTATCAGGCCAAAAGGTAACAGGACATTTACAAGGATTTTAGGAACATACTCTATTTTCTTTGAAAAATTTTAAACATACAGACTTCCGTGTTTATTTCCTTAAAGCTACCTCTCTCTCCTGTAAGCACTCAGTAGTCACTAAAAAAATCCTTCATTTAATCAGAAAATACATTTTAAATGTCTGCTCTATATTAGGGCTCTGTGCTAGTGCCAGATAAACAGTAATCAACCAAGCAAGGCATGTTTTCAAGAAGCTAATTATCTGGTAAGGGACATAGAGAACTTGACAGGTCATAACAAATGCTATGATGCTAAAGCTTGAAAATGGAAGGAAGGAGACCTACCTCAGTCTGGGAGGGAGAAAAGGCTTCCTCCGTACAATGATACCTGATTGAGAGCTCCAAAGGGTAAGTGGAAGCTAGGAGGTATGGGAAGAGATGTCAATGAAGATATTCTAAGCAAAAGGAATAAAGTGTGTACCCACCTGGGGAGAGAGAATGGAACTCTGTGAGGCCAAAAGTAGTTCACTGTAGTTACAGCATAGCCTGAGAGAGAAGAAAGGGAAGAGGGCTCAAGGGAACTTATTGAATATATTTTGCTAGGGTCATTGAGATATACTGGACATACAACATCGTGTAAAGTTAAAGTATACAATGCGATAATTTGATACATGTGTATATTGTGAAATGTTTACCACAATGAGGCTGTGTAATACATCCTTCACCTCACAAAATTACCATTTTGTTGTTGCTATGGAGAATATTTAAAATATACTCTCACAGCAACTTTTATGTGTGCAATACAGTATGGTTGACTATGTGCATTAGATTCTCATGGCTTCGTCATTTTAGAACAGAAAGTTTGTACCCTTTTACCAACATCTCCCCAATTCCCCCACCCCTTAGCTTTCACAATATTATTTCTGTAAGTTCAATATTTTTAGATGCCACATATGAATAATATTGTACAGTAGATTTCTTATTTCACTTAGCATAATACCCTGAAGGTCCATCCATGTCATCACAAGTGATAGGTTTCCTCCTTTTTATGACTGAACAGCAATTCCATTGGATATAAATACCACATATTCTTTATTGCCTATTGGCCATCTGTATGTTTTGAGAAAAGTGTCTGTTCAAATCCTCTGCCCATTTTCATTAGGTTTGTGTTTTGTTGTGGTTGAGTTCTTTACATATTTCGGATGTTAACCCTTTATCAGAGGTATTGCTTTACAAATATTTTCTCCCATTCAGTATCTCTCCATTCAATTGACTTTTTGTTTTGATGATGATTTCCTTTGTTTTGTAGAAGCTTTTTAGTTTCACGTGGTCCTACTTTTTTATTTTTGCTTTTGTCTCCCTTAACTTTGGAATCTGATCCACAAAATCATCACTAAAAAAGATGTCAAGGAGCTTACCACCTATGTTTTCTTCTAGGAATTTTACAGTTTCAGGTCTTGCATTCATGTGTTAAATCTGATTGAGTTAGTCTTTGTTTATGGTATAAGTTAGTGATCTGGTTGTAATCTTCTGCATGTAGCTGACCAGTTTCCCCACTAACATTTATTGAAGAGACTGTCAGAGAAATTAAGAAAACCATCCAATTTATAACTGCATCAAAAAGAATCAAGTACCTAGGAATAAATTCACCAAGGAGGTGAAAGACCTGTACACGGAAAACTATAAGACAATGATGAAAGATGATGGTGATCCCTCCAGTTTTGTCCTTTCTAATATTGCTTTGGCGATTCAGAGTCTTTCGTGGTTCTGTGTGAATTTTAGGAATGTTCATTCTATTTCTGTGAAGAAAGCCCTTGGGATTTTGATAAGGATTGCATATTGAATCTATATATGGCTTTGAGTCATATGTGTATTGTAACAACATTAACTTCTAATCCATGAACATAGGGTATCTTTCCATTTATTTGTGTCTTCTTCAATATCTGTCACCAATGTCTTACAGTTTTTGGTGTATAGATGAGGAGAGCTTTTAAAATTATAAGTCAGGTTACTCCTCTTTCTACTTAAATCCCTGCAGTGCCTTCCTGCTGGGAGCGAAACAGAATTGAAGTTCTGCATAATGGCCTGCAAGGCCCTGTGTATCTGCTCCCCTTTCAACACTGGTCTCATCTTCTTTGCTCTGGTCTGTCTGTTCTTTCTTTCCCTGAGACATATTATATTAAGCTCCTTCCAGCCTCAGAGTCTGTAAAGTCAGGTTCCCTCTGGGTTTTACGTGTTCTTGCTTATTTAAGCCTCCACTCACATGCCATCTCTTCTTGAGAACTTTCCCAACCATTCTTTAAGCAGCATTTCAAGTTACTATCTATAATTTCTTCTTATTTTATTCATAGAATCTCTCAGTCCTGAAATTGGTAAAAATGTGTTCATTTGTTTGTTTTCTACCTTCCATCCCTAATGGTAAGGTCTGGTGGGCAGGGACTCTTTACACCAGTTATTGCTATATTCTCAGTATCAGATAGTACTAGGCACATACTACTAGGTATTTAATAAAAGCAGAGAAAGAAGAGATCAGCTCCATAAAATATCTTAAATACCAAGCTTAGGGCTTTACATGGAAAGCTCTGGGTTTTAAGCATAGTAGGGACGTTTTCAGAAGTTTGTGCTTTAAGAAAACCATCCTTGCAGAATCATAAAGTATGAGTTTGAGGCTTGGTGGAAGCAGAAAGACTAGTTAAGAGACTATTGAGGTTAGTCCAGTTCTTTCCCCATCCCAAATGCTGACCTGGGCCACAGGCATGGCATAGGAAACAGAGTGAGGTAGAAACAGAATACTTTGAACTTGATGATTAATGGCATAAGCATAGGAAGCAGAAAGAGGAGTCAAGTTGATATCCAGGTGTTTTTCTTGCCTAACTGAGTAAAGAGAGAAGTATGCACCGGCTGTGATCTGGAAATGAGAGTCCTTAGCAAATGAATAGTAAACAAAGCCATGAACCTGGGGAAGATCATCCGAGGAGAGAGGGTGGAGAGATTGAAACCTGGAGACGGGAAAGGCTGACATCCTGAGGTACACATATAGATTCGGTTATTTTTTTTTTAAGTTTAAAGCCATATGTAAAGTAAAGTAATTAGAAAATTTGGGTATGAGGACGTAATTCCTCTCTAGTGTGAAGCCTCTTTCTGGTTCTGTGTGCTTGTGTCTCTGGTCGATATTTTCGACTTTGCTAAAACAGGTAAACTAGTTCTGTGGTAGGTAAGGTCATATTGACAGTCATTCTGCCTGACTCATAAACAACAGCAATATAGCATAATGGGGCAAATAAATTATATGACAGACTGAAAGGTCAGTTTTGCATCTTGCAAAATAAATATTAGCACAAGAAAAACAGGAAATACTGATAGCATTATAATGACTCTAAGTTAATGCTTCCAGGTAATCATTAATCAAGTCATTTTAAATGCCAAACAAGCAGGACCTTGTTTTCCTCCCCTCATACAGACAAGATCCAATGGCCCAATTAAGCATGAAAACTGCCAGAAGTTTCATCAGAAGCACCGGGAACTCAAACACCAGGTCCTACCCTCTGAATACTTATTGCCCGAAGTTACTGATTACAGTTTCTCTGAATTCATCAGAATTTCTAATTAGTTATGATTCTGTCTTCCTTTGTAGGAGACTCGAAAGCCAAGATATTAAGCATGTTCTCTTGAAAAAATAAGAAGTTAGAACAAATGTAAATTCTCAGTTTTCATAAGGGAAACAGAGTTCAAAAGGGATTAAAAAATAAGTTAATGTGATTTCATTCCTTATCCTCATCACCACCATGAAAATCTCTTATTCCCATATAAGAAATGAAAAACTATTTTTCTAGGTCACATACATATATATTGTTTCACTAATACTTGACAAGTTAAAACCCTTCAGAATTGGAGTCAAATATAAATGTATTAAGAGCCAGAAAATAATTGGGAATAGCCTATATTTAACCTGTGTTTCACTAATTCATTTAAATGATCTCTGTGCTGTTTGGAAATGTTTAATTTAGGTGCTTGGGTGGCTCAGTCGGTTAAGCCTCTGCCTTTGGCTCAGGTCTTGATCCCAGCATTCTGGAATGGAGCCCAGCATAGGGCTCCCTGCTCCGAGGGGAGCCTGCTTCTCCCTCTCCCTCTGCCTGCCACTCCCCCTGCTTGTGTGCTCTCGCTGGGTCGAGCACTCTCTATCAAATAAAATCTTAAAAAGGAAATGTTTAATTTATCTATTTGCAGATAACTCAATAGTCAATATAGTCACAACAAATTCTAGTGTTTAATAAAGTCCTAAGAACCAAGAATTACATGGTAAATAAATTATGCCAAGTGATACAGAATTTCTGCTGTAACCTTATACATGTGGTCCTGAAAATACTCAAAATCCACAAAAACCACACTCTGAAAGTAACCAAGTTTATGGGAAGAAAATAGACTTGATGTAGACCACTGAGAACTTATGCAACATTGCAACCAGAGCAGTGGTAAAAACAAACTTGAAAGAAACCTAACAAAATAACTAGCCTGGTTAGGGCACGCGGGTGGCTCAGTTGGCATCCAACTCTTGATTTCAGCTCAAGTCTCAGTCTCAGGGTTGTGAGTTCAAGTTCTGTACTGGACTCCATGCTGGGTATGGAACCTAGTTAAAAAATAATAATAATACAAACGTGGTTGAAAGACATGTTAGATTCCTCTTTGGTAAGTAGGTGGATTTTATAGTAAGTGTTGAAGGAAAACTGAAGGTAGCTTGATGGAAAATCAGCAGAAGTAAGGTTGTAGGCTGTTATAAAAACAAGACCAAGATGAAATGAACAAATGCATGAGAGAATTCCATTAAGCTCTTCTCGAGACAGGTGGGGTAGACAACTGAGCTGGGAAGGATTGAATGAGAGATGATGGGGGCATCTCACACAGTACTGTATTCAGATGTGTTTAGCTACTTGTTTTCTTCTGGGGAAAATACTAGAAAATACTAGAAAACTGCGTTGACACAAAGCTACATCCATGTTTTTCTGACTTCATTCCTTAGCAGAAGAGACTATACCTGCAACTAAGTAATCGGTACAACACTGTAATGGGAATTTCTGGCCAAGCTGATAGCTTTTAAATCTATAGCTTATAAAGCTCTTAACCCTAATAATCCCAAGTTCCTAACTTCTGTCTTCAGAGAGACAAACATTACCTGTAGAGACAAAATGCTTGATTTCGAATCCAGGGTCTTCTACCTGCATTCTGGGTTGTTTGGGGGCAAGATACATAACTTGTAGCCCTCTGTTTCTTGTCTTTAAAATGGGACTAGTGATATCACCTGCTTCCTATGTTGTTGGAAGGTTATAGAAGATAATGTAGGACAAGAGCTTGCCAAAGTAGCTGACACACAGAAAGTGCTCCATAAAGTACATTATAATGGTTAAATAAAAACCCTTTGTGACATTCCGCCTACTTCTTTATTCACCTTGAAGAAGGCCTTTCCTTAAAGAAGTTGTATCTTACTGGTCAACTCTGCACCAAAGGTTTTTCTCAAAGGTACAAGTTAGGTCTCTGAGGACATCTAGATGGGTGCTAGCTATACCCCAAAACGATGGATCCCCTTGTGGCATTTCTTCACAGTGAATTGGAAAAATTAGGGAAAAGCCTAGACTTAATAAACTTTGTTTTTTTGGTGGTAAATTTAGCTGTTTTGAAGTCTTTGTAACATAGCCCTTTCCCCAATCTCCTCCCCACCCATTAAAAAAAAGAAGAACCTTAGGAAATGACTGATGAGATCTTTTTTTTGTCTTCACTTCTGAAAAGGTGATACAGGAAATGGAATATTTCTTTTCACCAAGTTAATAATGATGGAGTTTTACTTACAATCTTAGGGCTATAATTGCTCTGCCATAAATTTTATAGGAAGGCCAGAAAAGCCAGAAGTTAAAGAACACCCTCCCTAAAGAAGAAAAAACAAAGAATGAAAACCTGAGTTTTGGTTCTGGAAGTATAGGAAACTCATTAAGTTCTGAAAGACATCTATAGCAGTATAACTAGATGTGGAAAACATGGACCAAAAAATATTTATTATGCCTTCTATACTTAGAAGAAAATGAGGAATTTCCACAAGTTTAAAAAAATTGATAACCATATTGTGAGGTTCTTAAAATATTAGTGAACCAAGTCCAATATATAACAAATAACAATCTGTATGACCAGGGGGGTTTATTACATATATGCAGGGTTTAACATTAGAAAACAACATTTAGTTCATTTTTATTAACAGATTAAGGGAGAAAAGAATGTGGTTATCTCAGATGAAGAAAATGTTTGATACTATTTTACCTTCATTTACTAAAAATTCTCCAGGTGAACTAAGGATGGAAGGGGTCTCTGCTGTCCTCATAAAATGTATCTACCAAAAATGAACAACAAAATAACATTCTAGGGTAAAAAGTTAGGGACCTTTCCTTTTACAATCAAGAAGAAGCTCAAGATATCTGTTGTCATCACTTATTTTTACCTAGTAGTATAGGTCTTAGACTTAAAAATAACAATAATAAATTGGAAAGGAAAAAATTAATAAAATGAGCACATTGAAATTTCTAGGGAAATCCCTCAGGGAGAACCTATAGAATGGGAATTGTCAAACTAGTCAAGGAAAAAAGTGAAATTGTAAATCAATAGGACAAAAGAACCATGAAAGGAGAAAAATTGAGAAGGTGGAATAGATTTTAAGTGCATCCATGTTGTGTGCGTGCATGCATGCACGCCAAGATACTGGAAAGAAATCTAAGTGTATCAGCAATTAAAAGAAATTAAATTAGACTAAAATGAACCAGTTGGAAACCGAGATTTTTTTAAGGGATCAAGAAAATGATAAACACAAAAGGCTAGATAGGGACTAAATCTTGGAAGGACCACAGAGAATGGAATTGGGACGAAGCATCTTAAACAATATTTACCATTATTTAATTCTGATACAGAATGATAAGGCCTTGAGTATCCTTTTGTTATTCTTCATATTAGGCACACAGATAAGTGACATACTATCATGCATCACAACATTTAAAAATATATTTAAATGTCCTAAGAAGCCTTAAAATATAAACTAAAGCCCTTCTTTTTAAGTGAGTCTAACAATTTTAGCTGCATGAGCATCCTGTAGATAAAATGGAAAAATACTTCAAATAAATAGAGTATTATTGACAGAAATAGCTCTGACACCAAAATACCCTATAGTCCCAGATATTTTGATTAATGCATAAAAATGGCTAGAGATTGGGTTAATGTATAAAAATTGGTAGAAACTGGACTAAATCAGTGACTTTAAAGGTGAATCTGGATTTTTTAAAAACTGTTTTCTAGTACTAAGTAATTTGTTAAGCTTAGCTGTCATGTGAAGATTTATTTAAAAGTAAGCTTTCTGTAAGGAAAAGTGTAAGGATATATATATATATCATTATGTAATATGTATATTATATAATAAGTACTTTAAAGAGATCTTCAGTGAACAAATTGTATCGGCAGCGGTGATGATATAACCACTGCTGCCATCTAGTGGCAACATACCCTAATTATAGGCAAAGTATGATGGACTGACTTTAAAATCTTAAATATATAAAGTGATTATGGTAATATCATGTTGAGGAAATCATTTGAAAGATACTGAGCCTTCTTCTCTGTCCATACTATCCATACTGACCTACTTCTCTTAATGGGCGTATACTTGGAGCCCGAACTGCTGCAGTCTACCCAGGATTTTTGCAAACTTGGGATCTCATTAGTAATCTTGCCTTCTCCTCAGGGGTATAAATATGCCTATCACTCTCCTCTGTAAGTATTTAATTTCCTATGATAATGTTTATGGTTAGAAACTTCTATTCATCATTAACCTTGGCAATCTGATTTACTGTAGGCATATAATACTTTATGAAGGGAAAAGAAAACTGTTCCTCTTGTTCTACCTAATTTTGCATTGAAATTATGCACCTTCAAGTGTACAAACTATCTTGTACCTTGACATTGCGTTGCATTATGGACACGAGGCTTTTTCTTTTCAGATTGCCAGCTGAGAATAAACCAATGTAGTTTATTCTCTAGTTTAGCAATATTTCTTCATATTTTACAGATGAAAAATTGTGGTTTGGGATTTGAGTTTGAGCCTTTATTAGAGTGGTGTGGATTTCGGTAGCTCTTCCCTTTGTCATCTTGGATCAATACAAGAAACCACAAAGTTAGTAAGCATTTTTAAATATTTTTAATAGCATCTTGGTTGGCTAGAAGATTAGAAGTAAAAGGATAGTAGCATTTATTTTGAGTTTGATAGATTTACGAGTACTTTGTTTCAAGGGTAGTGATGCTTTTTCTTAAATACTAACCTTTTCTTCTCAAGTAATTTAGCAACACAGAAGAAGCTAGATACTTGTTTTCCCTCTATGAGGTCATAACTCTCTCATCGATGTACTCGTTCCTCCTACATTTGAATTTTTTATTATTGTAATTAGTGCTACTTTATGGGCAATCATTTCAAAATACATGTTTGTTGATTTGGCAAATTCATATTTTTTATACACCAGTTTTGTTGAAATTAATTATGGCTTATATGGAGAATTCCTAATACCAATGAGTTATTTAAAAGCTTGGACATGATATACTGATACAATAGAAAATATTTTATGGAACTGTATAGTCTCATCATTTTCTTTTTTGGTGAAATAAATGGGAATGTTTGGCATTTTGGAGAAGGAGAGACTTAAGTTTTTGAACCCAAAACCTAAAAATCAGAAACTTTGGTTATTGTTAATATGTGGTAAGGTTGTACATTTTTATATGATACTGTGAGCCTCATTGTGACAAAGAAGGGAGGATATGTGACTTTTTTCCTCTTTAAATGATTATGTAGTTGGCATTGTCAGCGGGTGGTCAGAATCCTCTCATTTTGCTAGAAGATCCACTTTGAAGGTGATTTCAGTGTTGGCAGGTAGTTATCCAATTCTTTTGCCCTGCATTCAAGTCAGATTTACATTTCTTGATTGTTGTTTTCATTAAATGGAAACAGGGATGTGTTCCTTCATTTAAGGCTCCTGTGAATTCAAAGCTTTGAGTAAAACCTCATTAATCTGTACCCCATTTGTTCAGAGGATGTAATAATTTAGAAAAGTGCTGGACTGAAGTTTACTTTCCTGCTATCTATAAAGAAAGGATTACTAACCCATTAGCCAAATTAATAGTGCAAACAAGATTGGAAGAACAAATGGCATTAAACACCCTGAAGCACTTTAAAAGCACCCATATGCCTAAAGACTATCTAAACTCAAAATATAAAATATTCCCAGTTTTTTTTTTTAAAAAGCAGGATCTATGTCCAGCAGCAATGCTGAGAGTTCAAAATGGCCCCTGTTTGAGATACTTCCTTAATTCACTGTTCCCCTGCTTTAAACTCAGTTATTCCAAATTAGTGAGGCTTACCTGAACTGGGCAGGCCAAGTATGAAGTTTTATATAAAGACTAGGTTTATGGGATCCCTGGGTGGCGCAGCGGTTTGGCGCCTGTCTTTGGCCCAGGGCGCTATCCTGGAGACCCGGGATCGAATCCCACGTCGGGCTCCCGGTGCATGGAGCCTGCTTCTCCCTCTGCCTGTGTCTCTGCCTCTCTCTCTCTCTCTCTCTCTGTATGACTACATAAATAAAAAAAAAAAAAAAAATTAAAAAAAAAAAAGACTAGGTTTATATAAATCCCAGTGGATTTTATGTTTTACATAATGATGACTAGACGAGTGGAGAAGATCCTTCCTGATTAGTAATGTTCAGGTCCAGCTTTGGGCTCCAGCTTCTAGAACAGCCAGCCATTTCAAATGGGAATGTTTAATTCATCTTGCGTATAATACTCACTTTTAAGTGTTTTAATTCCTTTAGAGACCTTAACTTTTTCAGAGTAGTTCTCCACTTTACAACAAAACTGAGAGGGAGGTACAGAGATTTCCCATGTACTCTCTGTTCCCACACATGCCTAGCCTCCTCACTATCAACATTACTCATGGAAATGGTGCATTTCTTATTTACTTACTTACTTATTTAACCAAGGATGGTCCTACATTGCCACATCAGCATCACCCGAAGACCATAGTTGACCTTAGGTTTCCCTCTTAGTGTTGTGCATTCTGTGGGTTTGGACAAATGTATAATGGCCTATATCCATCCTTATAATATCATACAGAATATTTTGGATGCCCTAAAAATACCTCATGATCTAAGTATTCATCTCTTCCCTCTTACCCAGCAATCATTGATCTTCTTATTGTCTCCATAGTTTTGCCTTTTCTAGAATGTCATGGGGTTGGAATCATACAGTATATAGCCTTTTCACATTGATTTCTTATGCTTAGCAATATACATTTAAGTTTTTTCCACGTCTTTTCATGGCTTGATGGCTCATTTCTTTTTAGCATTGAATAATAATCCATTGTCTGGATATGCTGTACATTAGTTTTTCACAAAAATCGACCATACAAAAGTCGACGGCCTTGGACCCTAGCACACTGCCACCACAGGGCGTTGAGAATAGTAAGTACCCAGTGGGTTTTGAATGAGTGAATGAATGAGTGAATCTATTTTAGTATGTGCTGGAAAGTGTGGCATCAGGGTAGAGAATTCTTTTCTGCTCTATTGAATAGGAAATGCATTTTCCGTCTCTTTAGGGAATTACCATAAAGGACTTATTTCATACTTTGAAATTCCATAACTAGCTTACTAACAGTTTAAGCTTGGTTTGTCACTTGACTCCCCACCCCATCCCCCCCACACTCCCAATTATTTCACAAGACTGTGGACTTCTTTCTTGGGATGTTATCCTGAAGACGGAAAGAGACCCAATATGGAATTTCATCATTTTCTCCTCCTTTTCTGAACTGTGATCACGCACTGAAAGCTCCATCCTGCGCTGATGTTTGAGAACCTGTTACCATGGAGCTATTCCCCAGCTCAAAGGATGGTTTTATTACATACAGTGTTACAGGAAAGGAGAATGGTTAAAATTAAACCTTAAAAAATGCTGATTAATAATAGACACGGGGAAAATGTTTTCCAAATCAAATATAAGGTGGAGTACAATACATTTTTATGGCGCCCTTGCTCTCCAAACATTGCCTTTTATTTTTTGCTTTATGTTTTTGGGAATTGTATTGCTTCTAAAAGTCCCTGCTGTCCACTAGCTTCTGGGCAAATGTCCAAAATACAAGTGGACATTAACTCAATTCAGCAGATAAGATTTCCTTAGAGGCCTCCCGAAGACTTCACTAGTCCATTTCTACCAACCTGCCTCTGACCTGTGCCCTCCCAGACAAAGCTACTTAAAGGAAAAATAGTAAGATTTGGTGCTGTTGTGAAGATTAAGATGGACCCAGAGGAATGAAGGATAAATACAAGATATTGAGGCAAAGGTGACTTGGAGAATGAAGGTAACCCTGACACTAACGCAAATCTGGAGGGCATGTTGAGGCAATGTGATAAATTCTCCAAGTGAAGGTCTGTATCATACACATAACCTGCCACTTTACAGCCAGTAATGACCTTACCGTGAAGGCTGTAACCTGTTTTACTTCCATGAATTGAGAGACCAGGATTTATAGTTCTTCTGGGTCCACCCACACAAGCTTAGCAATTTAGAATTTTTCCATTGTACTAATGCTCAAGTATTTTGTACATTTTATACCACTTTGAAGTACATTAATGATGAAAAAAGTGGTATGTTTACCAAAAGCTTTTTATCCATGCCCCCCGCCCCCCCGCCATAGAAGCTCTGAAAAGTCATTTTTTACAACTTTTAGGGGAAATAAAATTTAGAAATACATTAAGAGGCAAATGAAATGAGTCACAATTAAATCTTATAAAATACTTTAATATAGCTGTTAAGATATTTTCATATTTCATGATCCTTTGGAAGGCAAAGGATGATGTCTTTGCTGTAGAAAGAATTCAAGGCATTCTCTGCTTAGAGAACACTGGTCTAAACAGAATCTGCACAAATGTGCTGGGGGTTGGAGTGTGGACCTAATGTTGGCCAGATGGACTATGGGCCATATTTAGGTTTAGAAAAAACCGAACACTTGAAGTATGTCACATAGACCTGACAATTGTCATCATGACACCAGGGGTCAAAAGCTAGAGAAGCGAACAGGGTGTGACTTATTATCGGCATAGCATAGAGGTTAAGAGCTCAGGCTTCCAATTAACAGTTGAGTGTGTTTGTTTGAACTCTCTAAGCCTCAAATTCCTCATCTGTGAAATTGGATTCATAATTGTATTTACCTCATAAGATAGTTGTAATGATTAAATTAGATGATACATGTAAATTAGTTTAGCCATTTATGCATAGTTCCGAGCATAGAGTAAGCACCTGATAAGTAGAATGATTCTTGTAAAAATTTAAAATCTTGATGGATGCATATATACTTTAATTTTATGGTGTTACGGTTCTTCTGTAAAATATATTGAGTTTTGGAGATCATTAGGAGGGGCTTAAGCATATAGTTGATTTCTTATAACGAGTATAGATGGCTCTAAGTCTACCTTAATATATCCCAATCTAGGTGAAGAAGTCAAGATTTTTCTGTCATGGAAATGACATCATTGATCATCAGACAGCTGTCTTCTCTGTTTAATCAGCGGGGCTTGATGTTAGGTGAATTGCTATACTTTCCTATTTTTCACCACCTTCAACCTCAAGATGTCGTGATTTCTTTCAAAGCAGTCCATTGGTATCCCGGTGGAGTGGTAGGTGTCCCAAAGAGTAAGAAACCACTAGCAGTCCATGTGGAACACACCACCATGTTAGGTTTGCAAAGACCAAAAGTTTACAATTTGATTGTTCTGGATGTTGGACTACCTTGGAATCTCACCTGTCCAGGGAGACAGCTACTTTGATTCAACTAACAGCTCACCTTACTCCTGACTCAACAGCAAGTCCTGTGTTTGGCAGCAAATGCTGTTAATTCACTAAATTTCCTTGCTTTGCAGTGTGTGCTCTCTTCTCCATCCCAGTAGGTCCATTTATGTAACTCAGAAATCTGGTTTGACTTATGGTCTGGCTCCTGTGGTTAGCTGGGCCCCAATTTTCTCTGAGATCTGCAAGATGCTTAGAAGATTCCAGTGGAAGTGACCAGGTGGTGTTCTACATTTGTGGTAAGAAATGAGTGTTCAGTCAGAAATGTAACAGTCAGCAAACCTTTTGAGATTTTCTGAGTATCAAGGACTAGGAGAGATTTCCAAATAAATATAGTCTAGAACAAAAACAGAAAACTCAGAAAGTCCATTCTTGTGTGTCTAGAGGAAAAAAGACCACTTTCTTTCCTGTCTTTCAGTGTAATCTGCTATCTTGAGGCACCTCATTCCTTCCCAGTAGTTGCCTTCCCAGGAGGTGGGGACAACTCTTATTTCTTTCTTTCTTTTCTTTTCTTTCTTTTCTTTCTCCTTTCTTTCTTCCTTTCTTTCTCCCTTTATCCCTTTCTCTTTCCCTTCTTTCCTCCTTCTGAAAGCCGTTCATAATAGATGAAAGCCTTTGACTTCATAGAGGTTGATGTGGCCATTTCATCCCTGACCTTTAATATATTTATCTACATAAGCAATTGGTGATGGAAAACATCAGCTTCAAAGCCCTTCACAGCCCTGAAACACCTTCTATTGCTGAATTATAGAGCTTCCTGAAGACAAATGGGATACAGATTATCTTTATTAGGAAAAAAATGTTTCCAATTTAAACTTAATGTGAGTGGGGGTCCAACTTTGGACATTAACAACTTCTCTGAGGCAGATGTAGATAAACACTAACAGAAAAGGAGCGATTCAATCTTAGGCCTGGTTGTGGAAAATTAAGAATGAATTCTCAAAGTGACACAAAAGCAAGTGAATTCTTAAACCGAGGCTGATAAGTAGATAATAATTAGAAAAATAAAAGTTTTGTTTTTTGTTTTTGTTTTCAGATGACAAAGCACAGATGTCTCCACTAGATTTCATCATAAATGGAAGGCTTCACTGCCATTGTGGGGAGGGGGAAGGAAGCTTTCTATCTTTTTTTCCTCAGAAAGTGCTGAAGCAGATTGTCTATTAAAAAACTTAATAGAAAATTCAAAGACAGAGACCTCACAGCAGGGGAAAGAGAGTAACTAGGTTGGGAAAGAGTGAATCTAATAGTGATAAGCAACTTTAGTTCTTCTGCCAGGAAGTGCAATGCTGAAAATTGACATAATGTAAAGTCAGGTTGTTTATGTGCTCTCTTATTTGAGAATATTAGAGCTATGGCATCAGTAGTTCATTTCTGTCTATACTTTCCTGAAATAAAAGCTGGCTAAGGGCATTTGTCTACTTTCTGAAAGAAACATGTGAACCCCCCAGTGTATGTAACACACATGTCACAAAGAGAAGAAGCAGAACAGCTCAGAAATATGCTCTTAATATTAAAATGCCTAGTCAAGAAAGTGTCCCTGACTCTGTTTACCAAAGCAACCTTTAAAACTAGAATCTTCTGTAAAACAGTCAGAATTGGTCAGTATATGTACTATGAGTCTCTCTCACGAACACATACATCTTCTTAGTACTCACAGACTCCATTTCTTGACTTCAGTATCATTCCATTCTATTTGGCCGGCCTCCATTCTGAAATTTGTACATAGAAATTCATTCATTCAGCAAGTATTTATTTCCTATCTACTCCATGGAAGTCTCTGAGAACTCTGGGAAGGGTAAGATACGATGCTCATAGTCTAGAGGAGGAGACAGAAATGTCAACAGATGACTCCAAGGCAGCCTGATCTAGGTTGCAGCACAGGGATAAACAGAACGAAATGGAGACACAGAAGAAGACATTCTCCTCAGGGGGGACCCAGGGATGCCTCTCAGTGGCGATGACCTTTGAGCTGTCTAAGGATGAAAAGGGTGTATTTAGAATCTGTAGTCAAGCTTACCATGCAAGATTCTTGTGGAAATAATGTCATCTGGCTATATGTATGCTGTTTATATAAAAGATAAGTCTTCTCAGAAATGAAACTTAATTTTAAAGAGTGTGAAGTCATGGAGAGTAAATATTTTTCTTTTGGAGGAAGTTTAAGAAGATCCACAAAATAGGAACAATGCACTGTGAAAAGACCTCCACATGACTCCTCCTAGTAGGTAGACATCTGAGTCTATAAGTACATTTCGCTTTTTACTCTATATGCAGTTCTATAGCAGCAAAAATCAGAGATATTTGAAGCCTGGGAAGGCTTACTTATATAATCTATTAATTTTTTCCAGACACTGCAATGACCAGTAGATGCTATATTTTATAGTCAAAGGCAAACTAAGTCATAGAAAGGTTGGATGCCTTGTTTGGGGTCTTGGAGCTCATCAGTAACAAAATAGTAAATTGAACTTCAAGATCTTAATTATACACTAATGTCCTAACTGTTCACAAAGTATTAGGAGGTTTTTATTGTGGGAAGACTGAAAGTCAATATTGATTGATTGATTATTTACTAAATAGCTCAGTGTCGCATGCCCTGAGAACTCTCTCTGCTTATAGCTAAGACTGGTACTGACTTATTAGAACCCATCCCTTTTCACCTACAAGGACATCACTCCAGTAATCCTTAACCTCTCTCCTGCATCATCAATATTTTCCTGTCTATAAGATCTTTCCTAACAGCATACTAACATGATGTTCTTTAATCTGTTGTTTTTTTAGAAAAAAGTCTGTCTCCTCAGCTTCTACCTCTAATAACCTACAACTTCTCTCCTTTTCTTCACTGCAAAACTCTTTTCAGACAGTTGGCTATACTCAGTGTGTATTTCTTCTCCTGTCTAATCTCTCTCAAGCCCCCTCTCATCAGGCTTTTACCCACACCACTCCACAGAAACTGCTCTTGGGAAGGTTATCAGTGCACTCCAAGTAGTTGACTTCAGCATCTTTCCCCAATCTCGTCTTAGTTGACCTCCAGTTGCATTGACATAGTAGATCCCTCCTTCCTTCCTACTGGAAACATTTTCTGAACTCTCAGGACAACATGTTTTCCTCCCATGTCATAACCATTTGGATGTGTAATCCAAATATAAAGCTTATAGTGTCTGAAACTGAACTTAGGAGTTATGCCACTCCCACCTCTACATCCCCATTCCCTCCCACCAGTTTCCCCAACTCAGTTAATGGCAACTCCATACTTCTGAGTAACAACTGTTACTCAGGCTCTTTTTCTTTCACACCTCACATTCAATCCATCAGCAAATCATTTTGACTTTACCATCACTATCCATCTAAACTCTGACAACTTCTCACTAGCTTCAGTGCTACCACCCTGATCTAAACAATCATCATTTTATTCCTGGCCTTCACACTAGTCCCTTATTAATCTCTTGCATCTATTCTTCATACTATTCTTAAGGCATCAGTCTTAGTTATCCTGGTAAAATATAAGTCTTCTCAAAACTTCCCAATTTCCCATTACAATGGCACATAAGGCTCTAAGTCATCTACCCTCCTGTTATCTCTGTGACACTATCTTCTATTCTCCCCCTCACCCATGAAACTCTAGACTCTCTGGTCTTCTTCCTATGCCGCTAATTCAAAGGTTGGCACATGCTTTCTGCAACGGGAAAGAGTAAATAATTCAGGCTTTGTGGGCATATGGTTTCAGTCACAACTACTGAACTCTGATGTTGTAGCACAAAAATTGCCATGGATAATACCATGAATAGATGTGGCTGTGTCCAATTAAACTTCATTTACAATAAAAGACCACAGCCTGGATTTATCTCACTGTGGTTTGTAGACCCGTTTGGATTCATGAGGCAAACCCTTACCTTAAAACTGACTGTTCCCAATGCCTGGAATCCTCTTCCTCCAGAGAGCTGCTTGGCTTCTCCTTCACCTCTTACTGGAATCTACTCATGTAGATCTACTCAAGAGATTGTTCTTCTTAATGAGATTTTTTTTTTTCAATCTGAGTACTGGCGGAACACAGATGGCACACTCATATGAGAAAAATTAAAGTTTAGCAATGATGTGGGCAGAGATTAGGGAGACCAAGGAGGGATATGTATATACCAGGCCTGGTATTGCAGAGCCTTAGATGAGCCTCAGGTGGGACAAGCAGTGGGAACAGTTATGGAACCTAGAACAGAAGTGGGTAGACAAGGGCCCCTTAGAAAAATAGCAACTTTGAACTCCTATTTAGGGTCCTTATTGTCTGAAACCAGAGGCAAAGAGGTAAATTGGTATAGTCTATGTGGCCAGCCCCCTGCAACAGAAGAGACTAGAGAAAGATGGAGAGTATACATGGTGAGCCAAATACAAAGGGCTTCTTCATCCACCATATGCAAATTTTGCAACCAGGTCCAACTCTATCATTTAAGGGGCCATGTGTTAAAAAATTATTAGAAGTTCAAGATGGTGACAGTGGAGCATCACAGACAGTATGGAACCCTTCTGAGTCTGAGGCCCTGTGTGACAGTTTAGGCCACATATGGATGAAGCCAGCTTTGATTTCAATCCTTGAGTCCAGCACTGAACTCCCTACTACTCTTCCCTACTGTGTTTTTCTCCTTGACACCTGTCTTGATCTTAATGATGTATAATTTGCCTATTTTGTTTATTTATTATTGTGCATATGATGCTTCAAACACTGCCTGATATATAGTAAATACAATAAATATGTGTAAATATATACAATTTACATGAATAAACCATTCTCCTAAAAAAGAGAAGAAAGACTACAGGAAGGGACCATCTAATGATTTACATTGGTAAATAGCCCTACTCTTTCTTTTCACCCACCATAGCTCAAGGTTAAGTGCGGGCTCCTGTCTCCCATCGGAAAGGGTAATTCTTAAACTCAGTATTTAAGGTCATCTGTCTTAACAATTTCCTATATAAAAGCAGAACTCAAAACAAGGCCTCTTACAAATTAGCGGTTGATGTTTAGAATAAAAATGTGCATGTGAATATTTTTAAGGTTTCTAAGGATTATTTCTCTAGTATGAACTTAGCTAATATTCTTTGGGGGTTTTCCCACTCACTCCACAGTCAGTGTTTGCCAGAGTCAGTGGTTGGCCTACTTCTTTTCTCACTATGCATTGTCTGTAACAAACTCCCCTATAGCCATCAGATCAAAATAACACTCAAAGCAAACGGGGCACTAACATGGTCTCTAGCCTCTACCTTCCACATGAACTTTGAAGTGTATGTGCTACAGTCTAAGTGCCTACCACATATCATTACTTGACGACTTCCTAAGGATCTCAAACTCGCGCAGCATGCCTGTAATTGTGATTCCTTTTTCTCTTTTTAGCCACCATTCTGCTCTTCCTGCATCTTTATCCCCCATTAGCAGTGTCAGGAATCTGGGACTCTTTGGTGACTTCTCCCTCTTCCTCAAGCACCATCAAATGGACCCCACAGACCATTGCTATTCACTTCTTAAAAATCTCTCTTATCCTTCTTCCCTTCTTATCCTTGTCTTCCTTCTCACCTTTGCCTCTCTTGCCCTAATTTACTTTGACAGTGATCCCTTAAGTGGTCTTCTTGCCTTTAATATGTTGTTAATTCTGACATTCACAATGCTCCTGAAGTGGCCTTCTCGTATGAAAATCTTACCATGTCTCTTGCTGGTAAAGTTCATTCAGTAGCTCCTTCTCACCTATAGCATGACATCTGAGCTTTTTTAGATAGCAAATAAAATCCTCCAAGGTATTCTCTCAAAGTCTTTTCAACATATGCTACTTTACCAAGCAACTGTACTTACCCAACCAGATCTTTTCCATTCTAATGTTGTTCATCCTATGGAGGATGCTTTCCCTAGTCTTATCAACCCAACACACTTCTGCTTCTCCAAGAAGATTCACTTCCCTCTCAACTATTTCTACTGTACCATGTAACCACTCTGTGATAGCCTTGCATAGCACATTGTAATGATCTGTTTAGATTGATTGCGAGAAGTTACTTTATAAGTAAAAAATTACTAGTTTTTAACTGTTAAATTTGTTTAAAAGTTTTAGAAGGAGAATAAATATATCTCTTAGGATGTACACAAGTACTCACCACTTAATCACACTTATGAATAAAATATCTCAGAAGTTTTTAAAAAATTGTAGTTTTATGGTCTAAATTGAGGATCAACCATTTTTAATTAAAAGTTAATATTTTATATGCACAGTTTATGTTGCAGTTATTGCCATATATGTCTTAGCCCCATAATTGTGTCATTCTGCATCAAATAATAACTGCATTCTGCTCAAATATATACTAATTTTAGAATGCATTATCAGAGCCTGATGGTCAGATTAAAATTTGGCTGTAATGTTTGAAAAGAGTAGCATGTGCGATAACTGTGCAGTGTTCCCTGGTTTTCTGAGGGACACATTAAAAGGATAATGTTCTTGTTGGAGGAATATATAGGGCAATAAACAGTTTTGTGGGTGATTAAACAGGGAAGTGAAGCCGAATCTTCTAATTACAGGCAAAAGGCTTATTGCAAATATGTTACAGTACCATGAAAATTTCCTTTTGTATATTAGTTTTTATTACATATTATTTAATGAGCCTGATTATTAGCTTTACACTAAGCAGTAAGCAGATGTGTACACTTAAAAAATCCTAAATTGAATTTTCAAAATAAAAATCCAAGTTAATATCACTAGACCCAAAAATAACTTTTCACTTTCTATAAACTATTTCTGTGCCCATAGAAAAGCAAGAAGAAGAGAAGAGAGACTGACATTTAATCTAGAATAGATATGCCTTTGGGTAGAGATAGCTCCTGAGTAAAGCTGACAGATTTCTACAAAAAGTACAGTTCATAGGTAGAAAAACTATACATCTACAGGCTATTAAATGTGGACTTTCTGAACAAAGACAATCTAGCTAACCCTTGTCATCTCTGAAGTAAGGTATTACTCACCTTGTAGTAGTATCAGTATTTACTGATCATTAATTGGAACAGGATTATTTTTAAAATAGCAATAAAATATACAAAGAGAAGTAGAAATCCATAATATTTCCTTCTCTGATACTGTGAATTGAATGTTGATATCTTCTATCCTTTGACCCCATTTTTAAGGACGGCTTCAAAAAAAGATCCATTATTTGATGGGGATGTGTAAGCTTGGAGAGAGGATTGGGAAAATGTTGCCCAGAAGAATTTCCCTCATACTGAAATACACCTGATGGAGGTTTTATATTATGCACCAGATATTGTAGAAAGAAATTCAAGACCAGTCTTCTGGGAAGTTTGGGTGCTACCCAAAACCTTTCTGACAAGAAGTAAAGGTAGCTGGGCCTCCACTTGTCCATCCACATCCATTATAAAGTAATTCAAGACCGTGGGTGGTCAGTTAATTACAATGATGTTTAGATGCAATTTTCTTCGATTGCCTATATTCTCTTCGTGTTTCATTTCCCTTCCTCTTCCATTAACTAACTACACACACAGAAACACACTTTCAAATGAAAGCTTCTTACCTCTATTGCCATTTCTTTTTAGCTGTTTTCCTTTGAAAGATCGGACATGATGTGCTACCATATGTCCTTGGTATGTACCGGTATGAATGTCCATTTAAGAGCCATCAGCCATGAATAAGTTGTGATTTCTGTGCATGGTTAGAAAATGGAAGTATCTTGTCATTACTCTATCGGTTTAGGATTCAACATTTCACTGAAACATGAAATTCTTTATAATTCCATTATACCATTGTATGGGATTTTGTTGTAAGAGTTAAAGAGTGTCAGAAGTTAGTTGCTCATTTACAGAGGTCAGTAGTAAAAATAAACTGGATCTTGACTTCTTGGTTATGAATTAGCAATTAAAAATAAGTGTTGTGATCAAAGGAAACTGCCATGGGACATTCATACTTTCCTCCCTTCCCTTTTTCTAATATCTCCTATGTTTTTGAGTTGAGTCTTTTATCTGAGTAGGTAGTTTGAAAGCTTATTAGACTCCTTAACTAGACTATTGGAGGGCGAAAGATATGAGGAGATTTAAAAGTGACTGTTGATGTAGGATAAAATACTTGGTTAAGGGGATATTTACAGTCTTTTCCTCCAGTTTCTTTATCTTCAACTTCCTTAAAATCAAATCAAGCATTTCCAAAAAGCATAACTACTATGGAGAAAAAGCTTACATGTTCCAGTAGGGGTTAAAGAAACTTCGTGGAACCCATAGTAGTGTTACTGTGATGCTCCGTGAGACGTTTTCTTTTAAAGGACCTAATAATTTATTTAACCTCTTTCGCTTTTTACTTCTTCATTGCTAAAATGAGGAGTCTTATTTTTTTTCTGTCAAGTTTGTTCTACCTTTAACATTTTATAATCTGTGACATTTTGTTTGTTGCAGATATAGTTCTCCTTGTTTCCCACCAATGTATTCTCAACTTCACCTCTTTTTTAGGCAAGCTGTCCCTTCTTCTCCCCCACCTCCCTTCGCAGTGTGGGGATTTCCTCCTAGATTAGTTGAAGATAGGCCTGCTGCCTCCCTGAAGAGGCAGAGAGATGTGTATCAGAGAATCTTCACAATTCCAGAACAACCGTGCTGCTTGATTGCTAGACTTGAAAACAATGGCAGCATTAACAATACAGATTGTTCCAGTCATTCTGTTGTTTAACAGAATTGAAACCAAGATTTTAAAGTAAGTTTTACTTGTATATGATACATAAAGAGGCAAGAAGTTAGTAACCATAAGCTTTTGTAATATAGGACACTGAAACTTCAAAAAAAAAAAATCAGAAAAACTAATTTTAGACATCCTAAGATAGGCATTGAAATGTGCTTTTGGTTGTTGTTTTCTTCTTCTGCACTAACAGTCTATCCTGAGCCCGAAGCAAGCTATTGTACTTACCATGAGTCAGCCTCAGTGGGACTGAATCAGAGGAAGAGATCTTTGGGCCTATAAGATGTTTTGTAGCTGATCATTTCTATAATACTAAACCTCAAATCTGTCCCATGAGCTGATTTTTAAAATCCCTGATTAAGCCTCTACATTCAACAGTAGTTCTCAGCCTTGGACATATAAGCATTACCAGAGGAGCTTTTTAAAAATGCAGTTTCTGGGGTCCTATGCCTAAAGACACTGATTTAGAACCTTAATATGGGACTTAGGAATTAGCAATTTTCAATAATCTTACCCCACCAAAAGGATGAGGATTTATGAGATAAGAATTTAGAGTGGAAGAGAGTCACTCAGAAGGTAATCAAATTTTCTAAATCTTCTAAAGTCATATCCATATATTCATTTATTTTAAAATAGTACTAATTTACTTTTTAAACTCTTAAGGCATAAAATAATCATATAATGTAATTAACAGAGTATGTATAACAACATAAGTGAATATAAAATATTTTAATGTTACATGTAATCACTGAATTATTAATTTGAAAGTAACTATTTTCATTCATCCAATAGAGGATTAAACAAGCTAGTCTTTAGTTCATTAAATATTAGAGTTTCCTGGTTATTAAGTTACTGTGTCACGGTTACAAGGCTCCCTTCTTTACCTTATTACCATTTATTATGTTACAGCTAGATTGTATTTCAATGTTCCAAAGAAAATTTCCTGGAGCCCTGACTGGTTATCAGGGCTATTCTTTATCCTCTGTAGTGTTCTTGCTTTTGTTTCTTGTGAATGTTTCATCTTATTTCCTCAAGGCCTCTTAGAGTTGCTTGAATGTTGGCTTTTGAAAAGATTGTTTGTAAAAGGCTTGGGGAAATAAGTTGAAATGTCTAGACAATGAAAATACGAGGTTAGCCAAATATTAAATACATGTTTCTAGAGGAGTATCATATGATTTTTTTAAGTTTTTTTTTTCTTTTCTAACCATCCATAATATATAATGAGATTTGCTTTGTAGATACTGATGTATTATTTTTCCATAATAGCTTTCTTCTGAAGATCTGTGTCTCACACACACAATTTTTTTTTCAGTCACTTAGTGAGGGACAAAGTGGAACTACTCTGGCTGGTGTTTTGTCATGATGTTCTCAAGAGGAAACTAGGTAGAGATTGGTAGAGATCCTAAAGTATTAAAAATAGAGATGTTCTACAAAAAAAAAAGTGTCTTCTTCTGATTCTAAAACATTTTTTCCTATAATGTTAAATTCCCTCTCTTTAAAGAGTTTTAATTAACACATAACAGTGTATTAGCTTCACGTGTATAACGTACTGACTCAGTATTTGTATACATTGCAAAATGACCACCGCAGTATGTCTAGTTAATACCTGTCAGCTTATGTAGGCTCCATTTCTTTTTTCTTGTGATGAGAACTTTTAAGATCTATTCTCATCAGCTTTCAAATATGCAATGTTGTATTATTGACTGTCACCATGCTGTACATTATTATATCCCCATGACTTATTTATTTGATATCTCGAAGTTGGTACCTAAACTTTTAATGTGGAATTTTTTTATTTCCACTTGAACAAAATAGTATTTCGTGCATGCTTTCTGACGGATCTTACCTAAATTAAAATTTTTGCTCTTTTCATCATGGGTTTTTTGCATTAATTTTATTTTTTGAAACATTTCATTAAAATATTTATTGGCTAAGAGGGATTTTGTGGTCCCTCTTTAAATTTGGTGCCTGAAGTAAATGCTTAAGTGGTCTCACTTAAAACTGGCCCTATTCCTCATTGTTAGTATGCTGAATAGAGAGGAAGTACAGTATTTAGGAAGCCTTAACACTAGACATCAGCAACCAGCACAGTGTCCAGCATCCCTCATTAAATTAGATTAAAATTTGGGTCAGCATTTGGCTGTTGTAAGTTTTTCTCTTTGTTATTGTAAATTTTACTGAGTGAATCACCATAATTGCCATCAATTTATTATTTTCTTGGTATTTATATTCCTTTTTTTAAGATTTATTCATCAGAGACGCAGAGAGAATGGTAGAGACATAGGCAGAGGGAGAAGCAGACTCTCTGCAGGGAAATTGATGCGGGACTCGATCCCAGGACCCTGGAATCACAACCTGAGCCTAAGGCAGATGCTCAACCACTGAGCCACCCAGGCATCCCTTTATATTCCTTTTAATTGCTATAAAATGAGGACTAAGAACATTTAGTTGAAATATATAGAGATAAATGGAACATAATATGCATTAAAATAATATTTTATTATATACATATATATTATATATACTCTTTGTTTCTCTTTGCAGCATAATTCAAAAATACTCCAGTAGATATTCAGAGTTTTCCCAAAGTTGTCTGTCTTTCCAGGGGTTTCAGTGTTCCTCAGAATCATTCTTTTAGAATTTGTCCTTGAACAATCCCTTTATGGATGTGAAATAAACAGTGCTGAGTCTTCCTATAACGCAGTGACCTTGCTTTGTATTGACAGAAAAATCTCTTACAGCTGGTTCTTATGTACTGCATGTATTGATGTGTTTCTGAAGGCCCAGATCAGTGAGAAGAAGCTATAACTGTACACTCTCTTTGTAGTTGTTTTAAAAAAAAAATCCTTTAGACCACAGAGATTTTGGCAATATCATTTCAGATTGAATTTACACTTGGAAACTTAAACCAGGTAATCCTTGTAGTGTTTATCTATTGGAAATTTTTTATATTAGTGACATACTTTTGCTGTTATAGTTTGGTCCTGGAAGCTTTTCTAAGTAAAGTCATTACTTTCTGGGAGCCGAATCTTAGCTATCTTAGCTATAAAGTTTGCTTTGATCTGAAGTTTAAGATAATGACAATAGTTTAACAAAACATTTTAAATAAATAGCATACTCTGTTTTGATTAACTTTGATTTAAAACTCTGAAAGTTATCTCTAATACTGATATGAATTATGTGCATTCACATTCAAATGCATTATTTGATAGTGCATTATCACTATAATATGAAGAATTGCTATCTAAATTATAATTTGGATGTTTCTTGTCACATGAAATATAACTGCCTACCTGAATGTCCTTAAACTACCCTTTCTGAAATCTAAGGACTGTGAGTCACTCTGTTGCCTAGCACATATATCTATAGTGCTCTTTTTAATATTTATTAATTTTGAGAATCTACATACTTGTATTTCCTATCTAGATAACTTTCAGTAAGATTGATGTTCAGGAACATTGAGTCCGGTTATAGAAATGTAACATGTATTTGTACTAGGAAATTTGGAAAATACAGAAAACTATAAAGAGTAGTAACAATCATCACCAATATAACTCCCTAGAGAACATTACAATTTGAATATACTTCCTTTTAGACTATCATCTTTGTAATCTATATAGGAACATGTGTGTAAGAGGGAAAAAGAGGTGTATGTAAATTAATTTCTTATGTTGCTTTCCTCACTTACTGTTACATCATGGGCATTTTTTTCTGTGTCATAAAATAGTCTTTGAAATATAATTTTTTGTAGTTACATAATGTTTCATTGTATGGATGTATCACAATTCACTTAACTATTTTTGCCTATTTTGGGATATACAAGTTGTTTCTAGTTACATACAATTATAAATTATTTTACAATGAAAACGTTTATTTATTTTATTATTTTTTATTATTTTTAAGATTTTACTTATTTACTCATGAGAGGGGGAGGGGGGCAGAGAGAGAAGCAGGCTCCATGCAGGGAGCCCCATGTGGGACTCGATACCCAGTCTCCGGTATCACACCCTGTGCCGAAGGTGGCGCTAAACCGCTGAGCCACCTGGGCTGCCCTGAAAACTTTTATTTATAAACTTACATCATCACATCTCAGATTGTTAAGATTAATTCTTGTAAGTTTACTCATGAAATATAAACATTTTTAATGCTTTTGAACACATATTGCCATTATACTTTCCATAAATATTGGTATAATTACATTTTAGGGGGAAAAAAGTCCCAGTTTAAGGGAAGTACACAAAAATAACCTAGTGTCTTCCTAAACTAATACATATTAATTTATATAGTTTCTATTTTTCACATTTTTGTTCTATAATACTGGCATTTGCTACATATGCTAAAGTTACAATTCTTGAGGCTATATTAAAGCTCCACATCTTGCCAATACTCAGAATTAGTCTAGCTGTCTGAGTGGTAAACCTAGTGGAAGTCGATTTTTTTCCTTAACAATCTAGGGAATAGTTCATATAGAATTACATTTTTTGGATGTTTTCTTGCCAATCTGTAGAAGTAGCATCTTAAGTGTTTTTACTAATTGTCTTCTTGAGCAGTGATTTTTCAAAGTGGATCTTCAGTCCACTGAGGTTTGAAAGATTAATACAGAAAATGTTATGTATATTTATTTTTTACTTTATTCTTTAAATCCTTTGTTCATACTTTATAAATTCTGTAAAACAGTAGCACAATAGAGCATGTATAAAATTTAGAAATAAACCAACATAGATTACAAGTTTACATTTTTTAATTTATGTGCTTATGGCAGAGATCGACCATTGACTTTCAACTATCTTCCTTTCTTCCTTCTTCCTTCAAAACACCTCGCTTTTTCAGCTGTGCACTTTGCCACCCATCTTGAAAATTATATTCCCTGGCCTCTCTTTGCAGTTTGGCAGAGCCCTGTGACTCAATTTTGGTCAATAAAATTTAAGCGGAACTATGTATACTTTGCAGAGGATGGTTTAAAAGGGAGAATGCATGACATTCTTCATCTTTTTCCTCCATCTTCACCCTTAATGTCATTACTGCACTTCAGCAGCTAGCTTGAACTTTGTGGTCATCCGGGGAATAGCAGCTACTAAAGCTAGAAAGCTGAAATAGAGATGGACTAGACCTAATAACCGTGTGGAGCTGTCACACTAGCAACAGACAGCATAACTACAACTTGCATTTTGTTTTAAGTCACTGTTTTGGGAGGTCTCTCTTCCTTGCAGCCAAATCCAGTCTTTAATAAGGTATCAAAGTTGGAGTCCACCGAACCTGAGTGTTCATCCTTTGCATTTAACAACTCTTAGACCAGATGCGTAGGTCATTTAGTAAGCAAAGAGTATATAGGTGCTTGCCCTGCCCTTAGGAAATCACTATCAGCAGATTGAACCTATTGACATGTTTCTAAGAGTCAGTTATTTAGCTTAGGGAACACTAATTTTCTTATGGATTTCTGGTGTTCATGGACAAAGTATAAAACCCTTGTGAAAGCAAACTAGTGTAAGTCCAAAAGAATAATCTCCTTCCTGCATTCTGTGTCCATTTCTTCTCAGAGAAGGTAAATCAGTACCCTTTTCCAAGCTCTCAAAATGCACACTGCCAGAAGTGGGGAGAGGCCATTCCAAATATCTCTTTATTGTTAATTTAAGAAAGATTTAGAGTAGCTTGTTTTAGATCTTTGTACTCTTTCCTTTTTATTAAATTTTGAAGCTTCTTAGAAAGCAACTAGCTATCATTAATAATAATTAATAGAGGGAAAGAAATGAATATGCTTGCAATACAAGGATATATTTTTATGCAGTATCATTACTCTTTACATTTCTCCTGAGGAGTCCCTAGCTCATAGGACCTTTTTATGATCTGTTCCCGGTGACCTCTTCAGCACCCTCTTTACTGACCCACAATGCCTAGGCCACTGAGTTCTTCATGCTCTCCATCCTCTGAACATCACCATCATACCTGTTCCCCCAGGACAGTTCCCTGTGCAACCCCCACCTAAGTATCAGCTTTGACATCACTGTGCACAAGGAACTCTTCTGAAAAATATCTCTCTTGTGTGTTCTCCTGATCTCCAGTACTTCCCACTCCTAGAAGATGTCTTACTCTTTCCCAAGTGCTAGTTAATTGTATGTGTCCCTAACTAGTCTAAAAACTTCACAAGGAAGCCACTTTTTTATCCAGCACCTAATTCAGTAGCCAGCAGGTGCTAAATAAATAAATAAATAAATAAATAAATAAATAAATAAATAAAAACCAGGATGATGACTACATGATATATCATTAGTTGTGTCTCTTTTACCTATCTTATTATGATGTTAGTGGAGAAAACAGATTTCTTGATCTCATAGTCATGACAGAAACACTGTAAAATTTGAACATGTCAAGAATTCTTCACCTACTTTTCAGAAGGTATTATTTTTAATGTTGCTTTTCATGGTTGTGTTTGTGTATTTGCCTATCTTGCTGTTAATAAGGAACTCAGAGCACAGACATTTATTTAACATTTTTTGAGCACCCTCCATATGTCAAGCACCACATGCATTTGGGCAGCTTAATATTTATCTTTAAAGTTTAGGTGATATTTTGCATATTTGTGATGTCTCTTATAGTAAACATAGTTATAACATTTTATAGCTTTTTCCAGTGAAAAACGTAGTTTTTACATGTGTGTATATATGATTTCCTTAAATTTTAACAACAAATCCCAATTTTAGATGTCAGGAATCTGAGGCTAAGTGGTCAAAAAGGCATGAGATAAAACATGACTGTCCAGAAGAGTTCACCTGATTGGATATTATGCCTTAAGTACATTTAAATTGCTACCTCTTTCTGTTCACACACATTAAATAGTGAACCCATCAGTTGCAGTATGTTTAATTATTATTTGTTTTTTTATATGTGTTATAACATGAAAATCTTTAACTTGAAATTAAAAGACAGTCTGATTTAACTTTACAACGTCAAATAGATTCTAAAGCTAGATTATAGAACATGACTAAAGAGAGATTATTTCTTCCTAAAATATGCATTGCTTTAGAGTTACTAGTGGTCTCTAGTGAAACCCCTATGACATATAACATAGTGAAAACTTGATGCCAGGATGAAACAAGTTTTTATGAATAAAATGCTTCTCCTTAGTTGGCAAAACTTTGACAGTAACTGTTTTTCCTGGTCCTACCACATACCGGTTTTGTTGGCGCAAAGTCCTTAATCCTTCTAAGTCCTAGTTTCTCATCAATAAGATGGGGAATAACAAGTATAACCACTTCAGGGGAGGGTGGTGTCATTTTTATGTAGTTACAGTAGTTTATTTTTGCTTTGTTTTCCCTTGTCTTAGGAGACCTACCTAAATAAATATTGCTGCAGCCAATGTTAGAGAAATCACTACTTCTGTTCTCCTAGGATTTTTAGGGTTTCATTTCTTATGCTTAGGTCCTTAGTCCATTTTGAACTTATTTTTGTGTATGATATTAGGAAGTGAGTGGTACAGTTTCATACTTTGGCATGTAGCTGTCTCATTTTCAAAGCACTATTTACTAAAGAAACCATCTTTTCCCCATTGCATATTCTTGCCTTCTTTGTTATAGATTAATTGACTATGTAAAAGCTGGCTTCCTTTTAAATGCTTTTATTGGTTATTTGTAGACTCTCTCCTCTATTTTTGTTTTGTTTTATTTTTAGAGAGAGCACACATGCACAGTGTGGGGGTGGGCAGAGGGAGACAGAGAACGCCAAGCAGTCTCCACCCCTAGCCTGGAACCCAGTGTGGGGGTCAATTGGTCTCACAACACTGAGATTATAACCTGAGGTGATGTCAAGAGTTGGACACTTAACTGAGTCACCTAGGCACCTCCCCATCTGCAGTTGTTTTAATAGGGCGAAGCATCCCTATTCTGGCTCAGAAAGCAAATGGTCCCTGTAGTTTTTGAGAGCTGTTGACCTTATCCATATGGTCGTCTTGGATATAACTATAGGTGACCTCATTCTGATTCCTTCTTACAAAATGCTCATGTCTGATCCATAGGAAACATACACATTATGAACTCCAATGTACTCTTAAGAATTAGGTGATTCCCAATATAGCAATCTCCCCTTTTTTCCACCATAAGTGGAACTAACCAATCACTTGGCATTTAGGTTTCTCCTGCATAAATCAGACACTAGTCCCTTGCAGGGGACACATATTAAAGTCTCCGAAAGGTCCTGTTAAAGTCTCTTGCCCAGGCAGACATCTCCTATTCCTTAGAGTTTAATTCACAGCTTATCAGTCCAAATAAATTCTTCTCCCTAATTTCCGACTTCAGAACATTGGTGTGGACGTGGCATTTAAGAATTGTGTAACTGGTTCTCAGAATCCTCCTTTGGATATTCAGCATATGGTCTAACACCTCCTTTGGAATGTGTTAATTATTGTCTTGTTAATTATTGTTTCAGCCAGGACTTCCATTTTAATATTCTATTATGTCTATAATAATTTCAGATAAAATGGATTTCCATGCTTTGTATGCTTTGTATCACTTTCTTCCTTTTTTGCCTTTCCTATCAAAACAACTGAAATGGAGGCCTATGGTGGGAGAAATAAGGGAGTACTGAATATCTCCCATATCTACTCAGATAGTGAGAAAGATGTTCAGGGAGCCCACTGAATTAAGACAGCATAATCGTTTATCTCCTAACTTCATGCTGTGTTATTATTCCCTCTGCTTGGGTTGGCCTGTTAACCATCCTTCTTGGTGAATTTCCCTATGGGAGACAAACTGATATAGTAGTTGACTGCAGATTCTAGGGCTGGATCGTCTGGATCAAATCTAAGCCCTACCACTTTTTAGGTTGTGTATCTTTGAACAGTTCATTTAAGCATTTTGAACCTCAGTTTTCTCATGTGTAGAATGGGGAGAATAGTACTTGGCTTGCAGAGTTATTATGAAAAATGAATTAACATTTGTGTGACTCTTAGAACAATGCATGCCATTTAGCAAGTGCTATATGAGTAGTAGCAGAAGTTGTAATTATCATTATTATTACTACTCCTATTTATCCCTTAAGGTTCAGTTTAATGTCCCCTACATTATGAAGTCTTTTGGTACTGGAAATTACACCAATTATTTCAGTCAGAATAAGCCTGCTTTTAATCTGTTCTTACAGCACTTTCTTTGCTTTACTACCACCCTTGTCCCAGGGTAACAAGGTCAATGTTAGCATATCACCTTTCCCACAAGCCAGTGATCATTTCAAGGTCATGGTTTGTCTCGCTGGGCACAGTGCTTAAACACAGTAGACCTGGCCAGAAATAGTAGGTTGTTTTTTTTTTTTTTTTCCTTCTCATTTTTGTTGAATGGTTACATCTAACCATTAAGATCGAAGTTAATTTATAATATTTAAAGAATATTGTAAAGTAAGAATATTCTTTTTAAAAGTAGTGTGTAGAAGGCAAATATCATATAAATTAAAACTGTTTTTCTAATTATTAATGAAGTCTGCTATGTTTACAGTTGATTTTGGATCAAGAAAACATTCTGTTTTGTGCTTAAAGTATCAAAAGCCAAAATTTAGCCAAACACTGACTTAGAAGAAGTAGAGTGGCAAAACATCTAGGATAAGAATTTCATTAGTAACTGAGTTACATATTAATGAAGAATGTGAATCTGGATTCAGTCATTTATACATATTGTCATTTCTGGTTTAATCAAGGTTGTCAAATCCGATGTGTGTCTAAAATGCTCTCGTGGCAGAAGTGATAAGGTGAACTTTGGCATAGTCCGTGTAGTTTCCAGAGCAAAGACTTTGAAATCACCACAACTAGTTGTAACAAATATGTTGTTTGGACAGGTTCTGCCTCATTTTATCTGTCTACCTCAGGGGACTTGGAGCTTTACCATTCTCCTACTCCCTCAGTCTCAGACCTGTCATCCAGTATAATGGTGTAGTTAAATGAATTGTACTTGGAAATGCTTTCATTTTAGTGAAGGTCATGAAGGTTTTAACATCTCACAGCCAAACCTTGATAAGCCACTCAGAGGTATATGATGCTCTTAATGTGGATGATTCTTGGGTTAAGAGGAAAGGTCAGGTGATTCTTGAAGCTAAGAAGCCTGGTTTAGTTCTTGTGAACTTTGATAGATTCAAACCAAACAAAAACCGTGAAGGCTAAGAACCATATTTATGAAAACATATTTACAAAACTATTGGAATGTTTGGGATACCTTCCCCCTACCCCAAATCTAAGTTTTAAAATACCTCTTTTCTGACCCAAAAAGAGGCTGGAGACATTTTCCCTAATACTTAGCAACCTTGAAGAGCCACCTACCCAACATTCCTCAGGAACCTATAACATTACTCTCAAAGTAATTGTGTCCCTACAGTAAAGCAAATAGACGCTTTGGTTCCAGATTATTCCTGAATGAAGCACAGTAACATTTCTCGATAGGGATACATTGCAAAGGATGTCATTAAAGGGATCCAGTTTGGAAGTTAAAGTGTTAACTCTGTCACAAGTGTTTTCTCCATCTAAGGTTAATTTGCAGGAATTGGATATGGGTAAGATCTCACTAAAAGTTCTCCTTAACTCTACTGAAGCATAATTCTATTCCATATGGCAAACCACACTAACTAAAATTTCCAACCAAATAAATGGTGATCCTTTGAAATCTATTTTATAGTTATTAATAAGACTAACAATATTTTCCACACTTAAAATATAAAGTGATATTTTGACACCATCACACATCATTTTATATTTTTTTAAAGATTTTATTTATTTATTACTGAGAGACAGAGAGAGAGAGAGAGAGAAGGAGAGAGAGGGGGGCAGAGACATAGGTAGAGGGAGAGGCAGGCTCCATGCATGGAGCCCGATGCTGGACTCGATCCTGGGTCTCCAGGATCAGGCCCCGGGCTGAAGGTGGCGCTAAACCGCGGAGCCACCCAGGCAGCCCACACATCACTTTAAATATCCTAAGTGTCCTACAGTATTTTGAGGACGTTGATAAGAATTAGGTAAGAAACAGAAAATAACTAGAAAAGATATTAGTCAAAATAAGATCTCAAAATTTAGCATAAACACTTGAGTAACTTATTCATAGAAATTAGTTATAAGCCCTTTCTTTTCAACATTTGCAAATGTATCTGCTAAATATTTTCTTAGAGTTTCCCTTCTAAATTCCTTATTACTAATCCAAGATCTATGTTCTTAGGTGTAGGAATATTTGAGATCATTGCTGAGGGTTACATGGGATAACTCTAGAATTACTTCTTTTTTCTAACTCATTTGTCTTCATGACCATAACCAGAGGCTATGGAATAAAGGTTCCAGTAAGCATCTTCCAATACCGTGGGAGTTGTAATTTTTTTTTCTTTACAAAAAGCATTTTATTAAAACCTATTTCTGGACAAATAGGTTGTTTCTTTCTCCAACACTTGCTTTTTAGAACTGTTTCAGTTGCTAACCAGCAAAGATTCATCAACAGTATATATAAAACAAGCAAACAAACAAAAAACAACAACACTCAAGAATGAATCGCTATCAGTTACCTCTTATTCCTTTTGGTCAATGAAAATGATATTGATCTTGGGACGCCCGAGTGGCTCAGTGGTTGAGCCTGTGCCTTCGGCTCAGGGCGTGATCCCAGGGTCCAGGAATCAATCCCACATTGGATTCCCTGCAAGGAGCCTGCTTGTCCCTCTGCCTAGGTCTCTGCGTCTCTGTGTCTCGAATGAATGAATGAATAAATAAATAAATACAATCTTTTAAAAAGGTATTGATCTCAAAAACTTAAAAAACACATACACTGTGAATTTAAGTTTGTTTATGAGTAGGATTGCCCTGTGGCAGGTGCATCACAACTGTAGGAACAAAAGCTTGGGTCAGGTCTTTGTATCAGACTGGTGCTAGTTTATTTCATTTGCTGGTGTGACATTGACTTGCAGCCACCATCTTTGCTTGGAGGAGAATGTTTACACACATATAATTTCTGTCCCTTTTGGTGAATACCTCAAAGTCCCTACTTTAATAGAGTTTGACATCCCCATTTATGGTTCAATGACCAAGGCTTCAGGCTATAGTGTATTGGCCACTTTATTCTTTGTTACTTATAAGAGAATATTTTTTAGCTTATATTTGGTATATCTGTTTATATCTGTTTTAGAGAAGGCAATGCAAAATCCTGGCAACAAAGAACTTTTTCTTCTAATAAAGACTTGATTAGGACACAGAGCTAGAGAGTTTTGATGGGTTTTCCATGAGTGCCTGCTCCCTACACCATTTTTCCCCAGATGTTTGTGGCCTGAAAAACACGGTAGTGAACAATGAAGAGCTTTTGTTTTTAGAAACTTGCTTTGCTCACACATTTCTCTGCTCCACAACACCACCCTATATGCCTAACATTTATCCTCAAACTACCCCCCTTGATAACTCCTAGGAAAAGCTGATTGAGTTAGGATCTCTTCCCTAGTCATTATAGGAAAGGCCTAGAAGAGAGGCCTTGATTTCCTGCCAGAAAGAATGAAAATGTTTTAAGTTTGCTTTTTAAACCCTTAGCATTTTCCATAGAAACAAAAGTTTGACTTGATTTTCACATTGATTATAAAGTATGACATCTATTTGCAAAACAAACAAAACTAGATCCAACTATGTGGAGAGGGTGGATTTTATGATTTCTTAGTTTTCATTTTTTTAAAAGATTTTATTTTACAGAAAGAGCATGAGCAGGGGGATGGGGCAGAGAGGGAAAGAGAGAACCTCAAGCAGACTCCATGCTGAGCCCTGAGCCCGACTTGGGGTTCTATCTCACAACCCTGGGGTCATGATCTGAGCGGAAACCAGGAGTTGGCCACTTAACCAATGCAGCCACCTAGGCACCCTCTAAGTTTTCATCTTACAGAGAAAATATTAATGTGAATTAAGTAAATTGGTTTCAAAGTCAGCGAGATCTGTTGGGATTCTAACTTTACCACTTACTACCTATATAACTTCTGGCAAGTTCCTTACCTTCCTTGCACCAAGTTTCTCATTTTTCAAAATAGGTGCTACACATCTCAATGGCTGGTTTTTGAGAAGTAAATGAGATCATGAACATGAAGTGCTTATTAGGAGCCTGGCCCATAGTGGGTAGTAAATAAGTATTAGCTACTTAACAAATTCTACTCTTACTAATATAATTCCTGGTGTTGCTCCTACTGCTATATTTCTATTAATACTTGTTATTAGTCCTCTCCACTCTTCAGAACTCTTCTGGCTTACCATTGCTCCAACCCTACCCTTTTCTCCTTACTTGACTATTTTGCCTTTACCTGTGTTTTTCCAAATACTCCAAAATATTTTTTGTATTTGTGTTCATCCTGGAATTTTCTCCTGCTTCTCATCTATTAAAATCCTATTCATCTTGAAAATTCCAGCTCAAATGTGTTTTCTCATTAAATCTTTATCAGTGTACCCAGTTAAAATCAATCCGTTATATGGCTATGCTTTCAAAACCCTTCATTTTCATCTTATTACAACACTTTAATTCATTCTTATCTTACAGCTGTTTACAACACACTCTCTTTCTCTCTCTCTCCCCTTGTATTATGAGGTATTTGAAATACTTTCTTATCTTTATTTTCTCTTACTCCGTATAGTCCTCACTTGAGCACAAGTCTTCCACATGGTCATAATTCAATCAATATTTGTTGAATTAAATTGTTATACATAATTCTCTAATAGCATTTCTTTGCTAATAAAATGAAAATTGATAGTCCTATAGATAACTCTGAGGCAGTATGAGAGACCAAAATGTTCTTTAAATGATCAAATCACATTCAACATGTTTTAGAATTGTTTTGTCATATTCTGTTCTTTGAGTAGTTGTTCACCCATAGATGGTAGATTAGTTTTCTAGGGCCGCCTTAACAAAATACCACAGATGGGGTGGCTTAACAGAAATTTATTTTCTCTTGCTTCAGGGGCTAGAAATACAAGACAAAAGTGCCGGCATGGTTGGTTTCCTCTGAAGTGTGTCTCCTCGGCTTGTAGCTGCTCTTGCTGCTTCATCACATGGCTGTCCATTTGTGCATGTGTACCCCTGGTATCTGTCTACCCTACCTTCCTCTTCTTAGAAGGACACACTGGTCAGTGGATTGGGGCTCATCCTGAATCTTATGTTAAGTTCATCATCTCTTTTAAGCTCCTATTTCCAAATGCATTCTGAGGTACTGGATGTTAAAACTTCAACATCTGGATTTTGAATCAACATAGTTTATTCCACAACAAACGACAACTCATTTTTAACCAGGACTTTTGATGAACAAGGAAACCTCATTTCCTGATAATCAGTCCCCCTCAAAATAATATAACATATGGTCCTACAATTCTTCACAGATGAAATCTTCAAGTAACCTGTACCATATTTTATATTGCTTATTAGTAAGCAAAACCCCATTATAGTCTTCATTTCCCATTACTTCTTGTGGTTTTTATTGTGGATACTTTTTGTTAGATCAACTATTTGCAATAATAATAATACCAGTAGTAGTAATATTAAAAATGGCGGACCTTAATTGAACACTCAATATCTGCCAGATACTACTGAAGCATTTTGGAATACTTTAGGTCAATGTACCCACTCTAAAAAGATCTGAGATCTAGAGAGGTATTAAGTTTCTCAAGGTCAAATACATAGAAAGAGATGCTGTCTGTTTCTTTCAGCTTGTCTCTGGTATGGGTCAGAATCTGTTTGATGCTCAAATCCATGTACCTGACCAATATACTGTGTTGCCACTCAGTGATGACACTAGGAATAGGATGGGTGTAGGGTGGTGATGCCTTCGGAAGGGAAGCAAGATAATTTTTCCTGCAGCTGATCTGATAGAACAAAGACTATTTTTTCATGTTGTGTATTAATCTTGGTGATGCGTAAGGGTGGGGAGCAGCTGAGAGAAAGGGGGAGGACTAAACCCTCCCAAAGCACCACTTGATTCTACAGTTCCAATCCACGGTCACAAAGGGAAAGAAGTCTGTGTTTTAACATACCTGTGAATGAAAATTCACTTTTGGATTCCCCCTATTCAGGAAAAAGGGTGGTAAAAATCTAAAAATATTTCTTTTTTTCTTCACTATTTTAAAGAAGTAGTCATAGCCACTAAATGAAGTACGTTTAAAAGATTCCAGAAATATTTAGCATAAATACTGCATTTCCAACAGTCATATTCCAGTGACTAGAAGACAGCTCACGTAAGAACAGACGGGCCACAGGCTCGGCTCCACACTGTGGTTGAGGCCAGTATCATAATCTCAACCAGTGATAATAGAGCAAAGACTACATTACATCTTATTTTTCATCTTATTTTTCAAAATTTAAATGGTTCTAGTACATGTATATAAATCTGTGGCTTTACTAAATTATTTTAAAATAACAACACTGACATAGCTGTTCTTATTTGGAAAACCTCAAAGAATTATCTCAACATTCCCCTATGGTGGTGAACTGTTCCATTATTGTTTATATTCTTGCTTTAGCTCATCCCTTCAGTCCTCTTTTACTTCTTTTACTAAGTGTTACAACAGCCTTGAAGAAGAGTGATTACCTTCTACATAAATGTTTTGTTAGAATGATCACCACACTCAACTGGGCCTCTGACTCTATCCTTAGCTGACTTTTTTCTTTCTTTTTTTTTTTTTTTAAGATTGTATTTATTTATTTGAGAGACAGAGAGTGAATGAGAGAGGACACAAGCTGAGGGTGGAGAGTACAGAGGGAGAGAAAGAAGCAGACCCTGCAGGGAGCCCAAACTGGGCCTGGATCCTAGGACTCCAGGATCATGACCTGGGCCTAAGGCAGACTCTTAACTGACTGAGCCACCCAAGTGCCCCCTTAGCTGACTTTCTAGAATAAAACAAAGTGTATGTTGTTTGTTTTATCATCCTGTTAACAGGCACACTTTAATTCCAATTGGGGTACCTCCTAAAATTTTGTGGTTTATAATCTCTTGCTTTTGACTTTTTAGTTAATGATCCCTTGCTATGATTCCCTATGAGTTTAATCCAGTAACAACAACCTGCTCATGCCCCTCTTAGCTAATTTCCCAGACATCATGAGATTTCCAGGATTTTAGTTGGAGTGCATCTGGTCATCCAAAATTGTGATTTTTAGACTTCAAACACTGAGATGTAAAATAACTCTTGAATTTTACAGCTGTCAGAAGTGAGAACATATTGAATCGGTTTAAGCCAAAAATATTTCATCTCCAATTTGATTTACTGGATATTTTGGCTAGAAGTGCAGAAATGCCATAAATAGTGATTTACAGTGTAACTACATAAAAGAGTGCCATAATTCTGAACTATAGGATAGAGCATGTGATGAACTCTTGTTATTGTAATATGGCCAAATTAACAGCTTCTTCTCTTTTAAAGCTGTTTGTTTTCTATGAAGATCACAGACGAAGGTCATTTGACAATGCAAATGACATTCTATTTGTTTGATCATTCCTTCAAAGATGTTCAAGCAGAATAAAGCATCTTGTATCCTACTGACGCACAGGCAAGGCTATACTTATAAGCATCCCGGACTTAAAAGAATTTCCTGTTAGTTTACACAGTAGCCAAAGAGAAAAATATTAGGATATATTTTTAGAAGTAAATTTTTGCATTTAAACAATGGGTTGGATTTCTTCCCCCCCCCCCCCAGAGCACTATTACTTAATTTGTAAAAACTCTACAGTTTTAAATAACCTATTTTCTTTAATTTCCTGATTAATTGGCTCTAATGCTTGGTTTTATGTTATATGAATAAAAAAAACTAGTGGAAGTAAGCCTTACTGCTTATTACCTTAAAATACCCACTCCTGAAGTTAGGAACTCCAAGTATCGCCTTCATATTCAACCGACATCAATGTTGACTCATCCATATATCATAGATTTATGTCAGATGGCACACAAGGACAATTTGTAACAAAAGTCATAGACTCTTCCTTCATTCCTATCCCTGCTCCTTTCTCCCATGTCCAGTCCAGTGTTTGCCTGGATTCAGACCCTAATATTTTTGTTTTGGACCCCTCATCCTTAACTTCTGACCTATGTCATTAGTCATTTGATTTTTCATAATTTTGTCTTTCAGTGTTTCCCAAGGTAAAGTTTTTCTGAATCAGTGTGCTCTAATGTACAGGAAATGAATGAATTGGAATGGATGATAGGTGTGTCTGGGATGTACATCAAGCAGTAGGCAACCCCTTGATCCAGTCATTTACAGCTTCAGGCAGCCTCATTTCTTTATCCCAGCATGCCAAACAAATACTAACATTTTTAATATGTGCCCCAACTGCTGTAGGGTGCTTACACCTGTCCTTTTGCTCTTGCTGCTTCTGGATTTTTCACGTAAACATCTGAGCTGGGACACCTGGGTGGCTCAGCAGTTAAGCATCTGCCTTTGGCTCAGGATGTGATCCTGGAGTCCTGGGATTAAGTCCGAATCAGGCTCCCTGCATGGAGCCTGTTTCTTCCTCTGCCTGTGTCTCTGCCTTTCTCTGTGTGTCTCTCATGAATAAATCAAATAAAATCTTTAAAAAAAAAAAAAAAAAGAAACAGCTGACCCGATGTCTGCACTGGATGATTCCTCTTAGGTGTGGAACCATACCCAGATAAATCTACCTTGTATTTTGGGCCCTTTCTCTCCCACCCTGATGGAGGGATTCAGGACCGTAATCTCTTAGCTCTGAGGCTCCCATACTCTCTTACGTAACACCTTGTTCCCCTTCACACTCTTGAAGCACTTCAATCACTGCCACCTCTTTCTTGTAAACGTAAAATATTGCCACTTTCCTCCCTTTCCACACAGTCTAACTTTCAAGTGCATCAATTTTAGCACTGTCACCTCCCTAGTTCCTATCCATTCTATCATACTTCTCTGTCAACTTCTAGCTTTGAATTAAACCTGCCATCCACTTTTGGGTTCCTATACCAAGACTGGTGAATGCCACTAGAGAAAATCAAACCACTGAAGCAAATTGGTGCAAGTAACCAAAATCTATCCTCTCCTCTTCACTTGGACAGTGGTAACCATTTCCATATATCCTTGTTTAATTACCTAATCTGGTGTCACAGTTGGCCCCAAATATCTACCACTCTTTTCACAATCCCTACTTTACCCCAACCCTTCTAAAAAGATGATGTCATTGCTACTTCACTGAGAAATTTAAAGGATAAAAGCCCTCAGACTTCCTATTTGTATACTAATTAGCATACCTTACGTCAGAAACCTCAGTGTTTTTTTTTTTTCATGCATCATTCAAATTTAATTTGCATGGAATGAAATCACTAGCTTTTTAAAAAATTATTTATTTTTTTTCTGTTTCTGCTTTTATTTTTTTATTTTTTTTAATTAATTTTTATTGGTGTTCAATTTACCAACATACAGAAAAACACCCAGTGCTCATCCCGTCAAGTGTCCACCTCAGTGCCCGTCACCCATTCCCCTCCAACACCCGCCCTCCTCCCCTTCCGCCACCCCTAGTTCATTTCCCCGAGTTAGGAGTCTTTATGTTCTGTCTCCCTTCCTGATATTTCCCAACATTTCTTTTCCCTTCCTTTATATTCCCTTTCACTATTATTCATATTCCCCAAATGAATGAGAACATACACTGTTTGTCCTTCTCCGATTGACTTATTTCACTCAGCATAATACCCTCCAGTTCCATCCACGTTGAAGCAAATGGTGGGTATTTGTCGTTTCTAATTGCTGAGTAATATTCCATTGTATACATAAACCACATCTTCTTTATCCATCATCTTTCGATGGACACCAAGGCTCCTTCCACAGTTTGGCTATTGTGGCCATTGCTGATAGAAACATCGGGGTGCAGGTGTCCCGACGTTTCATTGCATCTGAATCTTTGGGGTAAATCCCCAACAGTGCAATTGCTGGGTCGTAGGGCAGGTCTATTTTTAACTCTTTGAGGAACCTCCACACAGTTTTCCAGAGTGGCTGCACCAGTTCACATTCCCCCCAACAGTGTAAGAGGGTTCCCTTTTCTCCGCATCCTCTCCAACATTTGTTGTTTCCTGCCTTGTTAATTTTCCCCATTCTCACTGGTGTTAGGTGGTATCTCATTGTGGTTTTGATTTGTATTTCCCTGATGGCAAGTGATGCAGAGCATTTTCTCATGTGCATGTTGGCCATGTCCATGTCTTCCTCTGTGAGATTTCTCTTCTTGTCTTTTGCCCATTTCATGATTGGATTGTTTCTTTGGTGTTGAGTTTAAGAAGTTCTTTATAGATTTTGGCAACTAGCCCTTTATCTGATATGTCATTTGCAAATATCTTCTCCCATCCGGTAGGTTGTCTTTTAGTTTTGTTGACTGTATCCTTTGCTGTGCAAAAGCTTCTTATCTTGATGAAGTCCCAATAGTTCATTTTTGCTTTTGTTTCTTTTGCCTTTGTGGATGTATCTTGCAAGAAGTTACTGTGGCCGAGCTCAAAAAGGGTGTTGCCTGTGTTCTCTTCTATGATTTTGATGGACTCTTGTCTCACATTTAGATCTCTCATCCATTTTGAGTTTATCTTTGTGTATGGTGAGAGAGAGTGGTCCAGTTTCATTCTTCTGCATGTGGATGTCCAATTTTCCCAGCACCATTTATTGAAGAGACTGTCTTTCTTCCAATGGATAGTCTTTCCTCCTTTATCAAATATTAGATGACCATACATTTCAGGGTCCACTTCTGGGTTCTCTATTCTGTTCCATTGATCTATGTGTCTGTTTTTGTGCCAGTACCACACTGTCTTGATGACCACAGCTTTGTAGTACAGCCTGAAATCTGGCATTGTGATGCCCCCAGATATGGTTTTCTTTTTTAAAATTCCCCTGGCTATTCGGGGTCTTTTCTGATTCCACACAAATCTTAAAATAATTTGTTCTAGCTCTCTGAAGAAAGTCCATGGTATTTTGATAGGGATTGCATTAAACGTGTAAATTGCCCTGGGTAACATTGACATTTTTACAATATTAATTCTACATAGAAAACCCAAAAGCCTCCACCCCAAGATTGCTAGAACTCATACAGCAATTTGGTAGCGTGGCAGGATACAAAATCAATGCCCAGAAATCAATGGCATTTCTATACACTAACAATGAGACTGAAGAAAGAGAAATTAAGGAGTCAATCCCATTTACAATTGCACCCAAAAGCATAAGATACCTAGGAATAAACCTAACCAAAGACGTAAAAGATCTATACCCTAAAAACTATAGAACACTTCTGAAAGAAACTGAGGAAGACACAAAGAGATGGAAAAATATTCCATGCTCATGGATTGGCAGAAACCTCAGTGTTAACATTGACTCTTCTACTTGCTCCTCACATTTACTCCTTCTGTTGACAGAGAGGACTTTCCTCTCATTTTAGACTGATTTCTCCATCTCTGATCTAGAACTCATTCCCTTGTCCCAGGGACTGACCATACTTTATCAAATCTTCCTCAAGCCCTCTCCTTTTTTTTTTTTCTTTTTCAATTTCTTTTCCCTTTTGGCTTTTTCCCTTAGTATGTAAAACTGCTCAATCTCTCCCAATTTATGAAAAAAATTCTTAATATTTCCTTCTTAGATTGATCTATTAATAATTTCTGTTCTTCTCTGCCATTCTTTTTGAAAAAGACATCAGTCTTGGGTTGCCTGGGTGGCTCAGCGGTTGAGCGTCTGCCTTTGGCTCCATGCACGATCCTGGAGTCCTGGGATCAAGTCCCACATTGGGCTCCTTGCATGAACCTGCTTCTCCTTCTCCCTGTGTCTCTGCCTCTCTATGTTTCTCTCTCTCTTTTAAGTTTCTTTTTAAGATTTTATTTATTCATGAAAGAGAGAGAAGCAGAGACACAGGCAGAGGGAGAAGCAGACTCCATGCAGGGAGCCTGATGTGGGACTCAATCCCAGGACTGCGGGATCACGCCTGAGCTAAAGGCAGATGCCCAACCACTGAGCCACCCAGGCATCCCTCTCTCTGTGTCTCTCATGAATAAATAAATAAAATCTTAAAAGAAAAGAAAAAGACATCAGTCTTGAACATCTCCATAGCTTCATCAGGCATTTACCCCTCAATGCATTTCAATTTACCACCAAAACTCCATAGAAGTTGTTGTTGTTGTTGTTGCTGTTTTAAGATTTCAGTAATCTCTACACCCAACCTGGGGTTAAAACACAATCCCAGGATGAAAAGTCACATGCTCTACCAACTGAGCCAGCCAGGCAACCCTCCATAGAAGTTGTTCTTGATAAGATTTTTTAATGACTTTCTAACTGCCAAATCCAGTAGTCACTACTGCACATTATTTCTTCTTGACGTGCTCTATGCATTTGGTTTGATAGGACACCATTCTCTTGATTGTTTGGTCTTTAGTTAACAAATGTTTACCTGTTGTGTTCCAGGGAGTGTAATAGGTACCATGAATACACACCATTGTAAGCCATACAGACATCATGCCTAGTGTTTAGAGCTTACCTAAGCATGTTTATATTTTAGATTGTGCCCTTCAAGTCCATTTAGATGCTTCCTCACCTTTCAAATAAACCCTTAGATATCATTGGCCATTAGGATTCCCTCTTCAAGTCTTCTTTTACATTCTAAGTTGTCTCCTAAAATGACTTACCCAAATCTTCAGTGACTTCAATTTCTCATGTTCTCATGATTGAAATATTTCTCCAGTCCAGACAGCTAGCATGGGCTTTAATTTCATATTTCTAAATACTTACTGCTTCCACAGTTTCCATTTCCAATGACTGGTACCACCATTTTACACTAGAAACTTGGGAGTTATCTTGGACTCTACCCATTCCCTCTCATTTTATTTTATTTTATTTTATTTTATTTTATTTTTAAATTTTTATTTATGATAGTCACACACAGAGAGAGAGAGAGAGAGAGAGAGAGAGAGAGGGGCAGAGACACAGGCAGAGGGAGAAGCAGGCTCCATGCACCGGGAGCCCGACGTGGGATTCGATCCCGGGTCTCCAGGATCGCGCCCTGGGCCAAAGGCAGGCGCCAAACCGCTGCGCCACCCAGGGATCCCTCCCTCTCATTTTAAATCACATCTCACCAGTCAAGATATTCTACAGATTATGAATCTTTAATAGCTATCTCCTCTTCCCAGAATTGATCATTCCTTCCTTCAATAATATTAACACCAGAAATACTGGGATTTTTAAAAATTTCTGCACTGGCATAACACTGAAAACTTATGAAACAAATTATTTTTACCCTCCTTAGCACTTTGCATTTGTTTTGACATTTTTTAACCTTTTATCAGGTTGGCAACATTAATTACCTGAGAGAATATATTTTAGGGCTTGGATAAATCAGTTTACAACAAGCAAATACGGTATTTCTTAGTAAATAATAAAAGTACTATGATGTAAGTTTAAAATTGCACTCCCCTCCCCCAGTCTGAGGTATAATCAGATACTTCCTGTTCACCTGAAACAGTACTAGAAAACATTTAACAGTCTCTTTTCTCTAAGCCCAACCAACTGTTGAAAATAATGTATTTGATGAGGTGTTGGAAGTTTTTTAGCCAACTTTTGATTATCCTTGGTAATGGATCAGCATGGATGAGATATTCACAGATCATTTTAAATGGTCTTTTTAGCCAGTAGCCATAAATTCCTTGATCACCAAATCCCTCATGATACATGCTAATAAAGAGCAGAAAGTATATGTCTAGTTTAATCTCCTTTTAGTTCTCTATTATTTCCAGTGGAGATAATAATAATGAACTGATTGTGTATAAAGATGACTACTGACTATCACTATATTATAAAGTAAATTGATTTAAAAAAAAAAAACTGGATCTGATCTAAGCAAATGCTTTAGATTTGGCATGTGCTGTGGAATCAGGGTAAACAGTAGTAAGTACCCAAGTGTAAAATGCAGGGCAAAAGGGCAGTGTTAGGCAAAGAAGATGAAGCAGGAATCTCAATTACCTCCCAAACTGGTTAATTAACTTAAAGATGATTCTCAACAGTACTTAATTTTTCCCCATGAGTCCTCTGAGTTTACTTTTCCTGATAGTCTCACTTCCTTTGCTTTTCCTTGAAAAAGACAATTTATTCTTAGTCTAGCAAAGCCAAGTGGAAAGAAATCAAGTGAATGGAAATTGACATTTAGAGCACAAAAACTTAAAACTGGGTCAGACAAAGTTAATAGCTTAATAAATGGCTTAGCATGTGATCGAATGTTCCATGTTGTCACCTGAGTTCTGGTAGGGACAGTGTGAGGGAGCACTGTCACAGCAGTGATTCTCCATGATGCTGAATTCACCACATAACTAATGGTTAGGATAAAGTCTCTTAGCAATTAAGAGAAGAGCTATGTTTCTGAGAATAATTTATAGTCACACATTGCATTGTACAGTTGCACTATTTAATAGGTGTGATAATACTGTAAGAGAAACTTAGAAATGTTAGCAAGGAGTGATATTCCTAAAGGAAATTATTCAACCTGAAGTAACTTTGGCTTGGTTTTTCTTATTCAGCAATCTAAAAGTTGTTATTAACACATTAAATTGGTGATTTTCCCACTACACACATTTAACACTTACAGTTACTTTGACTCTCTTCCTTAGAAATTATAAAACCAACTGAGAATATTAGGAATTTGAGGGGGGGGGTAACTCCTAAAATCTTAAGAAAGAAAAGGAAAACCCCTTTGAGAGTGCTTAGAAAACTATCCGTTTCTATATAATTAGAATTCAATAAGATCTTGACTATATTATGTGTTTTATTTTGAAACCTAGTCATTATATGAGCAGTAGTCTTCATCACCCAAAGACTTATTTGAAAACATCAGTTATTTTCTGAACCACAGTATTCTAATGATATTTTGAATTTCCTTGCACCTCATTGTTTCTCATAGTTCATACTTCTATAAAATTATTTCTACAAGGCCAACTGATTTTATATCGATCTATTTTAAAATATGAATGAGGTACACACTGAGATTTCGAAACACCTAAGTAAAAGGGATTATCTCTGGGCGATGGATGTGTGTGGGTAAATGAAGCAGAAAAAATGCTGGTAAAACTACTGAAATCTGGACATTTATTTCTAAATATAGCCATATATAAAGAGGAGGAGAAACATTTCGCAATTTGAAAAGGCAGTAATTATTCGATATCAAAACTAGACAAAGACCTTGAAAGAAAACTACAGACTAATATTCCCACAAACAAAATCCTTACCAAAATATTAGCAGATTGAATACAACAGTATGTTTTTAAAAGGATAATATATCATGACCAAATGCAGTGGTTTAATGCAGTGTTGTTTAACTTTCAAACGTCAGTCATTGTAAATTATCATTCTAACATAATGAAGGAGCAAAATCAATTATCTAAATTGATGCAGAAAAAGAACTTGACAAAATTCAACATCCATAATATAAATTCTGAGAAAACTGGGAATATAAGGAAACTCCATTATTCTGAGAAAAGTTATCTATAAAAATCTACAGTACCACAGAGTTAATCCTAATCCTTTCCTAAATCATAAGGAATTTCATAGCCATAAAGCATCAAAATGCTTCTTCTTTGAGATAGGAAACAAAGCATGGATAACTGATCTCACCACTTTTTCAGTGTCGTACTGGAGGTCCTTGATAGTACAATACTACAGTAAAAATAGGCATATAGATTAGTAAGTAAAAAAGTAAAAGTTTTTAAAACAACACGATTCTACGTACATAAAATATTAAGGTCTGTATAAAAACACCACTAGAACTAATACGCAAGTTTAACAAGTTTAGGAATATAAGACCAATATTTTTAAAGAGATACAGATGCAATGAAACGCCGGGACACCTGCACCCCGATGTTTCTAGCAGCAATGTCCACAATAGCTAAACTGTGGAAGGAGCCTCGGTGTCCATCGACAGATGAATGGATAAAGAAGATGTGGTCTATGTATACAATGGAATATTCCTCAGCCATTAGAAACGACAAATACCCACCATTTGCTTCAATGTGGATGGAACTGGAGGGTATTATGCTGAGTGAAGTAAGTCAATTGGAGAAGGACAAACGTTATATGTTCTCATTCATTTGGGGAATATAAATAATAGTGAAAGGGAATATAAGGGAAGGGAGAAGAAATGTGTGGGAAATATCAGAAAGGGAGACAGAACATAAAGACTCCTAACTCTGGGAAACGAACTAGGGGTGGTGGAAGGGGATGAGGGCGGGGGGTGGGGGTGAATGGGTAACGGGCACTGAGGGGGACACTTGACGGGATGAACACTGGGTGTTATTCTGTATGTTGGTAAATTGAACACCAATAAAAAGTAAATTTATTTAAAAAATCAGTTGTGCTTCTGTACAATAGGAATGAACAATTGGAAGTTAAAAATTTTAAATATTATTTACAATAGCATCACAACCATGAAATGTTCAGGGATACATTTAGTAAAATATGCACAACACTTACACTCTGGAAACTCTAAAACAATGCTGAAATAAAGAAGATCTAAGTAAATAGAAAAATATACAATGTCCTTGGAGACTCACTATTGTTAAGATGTTGTTTATCCATAATTTAATTTTCAGACTCCATGAAATCCCAGTCCCTCTGGTTTTAATATTTATGATTAGCATTGGCTATTTTCCTGAAAATTTTATTTATAATATATTTAGCACTTTTTATTTATAAGTAATTGCTGAATCAAAATTTTCTGTTAATGTGTAATACACAAACATATGTGCATATATATGCTTGTGTGTATTAAATCCAAATAACATGTGAGCAAAAAGAATGGAGATTTTTGTCTTAAGTTAATAACATACGCTATCTTTCAGTGCAACTTAAAACTTAGGAACCTCACAGCAACACAGTTTATTTGGAGGTGTAGATAAAGGAAATGAATTAGGCCAGCACACCAATATAGGCGATGTCAGAAAAGCCTGGGTTTAAATCCTGATTTAGGTTTATGTTATCTTTTGAAGTTTATCTAGGGTCTTTAATCTCCTAGTTTCTCATCTACAAAATAGGATTAATCACTCCTTTGACATCATGTTTTGCCCAGATGTAGTGAGATAATGTACATAAAGCATTTTAAATAATGCCTTACTATTAGTAAGCACTAAATTGTTGGTAGCTTTTATTATTGATAATGATAATAATCTATTAGGGGCAATAAATACTATATACTACATTATATATTACAGAAAATAACAAATGAATAACCAATGTTCACTTCAGTTAACTTATAAAATCCTACAGTATGATCAGTTAAAGCACATAACTTTCTCACATGAATATGGTAATGAATGATACTTCTTTCCTGTTCAAGATAGCTTCAAGATGCCCTCAAGTTTTTCAGAAGTATAACTTAGATCATAAAACAGATTTGTTAATTATGATACTTCATAACAATTTATCTGTTAAAAATAGATTTGAAAAAAAAACTGTTTCAGGACCTGTAAAGTGGATGCAAACATTTTGCAAATATTCCCTTGACGTTAAAATTCATTTCTATTTCCCAAAATTGAACATACGCAAGATTAAATTATGTATTTATATCAGTGTATAGAAGCACTGACATGCTGGCCATAGTAAGTAAAGATACTGAATTTGCTTTATTCTTAGAATTAATGAGTGGGCCTTTGCTTTTTGCTTATTTTGGTTGTTGTTGTTCTTGTTAGTTTTGCCTTGTTTTGTTTTAGATGTAGAAGGAAGTAGAGGTTGAAATAACTGACCAAGTAAGAAAGTCTGCTATCCGGTACATGTTGTAATCTCAAGTTAGAGTTAAAGTAAACTCATCAACACCGAGAGTCTACAATAAGAAAAAAGATAGCCTATAAGGTAGTGTGATACAAGGACTTGGAGATGGGAGGGCTGGGGAGAATATTTCTAGAAATCCAGGCTGTCAGGTAGCTATTGATTAGGAAACCCATTCATGGGTAATGTCTAAATTCTGAACAAGCTTTGTGCCAGTCTTTGTGAGTACTGCAGTAGTTAGGACCTGTATATTTAGAAATATGGGATTCACCGACATAAGGTAGAATCTACAAGGCTCAGCAGGTCTACCAGTTGATGAGTATGTGGAAATGTGCGTGTGTGTGTGTGTGTGTGTGTGTGTGTGTGTGTGTGTGTGTAGGGATGGAGGAAGGAGTGGTTCTTAGAAAAGTGACCAAAGCTTTAATGCTGTGGCCTAGAACTCTTGGACTCAAAGGGCTTCAATTGGGAGAAAGTGAGAAAGTCAACCCTGGGTTGCCTGGTCCCAGGTCAAGCTGGAAGCAAAAGAGGCTCGGGAGTAGAGTACTCATTTCCTGGGATATGTAACAAATCACCACAAGCTCATAGTTTAAAACCAGTCTTATTGTCTCACAGTGTGTCGGGGATCACGACTGACTGAGTTGGATCCTCTCAAATAATCAAAGTGTTCTCTGAGCTGTGGTATTACCTGAAGGCTCAACTAGGGAAAAAGCCATTTCCAAGCTCATTCAGGTTGTTGGCAGAATTAATTTCTTTGTGACTGTAAAACGGAGGTCTCTGGCTTCTTGATGGATGTCAACTGTTGGCCCCCATTAGGTCACAGGAGCTGCTTTCAGTTCCCTACCATGTGGCCCTCTCTATCGGCAGTTTACAGTAGGGCATGTTTGCTACTTCATGACCAAGAGGAAAATTCTTCACACCCAAGCCTGCTAAGACAGAGTCTTATAGACATAGTGCGGTGGAATCATGGAACCACTGTTTCCACATTCCCTGATTAGAATCAAGTTGCAGGTTCCACCTGCACTCAAAGGGAGGTAGGCTACTCAGTGAGTGGAGATTACAGAAGCCATCTCAGGATTCCTCCTACCACATGGAGTAAGCTCAGCGATGTTCCTAGGAGTGAGAAGCCCTAGGTCTTAATGTGTGGATTAATAGCGTAGACCCCATTAAATGGGTTATTAGAAATGATAGGTGCTTCAAGACTCAATTGAGACTGACCGTCTAGGGCAGAATCATTTCTACAAGTAATGTCATCTCTGAAAACAACTGAAAGAAGCTTGGGAAAGCTGAGGCTAGGCAAAACATAGGAGCTGGAGAGGTTATGAGGGTGAGTAACCATGATTTCTTCAGCGGATACCAATTTTTTAGCAGCTTGGTATCAGACGAAATTAAGGCTACCATGAATAAGGACTTTTAAATCCTCTTACTTTTGCTGCCACAGTCTATCTGACGCTTTGCTGACAGCTGTCACACCATCTCACCCATCACTGGAAAATTCATAAAAACAATTACCATGTCTTTAACATTTACTTTAAAAATGTAAACTCAAAGCATTTCTCAAAGTACCTCAGATGGACGCAAGGCTATGGACTATCCAGGCATGCGATAGTGCCTTTCTCTGCTTTGATATTTGTGAAAACCTTTGAATGAGTTGCAAACATTATAACCTTGAATTAGTCAGCATCTTAAGACAAGAAGGGTGTATGTAGTGGAAAGGTGAGAACTGAATACTGGACACAGTGTACATTAGTTGTGGTTAAGTTTAACTATATATAATGGAACATCCATTTGGCTTTTTCCCCACTCTTAAAGAACCCAGAACACCTTCTGTCTGCTGTCCTCACAGCACAACTTTTAAAGACAACTGAAGTTCCTATGTCAGTTTTTATGGCTGCTGAGCTTAAGATGCCAGCCATTACTTCTAAATTCTAGAAAGGATGAAAAGGGGGGATCCCTGGGTGGCGCAGCGGTTTGGCGCCTGCCTTTGGCCCAGGGCGCGATCCTGGAGACCCAGGATCGAATCCCACGTCGGGCTCCCGGTGCATGGAGCCTGCTTCTCCCTCTGCCTGTGTCTCTACCTCTCTCTCTCTCTCTCTCTCTCTCTCTCTCTCTGGGACTATCATAAATAAATTTAAAAAAATAAAAAAAATAAAAAATAAAAAATAAAAAAAATTAAAAAAAAAGAAAGGATGAAAGGGGAAGGCAGTGGGAAGTGTAGGGAAAAGAATATCCCCTCAATCCCTTCTTAAAGATCCTTTGTGGAAGTTCTACCCATTAACTTCCATTTTCATATCACTGGCCAACCTTGGTAGTAACAAGGGAGGCTGGGAATTGCAGTCTTTACTGGTATATTGCCATAGGGAGAAAATCAAGGTTATTGTAATAAGAAAAAAAGTGTTGGTTATGCAAGCAGCAAGCTCTCCCACATACTACAAACTATGATCTTGTAGTAGTGTCTAAACTGGGAAAAGGATCACCCATCCGTCTGTCCATCCATCCATTCATCCATCCATTGATTCCTGTACAATTCTATATTTTAAAGGTTGAATTAAAATGAAATGGTACAGTTTATATATTTAGGGGTAATTACTTTGTAAGTTTTTTTAGTAAGAGACAATATTAGCTTATGTTTTATATGGAGACACTATTAATATCTCAAGACTACATAATGATTACACCTATTTTATTGGGCGGCATTTAGAGATGATAGATTTCTCTTTGCAGAGAACATGTTGTCTTCATTAGGCACCTTTCTAACACCTTATTTTTAGTGTGTTTTGCAATTACATATTGGCTCTTCCATTATATAGAGCCAGAGACTCAACTGTGGAGAGTTTGGATAGGAACTTCTCTGCATCTTCCCTTGTGTTTAATTCCCAGGTCCTGCCACCTCCTCTTGGAATTTGAACATTGAATTCTTCAAACAGAACTAGCTGATGATTTAAAATATTGAAAGGCATTTTTATAATGAATATTTTAACAGAGATTAACATACAGTGACATGTAAAATTAGCTGTGGTATTTTAATAGCAGATCATTTAGGCCTCCCAAATTATTAAATAGAAAACTTATGTGTGGACACTGTGCAGAGACAACAACATGCTTTATCAGTTTCCTCCAAATAATTTTCACAAGAAACTCTATTCTTTTGTGATAATTTCATAAGAATTATCTCTCTGATCAGTTTTAGGAAAAATTCCAAACCATCAGATAGCACTTTAAACCAACAAAATATTTTGTCATAATTCTATTGGATTTCCAAGTACCCAATGAGATAAATAAGCCACTTCTTTAAAGTAAATAGATTTTAGGTGGTATCTCATTGTGGTTTTGATTTGTATTTCCCTGATGGCAAGTGATGCAGAGCATTTTCTCATGTGCTTGTTGGCCACGTCTATGTTTTCCTCTATGAGATTTCTCTTCATGTCTTTTGCCCATTTCATGATTGGATTGTTTATTTCTTTGGTGTTGAGTTGAATAAGTTCTTTATAGATCTTGGAAACTAGCCCTTTATCTGATACGTCATTTGCAAATATCTTCTCCCATTCTGTAGGTTGTCTTTTAGTTTTGTTGACTGTATCCTTTGCTGTGCAAAAGCTTCTTATCTTGATGAAGTCCCAATAGTTCATTTTTGCTTTTGTTTCTTTTGCCTTCGTGGATGTATCTTGCAAGAAGTTACTGTGGCTGAGTTCAAAAAGGGTGTTGCCTGTGTTCTCCTCTAGGATTTTGATGGAATCTTGTTTCACATTTTAGTATAAAGTTATACTCTTCTAGGCTCTCCTGTGTTTGTGGTTATGTTGCCACGAATGTCAAAATCAGTGTACTTCAGGTATGATGCTCAATCCACTGTGATTCTATCTCTATCTGCTGTTGTCCCTGACATGTTTTCATTTTGGTCATAATCACAAAATGCTTGTGAAATATTTAGCTAAAATCAAGATATGCTATGTCTAGAACACTTGTTTGATTTATAGTCTAGAAGCCTTGTCACAAAGAAATTGAAGTTGATTTGGCATAACTAGTTGGCAGCATACTTGTACTTCCTTCTGGTTGATTTCATTTCCCCAAGAGCTCACTGGCCATCTGCATAACAAACCTCAATCAAATTTTAACCTTTAAACTTTTTTGGAGGTCTACTAGTTTTCTCATCTCCCTCAGGCTTTATTGCTGTCTATTAGGCATCTTCCCCTGCATGTTCCAGCATTTCAAATACATGTAAGATGGAACTCATGTCAGTGCCATATCTGCCTCCTAATTACCTGTGGTACTACCTATTAGCTAATAATGACCCAGTCACCGACCCAGTCTCCCCAAATCAAATTCTTAGAGTGTCCTCTTTAACCCCTACTTCTCATCACCTTTCTAATATGTGTTTTATCTGTCCCTTTTCTCAACTCATGGCCATTATCTCAATGCATGCGTGATAATCTCTTACCTGACTACTAGACTCTTTTACCCTCTCATCAACCCTACACATGCCTGCCAGATTATTTTCCTGAAACACAGCTTATGTCATTCGCTACTTAGGAATCTGCATGGCTCCCCATCAACTAATGAATAAGATCCAAACTGTTCAGCCTGGCACTCGGCACTAGTCTGGACACAGCCTTCCTTGTGGGTTTCATTGCTTATAGAGTCTCTTGTGTCTCCATGTGCTCATTCACCCTTTTCCCCCACCCCCATCTCTCTCTGATCATTCAACAAGTAACAGTGCAAATGTTGATGGTTTTTGCTGTTCCAAATGTTGAAAAGCAAGTTCTTCTTTCTCCAAATGATCCTGACACCTATATTTACCTTCATCATGGCACAAGGCCTTCTGAAAGTCTCAGCTACGTTAGTGTTAGCTTTTGGAGACAGCGACTTCCCCTTATTAACCTTTGCAGTCCCCCGAGTATATGTCCTCTGTGCAAGACATCGTTCATCTTTTCCTTATGTTTTGCATCCTTAATTGGGAAACAGTGTTCTTAATGGTCTTGTCTGACTAGGTTGTCTGCATCTTCCTTTCATAATTCTGTTGCTTCAGTGTGTCTCTACACTGTTGGCCTCATGAAGTCGGTTTAAGCTGTTCCTATAAGCATATCTTTTTTTGATCATGTATTGCTGTTCCCTCTCCACCTTTTATCTCCCTGTACTTTAAAAAATTTTAGAATTTTTTTAACCTTTCAGACTGTACTTATTATTTTCTTGAGATGAAATGCACATGACCTTAAAGTGAACAATTCTGTGGCATTTGTATACTTCTAATGCTGTGCAGCCACCACCTCTCTCAAGTTCCAAAACATTCTCATTACCCCAAGGGGAAACCCTATACCCATTAAGCACTTAATCCCCATTTCTCCCTCTCTATCCTTGGCAATGACAAATCTGCTTTCTGTCTCAAGGATTTACCTATTCTGGATATTTCATATAAATGAAACCAAATAAGATATGACCTTTTGTGTCTGGCTTCTTTCAGTTAGAATAGTGCTTTTTGGTTTCTCTTTTGAGGTTCATCCATATTCATGTATCAGTACTTGATTCCTTTTTATAGCTGAGTAATTTTCCATTATATGTATAAATCACATTTTAGTTCTCTGTTCATCCACTGATGGATTTGGGGTTGTTTCCACTTTGGGCTATTATGTATTATAAATAGGGCTGCTGATGAGCATTCCTGAACAAGTATTTGTTTGAATACATCCCTATTTTCAATTCTTTAGAATACATACCTAGAAGTATGATTGCTGGGTCACAAGGAAATCTTATGTTTAACTTTCAGAGGAACCACCAAACACTCACTCTCTCTGTTTTAATCAATATGTGTTCAGCCCTGAGTACCTTCTCACAAAGCCTTAATAATATCTGAGAGATCACATTTACTCTTCTGTATCAGAACGAATGCTCTGATTCACAGGCAGTTAAGGATCTGAGTAGTAGACTTAATTTCTCTTTCCCTTAATTTTCCTGGGGAGTCACTGAACTCTATCCTCCACTGTGTTCTTTTTTTTTTTTTTCTATATCGCATCTGTTGTTCTCTTTTGTATCTGATTTTATCTGGGTTTACAACATCTTCATCTAGTGGGCAAGGCTGCTGAACATTTTCTTCCTTGTCTCCTTGAGATTGTGCTCTGTCCCTGCCAGGAGCCAATTATTCTAAAATTAGTCATCATCCAGAAAAAGAAATTCTAGTCTAGTCCTCTTTTAAAGCCAGCTATTCATTTGTATGTGATCTTTTTTTTTTTTTTTTTCAAAGGCGAGAACTTTAACTGGCAAAAAAATGAAGAAAAAAATACTTCTTGTGTATTCCAGGATTTCACACAGGAAATAGTTTTATATTTTTATAAATATGTCTTTCTCCCAGGGTCAGTCATCAGAAATTGCAGTATCTGTAGTCTCCTATATTGGAATACTTATCCCAGGGAGGAATCCAAGCACCTGGTAGAGATGATCGTCCACCCGTGGTTTCTCAGAAGGAAAGCATCCATCACAAGCACAGGACCTCCTACTTGCTAGGTTCTCTTGTATCACTGCTACTGCTGATATTCCAGGAGGACTGGTTTGACTTTCTATTATAAGAAACGGATTTCTGTCAAATAGTTCCAGAGGCTCAGAAGTTCTTCCTTTTCTCCACCCTTTGCTGGGAAATTCTTCCCCACATCAAACTCATGACATTGGTTTGATTTGTGCAACATCCATAGGGCATCTTCCACTCTGGATTATTTCCTACTCTCTCTCAGAATCCTCTATTCTTTATAATAATCCAAAAGGAAGACAGGCCTTCCTGAAGCCCTTTCATTTATTTATTCAGTTAATATTTGTCAGGCCTCTATATGTGCCAGGCAGTCTTTTAGGCACTAGGGATACAGCAGTTTACAAAACCAAGAACATGTTTTCAGAGTTTCATAGCCTAGCAAGAGGATTATAGACCCAGAAAAATTAATAATTGTATAATATGTAATATTTACATATGAATATATATGGTAAGATAAGTAGTATGGAGAAAAGCAGCACAGGGTAAGGAAAACAGAGGGAGACACCAGATGATGCTGTTTTAAATATGGGGGACTTAGAAGGCTTTTCTGAGATGACGTTTGAAACCAATCAGGAGGCTAATGCAATCATCCTGGTGTCTAAGGCTAGAGTGGTTGAGTAGATCTGATTTTTCTTCTGCTGTATTCTCTATCACCCATCATTAAAGTGCACAAGACTCGGGATCCCTGGGTGGCGCAGCGGTTTGGTGCCTGCCTTTAGCCCAGGGCGCGATCCTGGAGACCCGGGATCGAATCCCACGTCGGGCTCCCGGTGCATGGAGCCTGCTTCTCCCTCTGCCTATGTCTCTGCCTCTCCCTCTCTCTGTGTGACTATCATAAATTAAAAAAAAAATGCACAAGACTCCTGCCCTTCTTGAGAAGTAGACAATTTGCTACATATCCTGTAGTTGATATAAGGTGTCTTTGGTTGGTTTTCATTATTTGTCACAAATGCAGTTGATATTCTTCTTGATATGACCTATGTTTTCTCATAAAAATTATTACTTTTATACGCTTAACTAGTTAATCTCAGGCTTCAGTGTGAATAAGCATCACACATAGGGATTGTTTAAAATGAAGATTCAGGGCACCTGGGTGGTGCAGTCAGTTAAGCATCCAACTCTTGGTTTTGTCTCAGGTCATGATCTCAGGGTGGTAAGATCAAGCCCTGTTTTAGGCTCCTTGCTTGGTGTGGTGTCTGCTCAAGTTTCTCTCTCTTGCTCCCTCTGCCCCTCCCTACTGCTCATGCGCTCTTTCTCTCTCAAATTAATTAAATTAAAAAAAATAAATGGAGATTAAACAGCACCTGGTAGATTCATACACTTAAGTCTTAGACTGCATTTCGAGAAACGATGTTCTTAACCCTGTTCTCTCTTAAGTCCCCATCTGCTATTAATAATAAAATCAATAAAAGTACTTATTAAGCAGTGTCTGTCTTCTGATTATCATAACTCTAAAAGAATGTGATGGTTTGTACAAGTTCACACAGCTAGTAACAGGCATATTTAGTATCCGAGCCTACTCTGTCCTACTTCTTAAACAGTACTAGTTCCTCTGTGATGTATTGTTAAACTAATAAATTACTATATTGCTAGCAACTAACAAAGAGATCACTAAGTGATTATAAGTGCCATTTAACATATCTCATAGACTCTCTTGCCTTTCATAGGAATAAATGATAGTTTAATTTTCTGCTTCTAGCAATTTTCATGTTTGTTCAAATTGCTCTGAGTTATAACTCTTCCTAGAAAGAGCTATTTGGTATAGAGTATTGCTACCTCTAGCAATAGTCTATACCAAAAAATAAAATCTTAAATCATTAATAAAGTTTGAGCCTTATTTTCTTTAATAAGACTTCAGCTCCTAAAATTACATTCAACCATTCTAATTACAATCCATAGATTTGAATCTGAGATACTATATTCAGCAGAGCCCATTTTTAATATAGGAATTAAAATAATTGGAAGAACAATGTAACGACAGTAAAGAAAACATGAGGTTCCATCAATATGGCAGACTAAACTCATCAAATATCCCCCCACCATAAGCATTATTAATTTTGACCTTAAAGGGTGAAAAAAATTTATATGCAGAGAAGACAAAGAAAAGTCATGAAACTAGCAGAGATGAACTCAAGATGTGAAGCTATCACAGTTTGGAAGATGATCAGGTCCTAGCATCACGGGGTAGGAGATGTGGCATGGTATGAACTGAGGAGTAAGTGGCACCTGAGCCAGAAACCTGATCAGGCCTTTCTCTAAAAGGCCAACCAGGAAACTTACCCAAGGTAGAAGGAGACAACAACTAACTCAGCTGTTTTGACCTGGGACACTGAAAAATGATAACAAAAAAGGGGCTCCTACGAGAAAAAGAGCCTAGGCTTTTATTCTATACTCTAAAGATCGGCTCAGAATAAAAAATTACAAACTAGGGACCCCTGGGTGGCTCAGTGGTTGAGCGTCTGCCTTTGGCCCAGGGCGTGATCCCGGGGTACTGGGATCGAGTCCGGTATATCAGGCTCCCCTCAGGGAGCCTGCTTCTCCCTCTGCCCATGTCTTTGCCTCTCTGTGTGTGTCTCTCATGAATAAATAAATAAAATCTTTAGAAAAATTACAAACTATATGATGAAAATATCCACCACTAAGGAGGGTCAGTAGGTAAAACAAACATGACAATTGGCATCCAAAAAAAAAAAAAAAAAAAAAAAACCTTAGGGTACAAGAATGATCTCGAAGAGAGTAGCATAATGTGTACTTACAATGATGAAAAAAGATAAAAAACAGGGATACACCCCAAAGGGAAAAAGAGGTCACTATGAAAAAAGCAGACAGATTTGAAAACAAAATAAAAACTTTAAAAAGTGAAAAATAGGGACCCCCGGGTGGCTCAGTGGTTGAGCGTCTGCCTTTGGTTCAGGTTCTGATCCTGGGGTCCTGGGATCAAGTCCCACATCCGGCTCCCCTGAGGGAGCCTGCTTCTCCCTCTGCCTCTGTCTTTCATGATTAAATAAATAGAATCTTTTTTTTTAAAGTGAAAAATAACACAGCTTGAAATGGAAAACTTAATGGACAGGTTAAACAGGCAAATTGCAGTTTAAAAAATTGGCAAACTGGGAACTAAGTACAGAGAAATATGAAGGTTTGCACAATAACAAAACTGAAGTGTGTGAACAATAGAATAAGAGGGGAAAAAAATCATGTGCATACCACCTTAACTTTCTTTTACTTTTTGTTTTCTATAGCTACTTACACTTTTTATAAACGAAATATCTACTTTAAAAATTTAATTCCAGTATAATTAACATACAATTATATTAGTTTCAGGTGTACAATATAGTGATAGAACACTTCTATGCATTGCTCAGTGGTCATCAAGATAAGGGAACTCTTCATCCCCATCACCTATTCCACCCATCCCCCGCACCTCCCTTCTGGGAACCACCAGTTCTCTATAGTTAAGAATCTGTTTTGTTGATCATCTCTTTTCTCTTTGTTTCTTTGTTTTGTCTCTGCAATTCCACAAATGAGTGAAATCATAGGGTATTTGTCTTTATCTCACTGACTTATTTCACTTAGCAATATACTGTTTAGGTCCATCCACGTTGTCTCAAATGATAAAATTCCCTTCTTTTTATGGCTGAGTAATGTGTGTGTGTGTGTGTGTGTGTGTGTGTGTGTGTGTGTAATGTCACATCTTCTTTATTCATTCATCTATTGATAGACCTGTGGATTGCTTCCATAATTTGTCTATGGTAAATAATGCTGCAATAAACATAGGGGTGCATATGCCTTTTCAAAGTCGTGCTGTTTATATTATTTGGGTAAATACTCAGTGGACTTACCAGATCATATGGTAATTCTATTTTTAGTTTTTTGAGGAACCTCCATACTGTTTGACCCAGTGATTGCCCAGTTTGCATTCCCACCAACAGTGCATGAGGGCTCCTTTTTCTCTACATCCTTGCCAGTACTTGTTGTTTCTTGTGGTTTTGATTTGAGCTATTCTGACAGGTGTGAGGTGATATCTCACTATGGTTTAGATTTGCTTTTCTCTGATGTTAAGCATCTTTTCATGTGTCTGTTGGCCATCTGTTTATCTTCTTCAGAAAAATGTCTGTACATGTCTTCTGCCCATTTTTAATTGGATTATTTGTTGTGGTAGTGAGTTGTATAAATTCTTTTTATATTTTGGATACTAACCATTTATCAGACATGTAATTTGGAAATATCTTCTCCTATTCAGTAGGTTGGTTGTCTTTTTGTCGATTGTTTTTTTCACTGTGCAGAAGCTTTCTATTTTGATGTAGTCCCTGTGGTTTAATTTTGTTTTGTTTTCCCTTGCCTTAGGAGACATACCTAGAAAGATGTTGTTACAGTCAATGTCAGAGAAATTACTCCCTGCATTTTCTTCTAGGATTTTTTATGGTTTCAGGACACATATTTAGGTCCTTCATCTATTTTGCTTATTTTTATGGATGGTGTGGTAAAGTGGTCCAGTTTCATTCTCTTGTATATAGCTGCCTCATCTTCCTGAAACCGTTGTTGAAGAGACTGGATTTTTCCCATTGCATATTCTTGCCTCCTTTACCAAAGATTAATTGACTGTAAAATCATTGGTTTATTTCTGGGTTTTCTATTCTGTGCCATTGATCTATGTGTCTATTTTTTTGTGTGTAAGCGCTGTCCTGTTTTGATTATTACAGCTTTATAATATAACTTGAAAATCAGAATTGTGATATCTCCAGTTTTGGTTTTCTCCTTCAAGATTGCTTTGGCTACCCAAGGTCTTTTATGGTTCTATATAAATTTTAGGATTAGTGGTTCTAGTTCTGTGAAAAATGTTCCTGGCATTTCGATAGAGATTACATTATGTCTGTAGATTGCTTTGGATAGTATAGACATTTTAACAGTGTTTGATCTTCCAGTCCATGAGCATAGAATAGCCTTCCATTTCTTTGTGTCATCTTCAATTTCTTTCTTTTTAAAATATTTTATTTATTCATGAGAGACACAGAGAGATAGAGAAAGGCAGAGACATAGACAGAGGGAGAAGCAGGCTTCCTGCAAGGAGCCTGTTGTGGGACTCGATCCTGGACTCTGGGATCACACCCTGAGCCAAAGGCAGATGCTCAACTGCTGAGCCACCCAGACATCCCTTTAAAATTTTTTATTTATTTATTTATTTCAACTTCTTTCATCATAGTTTACAAAGTACAGGTCTTTCATCTCTTTGGTTAAGTTTATTCCTAAGTGTTTTATCCTTTTTGGTGTAGTTGTAAATGGGATTGTTTTCCTTTATTCTTCTATTTCATTATTTGTGTCTAGAAGTGCTGCAGATTTCTGTAGGTTGATTTTGTATTCTGTGACTTTACTGAAATCATGTATCACTTCTAATAGTTTTTTTGGCGGAATGTTTACGATTTTCTATATATAGTATCATATCTGCAAATAGTGACAGTTTTACTTCTTCCTTGCCAGTTTAGATGCCTTTCATTTCTTTTTCTTGTCTGACTTCTACTACTATGGCTAGGATTTCCAGTACTATGTCGAATAAAAGTGGTAAGAGTGCACATCTTGTCTTGTTCCCAACCTTAGGTGAAAAGCTCATTTTTTCCCATTGAGGATATTAGCTGTGAATTTTTTATAGATGGCCTTCATTATATTGAGATAGGTTCCCTCTATACATGCTTTATTGAGAGTTTTTTTAAATCATAAATGGGTGGTTGTATTTTGCCAACTGCTTTTTCTGTATTTATTGAAATGATCATATGGTTCCTATCCTTTCTATTATTGATGTGATCTATCACACTGATCTATTTGTGGATATCGAGCCACCTTTGCATCCCAGGGATAAATCACACTTGATCATGATGAATGACTTTTTAAAATGTATTGTTGGATTTAGTTTGCCAATATTTTGTTGAGGATTTTTGCCTCTATGTTCACCAAAGATAGTGGTGTCAGGGTAATTCTGGTCTCATAGAATGAATCTAGAAAGTCTCTTTCATCTTCTGTTTTCTGGAAACATTTAAGAAGAACAAGTGTTAACTCCTCCCTAAATGTTTGCTAGAATTCACCTGTGAAGCTGATTCTGGTCTTTTGTATCTTGGGAATTTTTTGATGACTGGTTCAATTTCACTGCTGGTAATTGGTCTATTCATATTTTCCCTTTCTTCCTGCTTCAATTTTTGGAGGTTATATGTTCCTAGAAATTTATTCATTTTATTCTAGGTTATTCAATTTATTGGTATGTAATTTTTCATAATATTTTTATAATCCTTTGTATTTCTTTGATGTCAGTTATTATTTCTCCTATTCCATTTGTGATTTTATTTGAATCTCCCTCCTTCAATAAATCTGGCAAAATGTTTCTCTCTTTTGTTGATCTTTTCAAAGAACCAGCTCCTGGTTTCATTGTTCATTCTATTATTTTTTAGTTTCTATATAATTTATTTTTATGCTAATCTTTATTATTTCCTTTCTTCTGCTGCTTTGAGGATTCATTTGTTCTTTTTCTAGGTCCTTCATATATAAAGTTAGGTTGTGAGGTTTTTCTTGCTTCTGAAGTAAATCTGTTGCTCCAAACTTCCCTCTTAGAACCTCCTTTGCTGCATCCCAGAGATTTTGTACCATTATGTCTCATTTTCCTCCATGTAGTTTTTTATTTCTTCTTTGATTTCCTGGTTGGCCCATTCATCATTTAGTAGCACATTGTTTACCCTATAGTTTTTTGTGTTCTTTCCAGGTTTTTCTTGAGGTTTGTTTCTAGTTTCATAATGTTGTGGTCAGGAAAGATGTACAGTATTACTTCAATCTTCTTGAATTTGTTGAGATTTGTTATGGCTTAATATGTGATCTATTCTGGAGAATGTTTACATGTGCATTTGAATGTGTATTCTCTTTCAGGATAGAATATTTTGAATCTATCTTATAAATCCATCTTGTCTAGTGTGTCATTCAAAGACACTGCTTCCTTTTTGATTTTCTGTTTGGATGGTCTTTCCATTGATGTAAGTGAGGTGTTAAATTCCCCTACTATTTTTTATTACTGTCATTTTCTTTCTTTATTAACCTTTTTATGCATAAGAGTACTCTCATATTGGGTACATAATTACTTATAGTTCTTAAATCTTCTTGTGAAATTTCCCCTTTATTATTTAGTGTCCTTTTTTTGTTTTATCTCTTGTTACCCTCTTTGCTTTAAAGCCTATTTTGTCCAATAGGAGTATTGCTACCCTGACTTTCTTTTGACATCCATTTGCATGATAAATGTTTCTCCATCCCCTCACTTTCAGTCTGCATGTGTCTTTAGATCTGAAGTTAGTTTCTTATAGACAGCATATAGAGGTCTTTTTTTTTTTTTATCCATTCTATCACCCTAAGTCTTTTGATTAGAGCATTTAGTACACTTACATTTGAAATAATGGTAAGTATGTATTTATTGTCATTTTGTTACTTGTTTCATGGTTGTTTTTATAGTTCTTCTCTCATCCTTTCTTGTCTTGCTCTCTTTCATGGTTTGTTGGCTTTCTTTAGTGATACACTTAGTTGAAGTCCTGTCTCCTCATTTTTTGTATATTTATTACTGGTTTTCGATTTGTGTTTACCATTAGGTATTATATATAACATCTTCTGCATACGGAGCATATTATGTTGATAGTCACTTATGTTTGTGTCCTTTCTTTACTCCTCTTTATTTTGCTTTCTATCTATTTGTTAAGGGTCTCACTGAGATACTCCACTCTTTTCTCAAGTCCAGTTAGTACCTTTATGACCATTACTTTAAATTTTCCATCAGGCATATTACTTATTTCCATTTTATTTAGCTCTTTTTGAAATTTTTTCCTGTTCTGTCATTTGGGTCATATTCTTCTGTCTCCTCATTTTGTCTAACTCCCTGTAGCTGTTTCTATGTTAGGAAAGTCAATTATACCCCCTGCCTTATAAGTAATGGCATTATGAAGAAGAGGTCCTGTAGTGGCCTACCATGCAGAACCTGACCTCTTCAGGGGTGTCTCCTATGTGTGTTGTGTGAACCTTGCTAATGTGGCTGATCTGTGTTTGCCTTCAGTCCATCTGTGTTGGCCTGTTGTGGGCAGGGTGTGGTCCCTCTGTTGTTAGTGGGCCAGTCAGTCTGGGGTTGCTTTGATCTTAGGTTGAATCAGAACATTAGTTTTACAGAGTTGCAAAAGCTCCAAACTGCAGAATGTTCTCCCTGTGTTCCCTGGAAGCTTTTGCTGGTGGGTGGGGCCTGCAATCAGACTAGATGTTTGGCCCAGTCTGCTGCTGATGCTGCAGTTGAACTGGTATGTATGATTTTCTTCTCCTCTCTCTGGGGCAGGAGTCCTTGGAGTGCTGACTACTGTCCAGACAGCTTGCACACTGCTTGGCTTGTGGTGCTGCTTTGGATGGACTCCCATCCAGGTGTGTTGTAGGGGACAGGTCTGCAGGAGAATGCAGGGGCAGGGCACATTTTTAGATACCAGCTGAATATTGTGCTGCATTGGTTCCTGAAGTTATTAGTGTACTTAGGCTGGGGTGGGAGGGAAATGGTACCCACCAACTCTTGTTCTCAGAGAAGTCTCCTGAACATACCAGCAGCTCTAGCACATGCTCTGAGATTAATAAACAAATCTGGGATCCCTGGGTGGCGCAGCGGTTTAGTGCCTGCCTTTGGCCCAGGGCCCGGTCCTGGAGACCCGGGATCGAATCCCATGTCGGGCTCCCGGTGCATGGAGCCTGCTTCTCCCTCTGCCTGTGTATCTGCCTCTCTCTCTCTCTCTCTCTCTCTCTCTCTCTGTGCGACTATCATAAATTAAAAAAATAAATAAATAAACAAATCTCTCTCCTGAGAGAGGAGATTTCACATCTCTAACACTGAGATGTTTGGTATACCCCAGAGATTTTCCATTTTCTTTTCTTCTTCTTCTTTTAATGGAAAGCAAGTGTGCAATTGGTAGGGTAGGTGGAGAGCAGAGGTTGAGAGAATCTCAGGCAGGCTTCATGCCCAGCATGGAGTCTGATGTGGGACTCGATCTCAAAACCATGAGGTAATTACCAGAGTAGAAATCAAGAATTGGACACTTAACCAACTGAGCCACACCCACCCCACCTGGGACACCCCACCCCAGGCAGTTTTGAAACTGCTGTTTCTATGCTGTATCTCATAGTAGTTGTTTGTTATGCTGTTTATTTAAAGACAAGGACTCCATTTCCTATCTCCCTCTTGTTCTCCCAGAGCCAAGCTTCTGATTTTTAAAGCTCTACATTGTAATCCCCCCTGATTGTAAGAACTTGGAAGGTTAAGTCCCTGTGGTTTTCAAAGCCAAATGTGGCATCTTCCTGTGGACAGTCTCATGGATCCATTTGGTCCCCAACTGCATCTTAGCTATCCCTACCCTCTTCATTGTGGCTTCTTCTCTACATTTTCCTGTGGAAAGTCCATTGTATCAGTCTTCGGGTTGTTTTCTGGGTTATTTCCCTGACATAGGTGTTATATAGGTATATCAGTGGGATGTGGTCAGCCTAGGATCCTCCCACTCTATCTTTCTCAGAAGTTCAAGAAACTCACTTTTAAAAAATTGGGCAGTGCTGGAAACATTTATTTAAAACTCAGAAAATGCAGTAAGACTCAAGTAGTTCTTAAGCTTTAGCTTATATCAGTAGCAGTGTAGAAACACAGAATGCTGAACCCTATACCTAGAGTGTCTGCTCAGGAGGCCCAAGGTAGGGCCTGTAATCTTGCATTTCTAACAAGTTCCCAAGTGATGCTGATTCTGCTAGTTGGGGAGCATATTTTAAGAATCACTGCCATAAAGTTAAAGAAAATAGAGATGACCTATAATGCCACCCCTAAGGATAATGACATATTGACATATTGACATACATCCTTTCAGACTTTTTTTTTTCCTGCAGAAAAAGACTGTGTATGTGTGTGTATGTATGGAGGTAGGAGGTAGAGGACCAATATGTATCTTTTCTTTAACAACCCAAAATGAGATCATAGTGTTCATCTAGTTTTGTAACTGGCTCTTTGCATTTAATGTGTCATGTACATTCTTATTATCCTTAGAGCTACATCATCATTTGTAATGGCTATGTAGAATTTCAGTGTTATGATACATCATAATTTGTATAAACTAATAATGGGCTTACCAGAACACATTTTTACAAACTTTCCCTATTATTTACTTACATCCTGTGTTTCTTGGATAGTCTTCACCTTACTGTGTAACTTACTCTTTAGTGTAACTTCTGTAATGGAGGCTTGACTTTGAAAAATATGACAAATATCTTTAATATTTTCCTATGATTGATTTTTTTTTTTTTTGCTAAGGACAAAACTAAAGGAAAGTGAGTAAATTGGCCAGTATTAGGTTTTATTCAGCATCCCTTAAATTGCAAACATAGCAGGGTTTTTGTACGATTAACTACCTCTTTTGTAAGCATACCATTTTCCTTTTGTTCCTGCATGACCACAGCTCTACATGTCCTAAGTGGTGATAAGTAGTGTTTCTATTATAAATTGCTATTTAACACAATACACCAGAATTTAGTGATATAAAACAACCATTTTATTGTGCTCACAATTGTATGTGTTAGGAAATTGGGAAGGAGTCAGCTGGATAGTTTGTGTCTGACTCATATGGTATCAAGTGGAGCAGCCAGGGCTGAAAGATCCAATCCAACATGGCTTCTTCACTGAGATGTTTGGTGTTCAGTGTTCTTTGGCCTTTGCCCTTCTCTCTCCATATGACATTTCATGATCCAAGTGTCTCAGTGTAGCTTGGTCTTCTCACAGCGTGGTGATCTCACAGAGCTACACTTGTGACATGATGGCTGGTTTCCAAGAGGCAAGAAAAAAAGCTGCCAGTCCAGTTAAGTACTATACCCAGAATTGATCAAAGCAGTCAGAGGGGGGCAGCCCAGGTGACTCAGTGGTTTACTGCCACCTTCAGCCCAGGGCCTGATCCTGGAGACCCTGGATCAAGTACCATGTCAGGCTCCCTGCATGGAGCCTGCTTCTCCCTCTGCCTGTGTCTCTGCCTTTCAATCTCTCTCTCTCTCTCTCTCTCTCTCTGTCTCATAAATAAATAAAAGCAAAAAAAAAAAAAAAAAAGGCAGAGAGAGGTACCCACCCCCGACTAGATTCGAGCAGATGAAGAAATAAACTTCACCTCTTGAAGGGAGCATAAGGTAGAAAGATCACATTGCTTAAGAGAATTTTAGTTGGGAGGTATTTTTGTCGTCATCTTTGAAAAATACAACGTGCCACAAGTTGGTTGCTTACATAAATAAGAATTGTTAATGTGTACATGCATTGACTGTTCCATCAAAATGTATAATCTTGAGTTTTAAAAATAAGTTGCTCTGATCAATAAATATATCTAAATTTTAAGTAATTAATTTATGAAGCACACTTTATGCTACAATTAATAATATGTGCCTTTGTTAGCCATGCACATGTGGTAGTTCCTTCCTAACCTAGCCTTGTCTAAGTGTCATTTTTGACATCCTATTTGGAAAAAACATGTTACATTAAGTTCTTTAAGGAATAAAAGATAAATTAGACATGAGTTCTCACACAATCTTATAGTAATCTAGAGCAGATGGGGCATCATATAGAGTTATAAATAAGATCAGAGCAACAGAATTGGGAATCGAAGAGTGGCATTTTACAAAGGCTTTATGGAAAGTGTCACTGGATATCAAGAGATAGGTATGATGAGGATTGGAGATAATGATGAATACTTAGTGGAACAGTAGGAGTAAAGGCATAAATATAGAGTAACCAAATAATAATTGTGACCATTTCAGTTCGGTTGTAGTTTAGAGCAGTAGTGTTCAGGCTTTGGTGGGCAATTAAGTCACCCTGGAGAACTTGTGTGGAGCTTGTATAGGGTATAGAGTAAAGGAATACTGAACAAAAAGAATAGGAAGATCAGTAGTGGCCATAATATTGTGATGGTTCTTGAATACCAGACTGCACATCTTTTGTGTTATGAAGTGAGGAACCATTGAAATATATTAATTATGAGAATGATCTGATTGAAGCCAAGCTTTAGAAAATTGATCTGGTACCAGAGATGGAGCAAAACAAGGCTAGAATTGGGGAATTTGGTATATAGATGACCGAGTTCATCCAGGGAAGAAGAGCTCTGAACCTGTCCCTTGATGATGGCAGTGTGAGTGGAAAGGAGCAGAGGAATTCAAACAAGGAAGAATCTTGGCAACTAATTTGATAAGAAGATGGCAAAGCCAAGATAGAAGTCTAATTATGGATCTAAAGTTGTGGTTAAGGCAGCCTGGGTGGCTCAGCAGTTTAGCACCACCTTCAGCCCAGGACATGATCCTGGAGACCCCAGATCGAGTCCCACATCAGGCTCCCTGCATGCAGCCTGCTTCTCTCTCTGCCTGTGTCTCTGCCTCTCTCTCTCTCTGCGTGTGTCTCTCATGAATAAATAAAATCTTAAAAAAAAATAAAGTTGTGGTTAAAGCTGGGCACAAGGGAGATCCTCAAACTGAGAAGCTAGGGTAAGATACTTATTTGAGAGATTTGATAATGAGCTGGTACATCGTGTACCTCATGTTTGTGTAATAAAGAGGACACCCAGTTGAGTACATCCATCAGGCAACTGAGAATCCAATCTGGAGGTTAAGAGGAAAGGTAAGTCTGGATATAGATATTTGAGGGATTTTTGTCATAGTGGGAATCAAAGAAATGGCAGTGGATGAGTTCACCAAGGGAAAATATATAAAGAGAAGAGAAAAACAAAGCATAACCTCAGGGTATATCTATGTTCAGGAAACAGGTGGCTAAAGAGGAGTGAGCAGAGCTTTACAGTGTGTTCAGAGCACTAAGAAGGGGAGTAAGGTAGTCATTAGGGTGACGTTCTAGCTGGGCATCGTCTGCAGGGTTGAATATTGCAGAGGAAGGTAGAGATTGAAGACATTCCCTGGAAATGTTGGTGATCTTTAAAAACTCAGTTCTGTTGAATAGTGAAAACAGATGCCTGCAGGGGTTAAGGAATGAGTCAGTGGTCAGGACCTGGCACCATTTATAATGCTTTATTTTGCTAAGAAAATTCGTATTTCCAGTGGACCTTTTAACTGGTATTGTGGAGCTAGAAGAAAAATCAAGAAAAATCATGCTCATTTACCTAAAAGCAGTTTCCTTGTGATCTGTCAGATATGTAATTTAAAGCAACAAGAAGGCCTCCACTCTTTTTTTGTCGTTGTTCATTACTGCAAATGCTTTTACGAGAGGCAGAGGTCTCTTAGGGATGTTACCTTAATCCAAAGGATTTTGTTTTTATTGAGCTCATCTTGGTACAGAAAAAAAAAAAAAAACTCCTTCAAAGTTCAGCTCTGCATCAAAAATGAAACCTAATAACAGCCACGTCTTATTGCTGCTGGAGAAAAGAGTTCCCAAACAGGAAATTTGTTGGGACAAGATTTCTTGCAATCATTTTTTTTCTTGCAATCATTTTTATAGTTATAAACGATTAACACAAGTCAACTGAATAGAATTTTTCTCAAAGGCATAACTCCTAATTGGGAAGCATTAACAGTCAACAATGGGAAACAATACATTGTAGCTGTTTTCAATACCTCATTTTCTTATCTCTTGTTATTAATGTATTACACCTCAGGCTTCATCTGTACCTGACTTACTGCGGGGCTGTCATTGCAGTTAGTGTGTAGCAGGGCTCTGTGCTAGAAAAATGTAAACTTTACACCCTTTAATTATTGCAGCTACCTCACCAAGCTGATCTTGTTGCTCCAGTTTTGACAAGGACAAAAGACTGAAAGAAGTCAAATCATTTACCAAAGATGAAATGGCTATTAATTTTCTGAGTCTGCATCCCTATGTGGTTTTCTGACCCTAAATCTTCTGGGGTCAGAAAACCATAAATGCATGCTGCTTACTGATGGTTCCCCTTTTCTCTTCTTTGGACCATATGTGCATCATGGTATTCCAGGAATAGGGGTAGTTTGCTATCAATGCTGAATTATCAAGGTTTCTGATGATTAAAGAAGAATTTCTTTTGACCCCCTGATTGAAAAAATAAGTTTAGGCTGATTAATTCCCTCCACCCCATTCAGTTAAAATTTCCTTAAAGTAATGAAGCAGTTGTCTTTTCAGGTTATGGAAGACATGGAAAAGAAAAACAAAAGAAAAGGAAAACTAATTGGAGCTGAGGTTTCAAATGTCAGTACTAGACGCAGTGGGCTAAATATGGCCAGGAATATTCATGGGTCTACTCCTGGTGCTTTGTGCATACCTCATTCCTCTCCAATTTGTTAGAGGAAATGATTGATGACAGTCTCCTAACAGTAGGAGGATGGCACGTAGCATGCATGAAGACGAGTGCCAAATCTGTGGAACCTTCATCATCAGCCAAACCTCTCTTCCTCTCCATAGGACAGTAAATGTTTCTACCCAGCAGTGTGGCCATAAGGCCTAAGCCCTCCTTACTCTTCAGGTTGAAGTCCTGACAATTTAATAGTATCCATGGATTTATAAAGCATCAGGAGTTTTAATAGTAAATCTCAGCTTCCTGCACTATCAAAATCAATCTATGCATCACACAACAAGTTTGTATCATTTGCAAAAATTTTTTATAAGAGTCAGCATTCAATTATCTGAGTCAGTGGAGTAAAGTCATATATAATCCATAGCAGTGGATAATCTCTAGGTAATTTGTAACTTTATACCGGAAAAAATAAATTTGCCCCTGCTGTATTTTCCTTAGGCTACTATGGAAGTTACCAGCCTTTTCCCAGGCATAGATACATAAATGTAATGAAAAGAGACATGATTTTCAAATGATTTAATCAAGCAAATAGCAAGTTGGAATGTAGAAATTTTAATAGGCTTTTGTCTGGATCTTTACAGGTTCTCCAGGCTGTAGCAGAACTAATAGCTGCAGTTTTATAGGTGATTCACAAATATTTCCTCCCCTAATCTTTGCTCTGTTCTGTTATGTCTTATGTCAAGGCTCACCTTTGTATAGCTGAGCACTAGGACTCTACTTGCACAGAAGTCTCATGAGTTCTGGTCTAGGGGTGCATGTGTTACTGCTCAGAAAGTTTATTAATTCTTACATACAGCTGATGGCTTCCTAGCATTATCTTTGAAATGCTGTGTTCCCCTAGGTGTCTGTCCTTAGCACTCTTACTTTCTTCTTCTCTAGGAAAGCACTTTAATTCCTGTGGGTACAACCAGATGATTCCTAGATCTCTAAGTTCTACTTCACACACTTGCCTGAACTCTTGCAGAGAATGGTCTGTGGCATTCTGTGACAGTCAGTAGTAATCTCAGATTGAATAATCCCAAACTGAACTCATTGTTTCTCAAATCTGCTCCTTCTGTCATGATTCCTCTGGGGTTAAAGGAATTACCATCTTTCCAGGCAGGGGAGAATTTAGTCCTCTCCATTCTTCCTTCCTTTCTCTACCCCCATGTCCAATCAGTTGCCAAATTATATCCAGTTTATTTTTCTTTCTTTTCTTTTTTTTTCTTTATATCCAGTTTAAATGAATATTGTGTACAGTTTCACTTCTTTAATCAACATTTGTTGAACTTCTATTTTCATGTCATGGATTTAACATGTGAGTTAGCGCCCACTTCGAGAAGCTCCATACCTAGTTAGAGAGAAATAATGAAATAGATTATTTTTTTATTTTTTAAAAGATTTTATGAGAGAGAGAGACACACACACAGGCAGAGAAGGAGCAGGCTCCCTGCGAGGAGCCTGATGTAGGACTCGAACCCAGATCCTGGGATCAGGACCTGAGGTGAAGGCAGAGGCTCAATCCCTGAGCCACCCAGGCGTTCTTGAAATATAAATATAACAGACAGTATAATAATTATTAGCTGTCATTAACTGAGAACCGGTTGTTGAGACTGGGAGGAGAAGGTGGAAGCCTTCCACGTCCAGGAGGAAGTGATATCTAAGCTACACCTGGAAAGATGAAGAGGAGTGACCTATGTAAATAGCAGAAGAAAGGCTTTCAGAAGGTAGACGAAAAGTAGTATATGTGAAGGTACAGAAATGTGAGAGACAGCGAGGTCTTTTCCAAGAGGTGTTTGAGTGACCCAGGTACACATTAAGGAGTGCCAAGAAATAAAGCGGGGGGACATTTATGCAGGGCTCTGTACACTGAGCTATGAAACTTGGATTTCATTCTTCTTCCCCGAAACGTGATCATCTCTCTTGTCAGCATTCTAGCAAAAAAATCTCCTGACTGCTCTCTTGTTCTCTACGCTCGCCTTTTTTTTTTTTTTTTTTAGTTTGTTGGAACCTTTAATTTTGAAATAGTTATAGATTCACAGGCAGCAACAGAAATTGTACAGAAAGGTCTTTCACCCAATTCCCCTGGATGGTTACATCTTACATGAACTACAGAACCATAGCAAAACTAAGAAATGGACATTGGAATGATGCGTATGTACAGGTCTATGCCATTTTATCATTTTTTATGGTTTGTTTTTATGATTAAAACCATTTTATAGGGATGCCTGGGTGGCGCAGCGGTTTGGCGCCTGCCTTTGGCCCAGGGCGCGATCCTGCTTAGATTGCAGTCAGAGGTGGCCCCCCTGTTAGAGTTTAGAACCCACCTCTCTCCTAATCCTTCACTGGCCTATGTGGACCGATTACACTCATCGTCTGCAACCTTCACTTGTGCCAAACACGTCCCATGGATCAAGCCTGTGACAACTGTCTTCCCTTCTAAGTTAAAACTCCTCAGGCCAGAGTCCATGGGTCCTTCATCTCGGGTTGTTTAGAACCCCATGACCTATACTTTGTACATAGTAGGCTTTTTTAGATCTGTTGTATCGAGTAAAAGGAACACACTTTAGAGTCTTTCCACATTTCTTCATTCTCCAAGTGCTTTTATGCACATCGACATAACCGCATTACTGTAATAAGCACCGGCTTTCTTGTCCCTGCCAGCGAGTGTTCCTTACAGCCCAGTGGCTTGTAACATGCCCGCTGCTACATATCAGCAACAGTTCCCAAACAGAGTGGCATGGATGTGTACAAACCTTAATGCACAGTGTTTGTTTTTGTCTGCAGAAAATGAAAGGCCTCACTTTTCCCTGGGGTAAAAGCAGGTTTAGAAAGCACTGATGCAGGGCCCCTTGCCAACCTTTACAATTTCCAGGGCTCTACACCTCATTTCACTGACAGGTATGTTGAAAAGGGCTTTGAACTAGGAGCCAGGGCTAGGATTTGTGTCCCAGCCATAACTAACTGGGTACCTGTAGGCAACATTTCTGAGCCTTGATTTCTACACCTTTAGAATTAGGAATCAGACATTAATTCCAAATATCCTCATCAACATCCTATTACCAGTATTTTCATGGTAGCACGTCAATCAGTTATCTTGGATACAAAAATCACAAAGCTATGCTGACTTCCTTTTTTTTTTTTTTCATCCTGACTCATTTGAAAAGAAAAGGTGTTATTGGAAGGATATTGAAGATCCTGCTGAATGGATAGGATGAAAACCAGGTAGAGGAATTTGACATCCGCACAGGGTGCTCCTATGTTCACACAGGAGCAGGGTGATGAGTTTGGCAGTTGGTGCCACTGGACACTTCCTGGCATTCATCTCTCTGCCAGTAACTCTGATGGTATCCTTGTTTCTGCATCTCCCCCTCTGTGTTTGGAGTCCCGCAGGTGGGCATCCAATTGGCTGAGCCCAGCATAGATCCTGTAGAGGAAAAACATAGTTGAGGACATAATATTTAGAAAAGACCATTTAAGAGCGTGTTACCCATTGAGACTTCTAGGTAATGTAAATACCTATCCTTAGAAGGAGTTAGATTCCTAGATTAAATGCAAGACTACATTGCCTTAGTCTCTTGCAGAACAACACTCACCCAATTAATTGCCTACAAGGTGAATTCTGTTGTGACTATCTGGGAGAGCCTTCCAGTGACACAGTCCATTAAGGTACTTAAGAGTATGCTGTCATAGATCTGATGTGAGGACTAGCTTGCAGAAATTTAATCAGAGGAAAACTTTCATCTTGTTCTGTAAGAGCTATGTAAGTTAGCATGTTCTCTGCTTTCCATTGGCTCTCAGGCAGCCAAGAACCCAGGGTGTGGCTCTCCACAGCAACCCTTGTAGTTGTCATTTTTATTTACCTTCTTTTGTTCCTGGTTGTTTATTTTGTAAAACCTCTCACAATCTTTTTGAAGGAAGGAATGAAAGAGGGATGTGAAATGGGGGGAGATGGATGCCAGCCACCCAGTGAATAGAGGTAACCATGGCAGAGTAGTGGCATCCACCACAGCAGCAGGCCTGGCAATGGATATCAGTTACGTTGTTGGCCTGAATCCTCCTACCCAGGGCAAATTAGTCTATTTCTGCAGCTGCCTGTCCACTTGTTCTAATTATGGCTTAAAAACAGTGTCAACAACAAAGAGTTCCACACCCCTCCCCTCATGTATTTACATGAACTGTTTTACCTCCTACACAAAAATGGCATGTGGGACATCAGCTACTAGAGAGAAGACAAGTAAACAATGAGACGTCAGTAATGTCATCCATCTACTGTGGATTATTGTGGATACTATGAGTTGCTAACTATCCAAATGATATTCAAGTATTTCATCACCTGCTTAATCAAGCTGCAAAATAAGGAGTTAGACCACTTCAACTCCAGTGATTTGATTATGTGGTAAAGAGAGTGGTGCATAAACATTAATCCTGGGAAATTAATTCATGAAAATTAGCTGAAGATACCCCTAGAGGCCTGTTTTGTATCTATTTTTGCATAAAATGTTGAACTAACCACTTACTGAAGGTGTCTTGGGGGAACTAGAATGATTATGCATGATTCTGTAGTTATCTAGAGAGAATCATGAAGAGGCCATGAAGTGACCTAAAATGCATTCTGATTAAAGCTAAGTCTTGAACAGGAAAATTGCTTTGAAATGATTAAAGTTAAAATTGTTGGTAATGAAGGAAAACACTTGTCCTAGAATGAGGACTTTAAAAGAGAGAATCTCATTTTGAATCTTTTGTAAAGCATATGGCTTTACTTTTTCATTGCAAAATATTGGGTTGTATAAACCTATTACATTGTCTCAATTTGAAATTCAGTGGTGGACAAGGAGGACTTGGAGAGTATTCTAGATAAAAATCTGGCAAGGGATTGTCATGAGTGAAGATCTGCGCTCAGGAGAGGGAAATCTTCAGTATTCTTTAGAGCCACCCTAAATGCATCCACTCCATGGAGCCTTCCTAAGGGTTGGCCACAGTCTCTGCTCAGGGTACTTGGCTCCTTTGTACGTCTACCACGTCAGGTTGTACTTTGATGGTTTGTTGAAATGTCTGTCCTTCCCACTAGATCATGAGATCCTAGAGGACAGGGTTCATCTTTATTGTTTATATTTCCAGCATCTAGCAAGGTGTCCGTCCTGCCCTGGACTAAATCCACAACTCTGATTACATTTTTCCTCTTTGGTAAATATTCACCTCTACAGATATTTAAAGATATTAATATTTTATCTCAAACCTTGGAAGGCAGATGTTTCAGAATTCGGACTTTTCGGATGTCAGAAAGGTGGTGTCAGTGTCTATAAACAGTGTCTGTCTGTAAACAATGTCTACACACTATGTAACATAACATTCCCAGCAAGGTCTGGGGAAGCTTCTATATACTCAAACACGTTAATTATGCAGCAAAAATATTAAAGAGACTATTGTAAAGTTGCAATAATCATAAGAGTTCATATGTCTTTTCAAATTAGTTTTCATTTTCTTTGGGTAAATACCCAGGAGTGTAATTTTTGGATCATACAGTATTTCCATTGTTAATTTTTGAAGGCACTTCCATACTTTCCACAGTGGCTGTACCAATTTACATTAACCTCAACACTGTGTGAGAGTCCTTTTTTCTCCACATCCTCACCAATGCCTGTTGTTTTTTGTGTTATCTCATCGTGGTTTTGATTTGCATTTCCCTGATGATAAGTGATGATGAGCATCTTTCCGTGTGTCTGTTGGCCATCTGGATTAGTTCTTTGGAGAAATGTCTATGTCTTCTGCCCATTTTTAAATTGGATTATTTGTTTTTTGAGTGTTGAGTTGTATAAATTCTTTATATATTTTGGATACTAACCTTTCATGGGATATGTCATTTGTAAATATCTTTTCCCATCCAGTATGTTGCCTGTTAGTTTTGCTGATTGTTTCCTTTGTGCTATGCAGAAGGTTTTAATTTGAATGTAGTCCCAATAACTTATTTTTGCTTTTGTTTCCCTTGCCTCAGGAGATATATCTAGAAAAATGTTGCTGCAGCTAATGTCAGAGAAATTAGGGACTATTCTCACTTTAGAATTTTTATGGTCTCAGGTCTCACATTTAAGTCTTTAATCCATTTGAATGTTTTTGTATATGGTTTAGGAAAGGGGATCAAGTTTCAAGCTTTTGCATGTAGCTGTCCACTTTTCCCAACACCAGGTGCTGGAGAGATTGTCTTTTTTTCCATTGCATGTTCTTGCCTTCTTTCTTAAAGATTAATTGATTATATATATATATATATATATATATATATATATATATATATATATATATAATCGACCATATATTTATGGTGCATATAATTTATATATATATGTGGGTTTATTTCTGGGCTTTCTATTCTGTTCTCTTGATCTTTGTGTCTTTTTAAAATTTCTTTTTAAATATTTTATTTATTTATTCATGAGAGACACAGATAGGCAGAGACACAGGCAGAGGGAGAAGCAGGCTCCATGCAGGGAGCCTGACATGGGACTCGATCCTGGGTCTCCAGGATCATGCCCCAGGCCGAAGGCGGCACTAAACCGCTGAGCCACCCAGGCGGCCCTTGATCTTTGTGTCTAATTTTATGCCAATACCATGCTGTTTATGATTACTAGAGCTTTGTGTAGTATATCTTGAAATCTGGGATTGTGATACCTGCAGGTTTGGATAACTCAAGACTGTTTTGGCTATTCAACATCTTCCGTAGTTCTTTACAAACTTTAGAATTATTTGTTCTAATTCTGGAAAAATGCTGTTGGTATTTTGATAGACAGTACATTAAATCTAGAGATTGCTTTGACAATATTGTGTCAATCCATCAATGTTTCATGGTTTATAAAGTACTGGTCTTTTACCTCTTTGGTTAAGTTTATTCCTAGGCATTTTATTATTTTTGGTGCAATTGTAAATGGGATTCTTAATTTCTCTTTCTGCTGCTTCATTATTAGTACAGGAATGCAGCTGATTTCTGTATATTGATTTTGTATCCTCCAACTTTACTGAATTCATGTATCAGTTCCAGTAGTTGGTTGGTGGAGTCTTTGGGTTTTCTATATATAGTATCATCTCATCTGCAAAAAAAAAGTGACAGTTTTACTTCCCCCTTACTAATTTGGATGCTTTTAATTTCTTGTCTGCTGTGATGAGGAATTCCAGTATTGTGTTGAATAGAACCAGTGAGAGTGGACATCCTTGTTTTGTTCTGGATCTTAGGGAAAAAGCTCTGAGTTTTTCATCATTGAGGATAATATTCACTGTGGGCTTTTCATATATGGCCTTTATTATATTGAGGTATGTTCCCCATAGACCTACTTTGTTGAGGGTTTTAATCATAAATCAATCTCGTACTTTGTCGAATGCTTTTATGCATCTTTTGAAATGATCATATGATTTTTATCTTTTCTCTCGCTGACATGTGATCATGTTGATTGATTTAGCAAATATCAAACCATCCTTACAACCCAGAAATAAATCCCACTTGTTTGTGATACATCATTTTTTAAAAATGTAGGTTGGATTTGGTTTACTAGTATTTTGTTGAGGAGTTTTGCATTTATGTTCATCAGAAATAGTGGCCTATAGTTGTCCTTTTTGTAGTATCCTTACCTAGTTTTGGTATCTGGGAGAATTATGGCCTCATAGAATGAATGTGGAAGCTTTCCTTCTTCTATTGTTTGGAATAGTTTAAGAATAGGTACTAACTCTTCTTTAAATGTTGCTAGATTTTACCCTGAAGCTGTCTGTTTCTGGACTTTGTTTCTGGAGAGTTTTGTTTTTTTTTTCTGATTCAATTTCATTATTGATAGTATCTTCAAATTTTCTATTCCTGATTTCAGTTTTTGGAGTTGGTATGTTTTTAGGAATGTATCCATTTCTTCTAGGTTGTTGGCATCTAATTGTTCATAATCTCTCTTATAATCCTTTATATTTCTATAATATCAATTGTTATTTCTCACCTTTCACTTGTAATTTTGAGTCCTATTTTTTCTTCTAATCAGTCTGAGTAAAGTCTGCCAGTTTTATTGATCTTTTCAAAGAGCCAGTTCCTGGTTTTATATCTGTTCTAATCATTAGTATTGCTTTACCTCTGCTGGTTTAGGGTTTTTTTTTTTTTTTCTAGATCTTTTGGGTGTAAGGTTAAGTCGTTTGAGATTTTTCTTGCTTCGTGAGGTAGGCAGGCCTATATTGGTATAAACTTCCCTCTGAGAACAGCTTTTGCTACAATGAGAAGACTTTGGTTTATTGTGTTTTCAGTTTCACTTATCTCCATGTTTTTTTTTTTTTTAATTTCCTCTTGGATTTCTTGGTTGACCCATTCATTCTTTAGTAACATGTTGTTTAACCTCTATGAATTTATGTTGCTTTTTCATTTTTTTCTTATGGTTGATTTCTAGTTTTACAGTATTGTCATCAGGAAAGATGTAGGACTTCAATCTTTTTTAAAGTGCAGAGAGAACATTTTCCAGAAAAGAATGTATTCTGCTCTTTCAGGATGGAATGTTCTGAATATATCTGTTAGATCCATCTGGTCTAGTGTGTTATTCAAAGCCACTGTTTCTTTGTTGGTTTTCTGTTTGGATGATCTGTCTCTTGATGTCAGTGGGGTATTAAAGTCCCCTACTATTGTATTACTATTGATTAGGTGCTTTATGTTTGTTATTAGCTGCTTTATGTATTTGGGTGCTATATTTACAATTGTCATAACTTCTTACTGGATTGCTCCCTTTATGACTACATAGTGTTTTTGTCTGCTACAGTCTTTGTTTTAAAGCCTGTTTTGTCTAATATAAGTATTGCTTTTCCAATTTTTTCACTTCTATTCGCATGATAAATGTTTTTCCATCCCTTCACTTTGAATCTGCATGTGTCTTTAGGTATGAAATGAGTTCCTGTAGGTAATATGTAGGTGGATCTTTTTTTTTTAATTATTTTTTAAATCTACTCTATCATCCTATGTCTTTGGATGGGAGTGCTTGGTCCATTTACATTCAAAGTAATTTTTGATCATTATGTACTTCTTGGCCATTTTGCTTTTGTTTTATGGTTGTTTTCTGTAGTTCTGTTCCTTCTTCACTTGCTCTCTTCTTTCACAGTTTGCATTCTGCAAGAGGGGACCTACAGCTGCCCCAAACTAAGGCAGGCAGGTTTGGAGGGCGTGGATTAGCAAAAGTATGAGGATGGATATTTGTGAGCACATTGTTAGCAAGCTAGGTAGCAAGTGTTGGCACTAGTTCCTGCAGATACCTGTGTGTCTAGGCTAGGGTATGGGGGAGGGAAATGGCTCCTGCCAGCACTTTTCTTTTTTGAGAAATCTCCAAAGGCTCCTTCTCCCTCCAGCACATACTCTGAGATGAGTGAACAAATCTCTCTCTTTTATATTTCAGCCATTTTTCAAACTGCTGCTTCTATGCTGTGTCTCGGCAGGCTCTTTGTTGTGCTGTCTCTTGAAAGGAAGGCATAGATTCAATTTCCTCTAGCCTTCCATGCTCTCCCAGGGCAGAGCCTGTTAATTTTGAAAGTTCCAGGTGTTAAGCCCCACTTACTGTAAGGGCCCATGAAATTTGGCTCCTCTGGTTTTCAAAGCCAAATGTTACAGGAATTCATCTTCCCTGTGAGGGTTCCCCATGCCTGGGGTGCCTGCTGTGAGGGCTCTTTTTTTTCCTTTATCCAGGGGAGAATGCCTAAGGCATCCCTCCTGTCTATGCACAGTCTCTGCAAGTCCCATTTAGCTCCCAACCACGTCTCTGCTCTTCTATCCTCTTCCATGTGGCCTCTTCTCTACCTTTAGCTGTGGAGAGTCTGTTCTGCCAGTTTCAGGTCATTTTCTCAGTAATTTACACTGATGTGGTGTTATCTAGTTGCATCAGTGGGAGGCAATGAGCTTAGGGCCGTCTTACTCTGCTATATTCCCCAGAAATCCTTGGTCCTTTTCTTCATTTCTTTTTGAGAACGGATGTTGGATAGACCAACAGCAGGCCTCAAATACTTGGGTAAAGAGGAGAATTGAGGTGGCTGGAAAGGACTCCATGGAAAAGTTGGATTAAAATGGATTTTACAGGAGGGTCCCACAGATATGAGGAAGAGGATTATAAACTGGGGTAGAGCAATCATCAGAAGCAGAAAGGTGGACATGACATGTGCTGTTAGGTGGAGAGGCCATTAGAGTAGAACTTGCATACTGAGGTATCATGCAGAAAAGCTGACTGACTTCTTTAAGCTCTGGCAAATCAGCCCTTCTTTTAAACAGTGTTCTTCCCGGTTCCAATATTGTTCCATTTTGATTTGACTTGCAAAAGTAATTGTAGGTAATTTAATATTGTAGAATAAATATCATCTGACTGCTGCCTTGTTTATGTGGAAATTTTTCTCTCTTCTTACACTAAATTCATTAGGGAACAGATTTTATTTGCTAATAGTGCATATAACATGTGTTTGTATTTTCTTTATGGAAAATATTTTAATCAGATGAACTTTTGTGCTTCTTCTCTTTGTCATCCTGATCCTCTTCTGACCCTGGCTCTGGTTCCGACTCATCTTTGTTTTTAAAAAGTCTTTGCTCCCATTTACAGTCATCTTCCCTTTTTTTTTTCTGTGTTTTCTCTCTTGTCCTACCTTTGGGCTCTTTTGCTTTGCTTGCCCTTATCTTACTTTTGCAAGCTCTTCCTTTAAGAGACAGTATCCTGAAGCCAAGGATTGGAAGAGTTCTCTGTGACTATAGGCCTATGAATAGGGAGTGGAGGGAACCATAGTAACACACCTGTGCCTCTGGCACCTGAAGAAAAGTCTGGGCTCATGAAAGCTGTGTCTACTACATGCCAACATAACTTCTCAGTTGAGCCAATTCAATTAAAGATAGGTAATTCAGTGTAAATTTAGTCCATGTGCTTACTTGGCATTGTGTGGATAAAACCAACTAATTGACTAATAACACTGATCAATTTTCAGCTACTAATTTTGGTGTTTCCCAGAGCAGAGATCTCTTAAGAGGGGAGCAAGAATAGGAGAGGGTGTGTATAAGGATCCCCTGGAGGCAAAAATAAAAAATTAGAACTCTTGATCTGAAAAAATAAGAGTTTAAGTTTCACTAACATTTGGTTTTATGGAATGTTAACACTACTGCACACACACACACACACACACACACATATATAATATATACAGTAAATATAAATGTTTAATATATATTTTAAAATATATATCAAAGTCAATTCTCTAGTATTTTTGCTGTTAGGGTACACAATAAAAATAGACTATTCTAGATCACTGATTCCCAGTCTATGGGCAACAATTATTTTAAGAAGCCTATTGATATATGTGGATCTGTCTTTTCATTCAGCAGACACTAAAAACACAATGATCTGCTAAGGGATTATATGATTTAATGATTTTGTCATGTCCTAAAATTTACTGTAAAGATTTATGCCTAAAAATGTTGTGAATCCTTTGAAGAGGAGACACAGTTACACATGGGACACAAAAGAGCATAGGGGAGAGTCAAGTCCCAGGAAAGTACTAGTTTGGTTGGTCAAGTAATCTAACTTCGAAAAAATTTTAGTCATATCTTAAAGATATTTTAGGTTCTATTCTAGATTACTGCAGTAAAGTGAATGTTATAATAAAGTGTGTTAAATGAATTTTTGGTTTCTCAGTACATATAAAAGTTATAAATGTAAACACATTATACTGTATTAGGTTTACTTTTTTAGATATAATACTATTGCAATGTATATGCTTTAACCTTTTTTTTAGAGGATATTTTTAAATTAATCATCACTTGAGCTTTCAAAAAGTCATATTTTTTGTGTGTGTGGATAGAAGGTCTTGCCAATCATTGTTGATGGCTAGGTGGTAGTTGCTGAAGGTTGGGACAGCTGTGGCAGTTTCTTCAGACAACAGTGAAGCTTGTCACATTGATATACTCTTCCTTTCATGAACAATGAAGGATGTGATGCTATTTGATAGCATTTTCAAACCTTGGAGTCAGTCTTCTCCAACCCTACTGCTGCTTTATCAACTAAGCTTATATAATATTCTAAACCCTTTGTTTTCATTTCAATAATCTTCACAATATCTCCACCAGGAATGGAGTCCATTTTAAGAAATCCTGTTCTGTGCTCATTCATAAAATGATGATTAACTCCTCATCCATTAAAGTTCTTTCTTGAGATTGTAGCAATGCACTCACTTCTTCAGGCTCCATTTCTAATTCAAGTTTTCTTGAATTTCTATTTCCACCACATACATAGCTACTTTCTCCACTGAAGTCTTGAACCCCTCAAAGTCCTCCATGAGGGTTAGAAGCAACTCCTTCCAAATTTCTGTGAACGTTGATATTTTGACCCCTTTTCCATGCATTCATTGGAAGTATACTTCATGACACTTAGACTGGCAAATCCTTTCCAGGAGGTTTTCAATTGACTTTGCCCATACCCATCAGTAATAATTATCTGTGGCAGCTATAGCCCTAAGAAATGCATTTGTTAATGAGTAAGCTTTGAAAGTCAAAATGAGTCCTTGATGCACAGGCTGAAGAATAGATGTTGTGCTAGCATGCATGAAAGCATGAATCTCATTGTATGTCTCCACCCGAGCTCTTGGAAGACCAGGTACATTGTCGATAAGCACTAATATTTTGAAAGGACTCTTTTTCTAATCAGTAGGTCTTGACAGAAGGCTGACAATATTCAGTAAACCACACTGTATACAGATGTGCTGTCATTCAGGCTTTATTGTTCTATGTCAGAGCTCAGGACTAGTAAATTTAACATAATCTTTAAGGTCCCTGGATTTTTTTTTAAAGATTTTTATTTATGAGAGACACACAGAGCGAGAGAGAGAGAGAAGCAGAGACACAGGCAGAGGGAGAAGCAGACTCCATGCAGGGAGCCTGACATGGGACTCGATCCAGGGTCTCCAGGATCAGGCCCTGGGCCAAAGGCAGGTGCTAAACTGCTGAGCCACCCAGGGTTCCCCTCCCTTGGATTTTTGAAATGGTAGATGAGCATTGGCTTCCATTTAAGGTCACTAGCTGCATTATCCCCTTGTAAGAGAGCCTGTTCTTTGAAGCCAGACATTGACTTCTCTCTAGCTATGGAAACTCTAGCTGACATCCTCTTCCAATAGAAGACTGTTTCATCTACATTAAAAATCTGTTTTTTAGTGTAGCCAGATACATTAATGATCTTAGATCTTTTGGATAACTTGTTCCTTTACCTTATGGAGATAGCTTCTTTCCTAAAACCATATGAACCAATCTCTGCTAAATCAAACTTTTCTTCTGCAGGTTCCTCACCTTTCTGCCTTCAAACAGGTGAGGGGAGTTAGGGCCTTGGTCTGGCTTTGGCTGGTTTGATCATCTGTCCAGACCACTAAAATTTTGTCCATATCTGCAATAAGGCTGTTTCACTTTCTTACCATTGATAGCTTTTTAATTTCTTTGAACTTTTCTTTTTCATTCACAACTTGGTTTAGGACAAAAGCTAAGCCTCTGGTGCCAATCTTGGCTTTTGATATGTTTCCTCACTAAGTTTACTGAATTGTAGTTTGTATTCCCAGTGAGAGACCTGTGACTCTTAATTTTACTTGAACACTTAGAGGCCATATGGGGTTATTAATTGGCCTGCTTTTGATATTACTACATCTCAGGAAATAGGGAGGTCTGCAGAGAGGGAAAGAAATGAGGCAACAGCCAGCCGGTGGAGCAGTCACAGCACATACCACGTTTATTAAGTTTGCCATCTTCTACAGGCACAGTTTGTAGATCGCCTAAGCAATTACAGTAGTAACTTCAAAGATCATAGATCACCATAACAAATATAATGAAGTTTGAAATAATGTAAGCATTATCAAAATGTAACACAGACACAAATGAGCAAATGTATTGGAAAATGGCACTGATAGACTTATCACAGTGTTGCTGCAAAGCCTAATAAAACTAGGTATGCCTATGCGTGCTTAAGCATCTCTCTCTTTAATAACAAAGGGATTTTTTTTTCTTCAACATGTTTCTTTGTTTACCTATTTTGACTGAATACTGGCACATCTTAGGAAAGCAGCTTCCAGCACAGTTATTCCTTTTTATTTATGTCTTAGTTTGCTTGGACTGCCATAACCAAATACCATAAACTGCATGGCTTGAGCAACAACAAAAAATTATCAGTTCTGAAGACTGTTTTGTTTTCTTTCAAGACTTTGCTCCTTAGCTTGCAAATGGCTGACTTTTTTTCTGTGTCTCCACATGCACCCCTATTGGTTCTTTGTCTGTCTTAATGTCCTCCTTTAACAAAATTCCAGCCTGATTGAATTAGGGCCACCCTAATGGCCTCATTTTAACTTAGAACCTTTACAGAGGTAACTATTTTCAAATGCAGTCTTGTTCTGAGCTACTGGGGCATTAAGGCTTCAACATATGAGTTTTGCAAAAAAAAAAAAAATACAGCTCCTAACAATCATTTCCTTCTGATCAATCTAGGTGTTTCAGGAAAGTATGTGGAACAGCAGTATGATTAAGTTGACCCAATCTTGATTTGTCTAGCATAGCTCCATTTTACTATTATCCTGACTTAATTTAAAAAGTACCCCATTTGATGGTCAAAGTGTCTTATTTAGAAAATAAATTATATGATGGATCTTGATAGGTTCAAGAGCCAGAAGGCATACACATCAGTCTTGGCTCAAAAAAATCTCATGTTGTACATAGGTTTCCTCCACTGTGGAGACTATAATAGAACCTGCATCACAGAGTTAGTGTGAGGATTCAATGCATCAGGATGCCTAAGTCACTCAGAACACTGCCCTGGGTGTAGTAAGCAATGAGGAGGAGGATTGTATTTGTCAGGTGTGATGGTTAATTTTGTGTGTCAGCTTAGCTGGGCTATGATGCCCAGCCCTTTGAAGGTTTCTGTAAGGGTGAGTAAATAAAGCATTTTATTCTCCAATAGGTGGGTGGGCTTCATTCAATCAGTTGAAGGCCTGCACAGAACCAAAGGTTAACCTCCCCAAGCAATAAGCGATTTGCGAGCAGATTGCCTTTGAACTTCAACTGCAACTCTTTTCTGAGTCTTCCGCCTTCTGGCCTTCCCCATTAGATAGATTTTGAACCCACCAAGCCTCCATAATTACAGGAACTAAATGTTTCACATAAATTTATTTCTATATATAAACACATATCCTATTGGCTCTGTTTCTCTGGAGGACCCTGCTTACTACAGTATGTGTGGAAACCAAAGCTGTACCTTGAAGTACAGCTTTTCAGTTTTTTTTATTTCTGGATTAATTCTGGATTTTTTTTCCTGCCCTGTATTCACTATGCTCTTTGCATGTCTGTATACATACTAATAAAGATCTGTGACAAGAATGCTGAGAGTACATAGGCCCTCTTATATCAGCCTTTCTTAAAGAAATGCTTAAATTTTGCATTCCATACTTTTAAACAATAGTAATATTCTACATCTGTGAGATTCTTCACATTCATGGCTATAAATTATTTTTTCAGGGAATACATAGTATACCTAATAAATGGAATAAAAGAATCCTAGGTTTTAGGAAAATGAATGTTGATTAAAACAAATTAAAGCACCAAGCAAGCAAATATATTGGCAGGAGTCCTGGCAAATCAACCATACGGGAAAAGTTCAACAACTTGGAACGGCAAATAAAGGCTTTAGGGACAACAGAGTAGCAGTTATCAAATCTAAAAACGGTTATTGTGGAGAAGATAGAAATCAACTGCCCTATAGCTCCACTGAGTCCAGAAAAAAAAAATGTAGATAAAAACTTCACTATTACAGACCATTTAGATCTAGGTTCCTGCCAGGTAACATGGTTGGGATGGTTACTTAGCATGTTCCAAAATATGTTTCAGGGATTCTTTCAAGTTGGTTAAGTTTGCTTTTTCTGGGTGTGACACCAAATGGCAACTTCAGATGCTGGATTCCCAAACGAGGTCAATCAGAATCATGAAGCAGGGGTGGGTTGTAAAAACCAGTCTCCCTTTCCTATGAAGTGTTAGGAAATGGTTTCTAGGATATACTGGTGAGAATTAAAAGCCACGTGCAGAGGGGAATGTGTAGTGTTCTACTGTTGGCATGAGGAAATAAGAGTGTATATTTGGGTTTCTTTTTCCAAAAAAGGAAAATATACTGCTAGAAATGGAAGCATTTAGAGGTATAGTAGTAGATGGTAGACTGTCATTTGTGTATATTTTTTGTATTGGTTTCCCATTGTTAGTATAATTGCCACAAATAATGTAACTTAAAACAACAAAATTATTTTACAGTCCTGGAGGTCATGAGTCCAGTATGGATCACTGGGCTAAAACCAAGGTATCAGCAAGGCTGCATTTACCCAGAAAGCTCTACGGGAGATAAAAAAAAAAAAAAAAAAAAAAAAAAAAAAAAGCTCTAGGGGATCATCTGGTTCCTTGCTAGGTTCTGGAGGCCACCTGCATTCATTGGCTCGTGGCCATTTTCTCCATCTTCAAAATCCAGCAGTATAACATCATCTGTCTGAATCCAACCCTTCTGCCTACCTCATCTACATTAATGGAATCTCATAATTACATTTGGGTTCCTAGAATGCGATAGGATAGTCTCCTTATCTTAAGATCAACTAATCAGCAACCTTAAGTCCATCTGTAACCTTAATTCCTCTTAGCTCCATAGCACTACATATTCATACCTTCTGGGGATTGGGATATGGACCTCTTTGGAGTGTGTATTCAAGGGGCATTTCTGCCTACCTCACCCTTTAACAATAACATTTCATCAGAAAGGATCCCAGAAGCACACTAAAATTGAATACAAATAGAAACAAACCACACAGTATTTAACACAGCTACACTGTGGAGAAAAAAAGGTCAGATTCCAATAAATATAGCCTTAAAATGAGATTTACTGTAGGGATTAAAATAGTTGTAAAGAATCTTTGATTTTTACTCAGTAAATTTTTGTTTGGGAGCCGGAGTGCTCACTCTGGAAGAAGGAAGATAGAAATATCAAATGGGGGAAGATGAGGGAAAACCCTGGGGTTGTGGATATTTTCTGTTTATTCTCTGAAATGGCCTTGAATATTGACACCCATGGAGCAATGAGTACATAGAGTAGCAGATGGTGGTTTCTAAATACTTTCCTGGGTAGAACCAAGCCTCCTTAACGAGATGTCTGATCTCAGGCTGAACAGGTACAAGTAAGCCTGCAATGTTGAGTGGTACCAAAAAGTAAGGAAGTGCTCAGGCACTGATGGAGACATGTCCCATATTAACCAAGAGCCCCTCTACTCCTCCAACTAAAGACATGGGAGCATCAAACCCAGAACTCATAACAGACTTTAAAAAAAATTTTGATATTAAAAGAGGCGTTCAGGGTTGGAAGGGGAATCACTTTAGAGAAGAATAACAGCGAATAAATATAAAAGGAATAATAAGTTTGGAAACTCACTATTATAATCATCAATGTAATAACTGATTCAGGGAGGATCATCGATGGATATTAAAATCATTAGATGGTTTAGAAACCAGCTTCCTTGAGAGACCGTGAAATGATTTTATGTGAAATGTTGACACAGGATAGTTACATATTTCAAAATATCACCCCACAGGTTAGTTACTAATTATAAAAGGGAAACAATTTGCTTACAGTGGAGAAACCTGGTCCATATCACCTTAATCAAGTGACCAAACTTCACAGGAATGGGACAGATATTTTGTGTCTTCTGACATGAGAGAATAAGAAGAATGTATTACCAAGTACATTGTGTTCTTGCCCAGAACCCTTACCTTGAATCTACTTAGGAGAGGAAAAGTCAAGCCATTATAAATGTAGGGCATTTTACAAGGCAACAGGTCTGAACAAAAATAACAACAATTATGATGCAATTTTTGACCCTTAAGAATTTTTAAAATAGCTATAAAAGACAGTATTATAACTGAAAAATTTAGAATGTTGGCTATATGTTAATATTGTATCAATAATATCTTACATAGAATGTATTATGTTTATGTAGGAAAGAGTCTTACTTCTGAGGAGATACATTTGGAAATATTCAGAGTAAATTCAGAATGTCAGCAAATTTCAAATGGGTCATTAAAAAAGTATGTATACAGACACACACAAGAGAAAAGTAACAAATGCAACAAAATGTAAATAACTAGTGAGTTTGGGTGAATAGAGCTTGCTCCCTCCACACCCCCCCTCCCCCACATTTTCAAATTTTATGTATGTTTGATTTTTTTTTTCCAAAGTAATGTTCCTTTACTGGGCCCCTGGGCTTATTTTATTTGTACTCCAAGTTTGAAGTTGGTTTTGTTTTTCAAATCAATGTGTTTCTAGTTTTCTTGTTAGAGTCCCTCCCTGGACATGCAGTTGAGTCTCTCCTTGAATGCATATGCTAGGAAACAACTTCAATGAAAGCAGTCTTGTGTGTTAATCTCTATGGACCTCCAATTTATAGGAAAAACATTTGAAAATATAAAGTGAACCTGCAGTAACTAGTTAGCACATATCTATTCTTTTTCCTTGCTTCCTATTCTCCTTTGCTCTTTCCCTTAGTTTTCCACCTCCCTCTGTGAGCACTAGTTCTGTGTTGCTCCATGTGGTTTACTTAGTCTCACTGTAACTCTTGCTGCTTGGCCAGTAGGCAGGGAAGTGCTTTATACCAAAAAAAAAAAAAAAAAAAAAAAAAAAGGGCTCTGACTTATGCACAAAGTAAAGTGTCTAAAATACTGGTAATTCCATAGGAAATTCTGAGAATGCAAACCAGATTTATGTTCCCTGACTGCATGCAAACTGATTATTGAGGATGAGGGTTAAGTTTGCAGACCCTGGGGTTGGACAGCTCAGCCCTGAAGCCAGCCTCTACCAGTGGGTTGCTGTAAGACTTTTGGCAAGATCTTTAACCAATTCAATTTTAATTTTCTTATATGAAAAATGAGTGTAATACCTACTTCCAATGGTTGTGAGAATTTAAAGGCATTTAGGTACATAAAGCACCTAGAAAAGTACTGTATGAATGTTCACTATTTTTACTCATCTATCAGACCTGGATCAAATTCTGTTTTTAAGATATTAATGATAATTCTGATGAAATAATTCCTTGCTTGCTTTCTTTGTGTCTCTCATGGGTTCAGGTTTCCCTAGGACTTCTGCATGCCCATGCTACACATATCCTGTGGCCGCCAGAGCGCTGGCAGAAATTGGAATCTGTTCTTCCTCCAGAGCGCTTGCCAGTTCAGAGAGAAGAGGAATGAATGATGGCATGGAGCTCCCTCAGCTGCTGGCATTGGGAAGCATTGTAGAAGGGATGGGAAGGAGGAACCTTCAAAAGGCAAAGCTTGTTTCAAATGAAGTGATCCGCGTTATTAAACAGTATTAAATAGCAACTGATTTTATGTTTAGTTGTAATACCCTATTGTTTAATGCCAAAAAAATGCAGACCTTTGGGAATATGAACATTTTATTCCCATGTCTGACAGGGAATTTGTTATGTATACTTATCCCATCGATTGTTGGGTTTTAATTTTGGTGCTTGCTGATGAAAGACTATGAAAATTAGTATTTGATGAAAGTAATTCAGTAATATCATTTACTCTTAAGATAGAACATGAAGAAACATACAGTGATGGAAATTACATTGGAATTGAAGGTATATACAATGCAGTGACTGCCAGTTAGGAAGAACAGTAAACTGTGATGTAAAAATAAAACATTGATTTGCTCAGGTATTGTATTGAGTATTTATCATTTAACCCATACCTTCATTAATGAGGAATATCTTTTATTTTTAAGCAAGGAATTTAAAGGAAGGAGAACCAATTCTATCAATACTTCCATATAAATAAACCTTCTTTATTGACCCTTTTAAATCAAAACTTCTGAGTGATCTCTTGCCGGCTCACACTGATGAATAAACCGATTTATCAGTATTCAGCCACTATGTGAAATGTTCTGAGTGAAATGGTCATCAAACGTGACTGACTTTTTTCCAAGTTTTATTTTCCTTCCCAGTGATTTTCATGTTTACATCTGTAAAACTGAAATCACTAACTGCAAAGCAGGGTAATGTTAGCATAATAGATCCTGTAACTGCATAGGTAAGGAGGTAAATTCCTTCATGCAAGTCTATATTTAGAGAGTAACAGTAAAAACCCATAGGCATTTTAACAGCAGCTGTTACTAATAATTCCTTAACACTATATGTAGCAGCTCAGTCAGCAAGTAGCAGTGAGTACTTACAGACTAAGGTTGGTCAAAATTATCTGCCTAAAATCTTTTGGTGGCCCCTTATCAATTCCATTTCTCTCTGTTCCCCAGCATGTATTTCATGCTCTAACCTTTAACTCCAGTTTACTGAATACACATTACTATTTCAAGGCTTGTAACTTGTCTCTTGACAAACTGCATCCCCTGGGATTAGATGTAAACTAGTGAGTGTGTAAGAGCATTGGCCTTTTAGTTGCTAGAAAATAGCAAATTCTGGGGACCACAGAAGAGGGGTTTGGAAGTACTGCTGAGGGCAGACAGAACAAATAGAGAAGTTCTGTGAGAATAGCTACTATTTACCAGCTGGTGTAGAAAAATTGGATATTTTGACAGTTTACCAAACTGGTTATCATCCTTGCTACCTTACTCACTACTTGTACGATTCCTGATGAAGCTGATAAATGCTCTTTATTTGATTTCATATTCTCTAGCCATCTAACACATCACCAGCAGAGTTAATACTTGATGCTGTCAAACAACTCAGCTTATATGTTATCACCTCAAAAATGCAACTCTAGGCAGACTTAATCATTGGTGCACTTATTATTTATCAGATAAGACAATCACCTAATATTAAACAGTGGAGAAAGAGTTCATCATCAGCTACCACTCCCTGGACACAACAAGAGGCACCAGACCCAGGAGCCAGTCTTTCTGTGAAAAAGGCCTGTTCGTTTATCTCCATGGTTGCAATGTGAGGGCCAAGCTTCTAATTAAATACACATCCCAGAGACCTCAGAGGGCAGGCATGATCTTTATATTCTTTGACAATGTCCAAAGTGCCAGTATCTCCCAGACAGAAGCCTATATGCTTGTCTGGTGCCTTGTTTTGTTTATGGCTGCTGCCCAGGGGACATTCTTGAGCACCTAGCTCTGGTAACAATCTGAGAGTTCTTATCCAGCTACCCCACCCAGCCCCAATACAGCGGACTGAAACACACCACATTCTTTTGTTGAAGGAAGCTTTGGCCTGAGTGGACAAGCAGACTGTCTGGTATAGACCTAGGGGCCTAAAGAGGTAGGGATACGGGGATAAAAGTTGGTGCACAATATCTTTGCACTTTCTCTCACTCCAGATTTCCAGCAACTCCCAGAAAGGGATGTATATGCTTGTCTGCTGCTCTAATTTTTATTAATGACACCCAGGGGGACATTTCTATCTTGTCTAGCTATTGTGCCATAAGACTACACTTGTGGTCCCACAGAACCGTACACATTTGCCTACTTTAAAAGCTGCCACCTAAGAGTTTCTGCTTCCAAAGAGCCTGAATCTAGGGGCTAAGATTCCCCCACCCCCACCCCAGGAACCATGCAAGTCTAGGGAAACCTTTAAATATTGGGAACCACTAGAAATAAAATAGGTGGCTTGGCCAATCACCAAGGATTGAGAGACAACCAAGAGATAGAGAAGGGTAGAACAATAAGGTTCATCTCCTATACAAGGACACTTCTTCAAAACTGGGAGAGATGGCAGCTAATGCACAGAAACCAACAGAGTCATGAATACGAAGAAACAGGAATATGTTCCAAATGAAATAGCAAGATAAAACCTCATAAAAAGGTCCTTAATGAAAGAGAGATAAATGATCTACCTGTTAAAAGTTAAAAACAGCAAGAAATGATAGTGCAGCATAGAAATGCTTACTGAACTCAGGAGAATGCGTAAACACCCTGAGGATTCAACAAAGAGAAAATATAATAAAGCACCACATAGAAGTCACAGAGCTGAAGGATCCAATAACTGAACTGAAAAACAAACTAGAGGGATTCACCAGCTGACTAGATAAGGCAGAGAAAAGATTAATGAAATCAAAGCCAAGGTCATGGAACTCATCCAACCAAAACAGGAAAAACAAAGGATTAAAAAAAAAAAAAGCTAGTTTAAGGGCCTCATGGGACAACATCAGGTGGACTGATATTCATGTTATAGGGGTCCCAGAAGGAGAAGAGAAAGATGGGCAGAATACTTATTTGAAGAATTAGTGACTGAAAATTTCCTGACCCATGGAGGGAAACAGACTTCCAGATCCAGGAATCTCATAGTTCCAAAGAAGATGAATCCAAAGAGACCCTCACTAAGACACATTATAACTAAAATGCCAAAGTTGAAGATGAGGAGACAGTCTTACAGGCAGTAAGAAAAGGCAACTTACTGCGTACAAGGAACTCCTTAAGGCCATCAGATTTTTTAGCAGAAACTTTGACTATATTATATCACTCCCTCTGGCCTTCAAAGTGTTGAAAGAAAAATCCTTCAGTCAAGAATACTCTATCTGGGAGTCAGAGCCGCCATTGCCAAGTCCCAACCTGACCCTGCATGCTGTTGCTGCCCGATGTGCACTCCCGATTCCTTTTGGTTTTAAGTCTAAAATGGCAACTCTCAAGGATCAGCCGATTCAGAATCTTCTTAAGGAAGACCATATCCCCCAGAATAAGACTACAGTTGTTGGGGTTGGTGCTGTTGGCATGGCTCATGTCATGAGTATCTTTTTTTTAATAGTCTTTTTTTATATAAATTTTTATTTATTTATGATAGTCACACACACACAGAGAGAGAGAGAGGCAGAGTAAATGTTGATGGTGTCTCTTTGAAGAATCTGAACCCTGACACAGGCAGAGGGAGAGGCAGGCTCCATGCACCGGGAGCCTGACGTGGGATTGGATCCTGGGTCTCCAGGATCGCGCCCTTGGCCAAAGGCAGGTGCCAAACCGCTGCGCCACCCAGGGATCCCATGTCATGAGTATCTTAATGAAGGACTTGTTGATGTCATGAGAGATGATGGATCTCTAGCACGGCAGCCTTTTCCTTAGAACACCAAAAATTGTCTTTGGCAAAGACTATAATGTGACTGCAAACTCCAAGCTGGTTATTATCACAGTTGGGGCACATCAGCAAGAGGGAGAAAGTCGTCTTAATTTGGTCCAGTGTAACGTGAACATCTTTAAGTTCATTATTCCTAATATTGTCAAATACAGCCCAAACTTCAAGTTGCTTGTTGTTTCCAATCCAGTGGATATCTTGACCTATGTGACTTGGAAGATAAGTGGCTTTCCCAAAAACTGTGTTATTGGAAGTGGTTGCAAGCTGGATTCAGCCCGGTTCTGTTACCGAATAGGAGAAAGGCTGGCAGTTCACCCATTAAGCTGTCATGGGTGTGTCCTTGGAGACCATGGAGACTCCAGTGTGCCTGTATGGAGTGGAGTAAATGTTGATGGTGTCTCTTTGAAGAATCTGAACCCTGACTTAGGCACTGATGCAGACAAGGAACAGTGGAAAGAGGTTCACAAACAGGTGGTCGACAGTGCCTGTGAGGTGATCAAACTGAAAGGCTACACTTCCTGGGTCATTGGACTGCCTGTGGCAGATTTGGCAGAAAGTACAATGAAGAATCTTAGGTGGGTGCATCCAATTTCTACCATGGATTAAGGGTCTCTACGGAATAAAAGATGATGTCTTCCTTAGTGTTCCTTGCATCTTGGGACAGAATGGAATCTCCGATGTTGTGAAGATGACTCTGACTCCTGAGGAAGAGGCCCATTTGAAGAAGAGTGCACATACATTTTGGGGGATCCAAAAGGAGCTACAGTTTTAAAATTTTCTAATGTACCGCCACTGTCTAGACTACAAGATTTTAGTTGGAGGTTGTGTATGTTCTTATTATCTGACCTGTTACTCAAGTAGTAATATTAAAATGGCCTAAGAAAAACATCAGTTTCCTAACGTTACAAATGGGAATGGTTCACAAAACCCTGCAGCTATATCCTGATGCTGGATGATGCCTGTCTTGTGTAGTCCTAAATTGGTTAATGTAATATAGTTTTACCGTCTCAGAGGCACCACTGCCAATGTCATATATGCTGCAGTTACTCCTCAAACCACATGCGTATTTACTGTGTTATGTAACTTCTGATTCCTTCCCTCCAACACCCAATGTGCCTAGTCCATCTTTTTTAGTTCAGTCACATCCTGGGATCCAATATATAAATTCAATATTGCATGTATTGTGCATAACTCTTCTAAAGGACCTTATTTTGTGTACTATATATGTCAGAATATAGTGTACATTGCCATATAATGTAAAAAGACAATGCAACCAACTATCCTACCAACTAAAATACTAAATAAATTCTGAACGGTGAAAAAAAATGAATATCTGGTAAAGTTGTCATGCAGAATTGATGAACAGCTAAAGGAATTCATCATGACTAAGCCAATTTTACAAGAAATGTTAAAGGGACTTCTTCAAGCTGAAATAAAAGGGCACTTATTAGGAAAAAATGTGCAAGTACAAACCTCATGGGTAAAGGTAAATATAGAGTAAAATCTAGGGGTGCTTGGTTGGCTCTTTAGGAATAATACACAATTCTTGATCTTGGAGTCACAAGTTCAAGCCCCAAGTTTGGTATAGAGATTGCATAAATAAATTAAAAACTTATAATCTAGAACAATAGTAGAACAGGTGGTAGATTAATCATTTTTTAGATTAATCACTTATAAAGCTAGTATGAAGCTAAAATTTTGGCAATACTATAGCTATAGTTATTATTAGTGAAGGAATATAAAAGATAAAAATGTAAAATGACATCAAATGTGACATCAAAACCATAAAACCTGGGGAGGAAAAAGTAAAAATGTAGGGCATTAGAATGTGTTTAAATTGAATTTGTTATCAACTTAAAATAGACCATTATAAATATAAGTTGTTATATCTAAGCCTCATGGTAACCACAAAGCGAAAACCTATAGTAGATACACCAAAGATAAAGAGAAAGGAAACAAAGTATAACACTAAAGAAAATCATAAAATCACCAAGGAAGGGAACAAGAGAAGAAAGGAATAAAGGAATTACAAACATACAGAAGACAACAAAATGGCAATAAGGACATGCCTACCAGTAATTTCTTTAACTGTAAATGGATCAAAATCTCCATCAAAAGAGCAGCTTAATGTATTTTTAAAGATTTTAGAAAGAGCATGAGTGTTGGGGGAGGGGCAGAAAGAGAGAGAATCCCAAGCAGACTCTGCACTGAACACCGAGCTGATCCAGGGCTCAATTTCACAATCCCGAGATCACATCCTGAGCAAAAACCAAGAGTCTGCTGCTCAACTGACTGTGCCACCCAGGAGGTCCTGGATTTTTTTTTTTTAAAGACCCATTTTTAGGCTGCTTACAAGAGATTCACTTCAAACTTAAGGACACACAACGACAAAGTCAAGGGATGGAAAAATGTGTTTCATGCATATTGAAACCAAGAGAAAGCTGGGGTTCCTATACCTACATTATTCACTCACACTTAATAAGAGACAAAGAATGGCATTACATAGCAAAATGAAAAAGCAAACCTACTCATAGTAGACTATTATGAACAATTATATGCCAACAATCGGACAACCCAGAAGAAACTGATAAATTCCTAGCAACATACATCCTACCAAGACTGAATTATAAATAAATAGAAGATTTTTTTTAGATTTTATTTATTCATAAGAGACACAGGCAGAGGAAGTAGCAGGCTCCCTGATGTGGGACTTGATCCCTGGACCCAGGGTCACACCCCGAACTGAAGGCAGATCCTCAACCATTGAGCCACCCAAGCATCCCAATAAATAGAAAGTCTAAATACATCGATCACTAGCACAGAGATTGAATCAATGACCAAAAGCTCTCAAACAAAAGGGCAGGACCAGAAACCTTCATGAGTGAATTCTATTAAACATTGAAAGGATAATTACTGCCAGTTATTCTCAAACTTTTCTAAAAAAATACATGAGGAAGGAGCACTTCCAAACTCATTCTAAAAGACCAGTATTACCCTGATACTGAAACCATTCAAGGATATCACAAGAAGAGAAAACTACAGGTCAATATCCCTGATAAACCTAGATGCAAAAGTCCTCAATAGTATGTAAGCAAACTGAATTCAGTCCATTTAAAGGATCATACACCATGAGATTAACTAGGGTAGAAAAAATGGCTTAACATTTGCAAATCAATGTAATACACCACATTAACCAAATAAGGAATAAAATCATATGATCATTTCAACAGATACAGAACAGACCCCAGAACTAAACATACACAAATATAGGCAATTGCTTTATGACAAAGGAGCCAAGAATATAAAACAAGGAAAGGACAGTCTCTCCAAGAAGTGGTGCTGATGGGGTGCTGAGTGGGTCAGTCAGTTAAGCATCTGCCTTCGGCTCAGATTATTATCCCAGAGTCCTGGGATAGAGCCCCACATCAGGCTCCCTGCTCAGTGGAGAGTCTGCTTCTCCCTCTCCCTCTGCCATTCTCCCTGTGTGCGCATGCTCGCTCGTTCGCTCTGTCTCTTGTTCTCACTCTCTCTCTGTCAAATAATAAAATATTTTAAAAAATGATGTTGGGAATGCTGGATAGCCAAATGCAAGAAAAGTAAACTGGACCACTATCTTATACCATACATAAAAGTTAATTCAAAATAGATTACAGACTTGAACATAAGACCTAAAATTATAGAACTGGAAGAAAACTTGGGCAATAAGCTCCTGATGTCAGTACTGGTGATGATATTTTAGATCTGGCACAAAAAGAAAAGGCAGTGAAAGCAAAAATAAAGAAGTGGGACCACATCAAAGTAAAAAGCTTCTGCACAGCAAGAAAAAAAAAATCAAAATAAAAAGGCAACCTATTGAATGAGAGAATATATTTACAAGCCATATATATGATAAGAGGCTAATTTCTAAAATATGTAAGAAATTCATATACCTTAGCAAAACAAAACAAAATCTTAAAAAAAAATAAATAAAAAATGGGCAGGGGATCTGAACGTTTTTCCAAAGAAGACATACAGATGGCAAACAGACACATGAAAAGATGCTCAACATCACTAATTATCAGGGAAATGCAAATCAAAACTGCAATGAGATGTCACCTCACAGCTGTTAGGATGGCTAAGATCAAAAAGACAAGAAATAACAAGTGTTGATGAGGATATGGAGAAAAGGAAACCCTGTGCATTAATGGTAGAAATGTAAACTGGTACAGCCACGATAGAAAACAGTATGAAAGTTCCTCAAAAAATTAAAAATAGAACTACCATATCATCTAGCAATTCCACTTCTGGGAATTTATTGGATGAAAATGAAATCAGTAATTTGAAAAGATGTAAGCACTCCCATGTTCATTACGGCAATGTTTGCAGTGGCCAAGACATGGCTACAACCTAAATGTCCATTGACAGATGAATGGGTAAAGAAAATATGCTGCATAGATCCAATGGACTGTTATTCAGCCCTGAAAAGAAAGAAATCTCCCTGTTTTTGACAACATGGATGGACCTTGACTACACATGCTAAGTGAAATACTGTGTCATCTCTTTACAGTGGAATCTAAAAACAAAAAAAAAATATTAGCTAACAGATACAGAGGAAAGATGGTGGGTTGGCAGGGTATGGAGTGGGCAAAATGGGTAAAGGGAGGTCAAAAGTACAAACTTCAGGTAAAAAATAAATAAGTCATGGGGATATAATGTATAGTGTAGCATGGGGACTATAGTTATAACACTGTATGGCATATTTGAAAGTTGCTTCAGAGAATATATCTTAAAAGTTCTCATTACAGGGAAAAAATTTTAACTGGGCAGAAATGGACATTAACTAGATTTATTGTAGTGACCATTTTACAATGTATATAAATGCTGAATTATGTTGCCCATCTGAAACTAACATATTGTTAAATGACAATTATACCTCAAATTTAAAAAAAAACAATAATTTGGAGACATCTATGCTGCCAGTTTGGGTCTTCCTTCATTGATATCCTATAAATTCTCTCCACTCCCACTAAATCCAAAAGAAAGAAGTGAGCCAAATTACAGACTTTCCAGCAAAAACCATCCTCCCACACTACCCATTTTCCTCCTTAAAACATAAGAATAAACCTCTGTTAAAAACATATTTTCAAAGTTAGAAATCTCTTAAGAGGGATGCCTTAGTGGCTCAGTGGTTGAGTATCTGCCTTTGGCTCAGGATGTGATTCCGGAGTCTCAGGATCGAGTCCCTCATCGGGCTCCTCGCAGGGAGTCTGCTTCTCCCTCTGCCCGTGTCTCTACCTCTCTCCGTGTATCTCTCTTGAATACATAAATAAGATCTTTTAAAAAAGTAATCTCTTGAGAAACTCCCTCACAAATGGCTTTTGATAACAAAATCCTCACTAAGGTACTTATCTTCACATAGTCTCACTCTCCTTCGTGAGTATGGCAGAGACCAAACAGTTCACAGACACCATCTTCCTCTTTTCCCCTAAATATCACTGACTTATGTTTTCTAGGTTATGACCATGTCTCTGAGTTCTTGCCAACCCAGACTATGATTAAAAGTGATTGTAACATACCTGACACTTAAAACCTCTTGTGAACAATTCCAGGCTTTTCCTATTTCTTCCGGTGGGATGTTCATGATTATAAGACCCTAATGGTAACAAAACCCAACTTGAACTTCCTCCCAGGATTAGTGAGTAAGAAATGAATTTCTGTTGTGTAAGATCACTGAAATAGTGATGTCCGTTAGCACAAGCAAGTCTACCCTAATTAATGTAGGGTATTTAACAGAGGTTTCTATAGAAAAAAAAATTGTTAGTATAGTTTTAAAAATAATTGTCTTTGGGTCAGCTCTGCTTTGCGCCAAGACTACCATGTCCACTGTTAAAACGTTCCGGTTTCTATTTGACAGATTTGATAACCTTATATACATTTTTAGTCTATAATCAGCTAATCAGCTCATTACTCAATATTGGTCTTCAAATACACAAAACACCATTCTGAACCATGTTGATATATACGCACTTGGACAGATTATAGAATGTGAACTTTCACTGGGCAGGACAAAATGGGAAGGGTGTCAGATTCATCAGGAGGAAATATACCAAATTCAGGAAAAATAGTGTCTATCTTGAAGAGTGTACATGATCAAAGAGATTCAACTTATTTTCCACATTAGTTTGACCTCGCATTTATGTTGAAGTTATAACAATTTTTATGCATTTTTAATCACAAGATTAACAAGTCCTTTATTTAGTCCTATTAAGAGCTTAAAAAAGAGGGTAGGATCCAATCCCCCGATGCAAATTTTCTAGATTTACCCATCACTGAACTAACTGGAAGTACACATAAAGAACCTAAGGACCCTAACAAGAGAGTTCATCTCCAAACACCGCTTCCAAGGTGTGAAAATAAGTAAGGTCCCTCCGACATTCTCCAACATGGGTTTCCAGTTCCACTCTTTTCATTCTTGTCAAAACTTATATCCAAGATCACAGAAGAAAACGGGAGTACTAAGTATACCTATTTTCCCTTCAGATCATCCCAACCCTACTCTTTTCTTCAAGAACAAAATTCTCATCAATTTTCTCACACTGCTGCAGTTTCTGCCTTCTTTGTCCAGAGCATTATTTTTTCCGGAGAGATGTCCTAGATAAAAATGCTGTCCAGACTCCAAACCACAGCATATCTTTATTCCTTTCCCACTATATCTATCCAATTCATCCATTCACCTTCCTAAAAGATGAGTTCATACTTTCCAAAACCTTTTACACCCTCTCCTAATGCTCACCCTCAACCAATGACTTTCAATCTAATGAGAATGTACAAGAATATAAGAATCTATGTAATCTGCTTCCTTCCTGTTCTTATGGATAAAGTAATTAAAATGCACTTTTCTACTTCAGAAAATTAAATTCATGACTGGGAAGATAAATTTGAATATACATCTAGACTGCAGTACAAATCACTTGAAAAAATGTACATAAGAATTATCTTATGTCCAACGTGTACTAGATCCAAGCCCTCTAAACCTAGTCAAGGAAAGTCTTCCAGTAACTGACTCCTCTCCCCAATGTCATCAATTTTTTCCTTATCTCCTAATCATTCCTATCAGTATATAAATACGCCATATAGTTCCTTCCACCTAACAGAGCTTTCCCTTGACACATGCTCCCTTGTAGTCTAGTCCCTGTTTTAGATCTCTTCTCCATTTATGAAACATCTCCTCAAAAGAGTTGCTCACATACCTAGTCTCTAGTTTCTTCCCTACTTCTATCCTTTGAAACCAAAGCCATTCCAGCTCTGATTCCCACCACTCAACTACAATCTTGCATGTCAAGGTCACTGAAGACTCCAATATGCCAGTCAATTCGCAGCCCTCATTTTACTTGACCTTTCAACAATTTGATACTGCTTTTCATTCTCTCCCTTATATGTTTCATTCACTTGCCTCCTGGGAAGTGAGCATTCCTTGGTGTCCCTATATTTCACTAACAATGCCTATCTATTTAGTAATTTCCTTGTCATCTTCTCAACTTCTCAACTATTAGCACCCTCCAGGGGTCTTTCAACCTCTTCTTTTTTGTGTGTATAATCATCCCATTAGTGATCTCTGAGCCTTGGGGAAAGGAGAGTTTCTGCTCAGGATGCTGTGACCTTGGAACCATCTGAGAACTACAGCTAGAAAAATAATTCATTACATGTATTTTCTTCCATTCCACTGGCTGCTTTTTCATTCTGTTGATTGTTTCCTTTGCTATGCAGATTTTTTTAGCTTGATGGCGGTAATTGTTTCACAATATCTATGTGTATCAAATCATCATATTGTACACGTTAAATATGTATCTTTTGTCAATAATACCTCAGTAAATCTGGAAAAAAAGAGAAAAGAATGGAGAGTAAAAAATGGCTTTCACTTTTCAAAATGCGACATGAGTATTAAAATCACCAGGAAAATATTCTCAAGCCTTATTTCCAGAGACAAGATCATTCTTAAATACTCTTTGAGTGACAAATTTGAAATTCCCATTATATTTATAAATTAAATGTAAAGAACCAAGCCCTTCTTTAGTAGAGTATCTTACATGTGCAATAGAGAAATGAGCCCAATATCTATACTGACCCCCACCAATTATCAACATAATGACAATGGTGACAGGTGCACTGTGGCTATGAAGTAAGATGTGATTATTCTTAGGAAATACATGCGGAAGTATTTAGGGCTACATACTACTGGAGTTATGGTTAGGTATCCTACAAAAATGTTTAAATAGTTGAGTATAAGTGATGGGGATATAGGTGCCCATCATATCATTCTTTCCATTTTTCTACAGTTTTGAAAGTTTCAAAATTTTAAAAATGGGAGTGGGAAGGAGGGTATAAGAAATAAGGATAAAGCAATAGCTTCCTGCCTTACTGCTCTCCCTCTACAGCTTCCTGGAAAATGTATAAATAACACCACGACAATGATACCGCAATCTGTTTCAGTACAATCTTCATGCTGCTCTTTCAGGGATTAGTTTGTGTTTTGGCTTTTTCTTTTCCTTCTATAACAAGGAAGTCTTCCTAATTACTTTCATATATCATCTGCAAGAAAAACCAAGATAGAAAACTGGGAAAGGGGAATCCATTACGAAAAAGAACTCTTTTAAAAAGCTTCCAGGAGTGCTTACTACTCATGACTATTTTCTACCTACGTTTTACTCTCCCCTCTTGCCCAGTTTCCATTCATTTGTTCTGTGGGTGGTTTGGGCAGGTGAAGTGGAGTTGAGTAGAATAACACGTAGAGAATATAACCATGAAGAGAAGCAGGGAGAGAGAAGGAATAGGATGTGGGGAAAAGACTAACAGAGTAACAAGTATAGTCAGAGGGAAAATGAATTATTTTTAGACTTGGTGGGACTATTCAGAGGTCTTCCTTTCTGAGAGGAGATGTAGTCCTCTCACTCATAAGAGTTCTTTCTGTCCTCAGTTGTTTTCATGTTTCTGAGGGAAAAGGGTAGAAATGGCTGTGAAGAGAAAGAGGAGTTGAAAACATCTTGAGAGTGAAAAGGAAATGACTGTAACAGCAAGAAAGTTGGGGAGGGGGCACGTTTTATACAGTGACCTGTGTGAACTAAAACCAGCCTAATTCCCCATCCCTAGGTTAAACAGTACTGAGATTGAGCAAAAAATTAACCTAGCTGCAGTAACTGTTCTAGAAATTAAGACCGTGAACTGTCCAGACAGCTTACTCATCAAGACTAACTTCAGACTGTGACTTTGCTTTGTCCACTAATCCAAGGCTATTATGTCGTATTACAACATCTTGTCTAGTCCCAAGTTCCCCTTCTTGTTAGATCCATACTAAAGTGATACATCCCAGGTCCCAGGTCCTTTGAAATACCTTCTCGTAATCTCCCCATTTTGAGATCTCACTAGTAAAATTTGGGGAAAGTTCTATCCCCCCTACTGTAGTACATCTACAGCTGTGACTTTGCTTAAGCAAGTTTTCTGGTGGGCTTTTGAGAAGTTGGCAGTCAACACATGGAAGAGGAATATTATACGAGTAGAGAAGCCCTGGCAGTCTAGAGAGAATAGGCATTTAGATAGTCGGGAAATATTAAAAAAAAAAAAAAAAAAACGTAAGGAAGGGAAGAGAATTGAGAGTTTCTAAAAATATATATATAGTCCGAATAGTGAAAAATCTTGAGGTACTTTGAGCAGAGAACTGCAAGAGATAAAATGTTTGAATTCCTTTCTTGCTGCAGAATTTTGACAAAATAATTTTTTGATATTCTCTATTAAAATTCCATCAAAAGATACCTCAAGAGCAGGCTTGGCCTAAATCCTCTCATTTCCTCATAAGGCCTATTGCTTTTGGAATATACTAAAGAGTCAATTTAACACCTTTCTGAAAAGCAAAGCAATATTTTTGCAGGCTTCTCCACGGTCTTTCCGTGCCCTTCCTATTCTGGCAGCACGGAGAGGCATTGTACGCCACAGCGGTTACTCCATTAACTTAGCATTGAAATCTCCAAGATCATTGTCTTTATAGAAGATGCAAGTCAGGACCTCAAAACAGTAAATGGCTCACAGCTGTTTTATGTTAATAGAAGGCACGTCCTAATGCACATGTGATAGTCTAAATATTGATTTGCCAAGAACTGGACTACTGAATACATAAAAAAAACTATCACTTTTTTTTTTTAATATAATTCATAGGCCAAACACTAATTCCCTACCAGAGAAGAACACATTACTTTCAAATGTCCAAGCAGTCTTTTTAAAAGTTACACGGCAGGTTACAAGGAAAACACTGACAAAGTTCTCAAAACAGAAATTATGATAATCAAATTCTCTGATAAGAATTTAATAAAGTTTGCAATTATCAGAGTTGCACATCTGGGAGCCTAAAAATCAAACCCTAAAAAAAAAAAAGAAAAAAAAATCCCCGAACTTAGAGGTGAATATACAAATACAAACAATTTAGAATATACATGAAATAAAACAGCATACACAAAAGTTAATAAATGCAACCAGTGTGCTTGGAGAAAAATTTTTATAACTTTTTGTAATATTTAAAAGAAAATCTATAGAGGAAACTTATTAAGCGTTTCACTCAAAACAAGAAGTAAAATAAAGGCATAAGCTTAATGTACAAAAAGATTTTTTAAAGCAATACTATGGATGAATAAATTCACACACTAATTCTTTGAAGAGGGTGACATAAGTCAGGGGATGCCTGGGTGGCTGGTGGTTGAGCATCTGCCTTCGGCTCGGGGTATGACCCCGGGGTCCCAGGATCAAGTCCCAAGTCGTGCTCCCTGCAGGGAGCCTGCTTCTCCCTCTGTCTCTCTCTCATGAATAAATAAATAAAATTAAAAAAAAAAAAGAATGACATAAGTCAGACCTATGACAAACATGATCATAGCCACGATTGAATCCCTAGGCCTTGGTCCCAGTTCAGAGCCCTGAAGTAACTCAAAATATGGGAAGGAGAGAGAAATATGTCAAGAAGTTTTCTTTCAAGCCTTCCCTAAAGGAGAGGCTTTCATGTAACCTTTGTTCTCTATGTCGCTTCTTACAGTTTTCTCCTAACGCTGAGAGAAAAAAAAATGAGGGAAGAAGGTGTAGTCTTCTAATCCAATTTGGCTTAATGACAAATTTGCCTTTGTGTTTTTAAGCAGCAAGTTACTTTCTTTTTTTTTTTAAATCTCATTTGGAAGGGTTTCTATTTCTGATTATTGAACCAACCTAGCAACACCTCAGAGCAACAGACAAGGAAGAAAGTTTTCTAACTGAATTTTAAAAATCCTTCTAAATAGCATCAGGATTATACACAATTATTAATAGTATACTTCATACAGAGAAAAAACATAATGTGAAGAGGATATAACTGTGGAGGTAGGGGTATGGGGAAAAGGAATGAAAGGGAGTGGGAGATACACGCTTCCGGTTATGGATGAGTAAGTCAGGGGGGTGAAAGGTGAAGCATATGGAACATAGTCAATGATATTGTAATAGCTCTGCATGGTGACACATGGTAGCCACACTTGGGGTGAGCACAGCCTAACACAGACTTGTTGCATCACTATGTTTTACACCTGAAACTAATGTAACTTCGTGTGACAACTATACTTCAATTTTTTAAAAAAGTGATAAAAGGGGGATCCCTGGGTGGCTCAGGGGTTTGGTGCCCGCCTTCAGCCCAGGGAGTGATCCTGGGGACCTGGGATCCAGTCCCATGACGGGCTCCCTGCATGGAGCCTGCTTCTCTATCTGTGTCTCTGCCTCTCTCTCTCTCTCTCTCTCTCTCTCTCTCTCTCTGTGTCTCTCATGAATAAGTAAATAAAAGCTTTTTAAAAAATCTACAAAAAATAAAGAAACAAAAGCAACTTGAGAAAAGTGCTCACATACTTTTGATTAAGCAAACAAACTGTGACCCCAGATAAAATCCTCTACAAAATCTCATTTATCCAACTGTCATTCTATTCTTTCCCCATCCTTATTCCTTACTGCTATCTCCATCACAAATAATGAGTGTACAACATATTTTTACTTTATAAAATTGTCAAAGTAAGAAGGGGAGTTGCTTACACATCATTCTGAGAACATCAACTATTACATTTCTGAAGGGGTATCAAACCTAAGAAGTCAGCATGACCTTGGGCCTATAATTTTATTTCTATTAATTTATCTTAAATAATAATCAAAATGTGTACAAAGTTCTATGTACGTAAATTTCAGTGTCTAGAAGAATACCTCGTTCACTGTAGTTTTAGTCACATTTTTAACTGAATAAATGATCAAAGGACTTTGAATACTGTGAAAAAGTATTGACAACCATTTAAATGCCCAAATATCATGGCACATCTTTGAGGTTGGACACTATGCGTGCATTAGAATTCTTTCTTTTAAAAATAGTGGCTTTGGTAAAGGATCATAATAAAGCTTCAAGGGCAGCCCAGGTGGCTCAGTGTTTTAGTGCCACCGTCAGCCTAGGGTGTGATCTTGGAGACCTGGGATCGAGTCCCATGTAGGGCTCCCTGTGTGGAGCCTGCTTCTCCCTCTGCCTGTGTCTCTGCCTCTCTCTCTGTGTGTGTCTCTCATTAATAAATAAATAAATCTTAAAAAAATAATAATAAAGCTTCGAGCAGAAAAAGTGAGAGTACCACAGTATATATACAGTATGATCACAGGAGTGTATCTTCATATATAAATTTAAATACATATATATAATTGTGTAAACTATAATTATCCATGTTATATAATTATTTATTTTTATTGACTTCCTTCTTCATTCTATATGGCAGCATCCTTTGCCATAAAAATCTATTAATATTGCAATCATATATGAGCAAATATAAAGAATGAAAAATTTTTCTGATGTTTATAATTATGACTAATTAGTATATTACATCATGCAGCATACATAGTAATTTTTAGTATCTAGCTTATGATTATAAGTGACTTTTTCTAATATTTATGTTAATTTGTATAAATTGATTTATAGTGAAAGATTACTATATCTTTATCTATCTACATCACTATTTTTATATTACTATCTACCCACCTACCTTTCCTACAATCTTGTTTTGGTGATTTGTATGCGGAAAGACTTACTATAGGGTTAATGAGGCATAAGCTTTATAGCCACACACTTGAATGAAACTCAAGAATCTAGGTGACAGTCATAAGAGAAGTTTTTTTTGAAGAAATATATTGTCATAATTTTACTGTTTTCTCTTTCCACTGAGACCTACTTCCTTTCATTATACCTGGAATTGGGATCCCTGGGTGGCGCAGCGGTTTGGCGCCTGCCTTTGGCCCAGGGCGCGATCCTGGAGACCCGGGATCGAATCCCACGTCGGGCTCCCGGTGCATGGAGCCTGCTTCTCCCTCTGCCTGTGTCTCTGCCTCTCTCTCTATCTCTCTGTGACTATCATAAATAAATTAAAAATTTAAAAAAAAAATAATAATGTCATTATACCTGGAATTAATAAAGACATTTTGTGACTTGGCTACTTGGAAGTCACCTTAGAAATGCATTTGATTTGGGTTTAGTGATATATATATATATATATATATGGTGTATAGTTGCTTCCATGTATAGCCTCATTACTGACAGTAGTCTGGTATAGGAAAAGCCTTCAGGGTCAAGACACAATGGTGCAGGGACAGAAGTCATCCTATGACATGAGTTATTCTATAGCACCTCTACTGGAAGCATGTGAATAATGATGGAGAAACAAAATTGGCAACTTATGGAGCCAGAATCTAATTTTTAGAGAATTCTTTCAAATTTTACAGTACATTTTAAAAAAACAACATAAAAGGGATTTTTCCTAATTCAACAACAGTGCTAAATTTTCACAAGACATAATATGAAAAACTTTGTGAAGCTGAAATAAACTATAAAATCATAAATCAATTTGAATTTTAAAAAAATTTCTGTTGCACCTAAAGACTGAATTATCTTTCATTATCTTCATAGAAAATAAGTTTTAATAATTGTTACCATATGAAGAAGCCATGAAAGAGTTCTATAAAATGTAGAAATAACAATGACACAAACAAATGGAAAAATATCCCGTACTCATGGATTGGAAGAATTAATATCATTTAAATGTCTATTCTACAGAAAACAATCCACAGATTCAATGCAATCTCTATCAAAACACCAATAGCATTTTTCACAGAAATACAACAATTAGGAACTTTGTATGGAACCCTAAAGGGAGGTCCCAAATAGCCAAAGCATCTTGAGAAAGAACAAAGCTGGAAGTATCACAATTCCAGATTTCAAGATAAACTACAAACCTGCAGTAATCAAAACAGTATGGTACCAGCACAAAAACAGACACACAGTACAATGGAACAGAATATATAGTCTCCAGATAAATCCATGCTTACATGGCTAATCAGTCTATGATAAGGAAGCAGGAATATATAATGGAGAAAAGAATACAATAAATTGAACTAGGAAAACTAGACCACTTTCTTACATGATACCCAAAAATAAATTCAAAATGCATTAAAGACCTAAATGTTAGACCTCAAACCATGAAACTCATAGGAAAAAACATAGGCAGTACTTTTTTTGACATCAGCCATAGTAACATTTTTCTAGATATGTCTCCTAAGGCAAGGGAAACAAAAGCAAAAATAAACTATTGAGACTATATCAAAATAAAAAGCTTTTGCATAGAGAAGGAAGCTATCAACAAAATGAAAAGGCAACCTACTGTATAGGGTACATATTTACAGATTATATCTAATAAGGGGTTAATATCTGAAATATATAAAGAACTTGGACAACTCAACAGCAAAACAAAAAACAAACTAAAAAACACAAATAATCTGATTTTTAAAATGGGCAGAGGACCTAAATAGTTATTTTCCCAAAGAAGACATACAAATGGCTAACAGACACATTAAAAGATGCTCAACCTCTAGTCATCAGGGAAATGAAAAACAAAACCACCATGAGATATCATCTTATATCAGAATGGCTAGAATCAGAAGGACATGAAATAACACATGTTGGCAAAAACATGGAAATGAACCCTCATGCACCGTTGGTAACTGTAGTGTAATTTCATTGTAAATTGCAACATAATGTAAATTGGTGCAACCACTGTGGAAAACAGTATTGAGGTCCCCCCCAAAATTAAAAGCAGAAATATCAAATGATCCAGTAATTCTACTACTGGATATTTACCCAAAGAAAATGAAAATACTATTTCAAGAAAAAATGTATCCCTATGTTTATTGCAGTATTATTTAACATGGCCAAGATATGGAAGTGACTCAAGCGTCCACTGATAGATGAATGGATAAAGAAGAAAGACTACTACTCAGCTCTGGCGGCACGTGGGTGGCTCAGTCAGTTAAGCACCTGCCTTTAGCTCAGGTCATGATCCCTGGGTCCTGGGATCAAGTCCTGTGTTGGACTCCCCACTCAGTAGAGTCTGTTTCTCCCTCTCCCTCTGCCAGCTTATGCTCTCTCTCTCAGATTTTTTTTGAAAAAGAATATTGCTTACCTGTAAGAAAGAGTGAGAACTTGCCATTTATGACAAAATGGGTGGATCTAGAGGGTATTATGCTAAGTGAAGTAAGTCAGACAGGGAAAGACAAATACTACATGATTTCATTTATATCTGGAATCTAAAAAACAAAGCAAACAAACAGAAAGCAGAAACAGACCAATAAATACAGAGAGCCAAAGTAATGGCTGCCAGAGGGCTGTGGGGTGGGAGATGGGACGTAGCATTTTATGATGACAGGTGGCAGCTACACGTGTGAGCACAGCATATGGTATAAACTTGTCAAATCACTGTATTGTATACCTGAAATTAATGTAACATTGCGTGTTAACTATACTGCAATTTAAAAAAAAAAAAAGACATGCTAGGGAAGAGCACAGCTGTGGTTTGTTGACTGACTTTTTGATAGAAATTTCAAAGGCCAGGGACTGCCTAGGTGGCTCAGTCAGTTGGGGATCCAACTCTTGGTTTCAGTTCCAATCCTGATCTCCAGGTCATGGGATTGAGCCCTGCCTCTGGTTCTGTGCTCTTTTGTACCTTTTTCGTGATAAAGTTGCCTATTTTTCTCCCCAAAATACAAAGGAATAAGTATTACAGAGGTGTGTCAGGTAGTTAACAGAGACATTTTTTCCTAGATTTTATAATCTTGTGGTATTTGTTAGGTTTTTTTTTTTAATTTGCTGTATTTCCTTTTCTCATTCTAAAAATTTTTATCACTGTACCTAATTTTGTGTCTATAATTTTGTGTTCTTTTTCTAAAGAGAGCACTCAGATATGTGCACACTTCAGGTGAAAACCTGTGTGTGTGTGTGTGTGCGCACACACATAAGAAGAGAGACTAGGTATGAAAGACTACATATCAAATTTTTATCAGTGATCACCTTTTCAAGAATTGCAGGGGCCTAAGTTTTTATGGCACATGATAGAATGATTTTACCTTCTAGTTCATTTAATTCTTTTAAAATTGAGTTCAAGAATAATTTATTCCTGATATTTGAGTTTTAGTACATGAAATATAATATATTATATATTACTGGTTTTGTGTTCTGTTTCCTATTCTATAACATATTATATATTATTGGTTTTGTTTTCTGTTTCCTATTCTATACCAAGTATGACATTTTTTTTCACTTCTTGTAAACAGAATCCTCACATTAAATATGTCTACTATTTACCACCTTTTTCTTTCTCTCTCTCTACTGTCTTTTTTAGTTCCAAGAGAGACTGTTTTATTATTCTAAAATCCTTTTAGTACTTTTATTTCACCTAATAAGAGGTTGATTTGGAACTTGGAATAATAAATAGAAAAGAATTTCAGCTTTATAACATATTGGCGAGATAAAAATAAGATGCCAAGGCCAGAGAGTTTCAGAGGAGAGTTAATCTACTTTGCATCTACACAGTGTAGATACACTCAGCCCGCAGTTGATTCCTTTCCCTCAAGTCCTTGGGTAGAAGCCACTTTACGGGTACTAGTTTAGTACAGAGGTCTCTTAGTAACTATTAGGTAATACATTTTGGACCTATATAAAGAGATTTTTCTGTGTCACGTCCTGTAACCAAACATCCATACCGTATAAGGAAATGCTAAGAATTCGGCCCAATTCTGTCTTAAGCTGAAATTCTGATTATTCAGAATTCAGATCTCACCTGATTCATTCCTAAGGCATTGAAAATTCAGAATCACCATGTGTTTTCCCGACACGTTGGAGCTCAGAAACCATTTCTGTCCTTGGGAAAGCCTAGAACCTTCAAATGATTCTGAGCCTATTTCAATCTAAGTTAGACTGAGGATCTCAGGATTTGGAGAATGTGTACACATTATAGGTATCCAGATATCAGTTCTAAAACTTCTGACTCGACTAAGGTCCTGAAACTATCACCAAAACACAAAGAAATTATGCTAAATGGAAAGTTGGAATGATGTGAAATCCCTCTTACACCTCTCTATTTTGGGGGTGTGAGGCTTGAGAAAGGGAATCATTTATTCCCTTTTGGGGGGCAAACTCTTGTTAGTTATTAAATCAAGGTGAAATGCTTATGGAGACTCTGTAATATTCTCTTCACTTTTGTGCATGTTTGAGATTCTCTCATAATACATTTATGTGTAGGCAAGTCTCAGGACAAAAAGGTTCTAAAGCATCAATAAATTAACATAAGTGGGGAGTGTTGAGTGGGCGGCACACTGTCTTTGCAAGGAAAATGAAAACAGTGTGTGCTCTCAAACTGGAAAGAGTTCTCTGGAGATGGGATGATGATGATGCTCCTTTTTCTCCTACAGCTCCCCTCAGTGACAGTGCTGGAAAGCTCCGCCTTGCCAGCTCCATACCACTGGCAAGGAGCAGTTGAAAAGCATTATTCATTTTATCTCTGTATCGTGAAGTTCCAGGTCATGGAGTCCAGTAAGCGTAGACTACACGTTGGGCTGATTTAGTAATTTGTTTATTCACTCATTCATTTAGCCAACAGTTACCTGTTGTTTTTTGAGCGCTGTAAAAATGCTGAGAAAGTAGGCATGCTCAGGATCCAGTCTCAGTCTTGACAATTGAGATGTCATCTCTATGGTAATACGTATAATATAATTTGAGGACTCACCATCTAATGAGGAAGATAAATGTACAAGTAGGTAACTGCAGTAAAATGCCCTACAATGTGTAACAGAGAAGCATGTAGAATACTGTGGAGACCAGATAGGAAGAAGCACCCATCCCACTGAAGATACTCCTAAGGCAGGGAGGGTGACAGGTACACTTTCAAGGCTTCCTTTATTTGCTGAGAGCCAGAGAGAAGGAATAAAACAGGTGGGCTCGGATAACACCCAATTGTTTGCCACAAGGTAGATACGATTTAAGCATTAATCAGTTCATTAAAGATCAAACCCATAATTAAAGAGAATCACCGTGTGGCACAGCAGATAGTAAGCATCAAAAAGTAGATGGAAAAACTATTTGGGGCAAGAGGCTGCCTCCCCACACTGACCCTAGAACACACAGGATCAATTCTGATACCATTATCTCCCCATTTACGCGTTCACTCTCACTCCTCTGAGTGGCCATAGGGCTTTATCTGCTCTTCTCACGTGGTATTTATTTTTAAGCCTCTAGCAAAGCTTTCTAAAGTTTTAGGCCTCATTTCTGTATCTTTTGAAACACCTTACTAGAGCTTTGCATATAGAAGTGCTCGCTAAACAGGGACAGAATGAATCACTAATATAAGAGGTAATACCAAAATTTGTAAATAATATTATTCATTCAGATTTATGGTCTTTCTTTTTTCGGATTCGAGAGCCTGAAGAAATAATGACAAAGTGGAAAATGAGACAATCGGGAAATGAGGCGAGGAACAGATGGTAACAGGGAGGTGAGGCGACCATGCTGAAAATGTTGACAGTCACAAGGAGAAAGATCTCATTTCATTTCCATGATTCCCTTGGAGCCACTCCAGGATCACCAAGATCGCTGCTTTAAATGTATTCTTCTAGAAAGTCTCACTCTAAATTTACTGTGTATGTATGTGTGCACAATTACTGCAAGGATCTTTAGAGAGCTGGGCTTTTGTCACTAGTTCCCGGGCACCATGACAAAGAGAATATTAAAAGACTCAAACTGGCCAAAATCCAGGGGACACTAGAGAGACTGAAAAGATAAGGCAGGTAGTTAATCTTCTGGAAGGTACTGCAAGAAAAGACAGGTTTGTTCACCCAGCTTGCTGTCTCAAGTCTACTTTTGTTTGATTTGTTATCTTACCCAATGGGAAATCTATGCCTTGACATTGAATCACAAAGGAAGGAAAACCTGGGTCACTAAATAAGGTTAGTCAATGAAATAGAAAAAAAGCCTTTAGTCAAACTTTATGCCAGAACTGAAATCTAGGCAAAATTTGGCCCCATGTGTAAATATCTCTAAGCACGTTTATTATTATTTGAGGAAAAGAGAAACCAATGAATTGGCAATGAGTCTTATTATTACAAAGCAATCTCTTTTTTTTCCCCTCATCATTCAATAATGGCTCTAGATGGATATCTCAGCCAGAATATTGCTCTCACTGCAGAAAATTATATTATACGTATTACCATAGAGATGACATCTCAATTGTCAAAAACATTAAGGGCTACCTAGCTGGATAGCAGAACTACTACAGAATTCGCAAATAGGTGAATGTTTCACATTTGTTCTCTAATGCGACGTTTCTTGGCTTGATATAAGCAAATGTAATATTTTGATAGAACTAATGTTATTTCAGTTTGCAGGACAAGCTTAAGCATTTTTGTCATCTTCCAAAATATAGCTTACATGATTGGTATAAAATGCTTTGCTCCCTCCAACAATGTGCACGAGAAGAGATTTACATATTGTGCAGCTGACGTTGTCATTTACATCTGTACATCTCTTTCCAGGTTGCCCGGTCTCTGTAACATGCAGCTTGGGGGACTGCCCCCCACCTCCAAAGGAAAGCTGTGATTAGCCTAAGGTAGTTAGGATGATCTCATGAGTCTTGCTAAAATGTGTGGCTTAGGGATGAACAGACTTGAAAGTTTCTTCTCTACAGGCATTGCTTGAAAATTGATATGGGACTCATTCCAAAACACTGAGACCCAAGAAGAGGTTTCCTGGGTTCTTCTAGGAAGAATAGTTTCTCACTGTTTTTTTTTTTTTAAGGTTTATTTATTTATTCATGACACACACACACACACACACACACACATACACACACACAGAGGGAAGAGACACAGGCAGAGGGAGAAGCAGGCTCCTCGCAGGGAGCCTGATGTGGGACTTGATCCCAGATCCTGGGATCACACCCTGAGCTGAAGGCAGATGCTCAACCACTGAGCCACCCAGGCGTCCCGTTGGGGTTTCTTTAAGCAACTCTCTCCCTCTCAGCACCACGGTGTGTGGTTATAAAGCCATAGGGAAATGGGAAATGAACCAAAGGACCACAAAAAATGGAGCTGAAGTCATTGAAATTTTGCTGATCCTAAATGTTTTCTGCAATTTAGACTTCTACTTAGGTGAGTGAATCATTCTGTTACTCGCAGCCAGTATCATTCTAATATGTGGTGAGTAGATGCCTATTTAAAGTAACTGAAGCATGTTTTAGAGTTGCTTAATAACTCTCTGCCTAAGACTTAACCAAAGCTAATGGATATGTCTTGGTTAGAGCGGAAGGAGAAAAGAGGAGAAGAAAGGAAGAAAGAGAGGCTGGAGAAAGCAATGAGGGATGAAGAGAAAGAAAAAGGGAAGATTTTGTATCCTGCCACGCTACCAAATTGCTGTATGAGTTCTAGCAATCTTGGGGTGGAGGCTTTTGGGTTTTCTATGTAGAGTATCATGTCATCGGTGAAGAGGGAGAGTTTGACTTCTTCTTTGCCAATTTGAATGCCTTTAATGTCTTTTTGTTGTCTGATTGCTGAGGCGAGGACTTCCAGAACTATGTTGAATAGCAGTGGTGAGAGTGGACATCCCTGTCTTGTTCCTGATCTTAGGGGAAAGGCTCCCAGTGCTTCCCCATTGAGAATGATATTTGCTGTGGGATTTTCGTAGATGGCTTTTAAGATGTCGAGGAATCTTCCCTCTACCCCTACACTCTGAAGAGTTTTGATCAGGAAAGGATGCTGTATTTTGTCAAATGCTTTCTCTGCATCTATTGAGAGGATCATATGGTTCTTGGTTTTTCTCTTGCTGATATGATGAATCACATTGATTGTTTTACGAGTGTTGAACCAGCCTTGTGTCCCAGGGATAAATCCTACTTGGTCATGGTGAATAATTTTCTTAATGTGTTGTTGGATCCTATTGGCTAGTATCTTGTTGAGAATTTTTGCATCCATGTTCATCAGGGATATTGGTCTGTAATTCTCCTTTTTGGTGGGGTCTTTGTCTGGTTTTGGAGTTAAGGTGATGCTGGCCTCATAGAACGTGTTTGGAAGTACTCCATCTCTTTCTGTCTTTCCGAACAGCTTTAGTAGAATAGGTATGGGGGTGAATGGGTGACAGGCACTGAGGGGGGCACTTGACGGGATGAGCACTGGGTGTTATTCTGTATGTTGGTAAATTGAACACCAATAAAAAATAAATTTATTATATAAAAAATAAATAAAGAAAAAAGAAAAAAAAAAGAAAAAGGGAAGAAAGTGCCAGGTCATATGGTAGATGAATGTTTAACTTTTTAAGAAATGACCTTACTCTGTTCCATAGCGGCTGTAGTGGTTTACATTTACACTAACAGTGTACGAAAGATAGTTCGTCTGCATCTTTACCAGCATTTGTTACATCAATATTCTTTTATTTTAGCCATTTTGATAAGTATGGAGCTATAACTTACAATGATTTTCACTTTCATTTCCCTAAAGGCAAGCAGTGTTAAACATCTTTCGTGTGTGTTTATTTGCCATCCATATTTCATCTTTGGTGAAGTGTCTTTTTAATTATTTTGTCCATTTTCTAATTGGATTGATTGATTTCTTACTATTCAGTTTAGGGTTCATTATAGATTCTAGATGCAAGCAATTTACCTGATAATGTGATTCGCAAATATTTTCTAGTGGCTGAACAACATTATATCCTCTTTAGCCTTTTTACCTTCTTAATAGGGTCTTTTGTAGAGCAATAGTGCTTTGTCGTTTTAATTTTTATGAAGTCTAATCCATTTTTACAATTTTATGGGTCATGCCTTTGGTGTTATGTCTACGAAATATCTGCCTAATTCTGGGTCACCAATAATTTTTGTTATTTATTTCTGGTTACCTCATCATATATTTAGCATTTTTATTCTTTCTTTTTTTTTTTTTTTTTTGTCATTCACCTCCTCCATTTCAGGATCACCTGGTCCTATCTCAGCCTTTGTTTAACACCAAAGAGGCAATGTATCAACCCTGGGAAAAGTATTTGTATTCATATGGGTCCAATGTAGCTCCTAATCTCTGCTTTGGTTCTTTCATTTCGGTGGCCTGTTCATACCAACATCACCGCTAGGGTTTCCTTCCCTAGTTGCAAGATGAAGTAAAAAGTTGCTTTATCTGAGTACACAGGATAGGATAATGAAGTAGCAAGTCCAGGGGCCCCAACACATATTTATGAGAGTAAATAGCAGCTATGTGTTCAAAGTAAAACAAAAGTCCAACCAAGAACAGCTCAAAATAAAGTCTGCAATTTTGAAAAGATAGACTAACAAAGAGAGCTAGAGAGAGAAAATAGAACAACCAGGGAAGTGAAGGAAATGTGAGAATTGATACAGGCAGGGGATACTAAAAATATGAACTGATATTAGCTAAGACATTCCTATTAGTTTTTAAAATAAAGTTAATAATAATAACTAATCATTTCTTTCTTTTTTTTTTTTATAACTAATCATTTCAATTAGACTTACTCTATGTCAGGTACCTTTAAATACTCTCTATCAGGAGTCCTCAAAGTATGACCAAGGGAACTTTGATGTATCCCCAAGTTCCAACTTATTTCCATAATAATAGTAATTCATCATTTGACATTTTCATTCCCTATTGTCTCATGAGTGTACGGCTGAGTTGTCCAGAGGCAACATGACGTATGATATTGTAAGAGGTTGAAAGTACAAGGAAATACAAGAATCAAGCTATCTTCTATTAAGCCAGACAAAAGACTAGATTTGGAAAAAATATAACACGATGCCCCTCTTCTCACTTTTTTTTCTTGTTTTGGCACAGACAGCTAGGTAGGTAGAACCAGAGAGAAACAAATGCTCCAATGAGGGAACCCTTTGATGGATTTCATGTATTCCCTTTGGACCTGATAAAAAGTTTTATTTAGTTTCCAGCTCAAAGAGTGTTCTTTTTACTACATTATAATATCTTCCATAAATTTCCACACCATCATCATACTCTGTTGAACTCTTTTCCTCTGCGCTAGCTGAAGTGTGGGGATACTGCAGTGAAGGAATGAGCATCCACTGACGGTATCATGATGCTACTGGAAGACAGGTGGCTAGCCTAGAGTTCCAGGGACTGATTCGCAACAGCAATAAAGCTCAGTTACCAATAGGAACTAGACGAGAACAAAAAAAGTAGCTAGAGCAGAGACAAAAGAAGGAGCAGGTGTAGGACAAAACTCTCACACCCACATATAGTCAAGAACATAGACCCTATATGGGAAATAGACCCATATATGGCAATTAAGTTGTAAAAGCAACACTGACAAAGTGCATGGAGAAAGAGTAGCCTATTGCCAAAAGGATCCCTGAGCAATGTGAAAGGGAAAGGAAAGGCAGGCCATGTGGTCCTAAGTAGGGAGCAAAGAAACGGACTATTTAAAAGGATTAGCAAACTGATAGTAAACAGCAATTGTATGTGAGATAACTGTTCTTGACCTTAGTTTTCTGTTTCTCAAACTGGAACACACCTGTGGTGTTCTGGGATGAGAAACTTAGAATGCTATTTTTAACTAATGGTAATTTAAAAAGTGTATTTATCTTAACACAACTACAGCTATAGTACCAAGTAGAACACAAAATTCGCATCTCTATTTTTTTTTTGTTTCAAGTTTTTATTTAAATTCTAGTTAGTTAACATATATGGTAAAATTGGTTTGGGGAGTAGAATTAAGTGATTCGTCACTTATCTGCAGCACTCAGTGCTCATCACAACAAATGCCCTCCCAAATACCCATCACCCATCTACCCCATTCCCCACCCATCACTTTCCATCGACTCTCAGTTTGTTCTCTATAGTTAAGAGTGTCTTATGTTTTGCTTCTCTCTTTTTTCCCCCTTTCCCTTCATTTGTTTTCTTTAATTCCACATAAGTAAAATATTAAAGCCACTCTGGAAAACATTATGGGGGTTTCTCAAAAAGTTAAAAATAGAACTACCCTATGACCCAGCAATTGCATTTCTGTTTACTCAAAGGATACAAAAGCACTGATTCAAAGGGGCACCTGCATCCTGATGTTTATCGCAGTATTATCAACAACAGCCAAACTATATGGAAAAAGCCAAACTATGAAACTTTTACTCAGCCATCATAAAGAATGAAATCTTGCCATTTGCAATGACATGGATGGAGCTGGAGGGCATTACACTAAGTGAAATAAGTCAGAGAAACAAAGATGCACATATATTTTTAAGGTAAAAAATACAATTTGGCGGGGTTTTACTTGCTGTTATTCTTACAGGAATGACCCCTGTCTTTAGTCCCCAATTCACTAATGCCATGCACCCATCTTCTATTGCTAGAACTTTATTTCATATATTATTACTGTCATTTCACTCAACCCTACGTCTCGAAATGGAAATACCTATTGAAATTTTGGTGATATGGAAAAAGTATCAAGGGAAGATATTTTTTAAAAATGGGAAAATATTAAAAAGTTCCACTGTTCTGTATGTCCGAAACTGGACTATTCATTTAAGGTGTCCCTTTTACACAGTTTAAAATATTTTATTTTATTTTTTTTTAATTTTTTATTTATTTATGATAGTCACAGAGAGAGAGAGAGGCAGAGACACAGGCGGAGGGAGAAGCAGGCTCCATGCACTGGGAGCCTGATGTGGGATTCGATCCCGGGTCTCCAGGATCGCGCCCTGGGCCAAAGGCAGGCGCCAAACCGCTGCGCCACCCAGGGATCCCCACAGTTTAAAATATAATCCACTGCTGAACCCTCATTTGTGGAGAAAATAGTAGTAATTTTATAAATGCAGTTAAGTAGAAATAAGAAAAATTACTTTGCAGCTCTATTAGTACAATAAATATAGCCTATAAAAAGTATGATACACTCTATGTGTGTTTTTTCAGGAAAAAGAAATCCTACAGTGGTGATGCATTTTTCAAGGGGCATCGAGCCTAGTCTACAATAGTATTAAATAAAAATACTTTTAAAAATTGTTTAATTTATTCATGGGAGACCTAGAGAGAGAGGAAGAGACACAGGCAGAGGGAGAAGCAGGCTCCATGCAGGGAACCCGATGTGGGACTTGATCCCAGGACCCCAGGATCACACCCTGAGCCAAAGGCAGATGCTCAACCACCGAGCCACCCGGGCGTCCCCCTTAAACAATATTTCTTAACTACGGTCAGTAATGAATCAGAACCACACATACTCAGAGCTGGACAAAGATTCAGAGATTATTGAACACTTTACTGATGGTACTGGTTGAGAAGTGAAGCAAACAAACCGAAGTATTAGCATGTATGTTCTTGATGTAAATGGTTAAGAGCCTAGAATACTTAAAAGCATTCTGTTCAAAGGTAGACAGACTTTGGTTTTTATCCTGTTCCACCACTTAGGGAACTCTGTAATGCCAGAAGTACCTCCACCTTTCTAAATCTCAGCTTCTACATTCCAATGTTGAGGCAGTTATTATACCTATACCTTGATACTTAAAACACACTGACATTTAGTATTTTACAGGGATAACAATATTGTAGGTAAATGTAACATTAATTTTTCTTTAAAAGTTTATTCATTTCAGTTTTAGACTGTATTTAGTTATATCATAGATTTAGTTATGGTCATAGAATTAGACTACTGGTCATGTCATCCATCTGTATCATGTTAAAATATTACCATGGCTAAGAAAATTATGAGGTGGAGCATAGAGGATAGAGATGAGCATATGAGGAACACAGATCTCCTAATTTTACGTATAGGGAACCCAGATACATTGTCAAAGTTTAGACTATAACTTGGTTTAAAGTCTATATTCAATTTAAAGTTAAAAAAGCTAACATATACACATTTATCTGTTCATATATAAATGAATCCTGCACCTTCATGGTCAGATTGAACTATGTAAAATACTTGATATTCAATCAGGAATAAAATAATGATACTATAAAAGACAAAATAAGGAGGAAGTGAAAGAGAAGTAATATAAATGCAACAAATTCCTCATTCTTAATTTCGATAATCAATGCAGATATATTATTTAGTGTTAGAAATACAATTTTCAAAATTGGACTGAAATTGGAAACAAGAAAGGGTGTGAAGGAGGCTTTTATTTTATAATGCATATTTTTATAATTTTTTTCTAACTCTATTAGTTGTATAATTTTTTTAAAAATAAGATTTTTCATATTTCACCATATCCTGAATTTATACTGCTTCTTCAAGTATGAAGCTCTTAAATTTTAAAATATGTATTTTTAGAATTCTGAAATTTCCCATAGTCATATTTCTTCTTATACAAAAAAATTAATCTCCCTTTAATTCAACTACAATTTTATCTTTTCTTTTTTTTTTTTTTTTTAATTTTTATTTATTTATGATAGTCACTGTGTGCTTAATTTTTGTTGTTTTAAAGAAAGATATCCTTATAAAAGGATACTTGCATTAATCTTTTATTTCACATATGAAGTAGATATTGAACTAAGAGATATAATCAATCTCATCTATAGCAAAATTTGAATTTTACTCTTTAAATTGAATTTATTGCCTTACTAAGAAAACTGTAATATTACAGTCTCTTTTTCTTTACTTCCATGATCAAATTAGCATTTGTCTTTATTTATTTATTTATTTATTTACTTATTTTTTGGAGTGGAAAAAAGATGGAAAAAAGTGTTTTTCATTTGTTTAAACTTTTAAAAATAGACCTTTCTTAGATAAGTCTCAGGTTTATAGGAAAATCAAGGAAAGTAGAGTGCCCAGATACCCCTCACCATGCCACATGCACAGTTTCCCCTATTGTGAACATCTTGCATTAGTGTGGCACATTTTTTACAATTTATGAACCCATGAACTAGAATCATTTAATTTTCCCATTAACTCATCTATAATTGGCTTCTAAATTACTCATAAAGTCAGTTTCTAGAGAAATTTATCCAATACAACATTTATTTCACTCACACTATATGCTCAGTGTAAGGCTCTATTCCACACAGTGATTCAGGGACCCTAGTTGAGGAAGTTTGTGTTATCTTGAAGGTATTTCATTTAGAAACTGGCTGCTCAAGGCATAGTCTGCAGATTAGCATCACTGTATCATTAGGAGCTTTGTTAGAAATGCTGTCTCAGACACAATTCGGAATCTACGTTTTAACAAGATCTATACACAGATTAAAATTTGAGACGAGCAGGACTAGAAGATGTGCTTGGTTCTCTTTGCTAGGGAAAGGGAGATGGAAAACTCAACATGGCATTTCACTGCCTCAGCCTAGGAGTAACAAAATCACTTCTCTTTGAAACCCACTGACTGAAACCAGACATACGTGGCCTCATCTAACTGCAAGAGGGCTGGAGAATATAGACGAACACATGGGCTATTGGATGAGCATCACTACCTCTACACAGCTTCAGCCACCTAGATTGATTTTGTAAATGATTATGAGCAAAAATTTTGAGAATTCTGAATGTGAAGGCTATTCATTTTTACATATCAATTATGAATTTATCTTTTCCATTTTTGTTAATATGAATAGGTAATGCAACTGCTCCATACCAATTGATGCAGTAAATTTGATTAATCTGTGTGCTTGATTCAGATGTTCTAGGAAAAATTCCAATTCTACTTAGTTCCTTTTTTATCATAAATATTGATGTTCAGGATCAAAATTGATGTATAGGTGACACAATATTTACATACCCCAAGAAGTTCCTGGATCGTTTATACACTTCACATTCTTTGAACAAACTGTAGTAAAATCAATTACCATCCTCAGGCAATAAACTCAACATCAATGATCATTTTTATTCAAAGCTAATCTTATGGCTCAATATTTTTTCACTGAGTTAACAGAGCCCTTATGTGTCACACATTGGTCACAACACAGTTCCGGAGATGAACAGGTAAACTAAATAACACACAGGGGCAAGAGCAGAGTCTAAGAATGAAAGAAGGTCCATTATTACATATGAAACAGAAAGAATTTGAGATCCCTTGTAATGTGTGTCACGGTCAGAAACCAAAGTAAAGAGCAAGATAATGACATACCAACGAAAGGAGATCTCAACAAAAATTATAGGTCAATACAACTTTATCTGGAATATGACATCGTAAGAATAATTTGAGGATATTTTTAAAGAGCTAGCACAAAATAAATGCATTCATTCACTCAGCAATATTTATTCTCATCTGTGCTATGAGGAATTTTAAAGCCATTGCCAGTGTTTTCTCATTTCATCTGTTCAGCGTTGTTTCTTATCCTCCACATATTTTGAAATAAAGTATCAACCATACTATGTGTGCTAAATACCTAAATACAGTTCTTATAATGGATGAACAAGTATAGAACATTCATGTCTCACTTTAGAACCTGGAGTGGTTGGTTATGAAGAGATGCAGCATTCCAGGATCATCTTAATTACATAGGGCATAGAATCATATATCCTTTAAGTTGAGAAGCATCATAGTATAGTTGAATTCTCGCTAATTCTTACTGGCTCTGATATTTATCACCCTGGACTAGCTAGTTAAGCTTTTTGTCATCTGTATACTGAGGATCATATCTACTCCTTGTACAGATAATCACTGCAAAAATTTAGTACAGGGCCTGATACCTGTTTAACATTCAAGAAATGATAACTACTTTTATTTTAGAAAATAACGTTTTGTTGTCTCCTCCAACATCTCACACAGTGTAGATGCCACTGCTATAATCTTTCTGACGGGGATTTAAGCAATCTCCGTGAAAACATTTCCATTGACAGGGAACTCACTAAGCTTACAAGGTGGGCCAATCCATTCACGGACAATCCTAATTTTTAATTTTTTTTCCTTGTGCATATCCCTTCTTAGGTGGATCATCATTTTTATTACATATATATATAAATATTACATATTTGCATATATAAATATATAAATGTAAATTTAAATATATAAATATGTAATATATTGTAAATATATAAATATATTTATAAATATATTTATGTAGTCTTAATACCCTCTAGAGTAATCCAATATAAACATACATGTTTGTTTTTTTTAAAGATTTATTTATTTATTTATTCAGAGAGAGAGAGAGGCAGAGACACAGGCAGAGGGAGACGCAGGCTCCATGCAGGGAACCTGATGTGGGACTCGATCCCAGGTCTCCAGGATCACAGCCTGGGCTGCAGGCAGCGCTAAACCACTATGCCACCGGGGCTGCCCCATACATGTTTTGTGTCAAAAGTAATTGTGTCAGGAACATTCTTTGCAAAAGATCAGACATCTATTAATTCCATATGCTCCATGTTATGAAGTCATGCCTTAAGGTATTTTTCCCAGACTTAGCCCACAAGATGTCCCAAAAAATGCTTAAGCCATTGCTGCACAGAAAAGCAGCTTTAGGTCATGTACACAACAAATTTCAGGTGCTCTATAAAAAAAAGAAAAATGATGCGCTTCTGAGAATTGTTTATTATCTGCTTCAACCTAGCTATACACATAATACAGGCTTGTCCCAAATAGTCTCATATTCTGGAAGAATGAGCACTAAAGGTAACAGGACCTGTGGAAAAACAGAATTGGGGCTATTGTAGAACTTTGTGACTAAAGGTCTAACAAAAACAATAACAGTCCTAATTTAAAGAATCCTAGTAAAGTTACATTTCTACTAGTATCATTGTCAAAAAATCCTTTGCAATGTTTTATCTGTGCTTCCTGCTTCCAGATTCAGAATCTGGAAGGCATTCACTTCTGATAGAGACTTTCCATCAGAATTCTCCTTTGCTACATTATTTTAATTGAGGGTGAAATGTCTCCACATCTGCTACATCTGCACTTCCCCAGACAGCTGAACATTGTGGAAAGCCTCACAGTTCTGGAAGCAAGTAAACAGCCACTTCTTCTTCTGAATGAAAGTATTCATGTCTTGCAAAGGTGGTCTTTTTAATTTGGAGAAGCTTGCCCCTGATTGCTTCAAAATACCAACAGGCTGAGAATAATTGTGCGTGAACCAACATAACTCCACATTACAGTCATACCATTAACCTAATTTACCAATAGCACACAAGGCAGTTCAACTCAAAGAAACAGACTGTAGTAAAACAGACTATACAGTACCAGGTATTTCAGACCCTTGGGATTTTACTTCATGTGCTTTTCTACAGTCACAGGACAGAAACCCTCAAGGACTTATACTACATTGATCCTGGAGCTGGAGGTTGTGGGCTAATGCTAATAGTACTCATTTAAAAAAAAAAAAAAAGATTCTACTTAAGATGTCTGTGGAGGTGAGCAAAAGGCATTTTAAAATTTTATTTATTTGAAATTTACACACCACTTACTTCTAAAAATGACTTTAGGTAACTGCCAGAGAGGAAGGGCCACATGCCAAAGAGAATTTCATGGTCTTTTTGTTTGTCATAACATATAAATCAGACATAATTTCCACCTAGATTTTAGTGGCTCCAAATGGATTGAGAGCTTAGTGATTAAGATCAGAGATTTTGGACTCAAGCAAATCTAGATGTAAATCTTGGCATGTCACTCACTAGCTATGTGACGTTGAGTTAGTTCCCTTCTCCAAGCTTTGGTTCCTTTCTCTGTGAAATGACGCCAATAATATCTCACAGTTTTCATGAGAGCTGGATAAGATAACATATGTAAAACAACACAAGACATGAGAACTAAAACCTATTTTTAAAATTATTAATATTTTGCCTGTCGTCAAGAATGGGTCTCAGTGCAATCATATATATACCCACACAACATCTAACTATATGTGAAATGGCTTCAAAACTTTTAATTTATAGAAGGAAATTATTTTTAAGCTTCTGTAGGCCCTATTTTGTTTTTTAAATGCTAGCTCAAACATACAATATATCTTGGCATCCTTTCGTGGTGCTGAAGGTCACTGAAAACACAACGTAGTTATTGTGAAAGCAGACAAGTAAAAGTGAAATGTCAAGTACTAAGAGTAAGGCAGGGATCTCACTTTGTTTAGTCAATAAAAGTGATTGGACCTGGTTACCATCCCTGCCTATTTCATTAGCCCAGGAGACATCTAGAGGTTATAACTTAAGCTGTTTCTAACACAAGATAAAAGAACAAATATCTTTCTGAGTATTAATATTTTAACAACCAGTTGATAAACCTGGATTTCTAAGTGCATGTGTGAAAAAAAGGAAGAGGAACAGGAACACTGGCCAAACTTTTGTTTTAACCGAAGCTTTTAGTAATGATCCTGGTTTGCAAGTCAGAAAAACACATCACAGTCTCCTAAAAAAATATGTTCCATACTGGTCCAGGCCTAGATGATGCTTCTTCAAATTGTTACCTGTCTTTCAGCCTCTCGCTTCTTGAAGTGTCATCCCTGGATCACCAGAAAGCATCACCTGGAGCTTGTTAGAAAGACAAGATCTTGGATTCCACCCAGACCTAGTGAATCAGAATCTGCATTTTAACAAGATCTTGGGATGATTCCAACACATTTAAATTTTGAGAAGCCCTGCTTTATGTGTACTTGTCTCGAAGCAGCATCGCCGGCTCCCCAACTAACACCTTGGTAATGTTCAAGAAAATGTCTACTATAACCCTATATATGTAATCCCCCAAATACATGTTCTTCCAGATTGTACCAAAGTAAAAGGTCAGGACTGGTGGGGGAGAACAGAATTGAGAAGACCACTCACATTCTGGGCTACTTGGTAAGCAGAGGCACTCACCAAAACCCTAACTGGTACCTCCAGAGATAACTTGGACAGCTACACAGGCACTCAGCATGACTAGAAGCTGCTCTGAGGACATGAAAAATTTACAAAAAAAAACCCAATAATGTAGGAATGCTGGCTTACAGGTGCAGAGGCACTGTGGATGGAACACAGGAGGAGGAATGAACTGCCAAAAGTGGAAATCTGGGTAAAGTAGGGGTTCAGCTTTCTGTAGATGCATCCCAAAGTGTAAGAGCTCATTTTCCATTGTCTTAAAATATAGCCAAAAGGACTCCCATCTGTGTAACATCCAAGCGAATGGATTTTCTTTTCCTGCAGAAGATTCTAATTATTGCTACAGCAGCTCTCTTTGCCTAGCATCAGTGACCTCTCAATCCATGTGACTTCACCTTTATGTTGACATCATTCCCATATTCACAAAGGCAACAAGATCATAGTTGTTACAGGAATAGATATTCTGACACTATTATAGCCTTTTCTATGAGAGGAAAAACAAAGTGTCCCCATGAACTAATTCTCACTAAGGTGTTAAGGACTCATTCTAGGTGTATTTGAAAACAGAAATGTGTAATATTTGGAAATAAATTTCAGTGATGGAATTTCAGATATTTTAGAGGAGTATTTTAAAAGAGGTCCCTCTCAAAAATCCTTTAACCTATACAACACAAGCAAATACTTACACCCTGCTGTCACCTTTCTTCCTTCTTCCTTTATTCTTCTCTGCCTACCTTCCTTCAACTATTATTTATGGAGCATCCACTATGTGCGTGGCATTGTGTTGGATGCTATAGATAAAAGGCATCTTACAACGGGAAGACCATTTTTAAGAAAACTATTTAAAGATCAAGGGAAGAACCACAAAAAATTGATCAAAGTTTTTTTTATATATAAAATAAAATCTATACAGAAACATTAGAAGGAAACAAGTTATTTATCCTGAATAGATTGTCAAGGGGTCAACTCATGAATGACTGCAAGTATCAGAAAGGCTATTTGATCAAGTAGGTTGTCCAGCAATTCTCGGAGATCCTTCAGAGAGAATAAAGAAAGTAACTTAAAAGAGAGAAAAGGGGATTTGATTAGGTGTTTAAAGGACCATCCTAAAGGGAGAGATATTAAACGCTGTAATGGGGTATCATGTTTGAAATGAGCAAAGCCAGCAAACTTAGAATGAGGATTATTACCCAACAGAAAATCTCACCCTACTTCTCCGAGCTATGTTTTATTTTGTCTTTCCAGGGCATTTGCTAACAAGTCACTCACATGAAGGTGACCAATAATCATTTAAGCCACACACAAGTTATACAGCGCTTTGGTCCACTGGAGAACTCTGCCCCGGGTCAAGCGAGGTCAGTGATGTAGTTCATTAATGCCATAGTCCCTGGCTGGAAGACGGTGTATGACTGGAAGATGGTGTGGATGACACCATCACCATTATCTTTATCACCACTGGCACCACCAGTCCACAGCAAACATTTATTAAGGCATTTGCTATGTGCCTGACATTCACCGCACTTAAGAGCTTCACATGCGTTCTCTGACCTAATCCTCACAAGTTGGACTACCTCATGCCAATGCCCATGTGGACTAGAGGACACTGTGCAAGTGAGACTGCATTAGCTCATGTCTCGCTAATGGCAGCTGGAACTCCTATGCCCTTTAGGTAACCTATGTTCTGGCCTTTCCACAAAGTTTCAGTTCTGTAAGATGAAACAGTTCTGGGGCCATGCTACAGTATAACAATGTGACTATGGCTAACAACACAGTATGGTATCCTTGAAATTTGCTGAAAGGTAGGTCTTAGAGTTTTTATCACTGAGAAAGAAAGGAAGGAGGAAGGAAAAAGAGGAGGAAATGGTCACTCTGTTATGTGACTGATATGCTAAATAGTTTGTGGTTATTATTTCTCTCTCTATATATATAAAGTGATATATATACATACATTACAAAACTATATATATAGCAATATGTATATTATAAAACATCACATTGTACCCCTTAAATGTACAATTTTAATTTCTATTCGTCACTCATACCTCAGTAAAGCTAGGAGTAGGGAATGGAAAGAAAGCGATTCCTGTTGGCCAGGTCTTTATAAAGATGAACATTAATCCCTGATTCGTTATTTCTCTCCCTCTGCCTTACAGGTAGCTTTCCCCTAAAAGGGACTGGCAGTAGATATGACTTCTTAAAAAGATTTCCAAGTGGACAACTTTCATCATCTCTTTTGGTTTCTAATTCTCTTCCTCTCTCTAAGGTAGTGGGAAGTTGTTCCAGCTATTTTACCTCACAAACCTGATCCATTTAATAAATTCAGTTCCATGGCAACAAAAACCAATTTGGGCCCTTTGGTAGTCATTTAAAGTATTTCAAAACCAATCTAGACAAAATTATTTTTACCTTAATTTTGAGTTTGTCATAGATATTAATCAAATTTATAACATTTATTGCTAGTAGGATAGTTTTGCATCCTTATGGGTAAACATTCTTCCTGAGGCTTTCCTTCAAGGAAGAAAACTTAGCTGCTGATAGTGGATAACACATTATTTTAGCTGTTCTGGAGTGACAGGATACAGGATATACATATACCTGGCAGGGTCCAAAATCAATGATTAGCTTCTCCATTTATCACATCTATTTCACATCAGACAACAGCTTCTCCTTGAGAGTTGGCATATCAACCCCTAGGCAATCCAGCACTGCTATCACCTGGGCTACTGTTGCCTGTTACATACATACTTCCTATTTATCATAGATTTTCTAGTTTTTAACCTCTTCTACCAAAATTGGGGGAGTGCAGAAAGTGTACAGCAAACCATCTCTAATGCACGTACACCACACACACACACACACACACACACACACACACACACACTTGTGTTTTTTATCTGTGTGTGTTTGTGTGCTCAAAGTATGTGGTTTTGTCTGTGTCTCTGGTGTGGGTTAAGGCATATATATAATAATAATGAGAGAAAAGAGAACGACACTTAAAGGAAATGAGAGTAAGAGAAAGCAACCTCTAAAATCTGTGTTCAATATATTAAGTCTAACCCGTAGAATATTCAATAGCATTACATTATCCTTATGCATGATTTTAATATCTTAATGGCCAAGATGAATATCTAATTTCACTATCAACTTCTTTCTTTACACCATCAAACAAAAAATTAACTATCTTTAAAATTACTCTTAGGTGCACTAGTCAGTTTTACTCAGAAGTTTGAATACATCATGTCAGTCTTTGTATTTTTTTTAATTTTATCAACAATTCTTTCAACGATATCAAAAATTCCAGTTTGTATGCTTTTTGAGTATTTTAAGTTTTCCCAGTGGTTCTTTTTTCCACTTACGAGAATACAGAGATGAAAGAGATCAGATAGATTCACAGACTTTCTAAAAGTAGACCTTAATTTTAGGTGTTATGCTTTCTTTTAAGAAAATAAATATCCTATGCAAATATCCCTATAAAACATTAAAATGCAAACATTAAATACAAAAAATGAGCTTTGTAAGTTATAAATTCTTTTTGCAATTTTTACAGCAAATTTAATTCAGCAAATGATCTTTAAATAATGTTTGACTTCCAAAAGATCAATGCTTTTCAGTAAGCCTCTGAATTATTTGGTAACATTTATTTAATGGAATCAACTTAGAAATATTTCCAAAAAGTAAAACTAACCAATTTTTGGAAATAAAATAGAACCAAATGTGAGTTAAACTTTCTCTAATTATTGTAAATAAAATATCAGAAAGAGGCTAGATCTTTACTCATTTTGGATATCCCAGAGTTTTGGTACATGATACAGAGTATAACAGTTTGCCTCCTTTTCTCTTTTAATTCTTTTTATTTCAAAGAAACAGAGTTAAAGAGTAGAAAGATTCTAAGAGGTCGATTAATCCAACATCCAGCTAATGTTTGATTAATAATCTCTACAGCATTCCCTCAAGCAACAGTTTCTGTTTGAAAATACTCGATGAAAGGAAAATTACTTCTCTCATGGCTCTCTTAAATTAATAATTTTTGTCGGATTTTTAAAAAGCACCATTCAAGTTCTGTGAGGACTATACTCCAAGAACCCAAATCTCTCATACACAGTCACTATAGGTGAGAGACCAAAAATGTCTGAATTATAGAGCTTAAGCATGAATAAAACTGGTCTCTAGCCACATAAGTTAGAAGGACTTCAAATCTGAGGAGGAGAGCTTAGTCTACCTGGGTGATAGTACCTAACCTTAGTGGGTTACAGTTCTTTCATCTCAATAGCCTATCATTTACGTAAGCCGGATTAATTTTTTTTCATATACTTTCTCAGATATTTGATCTCAATTTTGCTCAAAGCAATGATCTATACAACATGCAGATATTTTTCCTTTCCTTCTCTAGTTCTAAAGCTTCAGCTCCTCAACTGACATTTAACAAGAAACTACATTGTCTTTCCCTGGATTCCCCTTTCTCAGGTCCCTAGCACTGATGTGATTATTCTTAGCACAAGGACTCTTCCCTCAATCTTCCCAACTCTTTCCATAGCACTCCTTCCATAGGATAAATTATAGACTTTACTGACTGATCCATCATATCAAATGGAAAGTCTTCTTTCTCCCCTCTCAGGTCTGTTTTTTGTTTGTTTGTTTGTTTGTTTGTTTGTTTTTTTGTATGCTGTGTCTCTTTACTCTGAAAGGCAGAATTGTTTTTTTTTTTTTTTCAGAATGGTTTTAAGAAAGGTTCTTTTGCCTTTCTTTAAAGTCTATAGGCAAAACACAAAAATAAAACAAAACAAACACCAGTGACCTTCTATCTTTGTGTTTTCTGTTTAAATTCCACAAAAGGAAGAGTCAGGTTGATTCAAACAGTGGATAGTCAGGACTTAATGAGAGATAACAAGAGAGATTCCTCATGTTGCTATGTCGTATAACAGCCTCAAGACTGACCACTCTCAGCTCAGAGGTCCAGCCCTGGTTTTAGACACTGTAACTAGCATGGTAACGTTCACATGGTTTTACATGTCATGACCTGCAGAGATAACAAACCTCTCAGATTAAGAGGAGGGGCCATGTAACTGAGCCAGTGTTTGAATAGCTCATTGAATATAAACATATATACCAATAATATAAGACCAGGGACTATCAGGCAACTTGCACATAAATTAGCATATGTCATAAGATTTCAGAGTAATAAGAAGGTAAATTTTATATTTGGCCAAAAAAAAAGATCCTTAAGTGGAAAAGATGACAACACAGGGAAGAGTAGGAGGGCACAGGTCAAGTCATGAAAGTAGGAAGGACGAGGACAAACATGGTGGTTGGAGGCGTTTGGCTTGGTTAATTAATTACTATAAAAGATTACTGAGGTCTCAGTCTTTTAGATGATGGTTCTTATTCAAGCTTAAAACTCATGACATTCTCACCCAGAATGGCCTTGTCAGACTACCCATTCTAAAAGAGAATCATTTTGTATCTTCTCTCATGCCAACTTTTTCCTCCCTTTTACAGCATTTATCAAATATTGATTTGTATGGAGCCACAAGAGATCCCAAATAGCCAAAGCAATCTTAAGAACAGCAAAAGTAGAGGTATCACAATTCCAGGTTTCAAGACATACTACAAAGCATAGTAATCAAAACAGTGTGGTACTGGCACACACACAAAATGTACCCATTTACCAATGAAACAGAATGAAGTGCCCAGAAATAAACTCATGATTGTATGGCCAATTAATCTATGACAAAGGAGGAGAGTATATGCAATGGGAAAGGACTCTTTCTTCAACAAATGGTGTTGGGAAATCTGGACAGCTTCATGCAAAAGAATGAAACTGGACCACTTTCTTATGCCATACACAAAAACAAACTCAAAATGGATTAAGGACCTAAACGTGAGACCTGAAACCATAAAACACAGAAAGAAAACATAGGCAGTAAACTCTTTGATATCAGCTGTAAAAGCATTTTTCTAGATATGTCTCCTAAGGTAAGGGAATCAAAAGTAAAAATAAACTTTTGGGACTATACCAAAATAAAAAGCTTTAGCACAGCAAAGAAAACCATTACCAAAACAGGAAGACAACTCATCAAATGGGAGAAGATATTTACAAATGATATATATGATAAGGGGTTAATATTCAAAATATATAGAGAACTTATACAACTTAACACCATAAAAAAGAATAAGAAGAATAATTAAAATACAGGCAGAAGACATGAACAGACTTTCCTCCAAAGAAAATATACCGATGACCAAAAGACACATGAGAGGATGCTCAATATAAGATGCTCATTAATCACAGGGGAACGCAAGTAAAAACCACAGTGAGATATCATCTCACATCTGTCAGAATGGCTAAAATCAAAATCAGAAGAAATAATTATCGATTTATTTTTATATTTACTTGTTTGGCTTGGTGGTTAAGTATGTTGCTCTGTAGGAAGACTGCCTGGATTTAAACACTGGTTTTGCTACTTACAAGTTTTGTGATCTTGGACCAGCTTCTCTGTATCTTAGTTTTCTAATCCATATGATTAAAATAATAACACTGTTACCCACTGGGTTATTGTGAAGATACAACAAAGTGATATAGACAGTCTTCATGGTTTTACAAATAAAACCCCATGTCTTGTATACTGGTTGGCACATATTAAGCACTCAAAATTTGAACATTGTCAAGCTGGAAATAGCCTATAAGAACAACAGGGATGAACAAACTTGACAGACTTTTAACTAGACTAAAAAAAGAAAGAGAAATTATTCAAATCACTGAAATGAGAAATTAACATGAGAACATTCCTACAAAGTCTACAGAAATGAAAAATATTATAAGAGAATATTAATACTATAAACAACTTTATGTCAATGACTTGGATAACCAAGATCAAATGGACAAATTCCTCGAAATGCAAAACCTACAACTAGTAAGGAAATTGAATAAATTATCATACATCTCCCAATTTTAAAAAAGCTCTGGGCCTGATGGCTTCACTGATGAAGTCTACCAAAAATTTAAATAAGAATAAACACTAATACTTCTCAAACTTTTCCAAAAATTTGAAGAACAAGGAAGAGTTCCAAACTCATTCTTTGAGACCAACACTACCCTAACATCAAAACCAAAAACATTAGAAGACTATAGACCAATATCCCTTTTGAGTACTGATGAAAAACTCCTCAACAGAATACTAGCAAACTGAATTCAGTAGCATATTAAGAAGATTTAACATCAAGATCAAGTGGGACTTATAGCCTGTTATGCAAAGATGATTTGCTTACAAAAACTGAGCAATGTAATACACCACATTAACAGAATGAAGGAAAAAAAAAGTGATCATCTCAATTGATGCCAACAAAGAATTTGACAAAATTTAACACCCTTTCATGATAAAAACTCAACAAATAGTAGAAACCACCTCAACATAATAAAAGTCATGCATGAAAAATATTCAGTGATCATCATATTTAATGACGTAAGACAAAGTTTTTCCTCTAAGATAAAGAACAAAGCAAGAATGCCCACTTTCTCTACCTCCATTCAACAAAGTAGCCAGAGGCAAGAAAAAGAAATGAAAATCATTCACATCAGAAAGGAAGAAGTAAAATGATCTCTGTTCACTACAGTTCAAAACAGTTAAAACTAATCAATGAATTCAGCAAAGTATCAGCTTACAAATACAATACACAAAAACCAGTTGCATTTCTATATCCTAACAATGAACAACTGAAAAGGGAACTAAAGAAACAATTCCATTTACAGGGAATCAAAAAGAATAAAGTAATTATAAATTAACCAAGGAGATGAAAGACTTATATAATGAAAACTACAAAACACTGCTGAAAGAAATTAAAGGAGTTTAGTTATAAATTAGCAGAAAGAAATCTCATTCTCGTGGAAGACTTAATATTGTTAAGATGTCCATGTACCTAAAGTGATATCCAGATTCAATACCATCCCTATCAAAATCCCAATGAAAGTTTTGGAAGAAATACAAAAACTCATTCTAAAATTCATATATAGTCTCAAAGGACCACAACTAACCAAAAACAATCTTGAAACAGAAGAGCAAAGGTCGAGGACTCACATTTGCTGATTTCAAAACTTACTACAAAGTCACAGTAATCGAAACAGTGAGGTACTAGTATAAAGAAAGCAGATGTAAAGACCAATAGAATAAAATAGGAAGCCCAGAAATAAACCCTCACATACATTATCATTTAAGCTGCTAAGATCACTCAATGGGGAAAAGATAGTCTGCAACAAATAGTACTGGGAAAAGTGGATATACACATGCGAAAGAGTGAAGGTGGACCCTTAGCTAGCACTGTATACAAAGATTAAGTCAAAATGGGTCAAAGGCTTAAACGCAACAATTAAATGATAAAAATTTTAGAAAAAAAACCAAGGCGTAATCTTTACAGCATTGAATTTGGCAGTGATTTATTGGATAAGATGGTAAAAGCTTAGGCAACAGAAGAAAAAAAACAAACCAATTGGACTTAATGATAATTTTAATATTTTGTACATCAAAAGACACTATTCACCAGAGTGAAAAGGCAATCCACAGAATGGGAGAAAATATTTACAAATTATATGTATGGTAAGGAATTAATGTCCAGAACATACAAAGAACTCTTAAAACTCAACAAAAAAATAAACAATACAATTCAAAAATGGACAAAGGGATTGAACAGACATTTTTCTGGAGAATACTCAAATGGCCAAAAAGCACATGAAATGATGCTCAAATCATTAATTATTATGGAAATGCAAGGTCAAAGCTATGGTGAGATACCATTTCACACTCATTAAGATGGCTACTATAAAATAAACAGTAACAAACTGGCAAAAATGTGGAAAACTTAGAACCCTTGTGCATTGTTGGTGGGAATAATGACATAGCCACTGTGGGGGAAGAAACATGGTTGTTCCTCAAAAATTTAAAAGTAGAATTATGATTATGATCCAGCAATTCCACTTCCAGGTATATGCGTAAAGGAATTGAAAGTAGGGTCTCAAAGAGTTAATGGACATTGTACACCCTGTGCTGATTATTCACAATAGCTAAAATGTGGAAGCAAACCAAGCATTCATCTCTGGATGGAAGGATAACTAAATTACAGTGTGTGTGTGTGTGTGTGTGTGTGTGTGTGTACAATGGAATATTATTCAACTTGAAGCAAAGAAATTCTGGCATAAGCTACAACATGAATGAGACTTGAATACAGTGTATGCTAGGTGAAATAAGCCAGTTGCAAAAAGACAAATAATGCATTCCATTTGTATGAGGTACTTAAGAAGGGTCAACATCATAGAGACAGCAGGTGGAATGGTGGTATCCAGGCACTGGGTGGAGAGGGAAATAGTTATTGTTTAATAGGTATAGAGTTTCAGTTTTACAAGATGAAAAAGGGTCTGAAGATGGATGGTGGTGACAGAAGCACAACATTATTAATATACTTAATATCACTGATCTGTACACTTAAACATGGCTAAGATGGTAAATTTTATGTTATGTGTAATTCTAGCACAATACAAAGGAATTGGGAAAAATATAAGTAACCCCAAGTACATAGATAATAATATAGTTAAGTAGGGAAAAAAGAACTATAGAGACCTGAATTTCATGGTGATAAAATGAAATATGCAAATCACTTTTTATTTTATGGCAAGGTACTCAAAATGCTGCTGTGCTGAATGTCAGGCAGGGTATCATACTAAGAGCTGCTTCCGAGGACTAAAAGAGTGTTAGAGGAAGGTAAAATATGCTAAGGTTGGGGATCCCTGGGTCGCTCAGTGGTTTGGCACCTGCCTTTGGCCCAGGGGGCAATCCTGGAGTCCCGGGATCGAGTCCCGCGTCGGGTTCCCGGCATGGAGCCTGTTCTCCCTCCTCCTCTGCCTCTCTCTCTCTGTCTATCATAAATAAATAAATAAATATTTTTAAAAAATATGCTAAGATCTTCATTTCACTCAAGGAAGAGCATCAAACTCAGCAATTGTCCAGTAGCACTTGTCATTAAATACTCATGAACAATGTCATGTTAGCAAGTAGAATATTAGTACAATAATTAAAATAACACTCCATTCTGGCCTCTATCCAAAAACTTAAACTTTCTAATAGACTAGTTGCTCATTTATTCTTTCCTTCAAATCATAAATACTATTTCAAGTTTCAACTACCTGGGTTGTATTACATATACATATGTTATATGATAGCTATATTATCACCACAAATGGAACCCAGATTATATTTCTAATGTAGAGGAATTAGTGAATAGCTAAAATTAGAGATTATATGATTATGCAAAAGAATCACCAGTTCTCTGATAAGTAAATTTAGTGAAAATGACTGGTAGAGGTGTCAAGTGATTTGTTTTAATGGATAGGAAAGATTCATAATTTTTAAACTAACGGCAAGATAATATTGGGTTCAATTTAAGAATTCAAAGTGTACCTTAAAAAGTTTCTCAAGAAATTTTAAAATGCCCTCAATCATTTAACTTCAACGATTCATTTGTTTAGAATATTTTATAGATCGATTATAGAGATGCACATCAGTTCAAGCTTAGTCCAAAATAATACAGATTTTCAAACTGGTTGTTTGAAAATCAAGGAGACTTCATGGTTGGCTTAGTAGGAGCAGAATCATATTTACTATTGATCAAGAAGGCCTTAACATCTTACCTTAACATCTCCTTCAGCTTAAGGAAACTTTAAACAAGCTTCTTCCTAACCCTAGGCCCCTGGCAATCCTTTTGTTACAGCACTTGCTTTAGAAAACTTGTAATTGTAAATTCTTTCTCTGCCCCTTTGAGATATAAACCATTTAAAAATCCTCTTGCTAGTTTTATAATCCAGGAAGGTCTTTCTCCACGATTTGAGAGCCAATTCTTTGAAATATAATCAAGAAAGATAGCTACCCTATCCCCAAGTTTCTGTGGGAGGGCAGGAGCCTAATTTAGAAGGGCACCCATTAGCCAACACAGATGATCTAATCATAAAGAAAAAAATATTTCCTAATTCAAGAATAAGTCAAGGTGCCGGATATATCCCATGGACTGACCTCTTTCCCTTACAACCTTCAGACTTCCTCCGGTACTTAAAAACACTCGTATCCCTTTTTAAAATTTATTCACTTTCAGTTACCCAACATATAGTACATCCTTGGTTTCAGATGTAGAATTCAGTAATTCCTCAGTTGCATATAATACCCAGTGCTCATCACATCATGTGTCCTCCTCAGTGCCTATCACCCAGTTACCCCCACCCCCTAACCCCTCCTCTCCAGCTGGTGGGATTCAAAGCTAGTACAGCCGCTCTGGAAAACAGTATGAAGTTTCCTCAAAAAGTTGAAAATAGAACTACCCTATGATCCAGCAATTGCACTACTGGGTATTTACCCCAAAGATACAAATGTAGTGATTTGAAGGGGCACTGGCACATCAATGTTTATAGCGGCAATGTCCACAACGGCCCAACTGTGGAGAGAGCCCAGATGTCTAACGACAGATGGATGGATAAAGAAGATGTGGTGTGTATGTATAGATCTATATATACACACGCAACACTCATATCCTTTGTCTCAGGGGAATTGAGTTCAGTTTCTTTTCCCTACCGCAATAACCAGAACAAAGTCTTCCTTGCTCAACTTTGTCCAATGCAATTTTTGCATTGGTGCAATGAAAAACATGCTCCCTAAGAGACCAAAAAAAAAAAAAAAATCATTATCTGAACTGCTGTTTCTGTTGTCTACAGTGATCAGCTCCAGCTTACCTAGGCTAACCAGCTGGCCTCAGGCACTCGTCTGTCAGCGAAAGCTTATTTAAATAGAACAACCTCACATAGCCTCCTGAAAGGTGAGAGGCTTGATTGAATTGGAAGAAGAACGTGCCATCTCCATGCCAGTTCTGGGTGTCAGTAAGGGTTCCTTCGGCGAGAAAGGGAAGCGGCTCTCCAGAATGGACAGCCCAGAAAAGAGAGAAGCTCAGTCATCCACAGGATGTAATTTTACCCGTTAGTCCAACCTATTTCCAGGGGAGCAATCCACACCATGGTCAGTCCAAACTACTTCTGTAGGACCAAAAGTAAGAAATCCTTCCCAACCAAGGAATAAATAATCTTCACACACGACCTGAATCTTTAAAGGCAAGAACAATCATAGAGAACTTTCTTGGTAAGCAAAATGCTTTTCGTAGTTCCTCATTCCTTTTTAGGTGGATGATAATTTACTGACATTTAAAGAATAAAATGAATGAAAGAATGTTAAGAGGAAACTGGACAATGTGGAGATTAAAAAGCCTATTCTGCATTTCATTGTTTCCTCTTAATCCTCAATAGACTATTAATTGACTAATGCTATAGAATAGTCCTTCTTCTAGGGACCTCCTCTGCACGTAGAGGAAATTTGTAAATATATATGAATATAAAGGTATTGGTGAGGTAAAGGACAGAAAGTTGTAAACTTTCCCAAGTATCCATGCCTTGTATTAGCCATTATTGTTTAGAATTATATGATTAAAAAAAATTGGTAAAATGCATAGTTACTGTTGTCCTGTTATTTACTTAAAATGGAAATCAGCCAAAGGTGAATAAAAGAAATTCATTACAAGAGAGGGCACCTGGGTGACTCATTTGGTTAAGCATCTGCCTTCAGTTCAAGTCATAATCCTGTGTCCTGGGATCAAGTCCCCAAGTCTGCTCAGCAGGGTGTCTGCTTCGCACTCTCTTCCTTTGCCCCTCCCCACCGCCTGTCCGCTCTCTCTCTCTCTTTCTCTCTCTCTACTCTATCAAATAAATGAATAAAATCTTTTTAAAAAATAAATTCCTTACAAGAGAAATATTCCAAAAAAATTAAATTTAAACAACTTGATGTGAAGGAGAAGATGACATGATGGAGCCATGAATTTTCAGTGCCCCTGGAGCCAAAATTTTAAGGTAAATCAGTTTAGTTTCTAACTAACATTCCTCCCTTTCTATTAGTCTTCTTTCCTCCTGCTGTTTCTGGGAAGGACACAGCCTGAGCCCACTAGCTGGATATCTGCACTTCATTTGGAGGTTCTTATTGACCAAAAAGCTCTCAAAATCAAAAAGTAAAACATCTAATGTTTATCTTTCAGATCCTTGAAGGACACTGTTTTGTTTGGAAGGCAAGTTTTCTGTGCACCTTAAATTTCCATAACTAAATAATCTCTGCTGTCACCTATTTGTCATTAGATATTTTACACAGAAACAAATAGCTCATATGATTGACTAATCTGAAAACTATTGGTCAATCAGAAAACCATAATGATAATTAATAATATACCCCTGTACCCTGATAAAATTTTTTGAATATAAAACTTCAATGCCATGTAAACTTTTAACTTTTTCTGATTTAAAAATAAACAAGCTAGTTTTCCTTATGCTTAACCTACCTTAAGGTCAAAAAATGTGTAGGGATAGAAGAATTTCCTTAATTTTTAAAGACCTGAAGAGAGAAGTTCTAAGTAAGATGGAAATTCAGTCTTGGGTTAATCACAATTTGAAGGAGCATAACAAATATTTCATTATTTGAAGACAAGGTGACAATAGAATTCTAGGTGGTGATTAGTGCCTCTTGTTAGAAAGGGCAACAGGTACAAAACCCAAAATTATACACTCAACCATGCCGTTTTTCATATTTATGTTCCATTTTCATGGTTGGGAAAACTATTATGTTTTGGAAAATTTAAGTGAAAGAGAAGGTAGGGAAGGTACACATACCATCAAAAACATGTATCCATTAAACTGGTGTAAAATTTAACTGAAGCAAAGATTTATAAATGCACACATAAAAATTAGCTGAGTAGTTATTTGTTAACTGCTTACCAAAAATATCATCAGGAAAGGCTTTTAAACAATAATTCATCACTACAGAATTGGCTGTCAGTGAATACAATAATCTCTTTCAGTAGAACAATGCACTTATTAAAAAGTATAATTTGCTGTTTCATCATACCTTCTATCCACTTTGGATTTGAAATTCTAATCATTCATGGGTTGCTGCTGTTGTTTGTAACACCTTTAAAATTCATTACAAACTATACCAAGATTGTAAACACCTGTATATCTCTTCATACATATGAGAGAAAAATCAATATTACTATGCTCAAGTGTTTGAAAAAGTATTACAACTATTTCAACAGTTCTATCAACCCATTACTACTTTGATTTCCCTTTAATGGTATTTTTATATTTTTTGCAATGTGAGAAAATATAATGGTTCCAGTTTATTTATCCTTCTTGTTGGGAGAAAGATAGTTTTCCAAGTCAATTAAAGTTTCCTTTGGAAATGCATCTTCCAAAGTGTAAAGAAGTCTTTATCCAGATGCTAAAATGAGCAAATGAATATTTAACATAATTTAGCAGGTCCTTCCACAGGATCCCTCCTACACACTAATTTTCAAGCTACATGGAAAAAAAAAAGAGGGAGAGAGAGTTTCCTTGGAGATAATACTGAATAAACCAACCAACATTCCTTAGCCTTTGTTTGGGTATTTTTCAATTGTTTTATAAAATTATCATGAGAATCTATGCACCCTTCCTTAGGAGGGCAAACTGCTCACTAGTTCTCAAGTAATTTTGCCAACAATCGCCTGTATGAAGGGCATTCATTCATTTATCGTTCACTCATTCATGTCAGTCTAAGAAATCTACATTTTTAAAGAGGACGGTGGGCAAATCAGGTGGAAAAAGGCCCATTTTGGTGTATAAGAGCAAGAACCAAATCATTCTGAAAGTCTCCACTCTGAAGAGTGGAGTTTGAAAACCACGTTTGAATACTCATCTTCTAATGACATAAAATATAAGTCACATTGTAAATGTTTCTACTTAAGAAAAAGAGATCAGGACATTGTACCAAATGACTTCTCATTTCAGCAATACTTATTACCAGTGTGTCTTTGGGTAAATCACTTACCCTGTATTAGTATATTCACTATAAAATAAATAATAAAATAAAATCAGGACAACTTTGCCTATATTAACTAATTCCTGGCTTATAGCTGGTCCTCACAAATATAATTTATTCTCTTTTTTAATTTTAAATTTAGGGAAAAGCAATATCAATATATAATTCTGTGGCATACTTCCATTTAACCTCCCCAGGCTACTGGAAATCAAGCAGAGCAGTTGTCTCTACTTGGGTTTATCAGGGATAGAACCCGTGTCAGAAACATAATTTGTACAATGTCATTGTAGGAAATCTGATGACTAGTAGCACCTGGACTTGAACCCATTTTCCTGAGATAAATCCGAACACTGCCATGCCTCAAAGTCCGAGCTAGATGGCCATGCTGCTAATGAGGTTCTACAAATCATCCCAAATCGAAATTTACCTAATTCCTAATTTTTGACCACATAAAATGAGTAGCATATTCACTGTTTCAGTGCAGAACCACTTTGTCTACCTAAGTGATACCACCACGGGTGATTCTTTCTGCCTCATTATAGTTGAACAGATACTCACATGTGTTGTCAGGAAAGCCCAGACCACTAAAGTCATTCAAATGCAAACACTTCTGATTAGGTATTAAGTATTCTGTAATAAGTATAAAGTTCTATAGAGAGAAAGGAGCTGGAGGACCATTAAGCGTTGGAAAGCCCGGTGCAAGATGGCCAGATGCTCCTCTTCCCAGAAAAGCCTGCCCAGCATGACGTGAGAGCTATTTAGCACAGTTAATAGCTGCGTAGGGGGACATGTCAACATCATGGGGGATTTGGGGGGCAGTCTGGAGATGCCCAGCAGTGTGCAAAGACACTGGTAGCTGAGAGCTCATGAAGAGTCATGTCTACTGATAATTTCCCTCATAGCACTTATTACTATCCTTTGTTCAATGTTACTTATCCATCCCTTTTCTAGCCACTACCTATAAATTTGGTTTTTTGTTTGTTTTTTAACCACCACCTATAAATTTGAACGAGGCCATTACCAGCGCCGTGTCCCTGGTTTTATTACCACTGGCTCCTTAGTATCTGCAATAGTGCTAAGTACAGAATAGGGACAAAAATACATCTTTATTGAATGAATGGTGCTCACAGCAATGTGAGAGGCAACATGTGCCAGTCCAAATAAGAGCACTGCTGGAAGGTTTGCAGCTCTAAGTAAGGGACGCTGAATGACAGGCTGTGCTCCTGCGTTTTGTTGATGGGAACACATATCCAGTGAAAGCCAGTTGACAAACACAGAAAATTAAAAAAAAATTAATCAAAAATAAGATTTTCCCTGTACCACAGTAACCATATTAGGTTAAAAGTTTCCTCAACTCAGGGTACCTGAGTAACTCAGTTGATTAAAATCTTAATCTCAGCTCAGGTCTTGATCTCAGGGTTGTGAGTTCAAGCCTGCATTGGGCTCTATGCCCAGTGTGTGAAGCCTACTTAAAAAAAAATCAGTTTATTATATAGACAGCATCCATCTTAATGGTTTCATGTTTTCATTAACGATCTGTAATTTGGCACATAAAACATTCTTCTTACTTTATCAGAAAAGGAAAAGTTTACTGTTATCTTTACCAATGCAGTTAGATGTTTAGAAGACAAACACAATTAATTCAGATTTTAAAAGACAGTTATACTTAATTTACCAGGTATTGTCATCAACAGACACAACTACCAAATTTTCCTCTGTATTACAATTTTATGTTTCCCTTGTGACAATACTATTGTAAAACCTACAACCATTGATTGATATAAAAACCTACAACCATTGCCAAAATCACATGGAAAAGAACTTGAATGAAAAGGTTCTTTTAATTTTTTTTAATCTGTGTGCTGCAATTCTAAAATGTCTATATTGTGAATCTAACATTACAAAAAATTCTTCCAACTATCCCGAGTCCAAATTCTGTCTCTCCTTTGGTACTAACTGAACAAATTAGGGCAATTTCAAGGCTAAAAGCTACTAAAGAAACCAGCCTTGTTACTTTAATTTCACTATGCCCTCTTAAAATTTTTGGTAGTAAAATGTTTGCCTCACACCAAAACAGAGCCTGGCAGCAAGCCCCTTTTTTTCGGTTAAGTTAATGGGCTCTTATCGGGAAAAGAATTAGGGAATTCGATGGTGCTTCATGGACCTGATATTCATGAAAACTCTGTACAGGAGTGGATTAGATTGCTACTTCATTTGAATTACAGAGTGATTAGGTTTCTCCTTTGGGGAATATTTTCACATATGTGTTTAGAAATAATTATTTTAATGGAAAGGCCAAATTGCCTATTGAAACTTTTCACGGGCACTCAGATATCCATTTACTTATTACTTCACTAATTCCTGTATTGAACACCTACTATGTACTAAGTCTCATACTTGGGGTTAGGGTTTTATAATTAAAAGCAAAAATGAGTGTTTCAATCTCCAAGCTTTTTCCTGGATGGTTAGGAACTAGCAAATAAACCAGTGAGTATAGTGGAGGGTGGCACCTAGTAAATTGGGGATAATAAACAAAGTATAAAAGAGAATACATGGGAGGGTGACCTAACAGCCAAGACAACAGGGTGTAAGTGTGGGGACTATTAGGAAAACCTTCTATGATAAACTTATACATTGACGGAGTCTGGAAAGCCAAGTTTGTGTGATTTAGGCAGATAAAGGAAAAGCCTTTCAGAGGCAGAGAACAGCTTACTAAAGACACAGGAGAGTGGGGAAAAAATAGGCTGCTGCTGCTCCTGTTTCTGTACATGGTCGATCTAGAATCACTAAGGTATTGCCCAGTATTGACTCCTGAAGGAAGCCACACCATCAGGAAGATGCCAAACGACGAAGCTGCTATCTGTTGAATCAGGAAGCCACTGTTAGGGCTATTGGCCCCAGAGCGATGCTGCTTCTGCTATAATCTTTACCCACACAATGGGTGCCCCTTAGCCTCAGGTCACTCAGTTATGAACCCAAGTCTTTTTTTTTTTTTTAAAGATTTTATTTATTTATTCATGACAGACACAGGGAGAGAGAGAGAGAGGCAGAGACACAGGCAGAGGGAGAAATAGGCTCCATGCAGGGCGCCTGATGTGGGACTCGATCCCGCGTCTCCAGGATCACACCCTGGGCTGAAGGTGGTGCTAAACCACTGAGCCACGCGGGCTGCCCACGAACCCAAGTCTTATGCAAGATTGCATCTCATTTGTGGGTAGAACCAGAGCTGCAAGGGAATCTGGAAAATAGAGCTTTCAGCTTTCTAGTTTTGATTTAGAATGAGCAGTGAATAACCCAAACCCAATTTCTGTCATGGATTTCCACTTAAAATTACAAGTCAAAATAAGTATCCATTTTAAAGATTTTATTTCTTTGAGAGAGTGGGAGAGAGAGAGTGAGCACTGCATGGGGGAGGGGTAAGGGCAGAGGGAGAGGGACAAGCAGGTTCTCCACTGAGCAGGGAGCCTGATGTGGTGCTGGATCCCAGGACTCGGAGATCATGACCCAAGCTGAAGGCAGATGCTTAACCAACTGAGCCATCCAGGTGCCACTATTCATTGTAAATAGCAATTTTAAGACCAGCCTATAACTCATATATGACAAATTTTTCTTGAATAGTATAAAATACGAAATATTATAGACTTTTAACATAAAAACAATTATATACTACTTTCTATCTTAAACATTTCTGTTCTTAAATCTACATATTTGCAGAGTTGAGTAGACGTATCTGTTAGGGAGACATTTATCAAGGACATACCATTGCCAATATTTAGCAGTTTTTATATCATAAATTCCAAAATTTAAGAGAATGAGGATTCAATACTCCAACTCACTGATTGTCAAGCATTTTATCACTTTCATGTGTTAGTCTATAAGCCCATACTGTGACCACACCACATGCTTAGCTTCCTCTGATCTATTTATTGCTTTATTCTCTTCTCAATTATTTCCATATCTGTCCTATTATAATGAAAGTTCTACATATATTAAAATGCCAGTTGATTAAAATTTTAGCTCTCATGTCTTTGACCTGCAGTCAGCACTTTTAAGGTCACCCTTCTCACAAATCAAGAAGAATTCTGAGTCAGGAAGATGAATTAAATATCACTATTTAAGGAAAAGCAGAATTAGAGGGCCCTACTAATAAAGGAGTAAACATGGGAATAAAACAAAGAGAGCATAGTGTCATGAGAGCAAAGGGGAGAAGAGTTTGGTTAGATGTGTTTGGACCAAGAGAATTAAATGCTCAGGTCACAGAAAAGGAAAGATAGAAGTGCCTGGCTGGCTCAGTCAGTAGAGCATGCAACTCTTAATCTCAGGGTCATGAGTTCAAGCCCCATATTGGGTGTGGAACCTACTTAAAATAAAATTTAAAAATAAATTTTAAAAAACAGAGAAAAGGATATAAGAGGCCTCCCTGGACTTGTCAATTCAAAGATCACCTGTGATGAAAACAGTTTCAGCAGTCTGTGTGGGGAGGGAGGCTGGCTTTAAAGAGGAAAAAGAGTGGCAGCTGGGCTGAAAGAAAATTTTAAGAATTTTTATTTGGTTTGGTTTGATTTGTAATGGAAGATCCAATTACAAACCAAATGGGGGTATCATTAAATGCCAAAGAACACATTTTTAAGAACCAATCCAGTCTGGGAATTACTTCACTAGTTATTCAGCATTTATATTTTGGGTTGCCAGAAATAGACTGAAGCTTTTCAGTCTTTAGGCTTGAAAGAGCCAATACGCCTCGACACAGTGTTGTGAGTACTGAGCAGAGTCCAAGACTTGCTGACTATCCAGCCATTTTTGTGAGAACCCATCAATGTCACACATCCGTCAGGTGTGTTTGAGAAACTATGTTTGAGAAACTATAACAAAAGTGCTGAATTGCTACACATAAAATATGGATTGAAGATTTTGCTGGTGATTATAGTATCAAGGAAGCCTTTGGGCACGAAAATTGATAGGAAGTAAAATTTTTTTTAAGATTTTGTTTATTTATTCATGAGAGACACACACAGAGAGAGAGAGAGAGAGAGAGAGAGAGAGAGAGAGAATGGCAGAGACACAGGCAGAGGGAGAAGCAGGCTCCATGCAGGAAGCCTGACATGGGACTTGATCCTGGGACTCCAGGATCATGTCCTGGGCTGAAGGCAGGTGCTAAACCACTGAGCCACCCAGGCTGCCTGTGATATTGTTTTTAAGAGATAACAGAATTCACAGCTTTTTATGTAAAAAATAAAGGGGGGGGGGTGAACGAGGTGGGGTGGGAAGAGAGAGAAAGAGAGGAGAGTGGGAAAGATAGACCTCCAGAGGGACCATTTAGAGCAGTTAAAGGATGATAAGGATGATAAAAATTCATCTATTTTAGATTTCAGCATATAATGAACAATTCATACTTTCACTCTGGTTTGCAAAGGAACTTGGATTCCAATATTATGCACATTAGCTTCATTTTCCTGGAGAGTTAAGAAGATAATGGAATAAAAACATTTAAGAGGTTTTTTTTTTTAAAGTTCAATGTCTAGTTATTCTTGATGCATAGTTCAGTTTTGTAGTTATCACCATTTTGTAGAGTTCATTTTATTTAGGAAAATTAATGAATTGATAAAAAGGTTTGAAATAAGCTAGTCCTAATAAATGTTCTTAAAATCATGTGTAAGCCATACCATGATGGAATATCACAAGTATTTACCCTATACTTTTTTAAAATAACTTGTTCTACATAAAAAAGAAAACCCACAAATGGAGTGCATTGTATATTTGAGTCAAACTTACAAAAGGAATAGCCATATTTGAACTAGTAGATAGTTCATAGGAGATAAAAACATTAATATATTACAAATTTATAGGATTTTATACTTTTAGGGGCCAGAAATACTAAGCTCTACTCTCATTTTAGTGCTAAAAATACTAAGCTCCTGGTAGGTTTTCACCTCCTTTTTCACATCTTAATTCTAAAAAACAAAGGAAGAAGAAACAGACACAGAGAGGAGAGAGCATCTTGGTCTCCTTTCTTAATCAAGGGCATCTTCTCCACTTGAGCACTAAAGCCCATGCCTAGTTCCTATTCAATTCTCCCCCTAAGTAGACTGTAGCAATTCTCCCCCTCCCCTCTCTCTCCTGTAACGCCAATATATCCATCTCTCTTTGATAATCCATTTGTAGCCACTGACATACGTTTTTCTCATCTAAAGACAGTAATTAACAAAAAACCCTACTGACTTCTGTTCTTCTAGTCAAGACCTTTTTCATTTTCTCGGCTTTGTAACACATTCTTTTTTAGGGTTACCTGTAGTCACTAACGCCAACATCCTCTCCTCCAATTCTCTATTAACCAAGGCCTCTGCCCTACCGTCCCTCTAAGGTTGCTGAGCCAAGTTCACCAGCGGCTTCCATCTTGGTAAATGTCATGCTCCATGCTCTGTCCTCATCTCACTAGACCTGTCAGCTTTACTGAACACAGTTGATCACTCCTTCAAATGCTTCCTTCGAGTTCCACAACATCACTCTGCTGAATTTCTTCCTTATAATCACTGCTTTTACTCTGTATTGCTGGCTCCTCTTCATCTTTCCAAATGTATGTAGACGGAGCCCTCCTGGCTTTAGTCTTCAGACTGTCTACTTACAGTCATCTGTTTAAATACCAGAGAGAAGGAGATGAATCCCAAACAGATATCCCTAGATCTCAGCCCCGAACACCAGATTTAGCATTCTCACTGATAACTCCACCTTCATCTCTCATAGGCACATCAAACTTAAAATGTTCTAAAACAAATTCATGATCTTCATCCTCAAACCTGTCTCTCCTACAGTCTTCACTATTTCAGTAAATGGTAATAGCTTTCTTTCAATTTTATCGACCAAAAACCCTGATGCCCTTCTTGACTCCTTTCTCTTGCAATCCTTGTACACTGCTTTAGTAAGTACTACTAGCTGTGCTTCCAAAATATTTATGGTCACGACTCACTACCTCCACTGGTACCTATAGGGTACACTGTCATTGCTCATCATTACCTCACCTGTATTATTGCCATAGCCTTCTAGAGTTCTCCTTGCTTTCCCTCTTGTCCCCTGTTCCTGATATCTCTTCTTTACACGGCAACTGAAGGGATCCTTTCAAATTGTGAATCAGCTTATGTTACTCCTCTGATTAAAAACTCCAATGGTTTTCTAACAATTTTAGTGTCCAGTCACAATGGTTTAAAGGTTTTTCATGATTTGATCCCCACCATTTCTCCAACTTCATTTCTTATTACTTTCCCTTCTTCTTTACTTGGCCCCAGACTGGCTGTTCTGTTGTTTCTCAAACATGCCAGACATGTTTCAGTCTCTTCATTTCTGCTTTCCCTGTCCCCTCTACTGGCAATGCTCTTTTCAGGGATGTCTATATGATTTGATCCTTTACCTCTTTCACCACTCTTGCTCAAATATTTTCATTGAGGCAATAAGTAGAATGAAATAATCATTCTACTTAAAATGCAAACCTACCCTAAACCCAACCCTCCCTATTTCCTCAACACTGTTTTGTGTTTATCTGTAGCATTATCATTTAGCATACAAATTTCACTAATTCATTTAGCTTATTGGATATTTGGTGTATTAACAGCAAATACTTTTATCCATTTCCCAAATGGCTACTATAACCCCAGCACTTAGAATCAGGCCAGGCATATAGTGGACACTCAAGAGTTCTGATGAAAATGTTGCTTTTTTGAAGCTCATCTAGGTTTACTTGATTTTTTAAGTCCCTTGATTTTCATCCACCACTGATTAAAATTAGTACAGAAGTAAAATACCCACTAGTTAAATGTAGAGGACCATTATACATTTATGCATAGTCACCTTTACTTTGTTTAATTCTGAAATTTAAAAAATGCATTTTAAAAAACAGTATGGAGTTTCCTCAAAAAATTAAAAATAGAACTACTCTATGATCCAGCAATTGTACTATTAGGTATTTACCCAAAGAATAAAAAAATCCTAATTCAAAGGAATATACGCATCCCAATATTTATAGAAGTGTTATCTACAATAGCCAAATTATATAAATAGCCCATAAACCAGGTGTCCATCCATTGACTAACAAATGTGTAAAGAAGAAGTGCAGTATGTGCGTGTGCATGTATATATGTATGTATATATATACACACACATATGTAATATGTGGAATATTACAATGGAATATATATGGTATATATTCCCACATATAATGAAATATTCCACAGTCATCAAAAATAATGAAATCTTGCCATTCGCGATGACATGGATAAAGCTAAAGTATATTATGCTAAGTGAAAAAAGTCAGAGAAATCATTCCACATCTGATTTCAGATTCACTCAAATGTGGAATTCAAGAAAAAAAATAAAAATCATCTTAGGAAGAGAGAGAGTCAAACCAAGAATAAGACTCAGCTATAAAGTGATGATTACCAGGGGAGAGGAGAGAGAAGGATGGGTTAAACAGGTGATGGGGATCAAGGAGTGCATTTGTTATGATGAGCACCAGGTGTTGCATGGACGTGTTGAAGTATTATATTGTACTCCTGAAACTAATACAACACTGTATGTTACCTAACTGGAATTTAAGTAAAAACTAAAAAAAAATTAAAAAACACCAAAAAACGAACAGGATGAACTGACATTTGTTTCTTATGGGGGCCAGTATCAAGTTAAGAATCTGCCCAAGGCAGTATTAAGACTGAAAATTACAGTATATTCTATCCCTGTTTACACTTATCCTATAAATACAAAATTATAAAATAAGGTTGAGAAATTTCTCCAATTACTTGTATTTATATAAATTCTTGAAATATCAAGTGCATTTCTTAAAACATAATCAGTACCTGTGCTGTTATAGATGAATGTTTATGTCATCCCAAGATTCTATGTTGAGACCCTACCCCCTAATGTGGTAATATTAGGAAGTGGGATCTCTGGGAGGTTATTAGTAGAAGTCATAAGGGTAAAGCCCTCATGAATGGGATCCGTGCCCCTACAGGAGTCACAAGAGAGCTTGTTTCCTTTCTCTGTTCCCCACCATGTGAGGATACAAAAAGAGGTTGGCAGTGTGCATCTGGGAAAAGTGCTCTCACCAGGATGTGACTCTGCTGGCACCCTGATTTCAGACTTCCAACCTCGAGAAATGTGAGGTATCAATTTCTATTGTTTGTAAGCCACCCAGTCTATGGTATTTTGTTATAGCAGCCTGAACAGACTAATACATTTGCTTTGCTCTTGCCTTAGAGCACTTGTTTAGTCTATAATTCAGCCCTGGATATATCAGAAGAAACACTTACTGAAAGAAAAAGTGAGTAGCTATTAATTCAAATGGAATTTTAAAAAATATATTAGGATGGATCGGTAAATAGAGCCTTGTCAGTTAGAAGTAAATTTAAAAAAATGAATCCATTTTCTTCTTACCTTCATACCCTGGAGGAAATCTGGCCCATCTCTAAGTACTAGTTACATTCCAATGACACCCAAGTAACGCTTTCCCTCTCGGACATCTCCCTTGAGCTACTGGGTCATATATACAACTGTCCAAGTGACATACTTAGATCTTCAAATTTAGCTTACCCATACTGAGCTCTTTATTATATATCCCCTATAAGCCTTCAAATCTATTCTTCCACCTAGACTTCTCCATCCCATGGGAGCACCAATATTCACCTTGTCACTCAGGACAAAATATTTTGAGCCTCCTTTCACTTTTATTTTTATCTCCTATCTATCTCTTCAGCAAAGAATATACATCTCTGTGTATGTCAAGCCTCTGTACCTCCGCTATTACCACCCTTTCCAGGATTTATGCCCAGAATATTGTATCAGCCTCTTAACCATTCTCCCTTCTTTTACCCCCAAACCTCTAAACTCATTTTTTTTATACAGCAGCCTGAGAGGTCCTCTTACATGACCATGAAATTCTCTTCCTTAAACCCTCCAGTGGTTTCTCAGGGTTTTCACAATATATTTCAAGCTTCTCCCTCTGGAAGTCTTCCATGATCTGACTTTGGCCCAGCTCTCTGGTTTCACTTCCTGTTTGTCGCCTCTTTGCTTGCTCCATAAGAACCCTACAGGCCTTTTCCAAATTCAAGCTTGATGCTTCATTCCTGCCTTTGGAACTGCTCACATCAGTTGACAGTGCTTATGCTCAGAATCTGTTCAGGACTCCCCTTTTCACTTCTCCTAGGTCTCTGAACAAATGTCACCTTTAACAAATATGGCTTTCTTTAGATTGGTTTATTCCTGAATTTAGGCCCCTGACCTCCCTTTTCTTAGAGAATTCTCTTTAGAAAATTTTCTCTGTCCAATTTGAGACATAAATATTCCAGTCACTTGCCAGTTTTACTACCTGGGGATGTATTTCTCAAGAAATTGGGAGCCATCCCTTTGGTATGTGATCATCAAGGAAGGTAGCACCACTATTTTCCACTCTATGGGAGGACAGGAGCCTAAGTTCCATAAGGGAAAATTAGCAAACAGAGTTGCCCAAATCACTTGACCATCTACCTCTAATATTCTCCAATACTTTTCCAGTAGCTCACCCCAGTGTTTAGAAATTCTACTTTTTGTATCAGCAGTGTTGGCTCAATCTCTTTCTTTTATTGGAATAGTCTTGACCCCCATTACAGTAATCTTGAATAAAGTCTTTCTTGCCTGTTTACTTCTGTCCAGTGCAATTTTTCCTTGACATCTACTCAGAGAGTCTGCTCTGACCCCAGGTCTAGAATAGCCTATTCTCATCACCCTCACCATGCCTAAATCTAATCACTCTTTATGCCTTGTTCTGCTTTATTTTCCTTTGTATCACTTATCAATACCTGACATAGTATTATACATTTATTAGACTCTCCACTAAAATATGGGCTCCGTGAATCTGATTCTGTTCTTCATATCATCACCATTGCATCCTCAAGACCTAGAACTGTACCTGGCATGTTTTAGGCTCATAATAACTATGTGCTCATGGAAAGGAGAGAGGGAAGGAGGGAAGAGGAGGAAAGAAAGGATGGTAGAAGGGAGGAAAAGAGGGAGAGAAAGAAGGAAGCAAGGAAGGGTCTCAGAGGTTGTAAAAAAAAATAAGTTTATGCATCCTTTCATTCAACAGACATTATAGAGTCATGGGCATATGACAGTAAACGATGGTTGAGGTGCCTTCTCTGTCCTTAGAGCCCTCATGGAGTTTCCATTCTGACAGGTAAGATATACCTGCAGGGATTACAGCAATGTAAATGAGGGTAATAAGGAACTAAGGGGATAGTTGTGGGGGAGGCTAACCACATCCAAGGCACCAGAGAAGTCTGAGACCTAAAAGATCAGTAGAAGGAAGCCAGTAAGCTGAAATTATGTTCTGGTGGGGGTGGGGGGAACATATGTCAAAATGTAGGGTGAGAGGTAGGAGAGCTTGGGGAGCACTTAGTTTAGTATGGACAAAGGATGAGAGAGGAGTATGGGAATATTAGTAGGGAATGGATACTGCACAGTACTGCAAACCAATACCAAGGAATCTGAGCCTTTGAGAACAATAACAATATTGGAAATTGTAAGGATTTCTATCTTTCAGAACGGTCATCTTGTCTGCAGTGTAGACTTTGCATTAGAATGAACCAAAACGGAAACTGAAGCTAGGAAGATCATTCTCAGGACAGTTTTTAGGAATCCAGGCAAAATTTGGTGCTGGAAAAAATTAGAGACTAGGGTAGACAAAAGTGAATGGGTGAGTTAATTATGGTAGGATTTGAAGTTTGAATTGAGAGAACATGAGTCAGGGAGGTTACAATCTGTTTCCAGGTTACTACTGGGTCTCCTGTCACTGAGATGGATAATACTAGAAGAATAAGATTTAGGGCAGCCCGGGTGGCTCAGCAGTTTAGCGCCGCCTTTGGCCCAGGGCCTGATCCTGAAGTTACAGGATCGAGTCCCATGTCAGGCTCCCTGCGTGGAGCCTGCTTCTCCCTCTGCCTGTGTCTCTGCCTCTCTCTTTCCCTCTGTGTCTCGAATGAATGAATGAATGAATGAATGAATGAATGAATAAATAAAATATTTTAAAAAAAAGATGAGTAAGATTTAGAAAAAGGTATTATGATATCTACTTGTTTTGTTCAGGGCATTTATTCATAGTCCATATCCTCTTGCTCCCTAACACAGGCAGCTACTCACAAACTTCAAAGTTACATAGCTTTCCAACTATGGTGTTTAGCCTCCACCTCAGCCACCTCCCAATCATCCATTATTGAGATCAAAGAAAGGGCTGCAGTTTGATGCCTGAAACTGATGGGTAGTAGCCTCCTGGTTGCAGCAAAAGTCTCAGGCATATTTAATCATCCCTTGAAACTGAACCCTGAGAGAAGGCCATGGAGCCTCTGCCTTATTGTCCTATTGCTACTATAGATTTCAAGATGCCGTTTACAGTTGCATTTCATGCTTGTCTTTTTCCTTCTCCCTTTCTTTTTATGAGGATGTGGATCTTAGAAATGCTGTGGATGGAGAAAAAGGAAATAAGCTCCCAGGGAGAAAAGACTAAAAGATGTCAGCGAACACTTTTCTCAGACAGGAGGGCACTGCAGGGAGTCCTTCTTTTTCTATGCCTAGAGCTGTCCAGGCAACTACATTATACTTGATGGATATATTTTGGACTCATTATTTCCACTTTGGAACACTGAACTTTGTATTCATATTGAAGGGCTCCCAATGGGCAAAGGTTAGAAAACAGGAAGAGTAATAGTAATTGAATGTTCCATTTAAAACATAAGCAGGTCACAGGGGCTGAACAGAAGAAACAGGCTTTCATGCTGAGTCAACCTCTACAACCCACGTGAGGTTGCTACTGAAGGATTTCTGATCAAATGAAACCACTGGAGCTTTAGCTTTTGAAGGATGATTATTTACATTAGAGTGATGATGAATGTCTGAGAGAATGATGTCTACATAAAGCAGAAAGAACAAATAGTAACAAGTCATCAAGCCACCATGGGTGTTTTATGACAGGCAGGGTTGCTGGGCTGGGAAGTTCCAACTCCAATACAAATATTGAACGAACAAGCAGCATCCGGCAAAAACCTCACTTTGTGTCTCATTTTTACATACAAAAGAGTATACATTTATTTCAACAATGAATAGATTAAAAAAAAGGATAGGAAATATTCGTGTATGTAGGATCTCTGGAATTTGAGTATTTCTGGCTTTTTAAATTTCCCAAATGTCTTTTTTTTTTCTCTTCATTCTAAAATTTAAACCACAGTAGTATGTGGCTACTCTTGCTGATCTTAAATGAAAGGATTTGCAAATTTCAAAAATAAATAAATAAACAAACAAACAAAATCTTTTTACTTACAGCAACGTAACAGTTCAAAAGTCCTAACAACAACAACGAAAAAATAGCAAACTTTGCTTACCCCATGCCAGCTTAGAAGTGTTCCTTGTGTAAGCTATCCTCAAATAGAAATACCCAAGTGAAGGAAAAACTCTTGATCATAAGATGAATAAACTCATAAAGTTTTATTCTTTATCTATAAATTGACCTTGAATTGTTTTGAGAAATAATTTAAGGGAATCCAAAATTAAAATTGAGGGTATTTTATAAATCCAGAAAAATCTAAGTACTATTCAGCAAAATAATGCAGAAATGTTTTTGCGTTATGTGCCAATTCTGTTTCTCTAATGAACTGTCCATAATCATATCAACATAAGCCTTCTTTCCAGGCCCACCATAGCTCTTGGCAAGTTTTCTTCATATCATCATCATCCCAGTAATTAAACAAATATATATAATCACCATCATCCCTGAAGCTCTGGGACCCCAGCATTTTCCCCTTTCCCTCTCCTTTGCATGTCCTGATTTCACTGCAGGTTTAGCTTATACTTAGTGTATAGAAATCTGCTTTATTTTCCAGGTAGGTATCTTGGGGTAGGTAAGATAAAGTAGAGAATTCTGAAATTTTGGGACGCCTAGGTGGCTAGGCGGTTGAGTGGCTGCCTTTGGCTCAGGTCGTGATTCTGGGGTTCCGGGATGGAGTCCCACATCAGGCTCCCTGCATGCAGCCTGCTTCTCCCTCTGCCTGTGTCTCTGCCTCTGTCTCTCTCTCTCTCTCTCTCTCTCTCTGTGTGTCTCTCATGAATAAATAAATAAACTCTTAAAAAAAAAGAATTCTGAAGTTTCAAGTTTGAATTATTTCATCTCTAGGGTAAAGTGATGGTTTCACCTCATATTCAGCTTTTATTTGGGATATGGAAGTTTATCTAGTTTCCCAAGTAAGGAATCTGGGGGCAAGCAAATTAGAGAGAGGTCTAAATTCTCATCCTAATGACCACAGGTAGGTCACCTGAGCTAATTCGAATTGCATACATCTCTGATTCTTAAGGAAACCCGGGCTATTCTGACTGGTTAGTCCAGACCGAGGCTGAAACTATTTCCCTTAGCAACTGACAACCCACCCTTTCTCCTTGATGCTTTCTTGATGGACACATGGCACAAGGTATGTGTGTACATAAGTAGAAGGTGTATACGCATGTGTGTATGTACAGATATCTGTACTTTTTATATTGTTCTCTAAGTGCCCCAGGTCGTATTACACAGATGCTTTCTCCGTCTCTCACTGAATAAAGAATACTCACCCTCAATAATGGCTTCTTAATGCAGAGTTATCCTTCTTTATTTTAGAGTATTTTTCACCCAGTAACTCCTCTAGCACACTTCTCCATACACAACCATAGTATCTGCTACTTTAATATTTGGTAATTTTTGGTATAATTGACAAAAAATTAACATACTTACCAGGTACAGCATGATAATTTGATATATACCTCTATATTGTGAACTGATTACTGCAATCGGGCTAATTAGCATATTCATTACCTCGCAGTTACATTTGTGTGTGAGATATACTCTCTTGGCAAATTTTAGGTGTGCAATATAGTATTATTAACTACAATCACCATACTGTACATTAAATGCCCAGAATGTATTCATGTTGTATTGGAAGTGTGTACCTTTTTACAAAGTCTCCCCTGGCTAATTACTGTCTATTACAAAAATGACCTTCATAAAACCCATATTTACATAGACCAATAGCTCCCCTATTTATAAAAAGCTGAGATAACTAAACTAGACATGCCTTTGAGAATGGGACAATTCACCATAGCTCCTGTTTTATAAAATTGAGCAAATCAACCATTTCCCAAGGAAGGAATGTTCAGCGAATGAGCACTATCAGTATTTGGCATCACTTAGCCACCATGGGCTAAATTACATGGCCCGTAATTTGGGGTGAATTATGTTGCTATCTCTATTTACTGGAATACAGAAAAGATGCTCCATGTATATAGCTCTGAAACTGTTGCAAATGAGAATTCATTTTGATGGAAACACTTTGGCACAAAAAAAAGCCTCGACCTAGGATGGATTAACTGAATAAAGAAGAACTAATGAAAGAAAGGAGGAAAGAGGGAGGGTGGGAGGGAAGGAAGTAGGAAGAATACAGAGGGAAGGAAGAGAAGGAGGGAAGATGTCTAATTTAAAAAGGAGTAAAAAAGCTAAAAGTACTATAAAAATATTTGAAAGTGAGGAAAATCCTTTAAAGTGATTTGGTTCAGTTAGACAAGATTCAGTAAAGAACAATATGATTGGTGGCCAAAAATACACTCACAGGAATCAAGACCCATGAAGTCTGAATGCAAATAGTTTTACAAAAACAAAGTATAGAGACATGGTTCTGAAAGTCTGGAAATACCATCTGGCCAATTTCCATGAAACAGAAACACACAATAAGAATTTGACCAGAATTAATAAGTTCCCTCTATCTATTTTAATAACAAATCTGTGTATTACTAAACTATTCTCTATATTTTTGAGATACTTTGGGGTGATATAAAAATTGTACTTTGTAATTGGGTATTTTGGCCTTGTGCTGGCATTAGTTCAAATTCAAGTCATTCCTGTCCTGTCACCAACATACTGATGATATTACTCAGTCCCATCACTTCTCAGTCAGAATAATGGGAGGTTAAATACAGTAATATCAGATGCGTGTAGAAGAACTGCAAGATACAAAAACACTTAAATGAAAGAGTGAATAATATTTATTTTTAGGGCTACAGAGACTAGGTCTTTAAATTATACCTAAACTTGAATACTAAAGCAAAATAAGCTTTGGGAGTATAAAATATGAGGAGATAAATAACTAGATAAATGATCACAAAAGAAAATATAACACATAAAATTTCAAGGTCTCTCAAAAGATGCTAACTCTTATGGATGTGCCTTCTGCCATTCAGTGTTTTTTTTTTTTAAAGATTTTATTTATTTATTCATGAGACATGCACACACACACACACACACACACACACACACACAGAGAGGCAGAGACACAGGCAGAGGAAGAAGCAGGCTCCATGCAGGGAGCCCGATGTGGGACTCAATCCTGGGACTCCAGGATCATGCCCTGGGCTGAAGGCAGGCGCCAAACGGCTGAGCCACCCAGGGATCCCTCCCTGCCATTCAATGTTTTAACAGACGTTACTATTTCTATAAATATTTCATTAATCTTCAAGAATATAAGTGGAAATTGTCTCTAGAACATATGTACTCCTTTAAAGATAACTAAAGTATTTCTCACTACAGGCTTCTGAAATAATTTTTAATTTTTCATACACTAAATTTTTCTCTTGATTAATTCATAAAAAGCGATTTCAATTATATTATTTTTAAGGCTCAAATGCTTAAATATAAAAGAACCATAATGTTTAGCTATAGTCATACCCTGAAAATCCGCAATTCCAATATATGCTGACCGGTAGATACCGGTTTACTAATAGTCTACTGAGTTTGCATCTTTCTCATGACTTTGGAAAACTGAAGGTTTCTTTAAAGACGGAACGTCTTTGCTCTTTTACTAAAGTTCAGTGTGGCTGTATTCCTGGAAATCTCTTGGGTCTTGCATAGAATTTGAATCTGGTTGCTCATGAAATTCTGTGACTGATATGAAGCTAACCAGTGTCAACCACTAGAACTAATCCATCACATACAGTTGTCATAGCACAAAGAATGTCAATTATCTCTCACAAAGTCACCAAGACAGCAGAATCGATCCGAGAAGGTGCAGCAAATTATCTTCTAAATATAGCATGAAAAGCTGGAGTCTGTGGTGTTCTCCAAAGTTGCTTCCTTAAAGAAAAGCCAAATGACAGTCTGTTAGACAACACACCAGATACAGAGATTTGAAGACCTGAATAAAAAGCCCTAAAAACTGGGAAAATTCCAGGGTATCTCAAATGGAAGAATCCAAGTATAATACAGAGGTGAAGAAAAGCAATAGTTCTCAGTTATGAGCTAATCTCTTTTTCTTGTTGGCCCGCTGAAATAGGATTTACCTTAGTTTTCTAACTCAAGAGAGGAATGGCATTCACCTAGCAGAGTGTTCCTTTATTCCTGATTGAAATCAAGAATCCAATCTCTCACGTGTGGGATTTAGGTGGATGAGTTACAACAGAATCTAAAACACAGCTTTAAGTCATGCATCATGTAGAAGTTTAAGGTCAATGCTCTAGGTTAGTGTGTAAAATAACAAGGATATATAGTTAGTTTGTTTAAACCACTAAAGGCCAGATATTTACCACACTGACCTTAGAATTTGGATAATTTAGTGTGAGTAAAATAACGTCAGAAACATCACTTATTTGATGTTTACTGAGCATTGGTTATTTCAAGCACTAGACTCAATGATATAGTCATGAGCAAGCTACAAAGAGCGACTATCCCCACGGAGCTTACACTTGGTAGAATAAAATGTAGTTCTTAGGAAACATAGTATGTTCCTGTTATGGGATTTCTCTCTCTTTGTGGGGTTATTAAATGCCTGCTTCCTTTATTGAGACGCCTACCTAATGGTATTAGTGATAAAAGGAACTAGTCCAGATGAGGTAAAATCACACCTAAGCATATTGCAATTATTTTGCAATGCCAAATTGAAAAAAAAAAAAAAGCCAAGAAGGGAACTGAATTTAAGCCTCCTTTGAACAAAGAGGACTAACAGGTTTTATTAGCAGTTTAAAATGGAAAGAAAAGTTGTGTTTCATTCTGCTTAGGGTTTAATGATCTCCACAGGAACCTTGGCAATTAAATGAGAGACCCTAAGAGATCCATTACGGGCTATCAAAATGTATAAATTAGAAATTCAATGTGTATTGTAGAAATCATAGGAACCACATTCCAAAATATACTTATTTGACAGGTGCAATTTAGCTTCAATTAGTGAAGATAATTTTGGTAGTATTGTGTTATTGATCTTGTAGAACATTTCAGAAAACTGATTTATTGGTTCTTCCCTAAGAAATGGATAGCATTGATGAGCGGCTTTATGGCCATACCTGGGTTTTCAGATTAACAAACTAAGAATTGTAGAATCTTTACAAAACATCTATTCTATTTCTTAACCTGTCTGTAAATGATCAAAAGACACTGCACAGACTTATTTTTTTCAGGAAGTATTGTTTTCTGTGGAGGAAAGTTAACTAGATCGTTGGTAACTAGTTATTCCATACAAATGAGCCATAAGTCAGTCAAGTAGTCATGACATTGTTAAATTGTATGATGTATAAAAGGGTGAGAGTAGGAGAAGGAGTCCTTGAACCTTTGTTTAAGCCATTTTTAAATAATGGAATGGCACCCCAAAGAAGCAATAGACCCAGATTTATTCATCTTTTTGGCTTAGATTAATCTTCTTAAGAACTATATTTAATGAATAAACAGGATCTTATGGTTTCCCAGTGACCATTTAAGAAATTGACATGCGACCTCTTGACTCTTCGTTGGTAGGCCCTGGTTGTAGAATCCAAAAAGATTCCTCCATGAAATCCTCTCGCCCAATGCACTATTCTGTTGAGAAGTAAAGAGTTACAGAATGTACATGTTTGACCTTGGTATTTTGAACACTGCCAAGAGCAATATTCTCTTAAATTTTCTCCTTCTAATTAGTACAAGCTGTCTCTTGCTTTTTATCTCTCTACATTTAAGTGGAAATATGAGTCGAAAAAAGACAAATTGTTCTTTGCTCCTTTCCTAGCTGCCACCAAGACAAATGATGCTCCTATAGGTTATGGGAACACTTCAAGTAGCTAAGAGCCCTTTATTACTTTTTACTAGTGCTATGTGTAATAAAGGAATGAAGAATTAGCAGTATAGCACATCACTTAGATAATGAGCACCTACTGAATTTGAAGCATTACATGTTCCTTAGTCAACCATTCTATTGTTCATGCATTTATTCTTATATAGGAGTAGGAGAAGTGAACAGAGAGAAAGATATATCTTATACATCTATGTGAGTATACGTAAAGGGGGTTGTGTGTATATGTGTGTGTTCTGCTAGGTGATTTATAGATGTAGATGCTTAAAGATAGTGTCAAAAATAACAAAAGATAGCACCCATCTTAAGAAACATATTTACACATAAATTTTACACACACACACACACACACACACACACAACTTTTATGGTACGTGGCATAAAAAAGATTCCCAAGTTCATTGTCATGGGAGTTCTGTATATCATGATGGATCATGGAGAGGTGGTGCTAGATCTGGGCTTAAAGTAGGGTAGAGAATTCTATGTCTATATGACATTAGGTTCATGCAGAAATATGCCTGAATATTCCTCACCCCTTGATTCTGCTCCAGAGAAGAGAACATTGAGAAAGCATTCAATCATACATTTTTATAGATAAAAAAAATAGAGTAAATGGGAGAATATAGGTCAATAAAGATGATACTATGACCTATGATAGGGGATAATCTAGAAGAATAAGAAATGAGACTAGAGGTGGCGATTAAAGACCCTCTTACTCCCTTTACAATGATATTTTTTTCTTTTGGCAAAAAGTTTGTAGTAAAGATGCTAAATTATTAACTGCTTTTCACTCTGAGTGAGGATAATATGGATATTTATTATATTACTATTTATAATTATTTTTCCTTTTAAAACAGGATGGAAGAATTTCTGTAAATATACAGACAGGGAATGGAAAAAGACCACAATACATATTGAGGAAATGGTCAATAATGCAGCAAGGCCATCAAGATTTATAAATCAGAAAATATTATTGTGTACTTTCATTACCAGAGTAAGAAATCCTGATTTTCTTCAATAAGCAGTAAGTAGCCTGATGAGGTTTTTGAAAAATGTGACAGATGTTATTTTTTAGCTACTGACCCCCCCCCAAAAAAAAAGAATTTATAAGATTCAGTTCTTGATATCTGCATGTATTCATTGTATGTTGATATAACCCTATGCTGTTGTCTGGGCTGGAGAACCAAGGAAAGGAAAGGTAATAGGAGTCTATTCAAATATTTAGGGAGATGGCAGGAAGGGACTGAACCAAACTGCACCAGGAAACAATAGATGAAGGAGGCATAACTAATGGAGTAGAGCAAAGGTATAGGGAGGAGCCAAGGATAGCTCTTAGGTAAGTGGTGATGTTGAGAGAAATAAGGAAGTCAGGTTCTTTTTGAGATGGTATTATAGACTCTTTATCCCCTGATGAGAATGAAAAAGATAAGAGGGAAAAATGGATGCTGCAGCAGAGAATGACCTCTTACAGGAGCCATGCCCTGCAGTGGGCAGAAAGTATGAAATCCAGTGCCTTTTTCATGGACCTAGCCCTTAGATAAGGGTCACTGAGAATTCCTCCATTGTCACTAAACACGTAGATGGGTAGATTTGGTGGTGGCAGTGTGTGTCTGTTCTCTTCTGATTGTTTCTTTGTTCTCCGTGAAATAGAAAGTGAGTTTGACATCTCAGAGAGAGAAGGTGGCAGAGATGGATGGTTGAGAATGAAGAAGACTCCGGATATGGAGCAAGCTGAGAATTGAATTATGACCAGAGTTGAATTTTGCAAGCATATGAGAAGATGCAATGAAAGGGGTCAAGGAAATGAAGCCTTAAGCTAAAGGTAAGCATTAAAGTGAACCATAGAAATTAAGTTTAGAGGAAGGAATATGAGAATTTGAGGGAGTTGAGAAATGTATGGGGTGAAAAAATGGTATGGTCAATGGTATGGACTGAAAAATGAGATGGGCCAATGAATTGGGAAAAGAAATAGAAGTAATGTGTTAGAGAAATGTGAAGACTGGATTGGAGAGTGGGGTGCTTAATGCTGAGATTGTGTAGGGAGAGCTATTACCTAATGATAAAGTCTGGGATAACCCCACGAGAGTGGGTAAAGTACATAGAGGATGAGATTCTAGACAAACAAAAAGAGAACAAGGAACGAAAAAGTTTTGGGGGGGTATATTAGCGGGATTGTCTGCATGGATATTAAAATAAAAAATTGTGACAGAAGTAGTGATAGAACAAATTGTGTATTAAGATCCTCAAGAAAGAAGAAAAATAGTCTGGGAGTTGGTTAGATAAACTCCATACTTTGGGATAGTGGGTAATCTTCCAGTATCAACTTTATTTTATTATTATTTTTTTCCAGTATCAACTTTAAAAGGAATCAGGGGTTTTAAAGAAGAGAAGGAGGAATAAAGGTCTGACAGTGACAAGAATCATGAAAGACAATTATCCTAAATCCAGATGCAGTAGTATGAGATGCCACTGCTACTTGAGAAGACTTAAGTGTCCTCAAGGGAAAGCCAGATTTTAGCTAAAGGTGGGAATACTCCAAGAAGAGCTTAAGTATGAAGGGAGGCTTTTCTGATGACTGAATGTTTATTCCAGATGGTAAATAAGAATGGCTTGGGGTTGAGGAAGGTGGGAGATGCATCCTAATTACAGAATATTCCCAGCTGTTTGAGAATGAGCACCCGTGTGGTCCTGGGCTCCCGTGTGACTGAAGAAATTCAGGCAGAGGGCACAATGGAGTTCATACTGGTGTTTTCTAAGGGGGTGATAGTATTTGTGGCATTGTGTGAAGAGGACAGCCTCTTGACAGGTGTATACACAGCTAAGCGTGTCATTTCTTCAGTTGTATCAAAAACAAGCTGAGGTCAAAAAGAAACATCAGGATCGCACAAGGATCTTTCGAATGTGCCCTCCCAGCTCCCCCATGATAGGGTCAATCTTCCCAGGAACTCACAGGCTGCTCAGTAGTACCTTTTGATATTCCCTCCTCATCAAGAGCTTTAACACCTGTGACAGTCAGCTCACTATCCTCTACCCGTGATCTGTACTCAGCAGCTATTATTTTTACTATCAAACACATTTCCACCAATTTCCCACCTCAGCCACTCTGCAAAGCTGCCCTGGGAGTTGTGTGTATAGAGTGAGCTCATCAAACTTGAACAAAGAGAAAAGGGAAGGCTATGCCCCCGGAGAGAAGTTTTTGGATCTATAAACAGAAACAGAAAGAAGAGAACAGGCCCTAAGCAGCATCTAGTCCCCCCAAAAAAGATTAATAGACTAGGGAACTAGTAGTTGTCAGAGGTAAGAAAAATAAACAGTGGCAGGTCAATGACACCATAGCTGCGTGCCTCAGTAGCTAGTGGTGGGGAAAGCAGACAAGTTAGAGATAGGAATTTCTAAATCTTTTTTGGAATCCTCTGGTTTAGATAGTTTAAACAAGGCTTTTATGTTTTCTATTCGAGTGAGAACCACAATAAAGTAGTGGTTACTATTGACTCTGATTTGGAACCTGGAATTCACCCGCAAAGTAAAACGATGCATGGATTATCAAACCAGTTTGGATGGCCAAATCTTGACTTTTAAAAACAACTCAATGCATGAACCCAAATGGTCTGTTTCCCTTTTTCCAACTATCAAGGCCTTAATCGGATAAACGGATATACTCAAATTTTGACTTACCTTAGAGAGCAAATAAATCAGAAAATATTAAATGGTCACGCCTGGTAGACAGGAAGGAAAGCCCACATTACAGATTCAGGAAAAGGGAGATGAGGATTCCACATCCTTGAGATGCCCAGGCATTCCTAGAGTATTTCCCATACTTCTAGGACCGGTAACATCCACAGTCTATGCCCCTTCTGGAACATCAGCATGTGTTCCCACCTCCCACTCGAGGTGTCTGTTATTATGATAGTCATCTCAGAAAACCTCCTTATGCACCATGTATGTCAAGGTTGGCACAAAAATATTAACATTTGCATTTCTTGACTCTCAAGTTTATATCTTCAATTTAAATATTCAAATGCTATAGGTGTTTTCATTTTGTTCTTATGTGCATTTACATAGGTATATAGAAACATATCACACTACTTGACTAACCACTTCCTTCAGGCTCACGAGTATACATTTCCCAAAGACACATATTTTCAACTCACCAGTGTTGCAAATGCCCTGAATAGCTGTTATCCTGGAAATACATTATTGTATCATCATCAACAGTGGCAAGAAGAAAATAGTCATGACTGGTATGCTTAATTTATTATATTTTTAGCAATTTTCTGGGAAGCATTCTGCATTTGAAGCAAATTTCTATTAGAGAGAGATTATTTTCCAGGTATCAATTCAGCTAAGTCATTAGTTCCTTAATGGTTCTTTTTAAAAACTGAATAATTAATTTTAAAGGACGTCTTTGAATATTCCCTCAAAATATGTCCATATTCATTCTGTTCAAAGAAAAAAACCTTAACAGTTATCTTTGTAAACCTGCCAAATTACTAGCATAAAACACATTGGTCTTTCATTGCATTGAATCATGAATCATTTTCCTTTCTTAAGGATTTAGGGGAACTCAGTATATAAATATTTTAAAAGTATTTCCTAGAAGTTTTTTTGGCCTTACAGCGATAATGAATTGCCCTTTTGGGTCAACTTCATTCCACCCATAGGTCCTAGATAACATAAAAAAAAATCTATTCCATCTTCTTGTATCATAAAAAAATCACCATCCTATGTCCAACACAATGTGAGCATTTTCTCCTTAAACCACCAATATTAATAGTCGCATGCCATTTTTCACAATGAAACAAATAAGTTGAAATACAGCTCATTTCCACCTTTTGCTTCACTTCATTATCAAGCCATAAAATATCAAAGCATATGTTCAGAAAAGCAAGCCACTAGACAAAGAGACTTGCACCTTTTTTTTTCCATAGGTGTGAATTTTCAAATCATAATATAGAAATGGAATAAAATCTATAAATCTATATCTTGATTAGATCCATATAATTTGGTCAATGTTTCCACAGTCAATGGTCAAAAGATCCCTGGCTGAAATCAGGAGGCCTGAGTTCTGGTCAATGTTCTGATACTCATTCTGCAACCTTAGAAAGCCTGTGTTTCAACTTCCTTATTTGTAAGTTGGGGAAATAACAACTTCCCTTATGTAGCACTCAGAGTTGTAAAAATCAATTTTTATGGATACCCAGATACATAATTTACTAATAAACCTTTTGTAAACTGTGAAGTTAAATATTAGTTTAAATCATTATTATTGCTATAATTATTAGGTGCTTAAGACGCATGATGGAATCTAGAAGGTGAACTATTATTACATACTTTTTATTTCCATTCACTCACTCCATAGTTAAAGGAATGATTATTCATGCATGAGTTTACATTAGTTTAAAAAGAGACCAAATCTCACAATATCCACACAATGTACTCCAAAGATTCACTACCTTTCTCTGATATTCTCAGCTCTTTGTCCTGCTCTTTTCTCCCTCCTATACCAAAGTTTAAGAGGTGCTGAAATTGAAAGCAAATGATTTATATATTATTTCATTGTCACTTGCAAAGAAGTCTAATAATTAGGGTCTGATAGGGTATGTACATGAACCTATGGTCTTTTATTTATCATCATGACTATCAATTTTTTAGTTTAAATTCTGACTTTTATTTGAATTCCAGTTAATTAGCATACTGTGTAATATTAGTTTCAGGTATACCATATAGTGACTCAACACTTCCATATATCACCCAGTGCTCATCATGACAAGTGCCATCCTTAATCCCTGTCACCTATTTCATCCATCCCCCAGCCCCTTTATGACTGCAACTTTTTAATTAAGTCTTTCAAAACACTTAAAATGACTTCTAATTAATTGTTTCCAAGAAGATAAGATTTAGATGCTTATGAGGCTTTGTTACAATTCACAGAGCTTTGCAAGTTCACAGAATCAGTTAACAGGAGACAAGAGGGGGATTTGTTCTCTTGGAATATCCAGGACCAGAGTAAGTGTATCTGGGACTGCATTTGAGCTATTCAGAGTCTGAGCTTAGGTGAGCGAGATCTCTTCATGTGCATCAGCAGAACCAGAAATAAAGAAGCAGATGATATGTTTCCTAGAGATACCATAACAGGTTACTACAAACTTGGCAGCCTAAAACGACATAAATTTATTTTCTCCCAGGTCTGGGGGGCCAGAAGCCTAAAATCAAGGTGTCAGCGGAACTACCGTCCTACTGAAGGCTCTAGGGGATAATGTGTCCTTGCTTCTAGCTTCAGGTAGCTCCTGGGGTTCCGTAGCTTGTCATAGATTTAATCCAATTTTGTGCCTCCATCTTTACAGAGCTTTCTCTATACACCTGTCTCTTCCCCTTCAGTTCAATTTTGCTGTGTTTCTAGAGATGAAATATTTTCAAAAACCTTGTAGTCCTACGATGTCTGTCACAGGCACCCACACCATTAGACAAGAGGGTCCTCCACAGATCTTTCCTGGATAAACCCCATCTCTATTGCTCCTGTCTGTTGAAATGGTCAGCTGGGCCCACGTGTCCCATACCTCATCTCTTCAGCAAAAAGTTTTCCTGGCCTTCCCTCTAGAATATGTTTTCTCAATAACCAATTTTATAATTTTAGCATCCTTTGCAATCTGGCTACACGGAGAACCTCCCAAATCACTAAGTGCTGCTTCCTTTTTGCTCAGCATTTCCTACTTCAATTCTCTTTCTTTTTGCATTTTACTATAAATGGCAAAGAGAAATCAGGCCACATCTTCAACACTTTGGAAATCGCCTCAGCTAAATATCCAAATTCATCACTTAAAGTTCTGCTTTCCACATAGAATACAACTTAGTCAAGTCATCTTCCACTTTGTAACAAGAGCCACCTTTCCTCCAGGTTCCAATGGTGTGTTCCTCTACTCCTTGAGACATTGCCAGAAGTACCTTTAACATTCATCTTTCTCTTAGCCTTCTGTTCATGGCAATATATATATTCTTTAAAACAATGGAAGCTTTCCCTACTGTATTCTTCACTTCCTTTTGAGCCCTCACCAAAATCACCTTTAATTCCATATTTCTAATAGCTATCTTCTCAGTGCCATCTGGGCTTTTTCTTTTCTTTTTTTTTTAAATTTTTATTTATTTATGATAGTCACACAGAGAGAGAGAGAGAGAGAGGCAGAGACACAGGCAGAGGAAGAAGCAGGCTCCATGCACCGGGAGCCCAACGTGGGATTCGATTCTGGGTCTCCAGGATCGTGCCCTGGGCCAAAGGCAGGCGCCAAACCGCTGCGCCACCCAGGGATCCCCCATCTGGGCTTTTTCTATCATGCATGTCAAAACTCTTCCAACCTTTCCCATTACCCAATTCAAAAGCAACTTCTGCATTTTTTGGTATTTATTACAGCAGCACCCTACTTCCTGGCACCAAAACCTCTGCTAGTTTCCCAGGGCTGCTGTACGAATTACCACAAATTTGGTGGCTAAAAACAACATAAATGGAATCTCTCATACTTTTGGAGGCCAGAATTTGAAAATCAAGGTGTTGACAAGGCCACCATCTCATCAGAGACTCCGGAGGTAAGAACTCCTTTAGTTCTTTCAATTTCTGGTATTTTTTTTAAGCTTTTATTTATTTATTCATGAGAAACACACACAGAGAGAAAGACAGAGATACAGGCAGAGGGAGAAGTGGGACTCGATCCCGGGTCTCCAGGATCACAACCTGGGCCAAAGGCAGTGCTAAACCGCTGAGCCACCCAGGCTGCCCAATTTCTGGTATCTTGAATGGTTTTCTGGCTTAGGGCTGCATGACTCCTCCATCTTTGCATGAACTTCTCTTCTGTGTATCTGTGTTGTCTTCCCTTAAAATTATATCAGTCACTCGATTTAGAGTTTGCTCCAAACCCAGGACGATTTCAGTTTTCAGTTTTCAGTGTAAAGGCCCTATTTCCAGGAAAGGTCACACTCATAGGTATTGAGGGTTAGGGCTTGGGCATATAGTTTTGGGGAAACACTATTAAGCATACCACAGATGGAAACTTATGACTTTCATTTATCCACCAATATTTTGGGGTTTCTGGTTTATTACCTGAGAAATTTGGCAGATATTGTCCCATTACCTCATTACAATAGTAACATGCATTTAGGGTAGGAAATCCTATCTAGAAGTTCTGAGAACCAGCCTTCCAAACAGGACATAAGGAAGTCACGATACCCAAGTGATTCACTTTTACAAAGGCTTTGAACTCCACAAATGTGTGAACAGTGGATTCTGGATGTGTGAAATAAAATGGGAGGTGGAAGGAGGAAAAGGAGTGGGTACCTGTGCTTTTAACCCATGTCAGGAAGTTGTATCAATAGCAACAGTGCCTAAAAGTACTTTGCTACCTCTACACGTCAAAAGAATGACATTCAATTGCATGTTGATTGTCATCAATTATTACCCATATCTCTGACAAATCTATTTTCTTTCTTGTCACTAATCTAGTGAACCCAAGCAAAAACAATCAGTATTATTGAAGAGAAGGACAAATGCACAAGATATTAAGAATATTATTGAAGATGACATATTTCTTTTTTTTTTTTTTGAAGATGACATATTTCTTTGCATTAAGTCATTCTGCCATATAACAGTTTTTAGTGAATCTAGTATTAGTAGCATAAAGAAACAAATGACATTCCAAAGCTGGTCAAGTGTCCTTTCAAGACACATAACAGCACTGTGACCTGGAAAAGGAAGAGGGGAGGAGTTTGTATCTGATCAGTTAAAAAATAACATTTGGTACAACAATGTCACCAGCAGGTCCATAGCTACTGCCTTAGTTTTAAAGGATCATAAATTTCACTGGTTTCTGAGATTATCCAACTATCTGTGGATAAATTGATGAGGTATATCTGTCGGCAAATCCTCACTCTCCCATAGAGATGTGTAAATGCAAATGAAATAAGAGATCTCAAGCAACTTATGGAATTTTTATTGAGAGGGGGTGTAGCTTTCTCTTTATTCCAATATGTGGTTATAGATTTCTTTTTTTATAGAGATTTTATTTATTTATTTATTTATTTATTTATTTATTCATTTATTCATTCATTCATTCATTCATTCATTCATTCATGAGAGAGACACAGAAAGAGAGAGAGAGAAGCAGAGACATAGGCAGAGGGAGAAACCGGCTCCATGCAGGGAGCCCGACGTGGGACTCGATCCCAGGACTCCAGGATCACGCCCTGTGCCAGAAGGCAGTTGCTCAACCACTGAGCCACCAGGCATCCAAGATTATTTCTTTTTAAAATTGGGAAGTAGATTAGTTTTTTGTTATAGAAGTCATAGGCTAACTGAAGAGAAAAAAGGCTAATGATTTAAAATCCTACTTCTAATCTTGTTCCCAGATGTTACCAGTGACAATTACTAATGCCTTTACTCTAATCTTTGCATGCCCCTATCAGCCTAGATTGTGGGGGTAGGATGGGGACAAGACTGTTTGGTCCTTTGGGTTTTGTTGCTGTTTTAGATAAATAATACTGTCTAATAACTTCCCCCATTGAGGCACTTACTTGGATACAAGTACTGTAAGAAGTTGCTGAAATCCAGAAACTGAGTCAACCTGGGATTCACCTGCTTCTATAAGTTGTACTTGACTCTCACTTCTCTCTACCCACCTCTGCCCATGTGGAGAAGGTAGCTTCCACAGTACCACCATAGTAACCCTACCTACACGTGCCTTTATCATTGTACCCTACAACACTGTTAAATTATTATCTTTTATATGTGATATCTCGCATTAAACAGCATTCTAAATAGCTCTCCTCCATTCATGAACAGAACAATCACAAAAATGAAGAAAACAAAGTAGCTTCATAACAAGCCGTATATACTCATCTATTTGGGGATGAAATCAATCCCTTAACATTCTTTGATCATGGTTTTTCAATCAACTGCAATTGTGCTCATGTTTAGTCCTCATTTTTCCCTCCCGTTCACAAGGATATCATGATAAACACAGTGGTACATGTCCCTGATTTACTAAGCTAGTAAATCCAACCCATTAAAGAAATGAGTTCAGGCTGGCATAGCTGCTCTTGTTAGAACCACGATTGAGTTCTCCACACTATAGCAAAATCCCGGGCCCCCTGGAGAGTAAAAAAACAAAGAGAGGAGGGTGATTATATGGTCAGAAGGAATCTTAGAGAAGCTGTTCTACTTCCATCCAGAAGCACAACAGACTAAAATGGTTAATCCCTCTCATGACCACGACACGGAAGCAGGAAGAAGAGGCAGGCCTCAGTGACAGCCAACTGCAAGAGGCATTTTTACAGAGCGATTGAGCATTACCTTAGTCTCTAGCATGTCATAGGGCTATGACATAAATCTAGGAGCAGGGATTGGCCAAGAAGTTTAAAAATAAGTAGTTGATGAAGATTATAAAGAATGTGTCAACCTCATAACTCGACAAATTCTTTTCAATTACTATAGTACAGTGTACCAGGGCATGAGATTTCAATGCTCACAAACGATGTAGAAAGATGAAGCAAAACTAGGATGGAAAAATTGGAAACAAGACAAGCGCATCTTTTTAATCAAACCTGTCTGAGTAAAGATCGGTTCTTTTGTGAGTAGGAAATAGAAATTAATGCCCAAACCGTATATTAGACTATTTGTAGTTATATGTGGGAGGTTGTGATGGTTAAACTTAAGGGTCAGCTTGGAGGGTGTTTTTGGATGACATTAATATTTAAATTCGTGAACGCTGAGTAAAGCAGATTGCATTCATAACGTGGGTAGGCCTCATTCAATCAGTTGGAGAATGGATTAGAACAAAACGACTGTTTTCCATGAACAAGGATTTTTTCAGCAGACTGCCTTCAGGCTTCACGTGAACCAATGGCTCTCCTGTGTCTCCAGCTTGCCACTGCTCAATCATGTGAGCCAAGGCCTTATAATAAACCTCTTACTATATATATACACACACATGCTGTCGGTTCTGTTTCTCTGGAGAATCCTACTACAGGGGTCTGTGCACATACATCACATTTATCTGCTTTCAATGAACAGTTAGTGAACTGTACATAGTGTAGGAACATACACATGCATATTTACGTTCCTTTCCAAGTAATTTGTTCAATTTTGAAGACTGTTTACAATATATTTTTGAAATTAAATACTTTATCCTAATGGGTCTTGATGACAATTGTAGCCAGTATGCTACTTCCCTGAGTTTGTAGGTTCTTTAAGACCCTTCAGCGAATGTTGTCTTCAAGATGCCTCTTCCTTTCTGGCTGCAGCCCCTTTCACAACCACTCCCACATACCCTCCCCTTTCTTTTCCACAGTGTTTACAATTTACCTTTAGAAATAACAGAATTAGTATGCACACATTTTCATTCTGGGAAAAGAAAACATCCAGATATGTAGATTTTTGTCTAGAGTTCTAGATTTTTAGACTACTAGACATTCAACGTTTAGATAGATTAGTTCTAGATTTTTAGAGGATCAATTGTTGTGAACTCTTTGATGTCAACTCAGCATCACTGGGCCTGGAACTCCCCTGCTCAGAATCCCCTTTCTCATATAATTCTGGATAACAATATCCCAATGAGAGGCACTGCTTTGGAAGGCAGAAGAAAAGGGGAAACCAATGTTTGCTGGCAGCGGTTGGAGAATTGCCCACTTTGGTGCCTTACTAGTTTACTCAGACTGCCATCACAAAATAGTGCAGAGACACTGGCTTAAACAACAGTTTTTTTTCTCCTTTCGGCTTGGGAGGCCAGAAGATGAGCTCAAGGTGTCAGCAGGTCTAATTCCTTCTGAGTCTATTCTCCCTGACTTACAGTTGGCTCTCTTCTCACTATGTGTTCACATGATTGTCTGCGCATGCATGTATCTGGTGACTTAACCTCTTCCTATAGGACACTAGTCATATTGGATTACAGCTCACCTAATGACCCCAATTCGAAATTAATTACCTCTTTAAAGGCAGTATCCCTACATAGATTCACATTCTGAGGTAGTGGCAGTCAGGACTTCAACATATAAACTGGGAGGTGGAGGGACACAATTCAGCCCATACCAGGATGCCAGGGAAATAAGACTGAGATTTGCAGCTGTTTTTAGGAGGACTGACTCCTGAGAATCACCCCCTCTTTGATACATCAGGTGAATAAGACAATCATCCATGCACCCCACCTCCCCAGGTGCCTGAGATTCATAGCAGCTTTTGGGCACACTCCAGTTGTTTACCCCCCTGGCAGCCACTTCAGAGTTCTGAAGCCACTTCAGAGTTCTCCCCATGGTTTTAAAAGCCCAGATTCCATGTATTACAACTCCCCTCTTTGGAACAGTGAGAGGGGCTTCTCATACATTTAAGTCATCCTAATTCAACCATATAAAGACCTCAGAGGAGGAAAGAAAGAGTATTTCTACTCACATGGAAATCATGTGACTGATTCTGCATGTATCTCATATTGATCATAAGACAGAGGACTAAATCTCTTGTTCCTTTAGCTAGTGTGAGTACTTACAGCTTTTCATAGTGAGATAGCTCTCCACCCTGATTTAAATGTAATTTTTCATGGAATAACCACTTCTTATATAAGAAAGACCCTAAATACAAGCTCAAAACATTCATGCTCAATGGAGGAAACAGTCCTCCATCCACGCTAAAGACAGAACTGACAGGGTTGGACTTAGACTCAAAGTAGATACAGGCACTTTCCAAATATTTTTTGAGAACAATTTTGATTTTGTGCAGTATTTGTCTTCTGCTTTGACTTGGAGACTGACCCTGATGTAAGATGCAACTCTGCTAAAGAGAAATAAGGATAAGTACCTGGTGCCCAGGCAACTGTGATACATGTGGAAGTACTTCACAGTTTCTGGGTCATTGTATGTACTTAGCAACTATGGGAAGCCTTCCAGTGTAGGGTTAGGAACATGGACCTAGGTGCCAAATGCCTCAGGTTAAATTCCACTTCTACTTTACTAGCTGTGAGAAATGGGAAAAAATACAAAATCTCTTTGCATCTATGGTCTCTCCTTTGCAAAATGGAGGTGGGTTATTCTAGGGATAAAATATCACATACTTATACAATATTTAAAGCACTTGAAAAAAATGCCTGACACAAAGACTGAAATAAATATGTTTTAGAATCCTTACTATTTGTTAAATCTTTTTCCCATTCTATCTTTCAAATTTTTTAGAGAATTATAGTACACTTACAGAAAAGAACACAACTCATAAGCATATAGCTCAATGAGTCAAAAGGTAAGTCCACCCATAGAACCTCCACCTTAGGTCATAAGCCACAAATATATTTTCCTAATTACTACACAATACTCCTCTTCCTCTCAACAACTATCCTGATTACAAACCATAGATCACATTTGAGGTTTTGGAAGTTCATACAAATGGAATTACAATATCTATTTTTAACTCCATATTGTGCTTGTTAAAATCACTCAGATTCTTGAACATAGCTATAGTTCATATATATTGAACTCATTGTATCTTGTTATATATCATAGTTTTCCTTTCTATTCTGTTAATAGACATTTAATTTTCAGTCTTCTATTAAGAGATTCTTAAAATATTCTTACATAGGTCTCTTTGAGCATGTGTATGCATTTCTCTTGGGCACAAAATTAAGAGTAGAATTTCTAGGTGATAGGATCCAGATGCAGTTCACTTGAACAGATGCTCCCAAATTTTTTTCTGAAGCACTTGAACACATTTTACTCCTACCAGCACTGTATTAGAGTATCAAAATTTTGCCTTTCTGGTGACTATTCCCTTTAACTACCAGCTTTTATCATTTTCAGGCAATTTAGCAATCTCTTTTTTATCATGCCCATGGCTTGGCACTAAAATGGGATCCAACTATGATGCCAGATGCCACATTTTTTTAACCAACTGTGACATTTTATCATTGGGAAATTTTCTTTAGAAAGTGTTGATGTGATAAACAGTAAATCATTCAGTAGCCAGGGAAAACTTGGAAAACAATAACTCAACTTTATGTATTACAATGCAAATTATTAAGATTTTATTCACTGACAATCCACAATGTCCTACTTGATTTTTAATGAGATTTTGCTCCTTTCTATATATTCCTGGGGATTGCCTGATCTTTCTTTATTAAACCTTCCTATCCTTTAATTTTCCATTTTAGTCTCAAAGGGCTACTGCACTTCTCACTTAAATATGTGTTGCTGAATATATTATATCCACTTGTAACTTTTAATTATTGCTATTATATATCAATAACACTTCTGCATTACTGTATCCGTAAAGGAAAATTTTAATTATCATTTCACAGGGCTTGTGATCTTCCCACAGTACAAGGGGATGAAGTAGCAGGCATAATAGTAAGAATTTATTGCAGACACATGTGTTTGGCACTATACTAGGTACTTCACTTACCCTATCTGGATTAATGCTCACAACAACCTTAAGATACAGATATTATGTAAATCAGAGGTTAGTTTTTCCTACATGTCTCTGTTTTTCTTGTAAACTTTATTGAAAACCCTAGCATTGCTTTGAATTTTTCAGAAAAAAATAAGCCACTTTTACTGAAAGAATTATTGAGCAATACAGATTTTAGCCAAAGTGTACTGGAGGAGACAGAGGAGAGTTAGACTCCTTCACATGCAGCCTTCTTTCTTCTCCTAATCTGCCTAATCCAGTATATTACTCATTTCTGCCCCTCCTCTCTCTCAATCTCCTGGTTATGCAAAGTAATGTTATTTTTTTCCCCTGGAAATGTCTCATTTTGGACATTCTTCTCCACATAATCTAATGAATACCTCTTCTCACTATCTGCTAAGAAAATAAAATTCTCCATTTTTTAAAAAGATTTTATTTATTTACTCATGAGACAGACACACACACACACACACACACACACACAGAGGGGGAACAGACACAGGCAGAGGGAGAAGCAGGCTCCATGCAGGGAGCCCGACGTGGGACTCGATCCCGGGTCTCCAGGATCACACCCTGGGCTGAAGACAGCGCTAACCCACTGAGCCACCTGGGCTGTCCAAATTCTCCATTTTGTTACAGTCATAAATCTAATTTTGCCCTGAGTAAACTAAGATTCAGAGATATGAAATTGCTTGCTCTAAACTACTTAACTGGCAATGGTTACACCAGGAATCAAATCCAAGATGGTATGGCATAAACTACCTCCACACTTACCAACCTATTTATTTTAAGTATGGATTTTGAAAACTGCAGGAAATTTATTAGGCATATGGTTTCTTGATTGACTTCATTTTCTAGTTACTCCAATCCTGAAACACTATGGACCAACTTCTGCATAAACGGTGCGTTTTAAGTAACATATACAACTAAAGGAGGCAAACTCTAACTCTTAAACCACCCAGGGTATGAAAGACATAGCTCAGTCATCACCAGGCAGCTATACAGAAAAAACTCAGAGTTGTCAATGCACATTTAAAGGATGGTTGATGGATGCAGGTTCCTAAAGTAAGTAGAGGCCAGAAGATTCTTCAAGTAGCAGGAAACAGTCTGACTTTTGGTAGGAAAATCCTAAAACCCAGTTGTATGCATAGAAGGAATTGAATCCTGCTTTCCAGCTACAATTTCAGAGAAGCCACAAATCTAGTCTTCCCCACTCCCTTCCTCAGGATACCTTAGTAAAAGAGATGATTTCTTTATTTACAACAAGAGTTTAGCCTTCAATTTAAATAGCCTCTGACAAATGTAGTTCACTGATTATCCTGATAAAAATCACCCACTCATAAAATGTCTGATCCTTTCTGGAGAGCGCATGGTATGGAAAGCAGTGGTGTGACTGGGAAGTTATCCTAGAGCCTGTGTGTTTTGGTATCACATTAGACTGGGTTAGAATAAATTTACTTATTTTAAAAGATTTTATTTATTTATTTATCTATCTATCTATCTATCTATCTATCTATTTATTTATTTATTTGAGAGAGAGAGAGAAAATAGTAGGGAGGAGCAGAGGGAGAGGAAGAAGCAGACACCACACTGAGAAGGAGCCCGAGGTGGGGTTTGATCCCATGACCCTGAAATCACGACTTGAGTGGAAATCAAGAGTGGGACACTTAACTGAGCTGTCCAGGTGCCCATGTGGTAGAATAAATTTAAACCACAAAAATCACAGATTATTAGTGTTGGAAATAGTATCAAGGCCCCACTAATCGAGTGATTCTTAATAAACAGCTGTCCATATCCTGGTAGGGTAGATTCATCTGTTGTTTGAAAAAAAAAACTCATTTAAGGTCATAAGCTCTTAGCTGTTATTGTTTTTATCATTCAAGCTTAAAAAGTACAACAGTCTAGAACTACAAATTTGATGGAGTGAAACCAAAGTTAAACTGTATATGGTTTGTGTTGGGGATCCCACAGAAGAGAAGGGGCTACCTCAAAATGAAGTAATTTCCAGAACAGAATACAATTTTTCAAATGGAGGCAAGGGTTCTTTTTCTAAAGTTTAAGAAACAATGACATTTCATGCCTGTAAGTTTACCTATGAAAAACTGAAGTTTACAGACATGTAAAAAATAAAAATAACCTTTTCACTTTATTAGTTTCGTTGTTATGTAACAAATTACCACAGTGTAAGCTTGAGACACACACATTTACTGTCTCACTGTTTCTGCAGGTCAGAACAGAGTACAACTTAAGTGGGTTCTCTGCAAGACTGCCATCAAGACGTCTGCCAGGGCTTGGTTCTCGTATGAAGGCCTGACTGGGGAAAGATATGTTTCCAAGATCGTAAAATTCATCTTATGTTGTAGGACACATGTCCCTGTTTTCTTGCTGGCTGTTAGGCAGAAGTCATTCTCAGCTTCTGGAGGCCACACAGAGTTACTTGCCATATGGCCCTCTCACAGCATGGCATTTTACTTCCCATCAATGGGATTGATGGGATCCAGCATCTCTCCAGTCACTAAAATAGAGTCCTCTATAATGAAACATAATAATGGGAGTGACATCCCATCACCTTTGCCTTATTGACTTGATTAGAAGTGAGCCACTGGCTTCCCCTCCCCACACACTTCCAAGGCAATGGGACTAGACATGGATGTGTATCTTGGAGGGTTGATTTGGGATGTGTCCATCATATCCACAGGTAATTTTAAGAGTTTACAGAAAAATCAAGATCTTCTAAGTGCACATCTACCACGGACCACACATGTAGGTAAAAAAGAATTATAGCTTTTCCCACTGTGTTGTTACCACTGGTGTTTGAGGTGAGCAGAGTTAAGTAGGGAGGAAAGGGATAATTTCCAAGGTAAGAGAAAGAATGTCATTTATAGCAAGTTAGTGTGCTGAGAAAACACAGAAATGCATGGGCAGAAGCCACTCTTGCACCATGGTAAGGTATAGAGAAACACATGAAATGTGAAGACATCCATATTCTGGAACTACTTTTAAAGAATAAGACTAGCAATTAAAGGAACTAAATTTTTTTTTTTAAGATTTTATTTATTTTTTCATGAGAGACACAGAGAAAGAAAGAGAGAGAGAGGCAGAGACACAGGCAGAGGGAGAAGCAGGCTCCATGCAGGGAGCCCGACGTGGGACTTGATCCCTGGTCTCCAGGATCACGCCCTGGGCCCAAGGCGGCGCTAAACCGCTGGGCCACCCAGGCTGCCCAGGAACTAAAATTTTAATGTGGCTGGACTTAACAGAATTGATAACTAACATAAAACTAGAAATCTGGGCAAGTCTATTGCACATCTAAGTTTCGCATGTGCCCCCCTCTAGTAAGGCACTATACATGTGTGTATATACACATACACACTTAAAGTGATAATTTCCATAATGTTGTTATATAAAAGAAAATGGCTCTGATAGCCCCTTGTCTTAGCTAGAATATCATTATTTTCCTTTGTAAAAACTTTTGTTATTTTGTCTGGTTGCAGATCCAGGTCCAAATTATTTCTCCCAGAAAACATTCTGCTAAACTCTGTTGAAAAATGAACTGGGAGTACTAGTTGTCTAAGGGATTTTATTTTATTTTATTTTATTTTATTTATTTTATTTATTTTATTTATTTTATTTATTTTATTTTATTTTATTTTATTTATTTATTTTATTTTATTTTATTTATTCATGAGAGACACAGAGAGAGAGAGAGACAGAAGCAGAGACCCAGGCAGAGGGAGAAGCAGGCTCCATGCTGGGAGCCCAACGTGGGACTCGATCCCGGGGCTCCAGGATCGTGCCCTGGGCCTAAGGCAGGCGCTAAACTGCTGAGCCACCCAGGGATCCCCTGTCTAAGGGATTTTAAAACACACTTGAAGCAGTCCTGGTGGCTAAGGAAAATTTCATCTTTTCATTTGCTTCATTTGCTCAGGTGCTTAAAAAAAAACGAAAAAAAAAAAAAAAGCAACACTCCTCTGAAAAGTATGACAGGTCTCTCATAGATTAGAATTGAAATTCCAAGACATAGGACAAGTGGTCTCCAAAATTGGTTGCAGGTAGCCCAGGCAGTGAGCAAGACAACTTAAAGCTGGAAGAATATTGGGATGTATACGTGTAAATATAAAAATAGAAGAATGATGTTTTACCACCATACATTATTAATATATATGAGCCTTGGGTACTTATTAATTTGCATGTCACAGAGTCATAGGTCATCTATGCATTTGGAATATCCTGAAGGAAATGTGAGGTTAAAGATTGACAACTGAGACCTCAATTATTCACTTGCTTTTAGCATATTGTGGTGTTTTACACTTTATGGTGTCAAGTTAAGAAGACGTATTACATGATTCTAACTAACCCTGGTGAAATGTCTGGGAATCCTTGGAAGGGTCCCACTAAGGAACCATGTATAACTGAGAGGGAAGCAACCCATAAGAGATGCTGAACTCTAGGAAACAAATTGAGGGTTGCTGGAGGAGAGGTGGGTGGGGGGAAAGGATAATGGGATGATGGGCATTAAGGAGGGCACTTGCTGTAATGAGCACTGGGTGTTATATGCAACTGAATCACTAAATTCTACTTCTGAAACTGAAAAAAAATCATTAGAAAAAAAGAAAGACATTTTTATTGTTGGGTGACCCTCTCCAAATACCATAGAAAAGAATATGGAGGGTATTATGCTGAGTGAAATAAGTCAATCGGAGAAGGACAAACAGTGTATGTTCTCATTCATTTGGGGAATATGAATAATAGTGAAAGGGAATATAAAGGAAGGGAAAAGAAATGTTGGGAAATATCAGGAAGGGAGACAGAACATAAAGACTCCTAACTCGGGGAAACGAACTAGGGGTGGTGGAAGGGGAGGAGGGCGGGTGTTGGAGGGGAATGGGTGACGGGCACTGAGGTGGACACTTGATGGGATGAGCACTGGGTGTTTTTCTGTATGTTGGTAAATTGAACACCAATAAAAATTAATTAAAAAAAAAAAAAGAATATGGGGTCATTACCAGATCTGACATGAAGCCCAAAGTATATAAATAACAAAAAGATTACTTAAAATATAAACTCCTGACCACCATTGTTAATGGCCTTCTTGATTCCATGTATGCATATTATCCCCTCAGGTATTAGTTAATGTAATTCAGTGCCATCTTCCATTGTTTTTTTATTTATCTTTGAGGTAACTTTTTTATATATAACAGTCATTTACAACTAATATGGAAATAAACTCAACTTAGAACCACTCCTTTCATTCATTGCAGCACAAATTTTAAACCAGGATTTAAACCAAGAATTTCAATAATCAAAAAAAATTTTAATCACATTGTTGACTAAAAGGTGTCATTAATTAAAATCCTCTAGCAAGAGAAAAATGTTTTCCAACACCAAAAAAAGGAAATATACATATTTTAAATATTTTAATTTTTCTCAACTTCTGGATGTCTATTTTATGTATGATATATGTAATATATCATAACATGGTAATATAATCTACAAATAAATATAATAGGCTTGTTAGAGCCGAGACCTCAAAATTTTGGAAGCCCTGGTTTACAATCTTGCTTATTACTAGAGTATTCATAAAGGCTTTTTTTTCTTCATTAAATTGCATAAACAAAATTTATTAAACTATGTTCTTCGAAGCTAATCTTCTATTTGGAAAAATAGAGGTTAAACAAGTCAAATCATTTTTTTTTTTTTTAAATCTAGACATCTCAAAGTCTACAGTATGCTAATGTGCCAAGTCAATCTCTACAAGGAGGATTGCATGTACAGCATTTCTCAGTTTTATTAATCCACAGAACCCTATTTTCATAAAACATCTCACAGAATTGATGTTCTGATTAAGGCACTTTGGAATACACTGGTAAACATTCTTTGATTTTATCTACTATTTATAGAACTCTAATAAATAAGCCTGTAGCTCTAATGATTAGCTAAATTGTGATAAAAGTAAAATTAACTCATGTAGCTCCTCTATCTACTTCCTGAGTTAAATTCTTCTTACAGTCAACCGTTCTGTGCCTATATTTAGACTCCTAACTGTCCCAATCCCATATTCTGATCCATTACTTTCCTTATTCTGTGATTCTGAGCCCCCTAACATCTAATTTTAAGCAACTTTGCTTCCTCAATCACATTCACCAATTTACACTTGAACACTGTCCTATGCCAGACTATGGCCAAAGTATTTACTACATGATCAAATAACTCATTATAATTGTTTCTAAGTGTTAAATGCCTCTTTATAGTTGTTATGAAAATACCAGATCTAGAAGGAAGACCTAAATTGAAATCAGGAGATTCAAAAAGAAGTACAGAAGGAGAGAGCAAGTCACTTGAGATGAATTCTGAAGAGTGCCTACAGATAACCCAACGATGCTGGGCACATATTTTTCTATGGGGCTGGTTGAATAGTGTAGGGAGACCCTAGAAACCTAAAGACAATTATCCCTAAGAAATATTCATTTTAGTGGAGCCTTCAGTAACATCACCCTAGTGAGTTAGTGATGTTGTCATGTAAGCCAACACGGTAGTATCAAGTAAAAAAGGTACTAGCTGAGGAGTGGGTTTTAAGGTGACTTAGAATGCCAGGAAAGAGACAGCTGCTCATTGAGTCTATGTGTTTAGCCGGCTCTGGATTGCCACTCCAGCTCACTGCCACCTGGATCACATGGTCCATTTGTTCAAAATGAACTCTTTATCTGTCATGGCTACAGGCCAGATGGGTCTGTCAGCTGTAGTGACTCAGCAGCAATCCAATGCTCTGCTGGCATAGGATGGTCAGTTCTTAGGATTCGCTGATGGAAGCTCCCAGGCCATAGTTATAGAAACCCCACATGAACTCAGAAATGCTATGCCACCTGATGATCTAGCAAAGAACAAGATTTACATTAGCAAAACTAGTAAGTTATCCTATAACTAGTGCATGGGCAATGTTATTAGAGTACAAAATACAGTAATGCTAAAAGTTAGAAATCTGGATGTAGTCAGATAGAAAATAATTATGGTATTATTATGAGCATAGTTAAACCTTTAGGATGAAATTTCAAAACATCACAAGGGGATCTGCCTGCCCAATTCCTATAAATGCTTTAAAAATGTATTCCTCGCTGAATAATTTTCTAACAGGAAATAAATAACAACCTTGAGTTTACGGGCTCCCCTACATTTTCTTTGGCAGTCCTATCCCACTTTCTCAGCTGATGGGAATTAATTTATAGGAAAAACATTTGGTATACAACATTTCTTGTTGTGTCCTGTCTGTAGTGTGCTTTGATGTCGGAAGCTCTGAATTTCATAGCTTTAGGGTCCTGCTTAGAGCGAGCCTGAAGATTTCTTTGAAAGATACTTTCACTGGATAAATTTAAAATAACACATGGACAAAGTGTTATAAATTTAAGACCTGGAAATTTTTCATACTGTTTAAATAAATGAAAAATATGGTATTGCTTTTAATCTGTCTTCAATTATAGAATTCTGATTTCAGAGAGATTTTCTTTAAATGCACATCTTAGAATTGATAAGACCTTTAAATACAGTGGGCTGCAGATCAAAAGTGACTTAAAAGCTATCTTCATATTATACTGTTTAATATGAATTTTACTGAGATCATCAATCTGTATCTTTTTTTTTAAGGATTGTATTTATTTAGAGACAGAGTGTGTGTGTACATGTAAGGAGGGAGGTAGGGGCAAAGGCAGAGGGAGAGAGAGAGAATCTCAAGCAGACTCAGTGGTGAACATAAAGCCCTACCTGGGATTTGATCCCACCACCCCGAGATCAATGACCTGAGACCAAACCAAGAGTCGGAGACTTAACCAACTGAACCACCCAGGTACCCTATATCCTTTTTGAAATAAAAAATAAATGTGGCTTTGCATGTGTGCCCTATATGTGCTTCCTTTCAAATACATCTCAATTCTATTTACCTGCCTTTTTACCCACTGCTCTCATGACCATAGTCACCTCTAGCGTGGGCTTCTAGGAAGGCTTCCTCATTGGTCTTCATTCTTCCAGTCTTGTCCCAGCAACACCATAAAACAGAAAAACTAAATTGGATTCGTTCAGTAACCTCCCATTGCCCTTACAATTAAATAAAAGATCCTCATTGTAGCCCTGAACCAACTTACACCCACACTCCTGCCTCCAACCTGTCTCTAACTCATTCTCTCCTTATCCAATTCTGCTTTATCATTTTAGCTTTCTTTCAACTAATATATCAAGTCAAGATTGTTCCTTACAAATTGAAGTGATAGTACTCCTTCTGCCTGGATGTCTTTTCCATTCCGTCTGTTGACATTGTTGCATTGTCTTGGTCTTTATAAAGTTTCAGCTTTGATGTTATGCCCCAAACAAGGCTGTCCCTATCATCCAACTTAAAATAGGTCCTCTTTGGTATTCTGCTAAGTCAGTCAGAGAGAGAAAGACAAATATCCCATGGTATCACTTATATGCAGAATCTAAAGAACAAAGCAAACAAATGAAAAATAACAGAAATGGATCCATAAATTTGAGGAACAAGTTATGGTTGCCACCAGGGTAGAAGGTAGGTGGGTGGATGGGCAAAATGAGTGATGAGTAGTGGGAAGTATAGGCTTCCAGTTAAGGGGTAAATAAGTCATAGGGATAAAGACACAGCATAGAGAATGGAGTTAGTGGTATTACTAGTGTTGTATGGTGACAGATGGTAGCTACACTCACGGTGAGCATAGCATAATGTGTAGATTTGTCAAATTACTGTTGTACACTTGAAACTAATATAACATTGTGTGTCAACTATACTTCAAATAAAAAAATACTGAAGTAATGCCTCTTCCACTCTTCTCTCTCCCTGCCCCTAATTTTCCTTCATAACACTTTTTCCTAATTGAAAATTATACAGTTCTGTTTACTTGCTTACGGTCTATCTCCTTCACTAGATTTTAAGCTCCATATAAGTAGGGCTCAGATTTATTTTGTTAGAGTCTGCACCCAGCACCTATCAGAGTAGATTCTCAATAAATGTTTATAGAATAAATGAGTGACTTTATACCTTCTAATTGTTTGTATCTGTCACATTCATCCATCTCTATCACTGTATTTTTTTCATAATTGAGTATATATTATGACCAAGCTCTATGCTAAGGAATGTAATAGTATTTATATCACCACCTTATTTATAATAGCTAATATAATAAGACTACTTTTTACTGTGTACTATAACTTGCAATAAGGACTGAGGCACAGAGCGGGTTGGATAACTTGTGTAAATTCTCACATGTGTGAGCGAAGGTCAGGCAGCCTCAGCTTAGTGCCCATCTTCTTAATCACTAGACTAGGGGGCATCCCTGTAATAGACATTTAAGTCCTTCTTGTTCTATGCCAAGGATGTTCCCCAAGAGGCTTAGAATTAGCTTACAGGCTCACTGATGACCAGTACACTCAGAAGTGTCAATTATACATATGTGTTTATCTTGTTATGTCTCCCAGAGCCTCAAAAAAAGGAAGCCCAATGCTACTTGGGTCTCTTCTGTTTGGTCTCTGTAGTAGTGGTTGGTTTCTGGATAAACTAGATCACATCCTGCCCGGAAGGTCTGGTCAACCCCAGCTATTTCTCAGATGTCTTTATTGATTTTTGTATTGCTTCTGGCTTGTTTTCAGCACATCACTTTAGTGTCTTACTTGACAGCCCTCTGACCTATTCACTACTGAATTGTTGTTCAGGAATGTACTCACTTGTCCTGCCTGCAGAATAGAGCCGAATTTCTACAGTATTCTGATCAGCTGGATACTTCAAAGGGTGATCATACAGGTGTGTGGAAACTTCCTTGGCCATATTTTAGTAATACTTGGCAAAATGGGTTTCAGAATGATGAATGCAGTGTTACTTTCAACACTTCCTCACCTTATTGCATCTATATTAACTGACCTAATTAGTTCAATTACTAGGTATTACTGAATATTTACTATCAAGCCAGTATAGTACTAGAAATATATTGGCAGACTGAAAAATATATAGTGCTCTTACAGAAGATATAACTTTATGGGGAAAATTTATTTTAATAAACACCTTACAGATTTATCTGGGATAGTATAAGGTCAAGTGCTGGAATGAAAGGTGCAAACAATGTGTACAAGTTAAATTAAAAGAAAGTAAATGGCTATGGACAGGACATTGTGGTGAAAGATTTATGAGCATGCAAGGACATTTGGCCTACTAGAGGAAGCGATGTGGCATAATGGTTAAGAGAGCATGGACAGGTGCAGAGATCCTAGATTCAAATTTGGATTTTTCCATTCACTGACTGAATGAATGGCTTTGGACAAGTTTCTGGATTTCTATGACATAAATTTAATTATTTGTAAATATGTAGTAATAGTTTTTGCCTTATAGAGTTAGTAGTGAAGAGTGTTGCAGCAGATACGATATATAAAGGTTTAATTTAGTGATTGGGGACAGAAGGTATCATATGGCTGATATTATGAAGGGTGGATGGTATTTGCATGGGAAGTTGGTCTAGGAAGGAACTTTAGCAAAATGGTGCCTTTAGCACCATTAAAGGCCAGGAACTGGGAATGAGCGTGGCATGTGCCCAGAGAGGAAAGAGGACCTGCCTCAGTGGAATCTACGATAGTCTAGTACCTTCTATCAGACAGTCTTCCTTTTGGATGAAAAGTAAAACTATTTGCTTTCGGGCAAAAAGTACCAAAAATTCCACCCTGTCTCCAAAGAGAATTCAATACCACTCTCACTTTGAAGTGTTGATTTTCATCTGCACGGCACATTGCTCCATTACCATTCCTGCCAGTCTTCCAAGAGATGCTCTCACTTTCTTAATGCAGGTTGTTATCTCCTTGTCAAATGATGCCTCAATGCAAGGAACATTCCCAAGTTACATGAATACAGATACCACTTTTAGCTTTGGGCTTTTGATAGGCTTAGGCTAGCAATCCAAAGGCAGGACGAAGTGTAAGATATGCCTCTGTCTTATCTGCTCTATGGTACATAGAATAATTTCTTTCCATTTTCATGAGATTGTCTTTGTGTTCCTTTACCATAGATTTTATCAGCAGCTACAGTGAGATGTTCAATAGAGAAGTTAGACTATATATGAGCTCCTCCACAAAGGCCTGGATGACAAACGTCTGGCTTGCTGAATACAAGGTGCAGGAGGGCTGAATGACAACAAACTAATCTTTTCATATTAGAAAAATTATTCCTTCTTTCTTTCTGCAAACAACAGGACAGTTCTCCCCCCCCCCCCTTCCATGGAGTCTGTAATGTGGAGATACAGTCAAATAGCCTATGAGAGAAACAGTGTTGGTGTTCTCAGAAAGAGACTGTGAGCGCCTCGCCCTTTTATCTGAGATGCTCATAACTCATAATACCTCCGGAGAGTCACATGGTTAACAGACCCTTCCAGCCAGGCTTTGCTTTAATCCCTTCTAATCCTCCCTGCAGCCGTATAGTCAATGCTGTTCTCCTCTTTCAGTCCAAGGCACAGAGAATGTGGAGAACCCTCTGTACAGTTTGTGTTGCCAAGTATTCCATGCCTCGCTGCCCTGTGCCTCTAAGATACCTAATTATCCCCACACTCGAGTGCTGTGGCTACCGAGAAAGGGAGGTGTGCTACAAAAGGTGCTGTTTTGACATGCACGAGCCTGAAGAAAGGAAGCAGGAGCAAGGTTTTGTGGCTCCACTCACACAACCTGGGACTTGCTGGAGAAAGACAGATGTTCCACTAAAGGGTGGAGAGCTTTCTTCTGGCTTAAGATTCAAATACGTAGGATGAGCTACATTAGACGCTGTCTCTTTGATGGCAAAACATGCACGAATTAAGCAGCATGTAAACAAATCACCTCAGGCTCTAAGATTCTGGAGCCATAATGATGAAAAGCCATTTGGGATTGGGTGAAATGTTTAGTTTCCTTTGGGACATGCTGGCATTCCACACGGAGGTGGGAACTCCTCTGATGGCTGAGCAGAGTGAAAAATGGAGAGCATCCACCCTCTTTAGCTTCTGACTGGCCAATGTCTGCCTGCAATGCTCTTAGGTTTAGAGAGGCCCTCAAGCAGTCAGGGCCTGGGCATGGTGGGCTCCATTCTCCTTTTCAGGCACTGACAGCCCTCAACCCATACAGACTATGATGATGCCATCGCAGTATCCCCAGCAGCAGGACATGCTCACAGACAATGTCAGAGAGGCAGTGGACCACCCTCTATCAGTGCCACCCTTGGGCACTGAAATCCCATTTTTAATAAATTCCATGTTTAGCAAAGCCATATATGTAGGTACACATAGCTTTTGAAATAAAACAACTGGCTTACTGGCCTCCCTATGTTTCCTTCCTAAGAGAATAGGAAGGACCAGGCATGCAACTGAACATTTAGGGGCATCTGAATACTGTGTAAGCCTCTGTGCTTCTCTAAATCCGATTCCTGTCAGGCCCCCAAGCTTCAAAATTCTGTAGCCAAGGAAGACTGGAAAATGTATAAGTCAGGATTTTGCTCCTGGGGACTTAGCCACAGTGATGAGGTGCTTAGCATCCTATACCACCTGCATTCTAATGGGCCATAAGCTATTCTGGTTTTTCTGAGGCTTTGCTGAAAGTAAAAAGGATAAGCAGCATGCTCCATCTTTAGTATTCTGAACTGAGAAGAACTGCGCTATAAGCCATCTCTTCTGCTTTCCTGTCAGCACAGGCACGCAGGGGAGGGGGGTCCCGCTATATCGGATGGTTTTAGAATAGCATCCAAAGTGATCTTGAAGTAAGAGGCCACAGACTGGTTAATGCCTGTGGTGCCCATGACATTTGTTTCAGATTCCTCACTGTTACAGTCCTGAGATGATTGTAAGCGTGATGGCCTCAGATTACACGTGGGGAAGGTAGAGCTACACGAGCCTTATACAGTCACCAGCCATGCTCTTTGTTCTCAATTTCCCACTATGCCTCAGATGGCCTACCAGCGGTTAGACACAACTTTTCTGATGTTGTATTGGTTCTAGAAGCATCGTAGGGGAAGAGCTAACATCTGACAGCACAGATCTCACAGTTTTAGATTTATAAAACTGACAGAAGTCACATGCAAGAAGCAAGCTTTGCATTTGACGTCCTACGGTGTTACAAAAAAGTAATTTTCAATGCAAACTGAAAACCAAATTTCGACATACTCTTCAAAAAGTTGTCAGGCTAAAGCATTTCTCCTGCAACTTCATAAGAATTGCTATCCTCATGCTGCAAATGGCACTGAAACAGTTTTTAGATACTGGATACAGAGAGTATTTCATAGATAACAGACCTTGGGGCAAACCTGGAACAAATCTCTTACCTTGGTCTTGGAGTTTCTTCTCCCGTTTTGAACAGGAACTAGGTAATGGTAAGTTTGGGGAGAAAAAAATAGGATATAGTTTCTTAAAAATTAGCATGACATTTTTATTGTTCTCACTAGCCCTAAGTGTCTTTTTATTGACACCCACAGCATAAGTGCTGTCTCTCAGATTCATAGTTGGGCACAAATGCATCTACATGATTCTGGAGAGCCATCGCTCCTTTAAGCTTTCTTGTTGACTCATGTAGGAAGGCCCACGGCATAATTAACACTAATTAAGTTTTCTCACTATTCTGAAAACCCTTGCTCTCTGGAGGAAGCAGAAGAGGTAGGCCTCCGAGAAATTCTTTTCTTCTTCCTTCTAGTGTTAGCTATGTCTTGTAGCAACTTGAGACTGGGGACCAATTGAGGAAATCACTGACTATATATTCACACTTGTCATCTAAATCTTCTTTCAGTCAGTAAAAATGTACTGAGTATCTATTATGGGCCAAGCAATAGTTTTTGACACTGTGGCTAGAAGGATAAAAGAAAAAAAAGGATGAAAAAAATCTCAGCCTTCATGGGATTTTTATTTCCGTAGGACAGATAGACAATAATTAAGAAGAATAAGTAAAATATGTACCTGATAAAGAATCATAAATATTAAGCAGAGAAAGAAAAGAGCCCAGCAGGTTGGAGCAAGAAAAGACTGTTGAAATTTTAGGTAGGACATCCAGGAAGGATCTCTGAGAATATTTTTGAGTAAGGATTTAAAGGAAGTGAGGAAGCAAGCCATACAATGATCTCGAGAAAGGGCATTCTAAACAGAGAAAATATCAGGTTCAAGCTGAGACAGGGCATGTCCAGGAAATGGCAAAAGTGCCCGGATGCCCAGAGCAGAGCAAGGGACAACAGAATAGGTAGAGAAGTCAGCAGTCACATCGGGTAGGGCCTGGAGGCCATTGTAAGGACTTCTGCTTTTACTGAGTAACACCAGAAACCAGGAGAGGCTTTTAAGCAAAGCAGTTGCATCATCTCACATTTTAATAATATCATGCAGGCTGATGTGCTGAAGTCAGACCATATAAGGAGCAAGGATGGGGGACAATGTAAGAGGCGACTGCAGTGATCTATTCAAGAGGTGACAGGTTTTTTTTGTTGTTGTTATTTTTTTCCCCAGAGTGTTGATGGTATGGACTTGAAAGACAGGGTCAGATTCTGGATATATCCACATATGCCACTTTAGTCAATTACTGGGTCAGGTTCACAACCATAAGAAAGTCCTTTTAAACACTCATAGGGTGCACAGAATATATGATGTCCTCTGCAAACACGAGTAGTGAAAAGATCTACATAAATTCATATTCATTCCTCGCATTCACTTATGTTCCCTACTCAGATTGCATATTTATTCTTAGTTATCCCATTATAAGAAGCATCTTGATTCAAACAAATTTGATGACTTAAACTTTGAGTTCCTTAGGAAAAGCACATTCTACATACACACAATTTTAGAATACATTTTCATACTTAAGTGTAATTACTAAATGGAAATTCACCATTGCCATCTAATACTCATACTCTATATGATATTTCTCCCCAGCCTGTCATAATTTGTGGAAAACACCATAAAACTCTGGTTCTCTTATGCCATGCTTGTTTTAGCACTTAGTCCTAAATAAAATATTCAGAAGTCACCTTTTGCAGAAGTAATCTGCCTCACTTAAGGTTGCATCCTCTCCTCAGGGTAGCCCACATCCAATGACTGGTCTGTGCAGGGGACAGAGACATGGCCACCTTGCCTGGATTCACAACTCTGAAGGGCCATGCCAGTTCCAGAGCTCCCTGTGGACTTTGCCAAGGTCTCTGTTGCAGCTGCATCAGAGTTCAGCTTCTCTTGCTGCAAGTCCTGCTTTTTTCACTCCCTCACATTTGCCTAATAAACTTATTACCTGTAAATCTCTATTTCAAATTCTACTACTCAGGGCCCAAATTAAGACATCATGACCATATTTGTACAGCTGTTGTTTAGTGAAAGTGAAGAGTGAAGCCATAGATATAGCCAGAATTTCAGCAGCTTAAAAAAAAAAGGAATACACAACAAAAGGAATGAATGTTAACTACCCCTATTGTAAATTTTAATTCTGATCTAATCTCCAAATTGCTTACTATATCAGTTTGTTATTTATTTTAAGGAAAAGCTTTTAAAATGAGCAGCTAACTTTCAAGGGAAAGTGTTTTGCCACTGTATAAAATGTATTCCCTATTCTGCAAATTACAGCAAACATATATGCAGAATTTTAAAAATAGCTGTCCTTAGAAATCAGAAGTATATGACATAATTACTTGAGCATGCATGCATCTTGGAAAGAGATGAAAGCAGTTATATTTGAGACTGTTCTCTAAGTTCCTCAACTACTCAGTCATTAATGAAATAAACACCTTCTCCCTATATATCCATATCTCTATGTCTCTAGTCAGGTTCCCATCTGCAAATATATGTATTCATAGGTGAATATTCTTAGAAGTGCTCTCTCGATTGGGGATTCTTTTGTAAAGTATTTTAAACAAAAAGAAACATTGCCTGCCATTGGAGACATCTGTATGCCACTGTCAGTTCATCTCCCTGGAAACAGAAGAGAGGTTTATAATATAATGTATTCTGGTAATAGCAATCACCCTGACAATATATGACATAGATATAGTAATTCTAACTATGCACCACAAAGCATTTTATATATGCATTAATAAATTCCAGTAAAATTGAAATACAGTCAGTTGGAATTATTTCTTTTCTCATTTGTTTGACTAACAGCACCTCAAGATCAGAGATTCATATTCTCATTGCCTCTCTCTCCTCCCCACCCCCCCAGTCCATTTTGGTTTTGGTTTGGGAGTGATTTCTGTTTTCTCTAATGTTTTTATAAAAACCAGGTAAGCAGATTGTTCTTTGGGGGGCTGAGAAATTATAGCATGATCACAACAAATCAGTATAATGAGACACATAACTAATTTGAAAATAATGTTATGGGAACAGTTCATTGTTGCTAAAAGATTTCACTTGTCATACCTGGAGCTATATCATTCCATTTTATAATGTTAGAATTAGAAATGATTTTTTTAAATTTCAAATTATTACATTTTCATAAGAAAAAAAATCAAGATAAAGTATTTATTTCAAGGTCATAGACTGTTGTAGAATTAAGGCAGAAATTCAGATATATTTCTTTTCAGTTGATAAACTGAGCACAATATTAACCTTATCCTGTCTCAACACACTGCACAGCAATAGAAAAGACATAGGAAGAAATGTAACTGTATAATTGTGCTAAGAATCTAAGGAGGGTATTATCAGCAGAACAGAAATGCCAAAAAATTTCTATAAGATACAAGACAGCTTTTCTGTCTCTTGGATCCATTTGTATACATGTTGAGAACACTTATTTCTTTTCTTGCCCCATTCAGTGACTTCAACAATGTGGACCTCTCTGCTTAGAGTCAAGGAGGTGGTTCTCCAGCCTACTGCCTGCTACCTAGTAAGTAGGTTCACACAAGAGTAAGAAATAAATCATTCTGACAGTTCATCTTGTTGGGGAAGGTGGGATTTTTAAAATGTATTATTTGAGAGAGAGAGAGAGAGAGAGAGAGAGAGAAGAAGGGGAATAAGGGGAGAGAGAGAGAGAGAGAGAGAGAGAGAGAGAGAGAGAGAGAGAATCTCAAGTAGATTCCCCACTGAGTGCAGAGCCTGATGTGGGGCTTGATCCCATGACCCTGAGATCATGACCTGAGCTGAAATCAAGAGTCGGATGCTTAACTAACTGAGCCACCCAGTGTACCTTGGGAGAATTTTTAAAGAAGATATAACCACTGACTGACCTGTAAGCTGTTGGACTGTGTGCTTGGAGGCTCCTCACCTGTTCTCCTATCCTTGGAATATGGGTTCCACTTGCCTTTCCCACTCCCAGAGGCTGCTCTAAGGACATAGCCCTGGGATAGTGACAAGGTGTTGAGAATAACTGTAGAGTATACCTCAGTTAAGGCCTCTACATAAATCTTTAAGATTTGGCAAATGGGTATGAGGACACACTCATCTTGCTGCCACCTAATTTGTTTATTAAAACTATCACCTACCAACTAAGAGTAGATTTGGCTTTTTCTTTTGGTCTTTCCCCACCCTCCATGTTTGGGGGTCAGTTTCAGATTACATCTGGGAAGCTCCTGAGGAGGTTATGAGCCAACACGGTCTAGGACAATTCAGTATACTCACCTGGAGCTACACTATCTGTAAGTAACTGGGACTCATAATCATACTGACTATGAAATCCTAACCATAGTGCTTGCTTCCTTGGAGAATCAATTTACTTATCTGTAAAGAGTTAATAATAACCTACCTACTCATGCAGCTATAATTATTTGTTATTTTTATTATTTTTCCCCAAGTCTCAAACATAAATACTAAAGAGACAAAAAAATACCAGATAAATTCTGAAACCAGAGCAAAGCAGTCCACATTCTAAAACAGAAACAGCAGTGAACTGACAACTTGTGAGCTGTTCCTCCAAATGAAGCTGCTAAGAAACTCTGCATGTAGAAGCAATAACTATGAAGAATGGGATGTATAATACAATGATGTCCAGAATAACTAATTACAAAACTTTCTTCCAAAAAGCTGAGATAATCAGGCCCCTCCCCATCTCCACATATAAAAAGAGCTGACTGTGGATTTTGTCCTCAGGATAGAGCCAACGAAACATTTTCTAAATTAGAAGCTAATATAATTGATCTGGGGTAGGACTTCAACTTTCAAATTTTTTAATTCTCTTGATGACTCTGGAGTTAAAGGCCATTTTCCTAAGCTAATAGTTCTCAAAGTATGGTACCTGGGACAGCAGCTTCACCAACATTAGAGAACTTATTAGACATGGAAATTATTTGACCCTATGCTAAATCTGCTAGATTGCAGACTATGGGTATGTAGTCCAGCAATTTGTGTTTTAATAAGTATTTGGATAAATATGCTGTATGTTAGTTTAAGAACCTCTACTCTTAGTGGAGTGAAGAATCTAATTTAGAGGACTCTTATTGACCTGAATATTTGGGCCAGAGCCTAAATAAGAAAACAATAAGTAACTCCAGACTTCTATGATAAAAAATATATGGGTGAGGGAGGGGTAAAAAGGATGAAAGTTTAACTCTATTCAGATAAAAAATAATTTACTTTGATAGCACCAAAGTACTGCTGGTCAAAATCAGCTTTCCCATTTGTAAAAAAATAAATTATGCCAACATAATCAGCTTCATGACCAAAAAAATACCCTTAACAATATATATATATATATATGAAGTTGAAAAGTTATATTCAAAAGCATCAAATTATAAAAAAAGTTTTATCTGAATAAACAGTATTGGAAACAATTTCTTACACACAAAATCCATATTTAATCACAAAAGTTTGTTTGGCCATATGAACATCCTCAATATTATCTACAGTGACTAATCTATAAAAAGAAAATGATCAAAAGGGAAGAATACAGAGCAACCATAGGAAAAAAAATACTTTCTGACATGATACCCAATTCCATGTGTAGCCAGAGAAATGCTAATTGAACTATATATCCCATGTATAAAATTCACAAAAATTAAAAACTGCAAGAAAATCTGTCAAGAAAAAGAAACTCAAAAATCAGAAATGAAAGAGAAGGTACAAACTGTAACACAGAAAAAAAGGGTTTAAGAGACTACCACAAAAACTTATGCATCAAAAAATTGGACAACCTAGAATAAATGGGATAATTCTAAGAAACACACAAGATTCCAGGACTGAATCACGAAAACAGAAAATCTCAGCAGACTGATACTAGTAATAAAATTGAAATGATAAAAACTCCAAGACCAGATGGCTTCATAGTTGAATTCTATCAGATACTTAAAGATGAGTTAATACCTACACTTCTCAAACTATTCCAAAAATAGAAGAAAGGATGTTTTAAAACTTATTCTATAAGGCCAGCATTACCCTGATACCGAACCCAAAGGAACAAGAACAAAATTACAGATCAGATCAATAACCCTGAAAATCATAGATGCAAAAATCCTTATCCAAATATTAACAAACCAAATCTGACAATACATTAAAAGAATCATTCACCACTGTCAAGTAAGATTTATTCCAGGGATCAATATCCACAAATCAATCAATGTGAAGTATCAAATTCACAAAAAGAGACATAAAAAATATATGATCACCTCAATAGAGGAAGAAAAAAGTATTTGACAAAGTTCAACATCCCTTCATAATAAAAGTTCTTAAAATAATGAATTTAGAGGGAACATAACATAATAAAGATGATCTATGAAAAACTCACAACTAATGTCACACTCAACGATGAAGAGCTGAAAGGTTTTCCTTTAAGATCCGGGACAAAATAAGGATGTCCACTCTTGCCACTTGTATTCAACATAATACTGGAAGTCCCAGCCATTGCAATCGGACAAGAAAAATAAATAAAAGGCATCCAAATTGGTAAGGAAGAAGTAAAACTTTCACTATTCATAGATGACATGATACTATATACAGAAACTCTAAAAACTTGAGGAAAAAACTCTTAGAATAAATGAATTCAGAAAATAGAATAACATTAAAATAGAATAAATGAATTCAGTAGTTAAGATACAAAACCAATTACAGAAATCTGTTGCATTTCTATACATATTAACTAGTAGGAAGACAAATAAAGAAAACCATCTATAATTGCACCAAAACGAATAAAATACCTAAGAATAAATTTAATCAAGAAGTAAAATTCTGAATTCTGATAAGACACCGATGTAAGAATTTGAAAATAACACAAATAAATGAATGGGTATACCATGCTTATGGATTAGAAAAATTAACATCGTTAAAATGTCCATCATAGCCAAAGTAATCTACAGATTGAGTGCAATATATTCCTTTTAAAATACTACTATTATTTTCCAACAAACTAGAAAAAAAAATAATCATAAAATTAACATGGAACCACCAAACACCCTGAGCAGACAAAATAGTCTTGAGAAAGAACAAAACTGGAAGTATCACAAGATTTCAAGCTATACTGCAAAGCTACAGTAATCTAGATAGCTACAGTAATCTAGATAGTATGGAACTAGAACAAAAATAGACACGTATAGATTAAAATACAGGGCCCAGAAATAAACCAACATTTATATGGTCTAGGACATTAATCTAGGACAAAGGAGTAAGAATATACAATAAGGAAAATACAGTTTCTTCAACAAATGGCATTAAGAAAACTGGACAGCTACCTGCAAAAGAATGAAAATGGACCACTTTCCCAAACAATATACAAAACTAAACTCAAAATGGATTAAAGACCTAAATGTAAGATGTGAAACCATAAAACTCCTCAAGAAACAGAGGCAGTAAATTTGCAAATGATGTGTTTAATAAAGGGTTAATATCCAAAATATATCAAGAACTCATCCACTCAGGAGCAAAAAAAAAAAAAAAAAAAAAAAAAATCAATCTGATTTGAAAATGGCCAGAGCAGTCCATTGGATTCAGTTTTTATTCAGGTCATGATTTCAGGGTTGTGATATCAATCCCCACCCTCAGGACAGGGTCTGCTTAACATTCTCTCTTCCTCTTTCTCTGTACCTCCTGCTAGTGCTCTCTAATAAAGACATCTAAAGAATAAATAAAAATGGGCAGAGAATCTGAACAGTTTCTAAGGAAGACATACATATGGTCAACAGGTATATGAAAAGATGCCCAACATCTCCCATCATCAGGGACATGTAAATCAAAATCACAATGAGGTGTCACCTTATAGCTGTCAGAGTGGCTAGTATTAACAAGATAAGAAATAATAAATGTTGGCAAGGATGTAGAGAAAAGGAACACTTGTGTATTGTTGATGGGAATGTATATTGGTGCAGCCACTTGGAAAACAGTATGGAGTTTCCTCAAAAATGTTAAAATAGAAATACCATAAATTCCAGCGATTCCACTCCTTGGTGTTTACTCAAGGAAGATAAATAATAGAAAACACTATTTGAAAAAATATATGCACCCCTATGTTCATTGCAGCATTATTTAAAATAGCCAAGATATGGAAGGAACCTAAGTATCTATCAAAAGATGAGTAAAGAATATATGAATACACACACACACACACACACACATACACACACACACAGGAACATTACTCAGCCATGAGAAAGAATGAACTTTTGTCATTCATGACAAAACAAATGGATTTGGAAGGCATTATTCTAAGTGAAATATGACAGAGAAAGACAAATACCATATGATTTCACCAAATATGTAACCTAAATAACAAAACAAATAAACTAAAACAGAGCTAGACTTATAAATACAGAGAACAAATTGTGGTTACCAGAGGGACGGGGGGTGGGAGAAGGGGGAGAAATAAGTGAAAGGGATTAAGAGGTACAAATTTTTAGTTGTAAAATAACTAAGTCGCAGGGATGAAAAGTAAAGCATAGGGATTATAGCTAATTATACTGTAATAACTTTGTATGGTGACAGATGGTAACTAGACTTATCATGGTGAATATTTTATAATGTATATAATTAATGAATCACTATGTTATACTCCTGAAATGGATGTAGTATTGCATGTCACCTAAACTTCAGTTAAAAAACAAGCTGCAGTAATACCCAATGATGCTGAAAGGATGTGGTGAAACTGACAATATCAAATGTTGACAGGGCCGTAAATTTTATAGGAAAAATTAGGATAATCTATATAACTGTTAAAATGAAGTAAAATAAAATATACACAACTAAGAAATTCTACTTTTGGCTATCTACTTTAAAGGTTAAAAATGCAAATATGTAATAAGTGGAAGATATTTTTACTACAGCATTGCATATAGTAACAATAAATGAAACTAACAATAGAAAAATAGTAGATAAAAAAAAGAAAAATAGTAGATATAAGTATTTTTCCTCTTTCATGTACTATTATGCCACTACTCAAAATACTTATTTTCATTTTTAAAGATTTTATTTATTTATTTGAAAGAGAGCATCAGCAAGCATGAGGGGGAGGGGCAAAGGGAGAGGGATAAGTAGACTCCAGCTGAGCAGGGATCATGAACAAGGGATCATGACCCAGCCAAAAGCAGATGCTTAACCAACTGAGCCACCCAGGCACCCCAATTTTTTATTTTATTTATTTTTTTCCAATTCTTTATTTTTTTAAGACTTCTTTATTTGAGAGAGAGAGAGTGAGCATGAACAGGAGAGGAAGGGCAGAGGGAGAGAGAGAGAAAATACTCAAGCTGACTCCATGCTGACTATCGAGCCAGATGCAGAGTTTGATCCCAGGACCCTGAGTTCATGACCTGAGCCTAAACCAAGAGCTAGCTGCTCAACCAACTGAGCCACCTAGGCACCCCTCAAAATACTTATTTTAGATTTTATTTAGGGTTAGGAGAATCATTAATAGTTAAATAAGAGAAATATGTCCAAAAAAGAAAAATCTATCATCTCATATGTCTAAGACATTGTTTTTAATTATTTTTAATTTTTAAACCAAAAAATACTCATGTATTTGGGTATATGTGGTTAATTTGGCAAAATTAAATTACTTGGAATTATCTCCTCCTCTCTTACATACACATACACACAAACACAGTCATGCAGAAATTAAAGAGGAAATGTAGTAAAATTACATTGAAAAAAATGAAAATACATAACTAACATAAAACTGAAAAGAGCCCCTTGAAAATTCAGGAGCTAGAAATAACAGGACACATACAGTGGGGTGATCTGAGGTTGCAGATAAATGGTTTACAAGCCATTAGAGCAAATATAAACCCGAATATTGAAGGGTTGTGGAAAAGAAGGCATGCAACATGCATCCAAACGTCTCCTGGTGCTAGAGCTGCTCTAGCAGCATAACACTGAGAGACACAAATGGCTTCAAAGAAGACCTGGATATGAGACCTGAAAAATTCCACCTACTCTGAGAATATACTAAAAAGCTTACAATTCCAAAGATGACATAAAAATGGCCAACAGACACATGAAAAGATGCTCCATGTCACTTGGCATCAGGGAAATACAAATCAAAACCACCATGAGATACTACCTAATGCGAGTCAGAATGGCTAAAATGAACAACACAGGAAACAACAGATATTGGTAAGGGTGGTTAGGGAGAATGCAAGCTGGTACAGCCACTCTGGAAAATAGTACGCAGGTTCCTCAAAAATTTCAAAGAGAGCTACCCCACGACCCAGCAATGTACTTCTCGGTATTTAGCCTAAAGATATACATGTAGTGATCTGAAAGGGCACCCGCACCCCAAAGTCCACAACAGCCAAACTATGGAAAGAGCCCAGATGTACATCAAAAGATGAATTAAGAAGATGTGGCATATACATCTATACAGTGGAACTTATCATTTGCAATGGCGTGAATGGAACTAGAAGGTATTACGCTAAATGAAATAAGTCAGTCAGAGAATAATTATCATATGATTTCATGCATATGTGGAATTTTAGAAACAAAACAGAGGAGCATAAGGGAAGGAAGGAAAAAAATAAGACAAAATCAGAGAGGGCAACAAACTATAATAGATTCCCAATTATAGAAAACAAACTGAGGGCTGCTGGTGGGGAGGAGGGTAGAGGGATGGGGTAATTGGGTGATGGGCATTCAGGAGGGCCTGTGATGTAATGAGCACTGGGTATTATATAAGACTGATGAGGGATGCCTGGGTGGCTCAGCGGTTGAGCGTTTGCCTTTGGCTCAGGGCGTGATCCCAGAATCAAGTCCCACATTAAGCTTCCTGCATGGAGCCTGCTTCTCCCTCTGCCTGTGTCTCTCCCTCTATGTGTGTGTCTCTCATTAATAAATAAAATCTTTTAAAAAATTGATGAATGACTGAACTCTACCTCTGAAACTAATAATATACGATATGTTAATTAATTGAATTTAAATTAAAAAAAAGAAGTTTACAATTCACATAGGGCCATAAATGAAAAAAGAGTCAACCATAAGAAACTAATATTCTACATAGAAGTAATTAACCAAGACCAAAACCCAATAAGTTACTATGAAATTAGATCAGAAATGATGGAACCCATGGGGTCAGACTGAGGGAAATGGGAAACTACATTTTAAAATTGACTTCACATCAGGAAACTTGCAAAGGAAAACAAACAACAGAAAAAAATGAAGATAAGCACACAATATATAATCATGAAAACTACATAAAGAAAACACAGAAATCCTGACTTCTACGTAACTAACATCACTATGGAAAACATATAAGGCAAAAACTTACAAGAATTACAAGGAGTAAGTCAGTAATCTGCCATCCAAGCAGAACATTTTAAATTATCTTTAAGAAACTGAGATCGAGTGTTTATAAAGCTAGTATGGGTATAGAAGATTTGAACACCACACATTACCATGCTGCATCTATTAGGTATGCTTTGAAATCTGCATTCAACTAATTTTCCAGGACGCAATTTTTTTGCCTTTCTTTTTTTTTTATTTAAAATTCTGCACATAAACATTTTCAAAGGCTGACCATTTACTAGTCCACAAAGGAAGACTCAAAAAATTCCCCAAAATAGCTATTTTACAGATCATAATCTATCATCACATAACAATTAAATTAGATATAGCTAATAAAAGAGCTATTTAAAAATGTGTGTAACTAAAAGTCATACTGCTAAATAATATATAGGTTGAAGAATAAATCATAATGAAAGCTATGAAAAATTACATATTTAGAACAAAATAACAGATGTCAATATAGATCCTAAAATATGTAGAAACATGGTATATAAAATAGAAATGGTACAAAATATCATGGAGAAAGTTTAGATATTTAGTAAATGGCACAAGTAAATTGGCTTTCCATATGGAAAAAATTAGATCATTACTTAAAACTACTTTGAAGTGAGATCGAGATATTTTGGAGAACTAAATGAAAACAAAACAAAACCCAAAGAATAAGAAGCCTTTGAAACCCTCAGAAGAAACTTACAAAAGACTATTTTTATGACCTTGACATAGTAAAGAATTTCTTAAACTGGACACAAATAGCATAATCAAAGAAGGATATAGGTTGATAAGTTTGACAATATCAAAATTTTAAAATTCTGCTTGACAAGAAACTCCATAAACAAAATTAAAAGACATATTAAAGACTGCAAGAATAGTTGGCAATATATATAACAGTCAAAAGATGTTCACTCAGAATATCAATGAACTACAAATCAATAAGAAAAGGTCAAATCAATGAAGAAAGTCTATGAAGCTACAATTCACAGAAGAGGAAGCCAAGTGGCCAATAAACTTAGAACAGCTCCACCTCATTAGCAATAAGGGAAATGTAAATGAAACAATAAATAAATACCAACGGCGGCCAAAATTAAAAAGTCTGAATATACCAAATGCTAAGGAAGTTGCAGCGAACAAGAACTCTCCTGCTCTGCAGGTAGAAGTGTCAAATTGGATCATATTTTGCATAGTAATCTAGCCAGAGCTGAGGGGGGTGTGTTGGAGGGAATGTTTAGTCTCGGCCACCTGTTTATCTCCAAAATTCATGTTCTTTCCCTTACAAAACAAATAGCGTGCATTTCTTCCTGTGTAATCCACAAATATAACTTAATAATATACTCACAGCGGGCTCAAAAACTATTGTAGCTGCAGGTTACGAGCCCACCTAAGAGCTATCATTTTGGTGCTGTGGGCTCCCTCTTCAGCATTCTTAAATCAGCTTAGGTTCTCAGTGTCTCATCTATTTCTACACATTTCAGTCAGCAGCTCCACCAATGTACATAAAATAAAGTGGTTTTGTCCAATGCAATAGGACAAGCAATTGGCAGGTTATTATATTTTGTAACTTCAAAGAGAATTTTTCACACACGCAACACAAATGCCAGAGTCCAAACTCACTTCACTAGTTCTCATAATATTTTGGTTTCCAGTCTAAAGCTGGTTTGGTTGAATCTAAAACTTTTCCATTAAAACTTCACTCAGCTCAATTAAAGTGAGAATTTCACTATCTACTGTTTGAAAAAGCAATTTTCATTGCTACTTTAAGAGTCCAAGAAAATGGGCAGCCCGGGTGGCTCAGTGGTTTAGCGCCACCTTCAGCTCAGGGCCTGATCCTTGAGACCAGATGGAATCCAGGTCGGGCTCCCTGCATGGAGCCTGCTTCTCCCTCTGCCTGTGTCTCTGCCTCTCTCTCTCTGTCTCTCATGAATAAATAAAGTCTTTAAAAAAATAAAAGAGTGCAAGAAAATGAAAACTTTGGATTTAATTAATAATGAAAAATGATCAACCAATCTCAAAGTGTTTCACTGAATTTTACTTGGGAAAAGAAAAATATTCCAAGAAAATAGAGCAAACTAAAGAGACTTGATTATTAATATATTAGTCTTGGGACTTTAGCAGATTTAAACACTCCACTACTGTATGTGTAACATTTGTAAAATAAATAGGCAGGAACCCTGAAAGCTGTTGGGTTAAGGTACTTCTAAGAAGCTAAGAACAAAGGGACCTTGATTTCTTCTCTTTTTGAAAAAACTTTTTAAAATTACAAGAAGAAATCAGATTTATATAGGTCTTACAAAGAATTGGTAAATTTTTTTAAAGATTTTGTTTTTCATTCATGAGAGACACAGAGAGAGAGGCTGAGACATAGGCAGAGCGAGAAGCAGGCTCCATACAGGGAGCCCGATACAGGACTTGATCCCAGGACCTGGGATCATGACCTGGACTAAAGGCAGATGCTCAACTGCTGAGCCACCCAGGTGTCCCAAGAATTGGTAAATGTTAGTGCCATTTTGTTAAAGGTTGATAATAATATGTAATAATAAAAGAAAATAGTATAATAAAGTAGAATTCCTGTTTGTAAGGCTCTCTGGTCCTTCCATTCCTATCCTAAAGGTAAACTCTCTGCTATCATTAATTAGGTGAATGTGCATCAAAATTTTTTCCCATTTAATAATATATATATTATATATAATATACACCTATATTATATATATATATATAATATACATACACACACACATACATATATGTTATACATAATACATTACTTTCTGGAACTTGTTTTTAATCCCTACTATGTTTTTTGAGATCTATTCACATCCTAGTGTACTCAACTTTTATACAGCATCCCATTGTTTGAATGTATCACCTTTTATTCATTACTATTGGTGGATATTTGGTTTATTTCCAATTTTTCATTTGAGAAACATTTCACATTTCAAAAATTAGTATCTCAATGCATGTCTTCTGGTAAACATAAATAACTTTTCTGTTATAGATCTAAGAAGTTAAACACGAGTTTGGGGCTATAAGCATTTCTAACTTTACTGAATATTGCCAAAAAGACTGAGTGACAAAGCAGGCCTTTCTCATACATAATCGTGAGCAATGGAAATTGGTATAGACTTCATGATAGTTATTTGTTAAAATATACCAACATTGAAAATACATGTAACTTTTGGCTGAGGAATTCTATGTCTAAAAATATATCTTAACGACATACTTGCTCATGTGTATATAAATGTATTTTCAGAACATTAAATATAGCATTTTTTAGTTTTTTTTTTTGAGAGAGAGAGCATCAACGGGGGGAGGGGCCAAGGGAGAGGGAGAGAGAGAATCTTAAGCAGATTCCACAATCAGCACAGAGCCTACCGTGGGGCTCAAAATCACCACCCTGAGATGGTGACCTGAGCCAAAATCAAGAGTTATACACTTAACCTACTGAGCCACCCAGGTGCTCCTAAACATAGCAATATTTTTGTAATAGTGAATAATTAGAATAAAATTTGATAGCCTTTTTTTATGACATTTATAAGTAATATCATAAATAACTTTGAAGTCTAAAAGCCCAACCTCCCTACACACACACACACACACACACACATGCAACTTCCAGACAGAAGGATGCCTTAGTCTTACTGGAGAAGAGCATGTATGAAAAAAGGCAAAAGAGAAAAGTATGTTAACATGTTTCAACGCATTACATTCATCTCCTCGGTGTACATGTAACAGGATGTTAAGGGGGACTTTTCTGTAATCCTACAATTACCTGCTAGGATCAAAAACTGTGGATGAAGCGGCTTCAAGTACTTTACTTTCCAAAGAGACACACCGATGAGAGGTGTCAAAAACCTCCCTTGGAGTTTTATTAAGAGATGACTAAGCAAGCTCTACTGTTCCAGCGACTTCACTGGCTCCTCTCCCCAACTGCCCCAACTCTTACTCTATGTACGTGGAAGAGTAAGGAAGAAGGAACAGAAATTAAATAACTACTGGAGTTGAAAGAGTCATGCAGGCTCCACAAGTAAGGCAATGTTTGTCCCCTAAGTGCAATTAGTCCATTTTATCTCCCTCTTTCTGGCCCAGAGGGAGACACATCCAAGCTAATTCCCAGGTGCAGGAATGAGAGGGTGGGGTATTTGAGCAGACCACACATCCCTCACACTATGGTGAGGGAGTAGAAAGAATGCAAAGAGTACCCTTTTCTCATGCCCTAAATCTGAAACTTGGCTAAAGTTGAAGCCAGGAAAATGCTTTATGTGGGATATGAGACAGGAGTTTTCAACTAGAGAAGACAGTGGTCTATTTTTGTTCTTGCTTCTTGTTTATTTGCTTTAAAAACTGGAAGTGACCAGACAGTTTTGGAATCTACACAAGTTTTTGTTAAAGAAATCAGCAACCTAGTCTGCAAGATAGGCAGTAATAGAAGAAAAATTAAAGATTTCAAGTTCTTCCTCCACTACATTTGGGCTACTGAATAAAATGGCTATATATGCACAAAACTTAAAAGACTGTAGGAATAAAAAAAAAATTTTTTTTTTTATTTATGATAGTCACAGAGAGAGAGAGAGAGAGAGAGAGGCAGAGACACAGGCAGAGGGAGAAACAGGCTCCATGCACCAGGAGCCCGACACGGGATTCGATCCCGGATCTCCAGGATCGCGCCCTGGGCCAAAGGCAGGCGCCAAACCGCTGTGCCACCCAGGGATCCCAAGACTGTAGGAATATATACTGAATAGTTACAGACATTAGTGTTGGCTGGTAAAATTATGAGTGATTATTTTTGTTTTTATAAAAAAATAAAAAATATAAATATGTTCTATAATAAACTTCCAAAGTCAGAATAAAGCTCCACTCGTTGCATGAAAATGAACAAATGGGTCAAAGTGTTATGTGTGTATCAAGAATTATTTTTAAGGTATATTGCTTATGAGTTAGTATTCACTTAATTCTCAAGACAAAGAGCAGTGGTGATCACAAGTTTCACTGTACATTTAGAAATTATTTTCTGAACACCAAAGTGAAAAACAAAATCATAGGACTGATTAAAACCCCACCTGTAGAAGAAAAGAAATAAAAGGGGTTGCAACTCTTTCCCTTACATCCTCGAGACCTGCTGGATTTCCTTAAGATTTAAGATAATCCACCTAAAGAGGCTCAGCAGAGCTTCAACTACTGCTGGACACAAGCCCTTCCTGCTATCTCCCCATATTATAGTCTCACTCCTACAGCCTTCAAAGGTGTTCTTACCCTGGGCACCAGGTGCCTGTGAGTAAAAGACTCATGATAACCAGAAGCCTCTACAACCCCTTTCAGGAAGAAAGTAATTAATGCAATCTTTTCATGGAATATGATCATTCCCTGAGATCAAAGTGCATTTCTGTTTTCATAATTGAAGGGACTCTCCTTGATACTCTTATTACCACAGGCCAGAAAGTATTCAGTGAGGCCAACTAAAATTTTGATCGTAATTCCAAGGACATTATTTCCTTAATTAGTATTTTTTTTAAAGATTTTATTTGTTTATTCATGAGAGACAAAGAGACGGAGAGACATAGGCAGAGGGAGAAGCAGGCTCCCTGCAAGGAACCTGATGTGGGACTCGATCCCGGATCCTGGGCCAAAGCAGACGCTCAACCACTGATCCACCCAAGTGTCCCCTAATTAGTATTTTTGAAAATATTACTATTTTCTGAGATATGGTGTTTCCAGATGGATCATTCTTTATCATATATTTTATTTTATTTATTTATTTTTAAATTTTTATTTATTTATGATAGTCACACAGAGAGAGAGAGAGAGGCAGAGACACAGGCAGAGGGAGAAGCAGGCTCCATGCACCGGGAGCCTGATGTGGGATTCGATCCCGGGTCTCCAGGATCGCGCCCTGGGCCAAAGGCAGGAGCCAAACTGCTGCGCCACCCAGGGATCCCTATCATATATTTTAATGTAGCAACTTCACCACTTTTGGTAGATCTTATATTACCATGCAGGGCAAACAGGGTGGAGAGGGAAACTAGATTAATGACTGAATTATTATTTTATCTTTCGCTCAAAAAAATCCTTTAGACAAAGCTATTGAAAACTCAAAACCAAATTAATATGTAATTTACTCTTTTCTTCTTCATTTGGCATTAATGTCTCTTTCTTTTAGTCATTCTTATTCTATAATAGCAAATTCTGGGTCACTAAATGAAAGAGTAGATTTCCTGCTCCTAATCCTACAAAAATATAATTAGATGTTGAAAAGAAAATTTTCATTTTTCGAAGGCATAAAGAAAGAAAACACAATTTCACTAGCACTTGCAGTTTTATTTATTGGAAGAAATTTGTTAAATTAACCTTTTCTTTTATTGGCCACAATAAACTCAAGTTGGATTATTGCAAGACTTTCACTTTATATTAAAAAGTCTCTTTAAATGAAGAGGAATCAGAAAGGCGTCTTTTTTTTGGCACAGCCCAATACTGACCCCAGCATGGGGAAGAGTAGGAAAGCAGAAGCCCATATGCTTCCCTTCCTCTCCTGCTGTCTGAACACACACCTGAAGGCTGCATGACTCTGACAAAATCACGCTGCCCTCCAACAGGTACATCTAGGCTGCTGGACCTTAGGTTGAGCCAAACTCCAAGCAGGATCTATGGGAGAAAGGGTTAACTCCTTTGCATTTAAAGAAAGACATAGATATATATGGTCAGTTCACCAGAAGTGGCCTCAACAGTATCACAACTCACAATTCCAGGCCTAGAATCCTGGAAGAGAGGAGGCCTCAAAGAGCAGTAGCTTCTCCCTACCTCTTGGTCACCCAAAGTACTTGCTCTGAGTTCTCTTGTCTCTGCTTTAAACAAGTGCAAGACAACCACAGTCCTGTCTAGGGTGAATGTCCCTGGTTCCTGTGAAACATCCCTTTTCCCTAGAGCCAGGTTTAATTGCAAACCTGATGGGAGCATCAGGACAGGAGCCTCTGCATCTTTCTGATAAGGTACAAGTTTTCAGTTCCCTCAAGGTTTTATGATCATCAGGGGTGGGAAAATGCTGACAATAAAAGTCAATGACCACAGGTGGTGACTCTCTAAGTGCTGATTTTTCCAAAAGGGAGAAAGAGAGTTGGTCTAGGAATTAAAATTGTGATGAAGGAGGAAGCGTGACCATGGCAACTGATTTGGATGTTAGAGAAGGAAGAAAGGCTTCAAGATGAGTCAGTGTATCTCTAACTATGTGAAAATTAAGGAAAAAGATAAAAATGGTCTGTCACCAAGGCTACATCGCCGGGAAAGGCTTGGTGTTGACATCCCCCTTAAAGCTGGAGTGCTGACATTGTTGCTGCTACTACTACTTCTACTACTATAAACAGTAAAAATAATACTAGCTGCCATTTACAAAGTGTTAATTTGTGTGCCAGGTTTTTCACACGTATCATCTCAGTAATTTCCACACATTGTTCTAATATAAGCACTATCCTCATGCCCATCTTCAAGAAACTGAGGTTCAGAAAAATTCAGTAACTTCCCCCAAATCAAAGAGCAACTAGGGAGCAGAGCTAGGAACCAGTGCTCTGGCTACGTGCAAATTCTCATGGTGTGCACCTGAGGCTTAGCATCACTGAACACCATTGTCATACTTTGTCCTTCAGGCTTCTGAAAGGCAAAAGAGAATGCCATCCAACTAGCAAATCTACCCTCTTTTAAAAACTGGCCACTATTTAAAACAAACCAACAACAAAACACAAGAACAAAATGTCTACTATTGAATGAACATCAATGCCTTACACGTTTGTTAGCATCAAACCCCTTCCCTTCAAGTGGGCCTTGCTTGTAACACTGAAACTTGTAACGCTTATGACTATTACTGCGGAACATTCAGTCAAGATTAGCACAGCTCATTTAAAACAAAATCTTTTTTGTCTTGCTATGCCTTTATCACAGATAACTCCCAGGCTTCTCTGTGATTTCTAACAACTCAACCAGTCCTCTGAAGGCTGAAAAAAAAATCTCTCCTTTCCAAGGTTGTCATAGTCGCATTGAAATGACAACCCCAGGCATAGTCCACTGCAAGACACAAAAAGCTGCTTCTCTCTTCCTGATGCTCTTTCAATAAAAGTAATTGACAAAAGCAAAAACAAAACAAAACAAATTCCATCAAATCATGAAAGAATAAGCCAGTTAAGTTCTTTACTGGTTGGAGAGCAGAGTGTAGTAAATTGTGGGCACAGTATATAAAGTATTTTCAAAGTTTCAAATTCCAGGTTACGTTTATTTTTTTTAGGAGTGTGTATTTCAAATTAAAAGTAGCAAATATTTTTGTCACTCCTTATGTGCAAGACCCTGGAACTAGTTTCAGTGAAAAATACAGTCTATAAAATGACCTTCCTTCTAATATTTATCTAGTTTTGAATTCCCACAACTTAAATAATACAAAAACTGCATAAAATGTGGGCAAAATATTTGAACATATACTTCATTAAAGATTATATCAATAGCCAATAAGCACCTGAAAAGGTGCTCAACATCATTAATCATAAGGGAAAATGCAAATAAATACTAGTGGTATTCAAAGTAAGACTATACAACCATTAAGAAAAAGTCTGATAAGACCAGGTAAGGGTGAGATCAACTGGAATTCTCATATATTTCTAGTGGCAATGTAAAAGGTATAACTACTTTGGAAAAGTGATGTCTAGAGGTTATTTAATAAAAGTAAACATACATATGCCCTGTGGTCCAGTAGGTATTTACCCAAGAGAAATTAAAATATATGCCCACCAAGAAACTTGCACTGAAATGCTTACAGCAGCTTAGTCATAAGAGTCTGGCACTGGAAACAGCCAGAAGTATTCTATAGGAGAATGGATAAACAAACTGAAATATTTAACTCATGAAATTATACTCTACAATAAAAAAGAAGAAAATACTGGTAATGTAAAATTTTTTAAAATTCAAAACATACTGAGTGAAAGAATCCCTATTTTTTTATGGGATTCTTTATGTTTATGTTCCTTTTTATTATAAGGTCTAGAACAAATAAAGCTAATCTGTAGTGATAACAAATCAGTGATTTGTTAATGACGTGTAGTGATAACACATCGATTTCCTCTGAAATAGTGATAGGGGAATAAAATGGAAAGGAGCATGAGAGAACTTTCCAGAGTGATATTATAATGGAAATTAGGGTCACACTCTGTATGCACTCGCCAAAAATCAGCAAATATTTACTTATGTGTTTTCTACTGTATGTCATTTTTATCTTAAAAGATTGTTTAAAAGGTTTAAATTCCTAAAACATTTTTATTTAAACTTATTTATTTTTTACTTATTGATATTCATTTTAATATATTTATAAAATATACACTGAAGGACTTAAAATGAGTTTAACTACTATCTTCAACTTAAGCATATCAAGAAATAAGATGGACTGATGATTAATAGAGGGATAGATGGATAAATATATGATAGAGCAAATATATTAGAACAATAGTAAAATAGTAAGAATCCACTTAAATGTTGTGGCCACTGTATTCTTTGAATTCACTGTATGTCTGAAAATGTACATAACAGGTTGGAAAAACTTTACTCCTTCAGTCTTTATCTATGTGAAATGATTAAAGAGAATGTAATGAGGAAGGAAAGAGAAAAAGAGGGCAAGAAACAACATCCAGGCGGATACAATTTTCTCTATATATATAATCTCCAGTTTCATTTCATTGCTATACAGTCTTTGTCACACATGCAGCAGAGATTTATTGAGTTTCTACTATGTACCAGCCTGCATGCAAGATGAACAAGAAGCACTGATTTCAAAAAGCTTGGAGTAGAGTGGCATCTCAAGATTCAATATAGATAAAATGTTTAATCAGGCACTATCATCATGCAGTGTTAGTTTCGAGACTTGGAAATTTTTTTATATTTGGGGAAGTATTAATATTAATCAACAGTACTATAATGTTAGAACCAATGATATTAAAATCAAACATACATCATAAGTACGTAAATTATTCTGTAATTTATTATTAGGCCAACAAACAGGACATTTGCTTAATTATGATTTTTATATAGAGTGTGTCCATTTAAGGAGCTAAATTAAAAATATCATAATAAAATATTAAGTTTTACGACATTTAGGTAATCTTATTTAAATCTACAGCTTCAACTACTATCAATGATTCCCAAATGTGTATTTTTAGCCAAGAGCTCAGTTTTGAGTTTCAGAAACTTGAAACCAATGCCGTACTAGACATTTCTACCCAGCTCTCATATTTAACAGCTTCAAAATAAACTATCTTCTTCCATGTGGCTATATAATTAGCTATCTAAGTCCAAATTAAAAATGGTTATCCTAAACCCCTTTTTTCATACTTATTTACTAATATCAGTCAATGTTTAGTGTTATTTATTCTAGGTTCTAAAAATCTTGGAAAGTTTATTTTTATTACAATGAAAAACGCTTATGAAATAAAATTCAGAAAATACAGGAAAATGGTAAAAAATATAATCACTCATAATTTTACTATACAATAAGTACAAATGCTATGTGTTTCTGCAACACTTTTTGTCCCAAAGCAGAATTTTATAGGAGGCTTTTCTTTTTCACTTAGTAAAATATAATATAAATGATTTAGTACTTTGCTTCTTAAAATTTAATGTTATAACTTGTTTTCAATCATGCCATTTGGTCCTTGTAAACTCTATTTTTAAATGGCTAGCAAAATATTTAATTACCTCATGTTCCACCTGTAACAGACTGTATTCAGGTTCACACTGCATTTTTTTCTATATTATAAAAGTTATTTAAACCATTCCTCTCTAAAAACTGAGCAGAGGATATCTGAACTATGGAGTGACATCAAGCAGTCTAAGACACATGTAATGATAATGGTGGTCTCCAAAGGATGACGAGTGGGTGCAGAAAAAATATTTTTAAAAATGGCCAAATGCTTTCAAATTTGAAGAAAATGCAAATAAATTCAACAGGCTTAGTGAACCCCAAGCAAAAGAAACATAAAGTCAATAACATTAGGATAATAATAATGGTTTAAAATCAGTAAAAAATCAAAAAACTAAAAAAAAAGTCTAGGTTGAAGAAGGAGGGGAAGAATATTGTGTACAGAGAAGTGAAGATAAAATGATGGCAGATTTCTCATCAGAAGTAATACTAAACAGAAGAGCATATAACACCTCTAGAGTAGAGGAAGAAAAAAAATCTACCAATCTAGAATTAACTGATGAAAATATATTTCAGAAATTAAGAGAAAACAAAGTTTTTTTTGAGATATATGGAAGTTGGTATAATTCATCACCTGCCGACTTGCACTAGAGAGAGAGAGAGAGAGAGAGAGGAGGGAGAGAGAGAGAGAGAGTGAGAGAGAGAGAAGCATTCCAAGCAGGAAGAAAATGATGCTAGATGGAAATCTGGATCCACATGAAGAAATAAAGAGTATCAGAAATGGAAGATATGCAGGCAAATATAATAGTTTTTCTTTAAAATATAAATGACCCATAAAGATAAGTAACAACAAATATTGAGACATTATAACATTGGAGACATAATTTATGGCAACAATGGCAAAAAGACCAGGAGGAAGGAAATGGGACTAAACTGTTGTAAAATTCTTACCCTGTATGCAAATGGTATAATATTATCTGAAATTAGATTGTGATATATTAAGAATGTATGCAAAAAACCTAAAACAACCACATGCAAAAAAAGTAAAACAAACAGAACATGTCTTAACTTTCAAGTCAAAGAAAATTAAATGGAAACAAACTCAAAATATTCAATCCAAAAGAAAGAAGAAAACAATTAAAAGGTAACAAAGACATATGGGAAAAATAGATAATAGCAAATGATAGATTTCAACCTGACCACATCAGTAGTAACATTAAATATAAATGATCCAAAGCCCTAAATAAATGGTAGAGATCATCAGATTGGATGAAAATATCAAGATTCACCCATAAGCTATCTATAAGAAACCTACTTTAAAAATAAAAGCACAGTTAACTTAAAAGTAAAAGAATGGGAAAAGATAGGTCAAGCTAACATAAATCAAAAGAAAGCTGGAGTGACTAAAATAGTATCAGATGATGGATTTTTTAAAAGATTTTATTAATTTATTCATGAGACACACAGAGAGAAACTGAGATACAGGCGGAGGGAGAAGCAGGCTCCCTGAAGGGAGCCAGATGTGGGGCTCCATGTCAGGACTTGGGATCCAGGATCACACCGTGAGCCAAAGGCAGAAGTTCATCCGCTGAGCCACCAAGGCGGCCCATCATATGGATTTTATAGCAAAGAATATAACCAGGGATAGAGAAGGCTATTGTAGAGGGACAAATAAATCAATTCATCAAGAAGACCTAAGAAATCTAAACATGCAACAGCAGAGCTTCAAAAACACATGAAGTATAACCAGTAGAACTACAAAGAAAAATAGACAAATCCATAATTATAGTCTGACATTTTAATATCCTCCTCTCTCAATTAATTGATGGAAAGAGTAGATTAAAAACCACTAAGGATAAAATAAGAATGGAAGAGCACTACCAACCAACTTGACAAAATTGTCTTATAGACTTTTTCACCATACAAAAGTAAAATGCACATCTTTTTCAGGTGCACACAAAACACTTATTAAGACAGACCATAATACTCCAGGGCATAAAATAAATCTTAATAAACTTAAAATTACTCAAACTGAGCAGAATCTATTTCAGACCAAAACATAATTAAATTAGAAAGCAATAGCAGAAAAACATTTAAGAAAAAATTGGAAACCTAACAACAGATTCAAAATAACTCAGAGGCCAAAGGAGAAATTAAAAGAGGAGAAATTAATTTTAAACTTTTTTCAATTCAATTAAAATTAAATTGTAACATAACAATATTTATGAGATGCAGCTAAAAAAGTAGGGAGATTTGTAGCATTAAATGCCAACATTTTGAATCAGTAACCTCAGCATCAACTTAAGAAACTAGAAAAAGACTAAATTAACTAGCTATGGAACAGAACAAAGGAAATAATAGCAGATATCAACAAATTCTTTGAAATCAATAAAATATGTAAATCTTTAACCAGAATAATGAGGAAAAAGAAAGTAAATACATTATCACAAATTAGAGAGGTGACATCACTACAGATTCTGCAGATATTATAAAGATAAAGAAATATTTTGGGGATCCCTGGGTGGCGCAGCGGTTTAGCGCCTGTCTTTGGCCCAGGGCGCGATCCTGGAGACCCGGGATCGAATCCCACATCGGGCTCCCGGTGCATGGAGCCTGCTTCTCCCTCTGCCTGTGTCTCTGCCTCTCTCTCTCTCTGTGTGACTATCATAAATAAATGAAAAAAATGATTAAAAAAAAAAAAGATAAAGAAATATTTTAAACAGATGTATGCCCCCCAAATCAGTAATTTGGGTGAAATTCCTTGAAAGACACAAACTGCTAAAACTTACTCAAGAAGAAGGAAATAATCTGAGTAGCCCCTAAGTATTAGAGAAATTGAATTTTCAGTTTAAAATTTTCTCACAAGGAAAAATCCAGTCCAGATGGCTTCAGATGGGACGTCTACCAAGTTTTAAGGAAGAAGGATTACCAAATCTATACAAAGAATTGAAGAGAGACTATTTTCAAATTTATCCTAGGAGAACAAGTTGACCCTGATATCAAACCTAGACAAAGATGTTACAAGAGAATTACAAACCAAAATTTCTCATGAATATACATGGAAAATTTATTATTTTAGCAAATCAAATTCAACAACATACAAAAAGTCTAATACATCATGACCAATTTGGGTTCATTGGGGAATTACCGGGGTAGTTTAACATTTGAAAATTGCCGACACCTGGGTGGCCCAGTGGGCATCTGCCTTTGGCTCAGGACGTGATCCTGGAGTACTGGGATTGAGTCCTGCATCAGACTTCCTGCAGGGAGCCTGCCTCTCCCTCTGCCTTTCTGTGTCTTTCATGAATAAATAAATAAAATATTAAAAAAAGCACATTTGAAAATTGATGTATTTCACTACATCAACAAACTAAAAGAAGAAAAATACATAGGACTATCTCAATAGATGCAGAACAAAACATCTGACAAAATCTAGTATCTATTCCTTATTTAAAAAAAAAAAAAAACCTCAACTCTTAGGCAACCAGAAAAAGAAGGGACCTCCCTACACTTGACAAAGAGCATAACAATAATACACTTGATAACATAAAAATAAATTCAAATTTTATTATCTTAATATTAAATTTAAGAGTCCAAAATTTCCTAAAGAAACAGAATATTTTTGTGACCTTGGCTTAGACAATGACTTCACAGGTATAATACCAAAATTATAATCCACAAAATAAAATTTTGATAAACTCAAAATTAAGAAATTCTACTCTTTAAAATACATTATTGGTGGGGATGCCTGGGTGGCTCAGCAGTTTAGTGCCTGCCTTTGGCCCAGGGCATGATCCTGGGGTCCCGGGATGGAGTCCCACATTGGGCTCCCCACAGGGAGACTGCTTCTCCCTCTCCCTGTGTCTCTGCCTCTCTCTGCCTGTGTCTCTCATGAATAAATAAAATCTTTAAAATAAAATAAAATAAATAAAATATATTACTGGGAAAATAAAAGAAGCCACAAAATGGGAGAAAATATTTGCAATTCACATTTCTGTTGTATCCAGTACTTGTATCCAGAATATACAAAGAACCCTCTAAATAACAAAAAGAAAAGCAAATGAGCATACTATCTGAATAGAAATTTTCACCAAAGATGATATGTCAATGGCAAATAGGCAAAGAAAAAGATGTTCAACATCATTCATCATTAGAAGAATGCAGATTAAAACCAAAATGCTATACCACTACAGATCCACTAAAATAATTAAAATTTAAAACATGACTATAGTAAGTGTTGGTAGGGATAGAAAGCAACTGGAATTCTCATACACTGCAGGAGAAAACACGAAATACTTTGAAAAAAAAAAAAAAGATTGACATTCTCTTAAACACTAAACACCTGTTATACTGTCCATCTACTTCCTTCCTAGATATTTGCCAAGAAAAGTGAAACCATATTTCCACACACACTTTTGTGGGAATGTTCTTAATAGCTTTATAAACCAAAACAACCTAAATGTCTTCCAACAGGTATGTGGATAAGCAAATTTGGTATATTCATACAATCGAGTATTGGACAATATCAGTGAATATCAAAATACTTAAGCTGAATGAAAAGCCAGATTTTTTTCCAGTACTTACTTTGCCATTCTTTTATATAGTTTTCTAAAAAAATGCAAACTAACCTATGGTGAAGAAATCCATTACAAAGGAACAGGGGGAGACCTTTGGGATGATGGATATATTCATTATGTTGATTGTGATGATGCTTTCATGGGTATAGAGGTCTGTGAAAAATATATTAATTTTTACCTTTTAAAAATATGTGGCCTTGAGATCCCTGGGTGGCGCAGCAGTTTAGTGCCTGCCTTTGGCCCGGGGCGCAATCCTGGAGACCCGGGATCGAATCCCACATTGGGCTCCAGGTGCATGGAGCCTGCTTCTCCCTCTGCCTGTGGCTCTGCTTCTCTCTCTCTCTCTCTCTCTCTCTCTCTCTCTCTGTGTGACTATCATAAATAAATAAATAAAAAATTTTTTTAAAAGTTTTTTTTAAAAATATGTGGCCTTTATTATACCTAATAAAGATTTAGAGAGAGAGAGAGTTTGGGGGTGGGGGGCAGTGTGGGGAGAATGGAGAAAGGAAGAGGAGAAGGGAGGAAAAAACAACCCGTAGGGTCTTTCACGAGCTCTCAGCATAGTACCTCGTCTTCACATCATATCCGTGCCCTTCCATGACATGGCTCCTGTTACCCTCTTCAGTTCATCTCTCGTAACTCCCACTCCTGTCTATTGTTAGTCTCTTTCACCACATACTTGATGTTCTAGTTTACATTATCCCAGGCCTTATTCTCCCCAACAACCCCTGCAACTCCTCTTTTGTCTTTCAGAGCTAAATGTTAGCTGTACTTTTTGTGATCCCAGGGGCAGGCTGAGTCAGTTCCCTTGCTGTGCCCCCGCATAGCAAGTGATAGTTCTGCCAAAACATTCTTCACTCTGCTTAGTGACTGTTGACTCACTTGTTGGCTTCTCTTTCATCAAGAAATCCCTGAAGAATAAATCGTCTGGTCTACCTCTATTCCCTCCAATATTTCCTACAGTACCCACATATAGTATAAACTTAACATAATTTGTTGCATGGAAGAATGAATATAATTATGTTAATGTATGTTCCATTCCACTGGTGCCCTTTGAGTGCCATAGCATAGTAGGAAGAAGTCCCAGAGGTAGTCATAGCTATTAGCCCAAAATTTGTTTCTATTAGGAGAATACAGAAAATGTTCAAACAAATTCTAAATGCATGAGACCATTAAAAATGTTCAACACACATCATAGAAAAACATCCCCCCCCCCCACCGCAAGGTTCACAATGGGCTACACAGCCTCATTGTAGAATCATCTGTCAAACAAATTGATGTCCTGAGGCACCTGGCTGGCTCAGTGAGTTAAGCATGATCTTAGGGTCCTGAAATCAAGCCCTGTGTGGGACTCTGCATAGGGTGTGGAGTCTGCTTAAGATTCTCTCTCCCTCTGCCCCTCCCCCCACTGCTCACTCAGAAAGAAAGAAAGGAGAAAAGGAAGGAAGGAAGGAAGGAAGGGAGGGAGGGAGGGATAGAGGGAGGGAATTGTTACTTATGTTTTCAACAAGCACAGTAATGACTGAGTGCAGTAAACTGCATGACAAAGAGCTAACAACCTACTTCTTTGTTTTGAGCGCAGAGTACTTCTGAACTCTTGAAATCTGGAATTTAGTCTGACTCACAATTTTACTGTGAGTGTCTGACAATCAAGAAATAAATTAATCTAGTTCTCAGAACAGACTCCAGTGGGAATTATAGAAGAGTGGGGGGAATTCTCTTGGATGGACAGATGTTTTTTCATAAGAATGTTTTTCTGCCTACTTTGAAAGTGTTTATGAACTGTTCACAAAATACACATTTACTGTAAACAGGTATTTTTGTTGACCACTTATGCTTAGGAGCCACATTTCCCAGAACTGGCTGGAATGAACCCAGTTGTACTGTTTCTGCATGATCCACAATTGGAGATCAATATGAAAGAAGTTCTGAAATGTCACTGGACTGGATGCTAAACGTAGTCCATTTTGAAATGAATCTCAGAGTACAGCCACTTAAGATATTGTTCTGTGTCATTTAGGTCAGACAATAGAAGCAGAATAGAAAATGCAAGCAAAGAATTTTTAATGTCAAGCCTTTAAAATATAGCTAAGAAAACTTGGGTGAGGATGTGTGAATTTCCAAGCACTCTGGGAAGAGGTGAAAATTAAAATCTAGCTGTAATTCCCCCCAGAACAGGTCATTTCTTCCTTTTGAAGCACACAAAGAAGAAATCATGCACCAAGTAAAGCCAAATCCCTTTAAAGCTTCTGTTAGTAGTAGGTTCATTTATTTTTTCCCCTGAGCAAGCCTCATCGGATTCAAATCAAAGTCTTGAGGCATGTCTGCTAGATAATAATAAATGGTGAACAATCTATCTAGTAAAGTCACAGTGGAAAATCAGAATAGTAAGGTTACTTTTACAAACATTTATTTAATAAGGGCATGCACAGAAACCCGAAGGCAAAAAAAGTTGATGGGAAACAATTATGATATACCTAGGGGCATCTTTCAACATCTATTTCAAACTGATAGGAACTGGAGAAAAACTAACAGCAAATGAAATTTTCATCAGTCAATCATAAGAAACATGAAAAATAGTAACATGAAAATATCACTCATCTTCTGCATACACAGAGATTAGGGGAAGACTCCTTTGTAGAATCTTATTTTCAGTCATGGTGATAAATTTAGGAGAACTGAAAACAGCCAACTGTCCTGGTCTGACACAGCTCATTCTATCTACCTGTTACTTATTTCCAAAGAGTTTCTTGGGGAAAAAAAGAAAAAGTCGATAGCAATTCACCTGTTTCATCTCTATCAGACATGATTAAAATATATAAATTTAAATTGCCCTATAATGAAAGATATGTACACGTTCGCAGTTGAATTGCATTAAAGCAATAATGGTAGGTGTGTATCAATTACCACTTCCTTTTATAGCAGATCACCTTTACTCTTGAATTTATGTGCCTCTCAAATTGTAGAGGGAACTGCTGCAGAAATGACTCATGGCATCAAGCTTATCCCCTAACAACCAAGTGTAGAGGGTACGTAAAAGATTCTAAATGCTAAAAAGCTTTTCTGCAGTGTCAATAGCAATTCCAGAAGCCTGTACTTTTTGAGGCATTTATTCTTCGACCCAAAGTGCACGAAGTGGCAAATTTTAAAACGGTAGCACCCTGAAGATACTTTCTAGAGAGCAGTCTCTTATGTGGCGCTGTGCCTAATAACTAGTCTTTCTTTCACCTGAAATCATGGGCTTGAGGCAGAAGGAGGAGTCTTCACATGGCTACCATGCTCTGGGCATGAGATCCAGGACTGTGCACACTTTATCTACTTTAATATTTGTAACACCTTCCATTGAGTGTGATCCACTATCTTATAGGTGAGCACTGAGGTTTAATTTCTCTACACCAAATTGATCCACCCAGTCAGCCTGACTCCAAAGCTGAGGTTCTTAACTCTATACCAGCCAATTCAATTCTGGATCCTGTTTACGTTTCTAGTGTAGTTTCATTCTAGCGAGCCAAACATCTGATCAACGTCTGCAAGCAGCCCACTGTTACAGCTCCCAGACTGTACTTCTGCAGTTCCATGTGCCCCAAGCAAAGTTCAATCAGAATACCAAACCCACTAAATTATGAAATGGATCCTCTCTAAAATGTAAGCCCTTGGAAGGCAGAAGTGAGGTCAATTGTATCTTAAGCACTTTGTAGAGTATCAGCGATGGAGGAAGCGCTCCACAAACATTTGGGGAGTTATCATTGAACTGAGAGGATTGGTTAGATAAATAATTTCCCATATGTGCTCCATGGAACTCTAAGAATTATTTAGGGCTTGCTTGATGTGAGGAGAGGCACTAGAATTGCAGGGAGATGGTGCTGATCGTGCAGGAGTTCTAGTCTGCACCGTCAGCAAAGTCACAGTTAACCCTAGGTCAGTCAGAGTGCTTTTTCTTTCATCTTTTTTTCTATTGAACACTTTGTTTGAACAAAGCCATGTATGGCTAAAAATGTTTAAAACTATTGGATTAAATGGTCCCTCTTTCACTTCCGAATTTATGTCATTGGTATCCACTTTCCTCTTAAGAGTCCATAGCTGAATCCATGTAATCAAATGTATGGCACGCATTTACATAACGGAAGTTGCTGTGGGAAATTGGTGTTGGTGGGTGTGGTGTACTTCATTTGTGTAAAGTGTTCCAGAATCTCATGGAAGAAAATTGTGGAATAATCCAACATGTCAAATTCACCAAGTTCTAGAATGTGAGGCTTTGGGAAAGATTCCCTCATCTGATTTTTGGGACTGTTGAAAGGACATCATGATTGAGAGGAGGCATCAGTCATACCAAATTTGGGGTGTTTTACTACTGATCATGGACAACAATAAACTTTATTAGGGATTATTCGCTGAGGAGGCACTTCCCAGAATCCCTTACTGCAATAAGAGGTTGATACCATATCCAATGAAATAGTCTCCTGAAGCAACTATCCCTACATATTAAGAGGATGGGGAAAAGCCTAGTATTAGCCAGATCATGTGGAAACTTTTAACTTAATGTTGGAAAGTTACAAGTACGCAAAACTGATTATAAAAGTAAGGAAAGCCCAGAACATGGCTAGAGTCTGACTGGGGGCTTAAACTGGAATTACACTGCCCATTCCCCAAGCTCAGGTGCACTGGTAGTGAGAGCCCCCACCGTTCCCCCAAAATCTCATGGCTATGGGATTAGAGGGTATGTATCAGGGATGCGTGGTTGGCTCAGTGTTTGAGTGTTTGCCTTCAGCTTAGGGCATGATCCTGGGGTCCTGGGATCGAGCCTTACATCAAGCTTCCCCCGGGGAGCCTGGTTCTCCCTCTGCCTATGTGTCTGCCTCTTTCTGTCTTTCATGAATAAATAAATAAATAAGTCCTAAAGAAAAAAAAAAGGTGGTATCAGGCAAATGAAGTGAACAGTAATTAGAAGCAAAGTCAACTTGGCTGCATCCACTCTACAAGATCAGAGGGAGTTTATTAAAGCGTATTTAACACAGAAAAAGGATAAAGTTGCAAAAGAGATATGTTTAAGTCAGTGTTCTCATGAGTGTTTCTGAGTAGAGGATACCAGTTGATTTATTCACTGAGTCAGGTCAAGGCAGTTCAGCCAATAAATAATGCTGTTGCACATTCATGGTTTTTGCTTGTCATCAGTGCTGCCTGAAGGGAGCCAAGAACTGGCTAAATGTGACATACTCTCTTCTGCGGCCTTATGTGTATACATTTGTCCTGAGACCAGAGCAAGTTCTCTGCCTCAGGCTTAGGTTGCTCTTGCCGTTCTCACTCTCTCCACCCATGGAAGTGGGAATAGGACCCTTCCCAGAGGTAGGTGTTAAGTGAAGAATCATCAATGACATGAGTATTTTGATCACTGACTTTGTTCTAGGCCACAAGTACCACCAACATCCACATTTTATAGAAGGGTAATCACACAGAGATTTGCTGTCCTGCCAAATTCCTACACAAGTTGGGATCTAAATTTTGTTATGTCTGACTCTATGACTGAGGTATCTAATGATGGCTTTGAAACCATTTCCTCTGACACCACATGGTCTCTCTTGTTCAAATCTTGAATATGGTGATGCTTCTAAAGGGTGTGGGAAATCACCAAGCCTGTATAGGACCACCTTCAAAGAGTAGATAGCTTTGTGGAAATGATTTGTGCTAATGGGACACAGGCACAGCTCACACTGGCAAGTTCACACCAGCAGGGGGTGAACAGTAAAATACTGAATAACAGTTGAGAGCATAGTTCTGCAAACCTGGGCTCAGGCGCTGGTTCTACTGTTTACTCACTGACCTTGAGAAAGTTCCTTTAATTTTTTATCTACAAAAACTTGATGGTATAGCTGTAAGAATGAACTAAATAAGTGGTGTAAAACCTTGGCATACTGCCTAGTACATAATAAGAGCTTTATAAATGCCAGCTATTATTATTGATGCTGCTATTATTGTATTTGCCACAGTTATATTTGCAGCAATGTTTAATATCACATTTTCTTTTCTAGCAAAAAGTTTTACCAGTTCAAATCTTTCTCAGGGTCCCATAGGACACAACAAAGATCTTAATATATATTTACACATAACTGCTTTTACTGGACAACTCTAAATAGAACACTAGTGAATTAGTAGTCACCATCACGTATGCTTGTATGTACCAAAGATACTAATATTCTAGCATGAGAAGAAAGTGAACAAATAATGGAGAGAAAGTTAATTGCCAATGCTAATTTTCTTAGGAGATATAATGGTAATGAGGCCTTGGAAGAGAATGTCCTCAATCTTAGGGAATACACATTAAAGTATCTAGGAATAAAGTGTGGTGATGTCTGCATTCTCTTCTCATGATAAAATTCTCAATGGGACTCCCATTTCTGTACATCTTGTGAGCATGGGCACTGTTTTTTTTTTCTGTACTTTCTATTCAAGAGTGTTTACGTAGTTAATAGCTTTGCAAAACAGACAATATCTTCCTCTAGGGCAAGAAGTAAGCACATTGGCTTGCGGTTTCCTTATAAAAGTTTGAGGTCTCTTAACTGTGACACAAAGCTATTGTGTGCACAGCATCCCATTGGATCTGTCTCCATGCCACTTCTGTATGACTTGGGGATGAGGCAACCAATATGCAAATAAAGCTCATGATACCTGCTGTGCTATGAGTTATAACATTTTGGCTTCTGACCCAGGAGTCATATGTCCTATGCTAATCAATGAAACTCAAACAAGTTATCATATTCGTTTTCAAATAGGGGGAAAAAATCTCAGGCCCTTCAGTTCTTGACCCCTGCTTTCATATGTTTGAGTGTGTGAAATAAACTTGTACATAAGTGTATATACTAGATTATAAAAATCAAGAGATTAACTACCCATTTTAAGAGCATACACAGAATAACCTTAGCTACAAATCATTGAACTCTACACTTGAGCCTATGGTCCCAAGTGAAAATGGGAAGAAACCAGAGATTCCCTGTAGCTGTGTGGGCATGCAGGCATGGAGTGGCTCTCAGGGAACTCTAGCTCTTGCTTCAGGCATGAAATTAAGAGAAAATGCACTCAAAAGTGCCTCCGGGGATCTGAAGTAGCATATATGTCTATCTCAGCACTTAAAAAAACACTCAGGTACTGTACCTTGGTTAGTAAACTTGTTTCTCATAAGTCTATGGATTAGAAATTCTGAAACCACTTTATACATTGACATTATGCACCCTCAAAGGGAAGTACATCACTTGAAGTTTTTTGCTAAAAATGCATAGCCTCAATCTAATCATGAGAAAAATATCAGATCTGTACTAAAAGACATGCTACAAAAGGACTGTACTCTTCACAAGTTTCAGTACTCTTCAAAAAGTTTCAAGCTCTCAGGGATAAGGAAAGACTAAGAAAATGCTAGAGACTTAAGGAGACATGATAACTAAATGGAATGATTGAATCCTGGAACAGAAAAAGGACATCAGTGGAAAATCTGATGAAATCCAAATAACAAAATGAAATAGGTAAACATTTAGACAGGCACATTATTTGCATTCTGCCTTACTCTTTTAACCTTAAAAACATGTTCACCAATGTTTCACAGACATTTAAGGACCTACTTTGTGCCAGGTATCACAATAAGTCCTTAAATAATCTTGCAATAGGTGGGTTGGGAAATACTACTAAACCATTTTTTGCATGAGAGGAAAGTGAAGCAACACAAAGTTTAAGGATTTGCCTGAGACTCAGAATGACAGGGCTAAAATATGAATTATAATAAAATCCTGACATCTTTCAGTAGTCCATGAATTTTATACTCCAATCCATATATCAGCAAGATTATTAGAGTCAACTTTATATCCTCCCTTTGAATTAGGAAAATTTAACATGCAAGAGATCTTTTATTATTGATATCTTTTTACTTCTGTAAAATCTACAATCCACTATAATTTTAAAATATATTATCCCATTTTATATACATATATTTAAAGAATAGTTTAAGAATGATTTCCCACTTGGCTTGGGCAATCTAAGTATATTCTCATAAAAAAAAGTATATTCTCATCATTTAACAATTATTTTGGAGACCTTTTTAAAGTATTCATAGTCTTCATGTACTACCATATTAAGCTTGGGGAAGTTTGTCCACAGTTTTTTGAGTCAGTAATGATTTGACTGGATTCAGATTTGTCCTTAAAATGTGAATTTAGGTAAACTGTTCAGTCATAAAGTAACTAACAACAGTTATAATCTTTCAGTCAGTTGATTTGTGGAATTCCAAAGAAAGACAAATACAAAATAGTTTTTTTTTTGGCAGTATGCCATCTGACATAGATAAACCTTTATTCAATATGATCTTTTGAGCATATCCAAGTACCAAGTAATATCTGTCACTGAATATTTTTCATAACCAGATTTTTATCTATATGTGAAATGTAGTTATTGTTTTATAAAAGTAAGTTCAACTGATCTCAACCTGGATTTATTCATAGGTTGCCTTAGATTAAAAAATGTATGGTTGGCTATTAAGCCATCTGCATCCTTTGGGTCTATTATGAAGGGCAAACTGTCTTAAAAAGATAGACTTTATTGTATAATTTCTGATATTTTTCCCACTAAAAGTCAGCAAAACAATGTTAATAGTTTTCATGAAATTTCGTCGTATTTAAATCAGTAAACTAGCAAAAAGGAGTATGGGGTAAGGAGGAATACAGTAAGCAGCTATGATAATCATTATGTCTGTGCAAAAATAAAGAAAAAGAGGAGAGAGAGATGGAGGAAGACAAAAATAAATGAAAACAGAACAGCTCTTGAACTAATGTAACTCTAACGTGCAGACGACCTGGCTAAGTGTCAAAACCCAGAATATAAAATGTAGATTGCTTGTCCTATTCTTATAAAACTGTTCATTGATCATTTGGGCACTCACTTTGCATCTCAGGATTTTTTTCTTTTTAATGCATGCTCCAGAAGTATTAACCAAGAAACAGGCTTCTCAAACATTTTTAAACCTATTATCACTTTGAATAAGCATAAAAACTCCATAAACCATTAAAGATTCAGACATAGATTTTAGGAGGTTACCCTGTAAGAGTTGAAAATAAATCTCTTCTGTGTATCCCCATCAAGTCAAGAACAATTTTGCCCAATTTTACTGTCAGTGACTTTCCTTCTGAAACCAATAGATGTGCATTTCTTTCCAAAATAAAAGTGATATGGTTGGTTATGCTTCCTCAAACTGTATCTTAACTCTTCCTTGATATTTTGATAAGCTCTTATATAATAGTTAGAATGGGAAAGCATTTGCTATTTAACAATTGCCTAATACATAGAGACAGCATTGCTGGCAATTACTATCTTTCAAAGTACTTTTTGGTTGGTTAGTACTTTTATAATTGGTCTGGTGTATATTATTTGACTGTGAATAAACTGCCATTATTTTTTGAGAAATGAGCTTTTAAGTAGCTTCATAAATGTTAATAACATCATTTACCATCATCTACTGGGCATCTTGGGGTATTCAATGTAGATAGAGTAACTAACTGCTATTAAGAAAAAATGAGAACAATTAACCTCTAACATAAGATAGCTCATGCTTAATTGATAACATCACATGATCCATACCATTATTAACATGAATTAAAAAATACTAAAAAATGTAGATGTCATATTCTACGTACATAATTACAGACAAAGATATGCAAGAGTGCATCAACTATATAATCAAGTCAGTCTAATTGGATGACTGAAGAATAAAAATAATGATATTGTTTTGCTGGGAAAATTATGAAAGAGTTCTTTGAATTTTATACCAAAATGTGTAAAATGCTCAATAGATAAATACACATAGATGTAAAAAGTCATTTAAAAAAATTCTCTTAAAAGACTGAGGTACAGGAAACCAATTATTATATTCAACCTGAATACAGACAGTCATACCCAGTGTTCATCCCAGCCATTCTTGGCTTCGTTATGAAGTAAACATTGAGCAAGCCTCTAGTCAACTCTGGACTTCAGGGATTTTATCTGAGAAATTAAACTAGATGATCTTTTCTTAGGGTTCCTTCTTGTTCTGATATTATTCTGTAGTTCCATGAAGGCACCCAGAATTCAATCTCTTCGTATACTAGGAATCTTGGAACTATGAGGAAAGATGATCTCTAACTATTATTCACTCTGAAGTGTCAATCCAAATTCTTACAAGTTCTTTTGTTTTGTAAACTAGTCTGAGTATAAATACGTAACTTAATGTTCTTTTTTTGCTTTTATTTTGATCTGGGAATTGTGTCATTTGCTACTACTTCAACTTGGAATATAGTATCTACATATATATACTGGATAAATTTTTCCTCAAATGCTCGCATTGAAATGTTGACTCTGAAAAAAAAAAAGTTGGCTGCCGTGTTTAATACTTTTCTTAGTGGGGCAGCCCGGGTGGCTCAGCAGTTTAGCGTCTGCCTTTGGCCCAGGACTTGATCCTGGAGACCTGGGATGGAGTCCCGTGTCGGGCTTCCTGCATGGAGCCTGCTTCTCCCTCCTCCTGTGTCTCTGCCTCTCTCTCTGTGTCTCTGCCTCTCTCTGTGTGTCTCTCATGATTAAATTAATAAAATCTTTAAAAAAATACTTTTAGTGTTTATCAGTGAGTGATGGTCTGTTCTAGCTTTCTGATCTAAATATCTATGGAAATAAAAATAAATAAATGAAGACAAATATCTTTTTGAAAGGATTCTGGTTAAATAATACAATACTAAAAAGTGGTTTAGAAAATATTTTTCTTATATACACAAAACATTATAGAATGTCAGAAGAAATGATACCTATAAAAATGTAACACAGATATAGGTAGCATGTGGCACATACTGACATGTTTATCTTTTCCATTCTATGCTTTCTACCATTTGAGGGACCAGTTCCAGTACCAGGTATATAGTAATACCTCAATATTTAGTAAAGCTCACTGAATATTTGTTGAATAAACAATGATCTCTCTCTCCCTCATTTTATAGATATGGCTATGTAAAGAGATTGCATCATTTGCTAATTTATGGCAAATCCAGATTTAGAATCCGAGCCTTCTGACCCCATGGTCCAGTTGTACTGTTAACATTATACAGATATAAGAATTTTGATATCAGTTACAAACATAATAAAGAAGAATTTAGATATATGAAAATTTCCACTTAGAGACTGAAGATTTTTAAAAGTCATCACCTCAACAGGAACCAAGAACACTTTTGTTGTGCCTTTACAGAACACAGCATTGTGGTCAGGGATTAAATGAGTTGAACAATTCTCAGTAAGTGCTGCCTCCCCATTCCGTGCACTATATGGTGATGCAGCCTTGATGCTTCGGTGGAGAGTCCTAGGCTTTAATAGGGGATCTAAAACCATTAATATTCTAGAATTCTGTCTAACCGAGTGGATCTTTTTTAGAATCTCAGAATTGGAAAAGTCCTAGAAGTTATCTTACTTAACATTTCACCTAACACATGAATCCTTCATAGAACAACTCCTATAGACAAGCACCCAGACACGGCCAGAACTTCTGTTAACACTGTACCACTTCACAAGGCAGCCTTAAGCAAGAGAAAGGATGGAAGACTTTGAAATTAAAACATGTAAGTGATGACACTAAATATTCTTAACTTTTTTGAGCCTCCATTTCCTAAGTTTTTAAAATGTAGGGTCTAGTATCTGCCTTGCAGGTTACTATGAAGATCAGATTTAAAAAATTAAATAAAGATCTCTCCCCCAGTAGGCAGTCAAAAATACTCATGTTCCCCACAGATACTTTATTAATAAACTTAGGCAAAAAGTATAACACTGTATGTTAATTATACTGAAATTTTTAAAAATGAAAAAAAAAAACCCTTGATCTATATTTACCAAAAAGAAAATGACACAAAAGCAGAAGTTGAGTGAAAAGAAGGAAATTGAATAATAGTATGTATACTATGATATAGTCTTTAAAAGTATAAAATTTTAAATCATAAAATAGTACTGTATTTTTGTAGAGAAGTGTTTGTGTGCAATACACATGCATACATATGTGAAACAGAAATATACAGACCAAATTAAAAGCTGACTATTTCTGGGGAGGGAAGAAAGGTGAAATATCGTACAGAAAAAATAATTTGCTTCTGCCTAGATGCTTTGGTTTCCTAGAGCTGTCATAACAATTACAACAAACTTGGTGGCTTAAAGCAATAGAAATTTATTCTCTCATGGTTCTGCAGCCCAGAAGTACCAAATTAAGGTATTGGCAGAACCATAACTTCTCTGAAGTTTGCAGAGCATACTTCCTGGCCTCTCTTTATTTTCCAGTAGTTGCTTATATTCTTGGCATTTCCTGATGTATGGACCCATTGTTCCAATCTCTGCCTCATCATTACATGACATTATCCTTATGTGTCTCCATATTCAAATTTCCTTTTCTTACAAAGACTTCAGTCATATTGGATTTAGGGCTCATTCTAACTCATCCTAACTTGATTATATCTGCAAAGATCCAATTTCCAAGTAATGTCTCATTTACAGGTTCTATCTAAGTAGATACGAATTTTGGGGAGGACACTATTTCAAACCTAGTAGAGTTGGTATGACGGTTAGATTACACAAACTGTAAAGTCCAAGTTGATTCCATTTCTCAAATTTCTAACTGTTAATTTTCATTGTTATGTAGGTCTATGAAAACAAATTATTCATTCAAGAATTATTTTCAAACATTGTAAAAAAAATAATTTACCAATTAGATAAAGGAAAAATGAGATAACTCCTACCCCAAAATAAAATTACAAAAGAATACAGAAGAGTTTTTATGTCTGGTATGACATTTCATTATGTAAAATTAACTCATTTTAGAAAATCTATAGTCATGGGATGTATGAGGCAGGGATTACAACATATTGAACATCAAGTTTAATTTTCCATTAGTTACGTTGATGATTAAATTGTATTGATGTGTGAGGGTTAGTGTGCCCTTGAGCCAAAGCTTAACAGTACACTTGCAGTTTTTTTTTTTTAATAGAAACTTTTGAGGAATGATGATTCTATCACATTGAACAGCAGGAATAGATTTAACTTTGTGATTATCCACAAATATTTAAATGAAAAACGTATGGCATCAGCCATCTTTTATAATCCTTAAATTGGGTTACATAAACCTTGGGACATTTCATTTATGCTTAAATTGTGAACATTGTAAGTATCAGCATTTAAATTAATATTAGCAGAACAATTGAGTTGGGTGAAGTATTTTCTTCAAAGTAACCTGTAGCAAATCAATCAATGTCACTTGAATTTCTTCATTCAGATTCCCAATAGCTTATGATTTTTCATTGAGTGGCCCTGTGCAAAATACATCTTAAAAAAAGACTTCTTTTGCAGGCAGGATGTGATCATAAGAATACTTTATGCTTCCTGTGCAGAAGTAGACGAATCCATATAAATAGTAAAAGGCCTACATTTTTAACATGAGCTGTGATACTTTGTTTTGAATACTTAGACACCTTGAGGCTGTATTTCTGATATAAATAGCCATTAGACAATGAGAATTTTTTAATTATCTAAAAGGAGGGTGCGGAAGACATCAAAAAAGTTAAATATTTTAAAATCCTTATCTTCTAGTATAAAAAAATATAATTTCTCGGCTCACAAATCCCTTTCTAGAATCAGGGTGTTAGGAGTACAAAGCCACACTAACTTCAACAGGTGTATATTGTATTATTCACACTGCCACTGTCCCCAGCCTAACGTGTTCACTACTGTTACCTGGAACTACTATATTTACTTCCTAATTATCCTCCTTGTCATAGCCTTTTCTCCTCAATCTACCCTACTCCAAGTTTCAAATGAACCTTCCTATAACATAGCTTCATTCATGCCATTCCTCTGAGGGAAAATCTGCATGTACCACCATCACAGCCCCATTCCAATCCACCTGAGTTGCGACCCCAGCCAGTTTCTCCAGCTTTCTTGCCCACCTCTTCCCCTCAAGAGGTCTTTCCCCTCAAAATTCTGCACTTAAGACAATCAAGATTCTTCACCATAGTTTTGAAGTAGGCAACACTTTCCACTCTTTTTGCCTCTGCTCATGTATTCAGTTGTTTGAACTGACGCTTCTCAATTCAAACCTTTTCAGACCCACTCAAATGCCATTGCCTTCGTAAAGCTTCTCAGATACAACGTCCTTACTGACAATTCCCTCCCAATTATTACGTGTATCTGTTACAGTATTGAGCATATCCTGGTTTTTGTTTTGTTTTTCTTTTTCTTTTTACCTAATTGCTTATCTTTCTTCTCCCTTGCACAGTCTCCAAGAGGAGAAATCATGCTTTCATCATATATGAATAACCCCTAGCAACTAGCATAACACCTTTATGGATTAGTCAAATGAGTTTTTCATGTGAATTTTTGCAAAAATTCCATGGGAGATTATCACTCCAGAGAGAGAAAACTGTTGTAAAACTCCTTCATAGGTTTTCAGGTGAGGATGGCAGAATTGAAAGAGTAAGAATTTGGAATTGTTACCAACATTAGGTCTGAAAAGACAGATGAAGGAAGATTGTATACATTAACTTCTTAACTAAATACTGCAGGGATTTCCTTAAAATCTGTACATGCTACCTTCACAGAGTAATCATAGCTCATATTTCTTTCTTATTTTTTTTAAGATTTTATTTATTTATTCGAGAGAGAGAGAGAAGCAGGCTCCATGCAGGGATCCCAACATGGGACTCGATCCCAGGTCTCCAGGATCACAACCTGGGCTGAAGGCGGGCGCTAAATTGCTGAACCACCCGGGCTGCCCTCTTTCTTATTTTTTTTTAAAGACTTTATTTTTATTTATTCATGAGACACACAGAGAGAAAGAGGCAGGGACATAGAGAAGCAGGCTCCTCACAGGGAGCCCGATGTGGGACTCGATCACCAGAACAAGATCATGCCCTGAGCCAAAGGCAGACGCTCAACCACTGAGCCACCCAGGTGTCCCCATAGCTCATATTTCTTAATCTCTTTTATATTCAGGGTTTTCTTGGGTAGGTTTTGCTGTAATTCTAAAACACAAGATGATGGTGAAGTTTGGAATTTTTAAAGAATTTTTAAGTTTCTTTGTTGTCATCCCAAATTGACTCTCAGGGGTGGAGATAAAAAGGAACCCGCTTTAGATAACATTCTTAGGAAGATGATATAAAAGAAATAAGAGTGACCAATCTTTTTCCCATTGCTTGTTTGTGAGGCAGAGAGAAGACTAAAATAAAACCAGAGTTATTGAAATGCCTTTAAAAGCTATTGGAATGTTTTAAGACAGTCCCCATAAAACAGAAGTTGCCTTTCTTTTCACCTGGCCTTCATTCAAACACCACTAATTTTGTTGAGCTCTCTTTACAGCAGAGCCCCCTGATGATAGAAAACACAACTTTATACTTTGCCAGTGGAATTGCTTGGCACTGGAATTTTGGCTGGATGCTCCCCTATGAGAAATTCACTTTCAGTATGCATTGTTGAGCATCTTACTGTGTATTTAGATAAAGCTTTTATTGCATGCTTTCCTGGTTCTCTTCTTTATGAAATCCAGGTAGTGTAAATCAGCTCTTTTGACTTGTACATATTAATTAGAGTGGTAGTTAAGAAAGGGCATAAATGAAATCCTTCCTTCCATTAAAATGGAGGTCAAAAGTGGCATATTACTACTCCACAGGGAATTTAACCAAATTTAAAGGAGTAGTGAGCTGTTTGGCAGATATTAGGCTCTGGAGAATAATTAAACTCCCATAAACTTTCTGTGAAAAAAAAACCCTCACTGTCTAATAGGGAATGGAGAATGCAAAAAGCTCTCAGATCTTAAATTATTAGATCATGTCATAATGTTTGCCACTGTTCCTCATAAAAATGGTAACTCATTAAATAAAACTAATTGCATTCCTATTGCATCATATAGCACTCATTTGTTGTGAGGATTTAAAAACATTTGTTTTGCTTTGTTCTGGTATTTAGGTATGTTGGTTTCCTCCATTAGATATTGAGATCCGCGTCTTTTAATTCCATGTGCACCTAGTCATAGTATGTAGGATTGCAGCATGTAATATTGTCACTGAGCTTTCTCCTCAGGACTAAAATTCGAAAGAACCATTATGGCCTGTGCTTATCTATGACTTGTCTAGAAACATTTATGGCATTTGATGAGATGTTCATGTCTAATGATGAAGCTAAGAGGGACAAAAGTTCATACAGTATCCAATAGAGTGTTAAAAATACCACCAGTACTCAACTGATACTCCAATTCTAAGAAGGTAAAGCTTAATTAGATTAAAAGTCCTTCATTCAAGTCCTTAAAAAATAATGCACAAGTAATTCAAACACATACCAAATGAATAAAAACATTCTCAGAGCTATTCTAAGCCCCTTAAGTAACAGGGAAATAGATGTCCTTGTCAAGAGAGATAGGACTAAAGCAACAATTATTAGCAGCTGCCCAGAACACCCATGTGAGGTCTCCAACCTCGTTATCAGTGAGTCAGCACATTACCACATGTGGGACAAAACCTCGGGAGTGCTCATGGGCTCTCACCTCAAAATGTGAAGTAATTATGAGAAAGATGTTCTTTTAAATCAAATTAACAAAAGAATAATGCCCAGCGCTAAAGAGAACATTCTCGGTGGATCAGGCCCCAAGTGGAGATTTACATAGTTCTCATTTCTCAACTCAGTAAAGCACCCTCAGTTGAACATTCCTTTTTTCCCTCCTTTTCCCAATCCCTCACTCCTATTCCTTGAGCTCATTTATGAAAAAAAAAAAAAAAAAAAAAAAAAGCATTGACACCTACATCCTTGTCCCAGGTTTTCTTTCAAGAAGAATCATGCTAAGACACATAATGAATTGGGCCACAGGGGGACCTAGCATGCTGGTTCATAATTTATTTTACTGTGAAACAATTTTTTTAAAAGAACCTTTCTTATCTCTGATGCTCCAAAGAATACATTCATGGCAACAAAGAGATACATTTGTTCTCTTTCAACATAGAATACAATCCAAATTCCCTGTTTTGAGAAAACGTGAGGCAGAAACGTGACCCATCTAACCTGGTCCCCGGCTGTCTGGTCATGCTCACATCCTGTCTCCTCGCTTTCCACTCTCTTCACCCCAGCTCTGCTCTTCTCACTCTTGAAACATGCCAAGACACTCCTGCCCCTGTGCTTTCGTTCCTGCTACCCCTCTACCAGGAACAGAGAGTTGTCCAGCTAGTGACATGACTCACTTTCTCACTTCATTCCTGTCTTCATGTAAGTGTCGCCTCAGCAGAAATGCCTCCCACAGTCCCTAAAATATCACCTCCAGTCACTTTCTTTCATACAACTTTACTTTTCTCCAAAGCACTGATCTCTATTTAAAAGCACTTTTGCACTCATGTGGCTATTGGTTGTCTCTTGAAGAGAAGGTAAGCTTCACACAGGCACCCTTTCTTTACTGTTGTGTCCCCCCCCCCCCCCCCCCCGGGGCATCTGCTTCTCTTTGAAAATATATGTGTTCCTTATCACTCTCTCTCTCTCTCTCTTTCTTTTTTTTTTTTTTTTACATTTTGTTAGGTAGCCATGAAAACACAACCACAAACCAACTTTTGGAAAACATTGTTCCATAGTAATTTCCTCAGCATTACATAATGCCTTCACTCATTCTATCCTTTCTTTGCCTCCTTTTGCTTTTCCTCCTCACAATCACCTCAAAAATTCTTCCTTTTCAGTATCAGATTCAGCATCTTACCCTCCATGAAACCTTGCTGATGGCCCATACCATCAGGATGGATGCTCAGTCCTGTAGCTTCTTTGATCTGTGTTCCATGCTCCCTTGTCTGAAAACATGTCATGTAGTGACTTGGTCACGTGTCTATATCACCAGACTGAGTACCCTGAGGGGAGGCACTTGGTTGGTCCTTTGCCACTCACTGTACCTTTACTGCCTAGAACAGTGTCTCTCTCAAAACTTTTCTACCACTGCCATCCTAGTCTGATACATTCTGCTGTTGAGGAGGAGAGAGTTCCTTTTTTTAAAAAAGATTTTATTTAAATCCCAGTTAGTTAACATACGGTGTAATATTCGCTTCAGGTGTACAATGTAGCGACTCAACAGTTCCATACAAAACTCAGTACTCATCCCAAGTCTCTTCCTTAATCCCTATTTAACCCATCCCCCACCACTCTCCCCTCCATCAGTTTGCTCTCTGAAGAGTCTCCTTCTTGTTTGCCTCCTTGTCTTTTCCTTTGTTCATTTTTTTTTACTTCATAAATTCCACATATGAATGAAATCATATGGTATTTGTCTGACTTATTTAACTTAGCACAATACTCTCTAGCTCCACCCATGTCATTGCAAATGGCAAGATTTCATTCTTTTTTTTTTATGGCTAAGGAATATTCCAGTGTGTGTATATATATATATATATATGCTACTACTTCTTTATCCATTCATCATCCGATGGACACTTGGGCTGTTTCTATTATTTGGCTACTGCATATAATGCTGCTAAAGACATTGGGGGTGCCTGTATCCCTTTGAATTACTGTTTTTGTGTTCTTTGGGTAAATATCTAGTGGTGCAATTGCTAGATTATAGGGCAGTTCTATTTTTAACTTTTTGAGGAAACTCCATTCTGTTTTCCAGCGTGGCTGCACCAGTTTGCATTCCCACCAAAAGTGCAAGAGCATTCTCCTTTCTTCACTTCCTCACCAAAACCTATTGTTTCTTGTTTTGTCTTGTTTTGTTTTTATATTCTTGATTATAGCCATTCTGACTGGTGTGAGGTAACATCTCATTGTAGCTTTGATTTGTATTTCCTTGATGGTCAGCGATGTTGAGCATCTTTTCATGTATCAATTGGCCATCTATATGTCCTCATCAGAAAAATGTCTATTCCTAGCTTCTGCCCATTTTTTAAAGTAAGCTCCATGCCCAGCATGGAACCTAAAGCCGGGCTTAAATGCACAACCCTGAGATGAAGACCTGAGCTGAGATGGAGAGTCAGATGCTCTACTAACTGAGTTACCCAGGTCCCCTGACCCTTTTTTTAATTGGAAAATTCAATTTTTGAGTGTTGAGTTTTATCAGTTCTTTATATATATATATATATATATATATATATACATATATATTGCATATAATATAAAAACCTTTATTGGATATGTTTTGAAAACATCTTCTCCCATTCCAAGAGTTGCCTTTTAGTTTTGCTGATTGTTTCCTTTGCTGTGCAGAGGATTTTATTTTGATAAAGTCCCAATAGTTTATTTTGCTTTTGTTTCCTGTGCCTGAGAAGACATATCAAGAAAGAAGTTGCTACAGCTGATGTCAAAAGGTTACTGCTTCTGTTCTCAAGGATTTTGATGGTTTTGAGTCTCACATTGAGGTCTTTCATCAATTTTGAATTTCTTTGTGTATAGAAAGTGGTCCAGTTTCACTCTTTTGCATGTTGCTGTCCAGCTTTCCCAACATCACTTATTGAAGAGACTTTTCCCTTGGAATATTTCCTTCCTGCTTTGTCAAAGATTAATTGGCCATATAGTTGTGGGTTTATTTCTGGATTTTTTATTCTGTTCTATTGATCTCTGTGTCTATTTTCTTTTGTGCTAGTATGATACTGTTTTGATCACTACAGCTTTGTAATATAACTAGAAGTCCAGAATTGTGATGCTTCCAACTTTTTTTTTCAAGATTGCTTTGTCTATTCAGGGATTTTGTGGTTTCATACAAATGTTAAGATTGCTTGTTCTAGTTCTATAAAAAATGCTATTGGTATTTTGATAGGGATTGCATTAAATGTGTAGATTGCCTTGGATAGTACAGACATTTCAATATTTGTTCTTCCAATCCATGAGTATGGAATAACTTTCCATTCTTTGTTTCACCTTCAATTTCCTTCAGCAGTGTTTTATAGTGTTCAGAGTACAGGACTTTCACTTTTTGGTTAGGTTAACTCTAGATATCTTTTTGTTTTTGGAGCAATTTTAAATGGGATTGATCTTTCACTTCTTTGGTTAAGTTTATTCCTAGGCATTTTATTATTTTTGGTGCAATTGCAAATGGGATTGTTTTCTTCATTTCTCTTTCTGGTGCTTCATTATCGGTGTATTGAAATTCAACAGATTTCTGCGTATTGATTTTGTACCCTGCAACTTTACTGAATTCATGTATCAGTTCTAGCATGTTTTTGGTGGAATCTTTCGGATTTTTTTTTCTTTCGGATTTTTTACATAGAGTAACGCGTCATCTGCAAACAGTGAAAGTTTGACTTCTTCTTGCCAATTTGGTTGGGATTTTTTTCTGTTGTCTGTATGGTGGCTAGGACTTCCAATACTATACTAAATAACAGTGACGAGAGTGCACATCTTGGTCTTGTTCTTGACTTAGAGGAAAAGCTCTCAGTTGTTCCCCAATTAGGATGATATTAGTTGTGGGTTTTTCATAGATGGCCTTTATCATATTGAGGTATGTTCCCTCTATACCTACTTTGTGAGGGTTTTTTTTTTTTATCATGAACAGATATTGTACTTTGTCAAATGATTTTTCTGCATCTACTTAAATGACCATATGGTTATCCTTTATTAATGTAGTGGATGATATTGATTGATTTGTGAATATTGGACAACCTTTGTAACCCACAAATAAATCTCACTTGAGCATGGAGAATTTTTTTGATGTATTATTGAGTTTAGTATGCTAATATTTTATTGAATGTTTTTGAATCTATGTTCATCAGAGATATTGACCTGCAGTTTTTGTTTTTGTTTTGTGTGTGCATGCGATGTCTTTATCTGGTTTTGGTATCAGGGTAATGTTGGCCTCATAGAATGAATTTAGAAGTGTTTTTTCCTTTTCTATTTTTTGGATTAGTTTGAAAAGAATACTTATTAATTCTTCTTTAAATGTTTGGTAGAATATACCTGTGAAGCCACCCGGTAATGGATTTTTGTTTGTTGGGAGTTTCGATTATTGACTCCATTTCTTTGCTGGTTATTAATATGTTCAAATTTTTTATTTCTTCCTATTTCAGTTTTGGTTGTTTAGAGGTTTCTAGGGATTTATTCATTTCTTCAAGGTTGCCCAATTTGTTGCATATAGTTTTTCATAAAATTCTTTTGTAATTATTTGTATTTCTGTGGTGTTCATTGTTATTTCTCCCCTTTTATTTGTGATTTTATTTAACTGAATCCTTTCTCTTTTCTTTCTGATCAGTTTGGCTAGAGGTTTATCAGTTTCATTAATTTTTTCAAAGAACCAGCTCCTCGTTTCATTGATCAGTTCTATTGTGATTATTTTTAGCTTCTATATCATTTATTTCTGCTCTCATCTTTATTATTACCTTCCTTTTGCTAGCTTTAGGCTTCATTTGTTGTTATTTTTTTAGTTCCTTTATGTGTAAAATTAGATTGTTCAGTTGAAATTTTTCTTGCTTCTTGAAGTAGGACTGTATATATATATTTTTCCTATTTATTTTCCTGTTAGTACTGATTTTGCTATATCCCAAAGGTTTTGGATGGTTGTGTTTTAATTTTTATTTGTTTTTCATGTATTTTTAATTTCTTCTTTGACTTCCTGGTTGACCCACTCATTGTTTAGTAGCATGTTGTTTAACCTCAATGTATTTGTGGTCTAAACTTTGTGTAGTTGAATTCTAATTTCATAGCATTGTGGTCAGAAATTTTGCATGGTATGACTTTGATCTGTCTGTACTTGTTGAGGCCTTATTTGTGACCTAGTATGTGATCTATTTGGACAATGTCCTGTGTGTTCTTGAAAAGAATGTATAGTCTGTTTTAGGATGGAATATTCTGAATACATCTATAAATCCATCTGGGCCAGTATGTCATTCAGAGCCATTGTTTCCTTATTTATTTTCTGTTTAGAGGATCTGTCCATTGATGTAAGGTGAATATTAAAGGTCATTACTATTACTGTGTTATTATCAATCTGTTCCTTTATGTTTGTTACTGTTTTATATATTTGGCTATTCCCATGTTGGGTGCATAAATATTTATAATTGTTCTATCTTTTTGTTTATTGTCCCCTTTATGATTATATGGCACTTTTATTTGTCTCTTGTTACAGTCTTTGTTTTAAAGTATAGTTTATCTGATACAATTGTTGCTACTCTGGCTTTTGACATCCAGTTGTGTGATAAAGTTTTCTCTATTACCTCAATCTGCAGGTGACTTTAGGTCTAAAATATGTCCCTTGTAGGCAGTATATAAATGGGTCTTTATCTTTACCCATTTTGACACAATATGTCTTTGGATTGGAGTATTTACTCCATTTATATTCAAAGTAATTATTGGAAGATATGTACTTATTGCCATTTTATTACTTTTTTTATTGTTTCTGGAGATTTTCTCTGATTCTTTCCTGTCACTTTTAGTCTCTTCTTTATTTAAAGAGTCCACTATAATATTTCCGCAGAGCTGGTTTAATGGTCATTAATTCCTTTAGTGTTTGAGAGATTCTCTCCCTTCTATTCTGAATGGTAGCCTTGCTGAATAGAGTCCTCCTGGCTGCAGGTCTTTCTCATTCATCACTTTGAATATATCATGCCACTCTCTTCTGGTTTGCCACATCTCTATTGAGAAATCTGCAGTTAACATTATGGGTTTTCCCTTATAAGTTAAGAACTTTTGTCTTGCAGCTTTTACCATTTTTTTCTTTATCACTCTATTTTGTAAATTTAAGGTGTTGGTCTGTTTTTTTTTTTTTTTTTTTTTTTTTTTTTTTTTTTTTTTTTTTATGGGAGTTCTCTATGCCTCTTAGATCTGGATGTTTGTTTCCTTCTCTAGATTAGGGAAGTTTTCAGCTATTTTCAGAAAATTCCAAGTAAATTTCCTGTCCCCTTTTCTCTTTCTTCTTCTTCTGGGGCTCTTATAATATGAATCTTATTAGGTTGGATGGAGTTGCTGAGTTCCCAGAGTCTAGTCTCATATTGCATAATTCTTCCTTCTCTGTTCATTATTTTCCATTATTTTGTCTTCTGGGCCATGGATTTTTTCCTGTTTCTTCCAACCTGATGTTCTTTTCATCAAATCTGTTTCCTATCTTGTTTGTTGCATTCCTCATCTCTGTTTCTGGTTTAACTCTTTTATCTCTATGGTAAGGGTCTCACTGATGTCTAACCTTTTCTCAATCCCAGGGGTTTTCTTATGATTCTAGCTTTAAATTCTCCATCAGGCATGATACTTACACCTTACTTTACTTAGATCTCTGTGTGTGGCCTTATCTTGTTCTTTCATTTGGGATAAATTCCTCCACTTTGGCATTTTGTCTGAGTTTCTGCATTCTTCTCTGTGTTAGAAGAGCTAGTTATGCCTCTGCTCCTGAAATAATGGCCTTATGAAGAAAAGGTCAAGTAGTGCACTGGGCCTGGTACTTCAGGGAGTTTCTGTGGTAGGTGCTGCATGCACTCTGCTGTTGTGTTTTGGCTGCTCTATCCTTCAGGCCAGTCCTCTGCAGAGGCTTTCTTTGCCTTCTGTGGGCAGCGTTTGGTCCCTGGCCTGAATGTGACAAGTTTTAAGTAGGTGGCTATGGTCTTCTTGTGAAAGGAGACCTGCCACCATTTCCACCAGAAAGGAGACCCTGCAGATCTCTCTGGTTGGGAGACATGGTGTGGGCAGGGGTTTGGGCTGGTCTTGTAGGGGAGTAGCCCATTGTACTGGGACTGAATCAAGCATGACTGAGCAGGACAGTCCTGCCAAGGTCAGGGGGATGGGGCTTGACGTAAGCAAGTTAGGTCTCCAGTACTGGTGTTGTGCTGCTTCCTTCAGGTGGCTCTACGTTTATGCTGAGAGGTGGTGGTGGAGAAATGGCACCAGCCAGCTTCTTTGTTCCCACAGATGTGCTTCTATGAATGTTGCCTGTGAGGGACTAGCTCTGAGAGGAGTGAATAATCTTTCCCTTTGTGCCCCAGGCATTCTTCCGATTTTTGTGTCCCCACTGTCCCCAGGTTGTTTGCCTGCCTTCTCTCCAGGAGCAGCACAGTGCCCTCTGGGCTCTATCCTAGCCAAGCTGCTGACCTTAAACTCCAGCCTTGAAGCCCTGCTGGTTGCAACAACTCCTGAAATTTAGCTCCTCTTATTTTCAAAGACAATGGCTTTGGGGAAAGTTCTCCTTGTGTATTCCTCTGTGTCTTCCTCTCTCACTTCAACCACAGCTTCCTCCCCTCTGCACCCAGGATCAGTTTCTACCTTCTTCTATATGGCCTCTTCTCTCCCTTTAGCTGTGGGGTTTGTTCTGTCAATCGCTAGGTCAATTTCTGGGGTATTTAAGATGATTTGATAGTTATCTAGTTGTGATTGTGGGACAAGACAAGCCTAGGGTCCTCCTACTTTGCTGTCATCTTTTTCCTGAACAGAACATTTCTGAAGATGCCTGAAGATGCTATGTTTTGTCTTTTCTTATCAGATTATTTCTCTGTCAAACATGGTTTGCACCACAGGGCTTTATTATTTTTTTTATTTTTTTAAATTTTTTTTATTTATTTACTTATGATAGTCACACAGAGAGAGAGAGAGGCAGAGACACAGGCAGAGGGAGAAGCAGGCTCCATGCACTGGGAGCCTGACATGGGATTTGATCCCGGGTCTCCAGGATCGCGCCCTGGGCCAAAGGCAGGCGCTAAACCGCTGCACCACCCAGGGATCCCACCACAGGGCCTTTAATGGTGCAACCTTTTTTTTTTTTTTTAATAATGTTTTCATGGTTTGAGTAAAATGAATTGTAAATAATACAGTATATTGGTGAACAGCTTTAGCAACATTTTTATATGACTAATCTGTATCATCTCTGAGGGTTTTTATAGCAGGGATTTCGTCAGCAACCCAGAGAAGCTCACAGCTTTAGGACCTCAAGACCCATCTACTTAGTTCACTATAGCCAGTGTGATCTTTTGTAAATGTGAATCTGATCAGGTCATACACTCTTACTTGCTATACTGCTTCCCCTCACAGCCTTTTCCAATACAATTCCCTTTTCTGAAATGCTCTTTCTTCCCCTGCCCATTCCCATGGCACATATCTACTCATCTTTTAATCTCACAGAAGCCTCCTATTCTCTGTGACTATTATCTCTCTATTATAGGCATTTATAACACCAATCACCTCTTCTCCCAGCATCTTTCACATTTGTTATTTCACTTTGATCATATGATTGATGCCTACTTCTCCCCAAAAGGTAAGCTCCAAGAGGAAAGAGGCTATGGTTTTTATTCATATAGCATGGTGTCGGGCACAATATGTAGTCAATAAATATTCGAGGGTAAATGAATGAATGCATGAACAAAAGTACAATCTTACCAAGTTCCCAAACGTACAATAAAAGGGTTGCTATGGAAAAAGAAAGCACTTTTCAGTTGTCTCAAGAGGATTTTGGTTTCTAAAGGAGACTTAAATTCTTACAGAGTTAAAAAAAAAAAAAGTTGTAGCTTTTTGAACCTGATCATTTTTAGAATGCTAGCCTAGGCTGTAAGTCAAAGGGAGAAAGCTTTATGCTCACAAACCCCAAGGGGTTAAGGGCACGATCCAGGGAACCTGGAAGAAAAGTCTGCCACTGAAGCATGAAAAACCCACAGTAAAAGGATTTTCAATTCTGGTCCACTTGTTAGGAATTCTAAGTTTTACAGCCCTTGATCCTCTCTATATCAGATTACTTTGTAACTCAATTGTTTCCTCACCTCAAAAGGACATGATTTTACTTTTTTTGATTCAGGTGTTGGGTGAACTGAAAAGATAGAGAATAAAGAGATTAATTAAAGTAAGATAGCAATGGTCAAGTTTGCTCTCTGCTGAGTGTATCGCCCTCATCTTAAATCTTCTTAAACCGCACGCAATTAATTCGAAAGCCTGAGGGCACTTGCATGGAAAGGATAATGGGGTGAGACTTTAAATGATATAAAGTTCTTAATGTGAAGTCTCTCTGCTTTATTGGTTTATGTTAACACCTTACTGATTAATCTTGTGATGACTAAAGCTATTCCTATTCACGGATATCAAATTGAATCTATTCTATTTTTGGTCATTTAAAATTCTTTGTCGCCATGCAATTGATTGAATTGACTGTACTGTAATCTAAATCTTAAAACTACAGAAAGTACCAGATTGGCCATTGCTTAATTCAATGGATATTGTGGACATAACTAGTCTCTATGATATTTTCTAAATGTTTAAGAAGTGTGGACATCATACATACACAGCCTTAGAAGATTAATTTGTAAACTACCCACATGTACAAGTGTTAAGAGACTGACTTGCAAATTACAGCACATCCATGTAAGCACTGTTCTGACGTGACTTTTAAAACAACGTTTTCAGAGACAAGTTAACGACATGGGAAAGGATCACAAAATGTTAAAGAAAAAGGCAAGTGACAAAACTACAAAAGGAGTATAAACCCATAATGCTGCATGTTATACATAAGGAGGGAAATGAAGAAGGGCTTCATTAGGAGGAGAGAAAGAGGGAAAGGAAAGAAGAGAAAGAGACAAATATATACTAAAATATTAGTACTGGCTACTCGATGAAATTATAGGTATTTTTTTCTTTCATCTTTATACTCTGTCATATATTTTCCAAAGTAGCCTATGTGCTACTTCTATAATCAGAAGCCAGTATTTTAAAAGTTAGAACACATACTGTATGGTCTTCACATGAAGAAAATAATCTTCAGAAAATTCTCATTGTTTGGGTAGGCTCATTGTAGAGAAGTGGGGAAGAAGAAAAATGATCCCCACACATGGTCTTCTGTCACTACTAACACATGCCCTTACTCTCTCTCTCTCTCTCTCTCTCTCTCTCACACACACACACACACACACACACACACACAAACTCACTCACACGATGTTCAGGGCCTTGACATCTAAGAGCTATGCCGGACCAGAGTCACTAACTATAGAACTCCAACTGTGTGTTCTTAGCTGCCAGTAACCTAGAACTGATGCATCATTTGAAGCAGAGTCCTCCACATTTTTGACTCTAAAGCCTCGGGTAACCAAAGTGCTGTGGGGCCACCCATCAAATGTGAATAAAGAAAAGGGGAAAAAAGGCAATGCAAGGACTCACACAGCAAGACCTCTTCTATGATGGAGTCTCCATCTCTGGAAAATAAGGACTTTTTTTTTTTTTTTTTAAAATAAAGACTTCCCTCTAGATGTACCAAAGTCACCAGTCTGTATGATGTAGCATGACACTGTGGAGGTTTACACAGACAGATCTTTCACTCAGCCTCTTCCCAGAGCCACGAATAAAGAAAGGAGAAATAGAAGTGATCCTGAGAACATTCTACAGAGCAGGCTATAAAATTGCAGGGTCCCAAGTAAAATGAAAATGTATGGCTTCTTCTCTGAAAAGTGGGAACAAAGTGCCATTAAAAGTGCTAAAACAAAACTTTTCCCTTTCTTCCTGGTCTTTCTCCTGACTTGTCATGGTGTTTTTTTTTTTTTTTTTTTTTTTTTTTTGCATTGGATGTCATTCTAAGGAGAGAAAATATTAAAATTTTTATTTTTAACATGAATTTTACCATTCCTGTATATATCATGCAATACCTATTTTAAATCCAAACACAGAAACATTTAACTCAACTGCAGAATCACCAAAATTATACAATTCATATTTTGTAGCTTGTACATGCATATTTATCATGTTGTCCTTAGAACAATGGAAATACTGCATAAAATACCTCAATTGTTTTTATTTCACTTCTTGATGTGCACACATTATACCAATATTCTCTACTTGAAGCTTACTGAAGGAAAGCAACTATGGTTTCCCTATCTCCCTTTCCTTCTATGTCATCATTTTCAGCCTAAGTGGTTGGTTAATACAGGGAAGTAACATGAGCAAGAAAGGATACAACATGATTCCTTGGACATTGTGTAGAAAAAAAATACTGTTAGTGTTTCCCCTTTACTACTACTCAGAAGGCCTCACTTCTGACACCTCTGATCACTAGCTGTGTATGTGTATGTGCGTGTGTGTGCGTGTGTGTGTATGTGTGTGTGCATCAGGGAGGGGGTTTCCCAAACCAGTAATTTTCCAACCAGCTAGATATCTTGTACTCAGCTCTAATACTATCTGGAGATCCCAAAGATTACAGATTCAGTCCTATAAGACTGTCTCTCATCCTTACTTCAGATACCAATCTCAAGTTCCAGATTGTCTTCTGGGGTTCTGACTGATGACAATTAAGTGGGGTTCCCATGACATATTCTTGGGTTCAGTAACTGGCTGGAATGGCTCACAGAACTCAGGGAAACACCCTATATTTACCAATTTATTATAAAAGGATATGATAAAGAATACAGATAAATATCCAGATGGAAGATGTGTATAGCAAGGTCTGAAAGGATCCCAAGCAAAGGAGCTTCTTCTGTTCCACGGAATAGGAGTTGATTGTCCCCTTGGCACATGGATGTGTTTACCAACCCAGAAGCCCTCCAAACCCCACACCTGGGATTATTACGGAGGCTTCAACACAAAGTTGTGATTTATCATGAACTCAGTCTCCAGCCCCTCTCCTCGTTCTAGAGGATGAAGGGTAGAGCTGAACATTTCAAGATTCTAATCATGGATTCATCTTTCTGGTAACCAGCCCCTATCCTGAAGTTATCCAGGAGCCTACCAAGAGACACTCCTTAGACCAAGGGCACTCTTTGCTATCACCCAGGGAATTGCAAGGGCTTTAGATGTTATCTCAGGAACTAGGATCAAAAACCAAATATTAGCATGAAAGATGCTCATAGTGCTCTTATCACTTTGGAAATTACAAAGGTTTTAGAAGCTCTAGGAACTGAGGCAGAAACCAAGATACCTATTTTCTATTATTTCACAGTCATCCATATATTTTTAGAGTGTCACTGCCCTCTTTCTCCATTTGAAGCAAGTTTGGGTTCAGATAGAAAGCACAGCACCTCAGATTGGTTCACAATTGCTAGCTTAGTTGTAGGTACAATATGCTTATCTTATACTCCCTTTTTGTTCTGCTGGACATCCATATGTTTTCCATCCACCAGAATTCTATGCTCATGGAACATCATAAGCATGACATGCAAATGAAGTAGCCAGAAACGTGAGCATACATTTTGTTCTAATCTTCTCTACTCATAGACATGCTCCATCGCCATCAAATGCCACTTACAAAATACAAGTTCAAATATAAGATTGTTAAGAATTTCAAACACCAGCACCACAGCATTAAATCAAAGGTGGGGCCTTTCTGAATACAGGTCCCTGTAGCTCTGTATGTTGCACATCCATGAAACCAGCCCTGATGTATTTCTTTGGCTTTTTGGCCAAAGTACTTTTCAGTGCACCCAAAAGCTTATAATAGCTACTTACATAATTAATGAAAGTAAAATTTGTTAGGTACAGGGGCAGAGCAAGACATGCACATCCTGAGTTCTACATGAAAAGAGATTAGGACAGACTCACTGAGTAAGAGAGTTGAGCCCAATGATGTGATATCCACATAACATTATATGACTATTTCACCAAAATCCTATCTTATAATTTATGGAGAAAGCCACCAGTGGAAGAGAGATTGGGGAGCAGCAAAGAAGGAAAGTTTGCTCACTGGTTATTTTAGAAGCAGTTCCTGAGATTGACTGGGACACTAATTGGAGAATCATTAAATGAGAAGGCACAGTCTTACATATATCAAAGGTCTGTTTTCTTTCTGGTTGACAAAACGAACAATTCCAGGAATCATGCTGAACACTGTAATCTGATAATTAAGGAAGGGCTCAGTGGAGCAAGGAAAGGAAACAGGAAAATTAAATTTAGAAAGAAGCTGATGAAGAGCCAGGCACCAGCTGACACAAAATCGTCCGTTGAAAATGTTCTTAGAGAAAAACTGAAAATGCTCTTCATAAATAAGGTTTAGTGGATGGGGGCGGGGAGCTCTTCTGTAAAATAATACTAAGGCTATTAAGGCAATGTTTTTCTTAACCAAGCAAGTTAATACTGCTTCTGTCTACTGGTTGCTTCAAAATGAGTGAGGTCAGCCTTATAAAATGATCAGATCAAGTGCAGTTTAAGTGAATTGTTTATGCACATTCTGCAGCCCTCCACATATGTAAAGTGACTGTCATATCAATATAACAGATTAACTAGAAGTCTTTTGCTGGACATTGATCTGGCATGATTTCCACATCAATTTACCTAGTTTTCTAGTTCTCCAGCCCCCTTCTAAAGCTGAGATCCTGACATAAGCTGCAGCTTATGGCCTTCTTAACAAACCATTTTCACCTGACCTATATTCTGCTACCCATGCCTTCCCATGTGATTCCATCTCCAAAATTCACACATGGAATAACCTCTATTGGCCAAATGGCATCTGCTTGTGTTACAAATTGAACACCACCATATAACTCTCATTCTATTTCCACTGCCATCATCATTAGATTATAGCTCTGGATTCAGATGACCCAACTCCCAAATTATGGACCTTCGACCACCCAGCTCAGAGTTCTGAGATCATTCTTTATCAACCTATGTATTTCCTCAGCCCTTCAACCCACAAACTAAGGTTATCTCTATCTAATGACAGTTTGTTCTATTGTTGCTGGCACCAGTCTCAAGGTCAACAAAATGTGGCATTTCAGCATCTGTTATAGAACCTTTTCCGTAACTTAAATTCTAGACCTAGAGCTAGGGAGCGCTGATCTTCTCCCTCAATGGTGCTTGCGTAGTCCATGTCTGTGTCTTTGGCTCCCATTGTGATTTGGGAGAACGATGAAAAGTACAACTGTAAGAATTGAGAAATATTAAAAAGATTTTTTATCCCAAAAATTGTCTCAATCCAGGTGCCAAAATTCACAATATAATCATAATTTAATTCAACATAAATTATTTTAGTATCAACCAAAGCAGACACAATGGGTGACTTTATACATAATAAAGACATAGTTCCTATTCTTAAGAACCTCAGTCCAATTTGAAATAACATAATTATTTTACATACATATATAAAACATTTATGAAGTGTTATGAGTATGTAGGCTGAATATCATTTTCTTTGGGTTAATCCTTGTTCTTTCCCAGACAGTATTTTATTCAAATTATTCCAAGATGCAATACATTGGTTACGGAAACTATCAGGACCTTGCCTCTCCCCTAAGCTATGAGGTGTGTGATAAGTATGTTGGGAAAATTAAAGCAAGATAAGAGGTATCAGGAAAATATTCATTAATGCAGTCATTCATGCATTCAACATTTATGCATTAAACCCCAACTCTATGACAAATACTGTGCAGGATGAAAAGCTCTATCAGGCATAGCTACCTATTCTTTGATGTTGAGAAATCAAGTTGGGACTTTTGTAATTTTGAGTTTAAGAGTGGAACTTTTAATATTTCAATACTTAATCTATATTCCATTGCACAACAAATTCTTATACAGCCCTGCCTTGTACCTTTTATTCCAATAAGTTGTCTATGTTTCTATTTATTCCCCTTGTAGTTGCTCAGCTTAATTTCTAGCCTAATATTTGTTTTTTAAAAGGAAAAGATTAATTGCTTAGACCTATTCATAAAACAGAATCATAACTACCTACATCTGAAAGAATAAGTTGGGTATTTATAAAAACACAGAAAATAAGGATGCAAACCTCTCAGGTTGAGATTCTGCAGAAATCTCAGCAATCTCCATTTTTAATAAGCACACAGATTTTTTTTGATTAATACTAAAGTTTGAAAACTATCACTCTAGCACATCTTTATCTTATACTCTTAGGGATTAGGTTATTCATATTTTAAGTAATGTTCTGCCTCCTAGGCTCATTTTTATTCATAATATAATGATTAACCAAATTCTTTTTGATTGCTCGGTTTGGGGGTTGGGGAGTGTGAGCCTGTAGAGGCAGAGGGAGAAGGAGAGAGAGAATCTTAAGCAGACCCCATGCTCAGCACAGAGCCCAAGGAAGGGCTTGATCTCACAACTGTGTGGTCATGACCTAAGCCAAAATCAAGATGCTTAACTGACTGAACCACCCAGAAGTCCCAATTAAGTAACTTCTACAGATGTGAGAATACAATTTTCTCTACAGTGGAGCTATAGGGACCCACAAATCTGTCTTCCTTTTCAAACTCATCCCTTACTAATGTCAGCTGTGCTCTAGTGACGATTTGTCTTCCACTTTATTTTGTTGAATTCCTCCCAGCCCATGGTTTTGTATAATACCATGTCTAATGTTGAGAAGATTCTTCTCCTACACTCTTTGCCTAGCTAACTATTTTCCATTCTTCATAGCATAATTATCTTTTTCGTGGATAGACTTTTCCTAAACACCCAAAGTTAATTAATTCTCATTTAATAGTTTTTATAGAACCCCGTTCCTTTCTATCAAGGAACTTATCACAATTTATTATTATACATTTGTATATATTTTTCTTGATCCATATGTCTTCTGTCACTGCAAACTACATGAGGGTGGGGACTATGTCTGTTTACTTCATCAATATAGATATCTCCTAGCACAATGCCCAAAGGAGCAGATATCTAATGAATATTGAATAAATGAGCAAACAAGCAAATAGTAATTACTTCATACATGTGGAGATAGAAACAAGAACACTGCATAAATTAAATATGTGAAATATCTAACAATATATGGTCAATTATATGCAAGTCACAAAATGGTTTAAGAATTTAGAGGCCAAAGAGATCAATATGCACTGATGTGGTCAAGAAAGACTTGGTAGATGAAATGGAACTTTAGCAGGGCCCCAGATAGTAATTAAAATAAGCAAAAAGGATGAGAAAGACAGGTCTCATAGACAGAAGTTCAGAGGTCAAAATCACAGAATGTCTAAGCTAAATTACCCCAAGATTTATTCCACTTCAGCACATTGTGTTTATAGATAAATGTGGTGAGGAATTTTTGATTTTGATTGATTCTCTTTTCCCTAGAGGCATGGTCCACAGAAAAGCAATATTCTAAATTTCTCAGTGGTTTTATTGATCCCACCACCAATCCCCAGAAATAATAACTCTGTGGGATTCAAAGTATAGAGAGAGGTTAAAAGAACATCAAAATGTGATCAGATATCCAAGCAGACATTATGAAACTTGGCAGAAGTGATGTAAATACTGAAGGAAACCATATTAAACTTAACAGGGATTTAAATCGGAGCATAAAGAAGTTGGTTTCTCTAATACAAACCAGGAATCTGGACATCAGTCTCCTCTGAACTTGATATCAACACCAGAGCAACCATTCCACTTTTATTTCTGCTCAAATTATTTCCCTATACAAATGCAAACCAAGAAAAGAATTTCTAAAAAGTAGTATTATCCTAATTCCTAGTCTACTAAACAGTCTCAACTTGGAGAGTTGCAAATATGAAATGGTTTTAATTTTTCTTTTCTGTTTGTCACCAAACATACTTTGAAAGCTTCCTCTTCATATAACACTGACATCACTTTCAGACATTAAAAGAAGCCTCTTGACTTGTCACCGTATGCCATTTCCTAAGGCTTATATACCACACTGAAGTAAGCAATTTGGTCTTGCCCAAACCCAAACAGCCAGACCCCTGAAAACATATATGAACTAACTGCTTTTAGGAATTGAACATTGTGATCTCTGAGAGAAAGATAACAAATGAGTGCTCTTCAATCTTCCTGGCTTTTGACCTGGAGAAACACTGTGGACTGCCACACATGGAGGGGAAACCCAAGCACAGCATGGCGGTTTCATTGAACTTACACCAGGATAAGAATTAAGGTTTTCTCAGGCAGCTGCAGTTTTCTTGGAAGAGTGTAGAGAGGATTAAATATACAGAAGAAGAACTCTAGAAACATTTGTGGTGTTTTTCTTAAGTCTGTTTTTGAATGCTAAGCTATCAAGCATAGGATAAAATTCCAAATTCCAAGCAGATAGCTAATGAAGAGCTAGTAAGAACAATTCCCAGAGATCAAACTACGCTGGGAGGCATTCACATACCCATTAGCCAGAATGGAGAAACCTTGTTGAATTATCATAGGAGACAACAAGAGACTTCAGTACCTTAGAAGTAAGGCTAAGCTAAGTGCAAAGAACATTACCAAGATATAGATCTATCAGACTATATATCTATCTACTCTCTCTCTCTCATTCTCTCTCTCTCTATATATATATACACACACACAGACACATATATACATATATTTATATTAAATATTTATAAATATATATATATACACATTTCATGACACAGCAATAGAAAATATACAAATTGAAGCAGAGAGAAAATGGCTAAAAGAAAATGAACAAAACCATAGTGACCTGTGGGACAATTTAAAGTGGTCTGACATGTTTAATTTCAATGACAAAAGGGAAATCAGCAAAAAAAAAAAAAAAAGTGAAGAAATCATGAGGTAAGAAATTCAATGACTCAAAAGCAAGAAAAAAATGAACTATGAAGTAAGCCACACCAAGGCATGCCATAATCAAATAGAGAAAATCCTTAAAGCAATCATAGAAAAAAACCATTTTGTACATATGAAAAAGATAAAAATGATTTGAGACTTCCTGAAAAACAATGATAGCCATGAGAAAACAGAACGTTAGGGCACTAAAAAAAGTTATTTCAGATTTTTATACTCAGAGAAGAACAAGAACAGAAGTCTTATTTAGACAAATGAAAGCTAAAAAATATGTATCACCACTAGATATGCATTATAAGGAATGGTTAAAAAAAATTCTCCAGAGACAATAAAAATAGTACTAAATGGAAACTGATCTGAATAAACCATGAAGAATTTCTTAAATGATAATTACATGTGTAAATAAAAATGATATTTTGTTCACATTTTTTAAAGATTTGTTTATTTATTTTAGGGGGTCCTAGGGGCAGAGAGAGAGTTCTGAAGCAGTCTCCCCAATGAATAGGGGAGTAACACAGGGCTGAATTCCAAGACCCTGAGATCATGACCTGAGCCAAAATCAAGAAATGGCTACTTAACTGACTGGGTTACCCAGGTGAGGCTATTGTTCACATTTTAAAATTTCTTTAAAAGATAAATGATGAAGGGCATCTGGGTGGCTAAGTGGCAAATCCTCTGCTTTCAGCTCAGGTCATGATCCTGGGATCCTGGGATGAGTCTTGCACTGGACTCCCTGCTCCGTGGGGAGCCTGCTTCTCTCTCTCTCTCTCTCTCTCATTAATTAATTAATTAATCAATTAATTAATTTAAAGAAAAGGATAAATGATTGAGGAGTAACAATGTATTACAGAATTATCCCCCATGTAGAAATAAAATGTATTACAACAGTATAAAGGATGGGAGGATGGGAGGAAATTAGAAGTAAACTTTTAAAGTTCTTACAGCATATGGAGTGTTACCATATTTTTAAGTAGAATCTGATAAGGTTAGTTACTATAAACCCCATAATAACCTAATAAGATACAAATGAAATAAAGTCGTAAATTATACTTCAATAATAATTTAAGATGAAAGACAAAAAAAAAAAAAAACTTAATCCAAGGGAAGGCAGGAAAAAGGGGTCAAGGGAACAACGAAAGTAACAAAACCCAAATGGTATGAAAAGAAAACAAACATTTTGCGTTTAAACTCAGTTATATCAGATTTTACAATACAAACAGATCAAACAAATTGATTAAAAGATCGAAGTTATTAGACCGGACCGAAACATGACAAAAATGTAGATCTATTGACAAGATATGTTTTTGATTTTCTTTTTAACAGAAATGCTCTTTATTTTTTTAAAGATTTTTATTTATTTATTCATGAGAGACAGAGAGAGAGAGACAGAGACAGAGACAGAGAAGCAGGCTCCATGCAGGGAGCCGGCCATGGGACTCGATCCTGGGTCTCCAGGATCACGACCTGGGCTGAAGGCAGCGCTAAACCGCTGAGCTGCCCGGGCTGCCCAGAAATGCTCTTTAAATATAAAAACATACGTAACTTAAGTAAAAGGATGAACAAAGATACGCTATAAACACGTTAATCCTAAGGAAGGTGGAAGTGGGTATATTAATATCAGAACAGATTGTAGGACAAGAAACTATCAAGGACAGGGACAGAAATTTGTCAATAATAAAAGGAAAAATTCATTAAGAAGACATAATAATATAAATGTGTTGGTACCATTCTTGAATGATGACTTCAGCACTTTGTGCTCAGTAATCATTAGAAATATTTTTTTTTAATTTAAGTAAAATAATTATTGAATCACTCTATCAACTGACTTGATATAATCAACATTCATTGAACACTGAATCTGATATTTTAAGTGCCAATGGGACATTTACCAAAAATAGATAAATCATCTGTTGGGTCATAAATACAGTCTCAATAAATACAAAACTACTGAATTCAAATTGAGTATGTTAACTACAACATCATTAAATTAACAATCTGATTGTGTTTTTTAGATTGTCATGGAATACTGCCAAATGTTTTGAAAATTAGGAATACTATCTTAAATAACCAAAGATTAGAGAAGTCACATAGCATATTACAAAATATTTTGAGCAAATGATGATGAAAGAAAACATATAAACAATTGTGAGATACAAATAAAGCAGTACTCAGAGGGAAATCTATAGCTTTAAACATTTATATTAAAAAGTAAGGAAAGTAAAAAATTATCAAAGCTTCAATATTAAAAAGCTTTCAAAAGAGAAAATTAAGAAAATATAAAGCTACTAAATCAATAAAAGGAATAAAAAGAAACTTAATGAAATAAAAAGTGGTTCTTTAGCAAAATCATTTACATTTGTAAACATCTAGCTCAATTAACCAAGAAAAAAGTACAAATGACCTATAGCAGAATGACATATCACTACAAATTCTACAGATATTGAAAGGATTATAAGGGAACATTTTGAAAAATTTTGTCATTTAGGCAAAATGAATAAATTCTTTGAAAGATACAAATTACCAAAAGTGAAACAAGAACATATAGAAAAAAGAAATTGCCATGTGTCCATTAAAAAAATAGAAAGTACAATTAACATCTTTCCATAGGGAAATTTCAGGCCCAGACAACTTTTTTGCTTTAACCTACAACATTTAAAGAAAATACAATAGCAATCCTACACAAATTATTTCAAGAAAATGATAGAGGAACAGATCTTAAGTCATCTTATGATGTTAGAACCAGACAAGTACAAACCTTCAGCAAAAAAGAAAAGAGCATTACAAAAAGAAAAACTATAAAATAAAAGAGCATTATAAAAAGAAAGAAAGAAAAGAAACCTAAAGGCCAGTGTATGTCTCATAAACAGAAACACAAAAATTCTTAGCAAAGTATCAGACTGAGTCCACAATACATATTTTAAAAAGATACCATGACCAAGTAGCATTTATTCTAGGAATTCAAGGATGCTTTAAGAGCTGAAAACAAGAGTTCCCCATCTTAACAGAATAAAGGGGGAAACAATTATTTCAATAGATGTTCTTATTCAGACTGAACACCATTTAAATAAATTTCTTAGCAAAACAAGAATAAAAGGAAACTCAATCTAATAGTGAGAATCTGGTAAAACCCCAGTTAATGTCATACTTAAAGAGGGAAAGCATTCAGTCTTCCTCTATTAACTTTGAGAATAAGAAATAGGAAAGCCTGGCCAAAGAGTATAAACTTCCAGTTATAAGAGGATTCGTTAATAATATTATTTACTTGAAAGTTGCCAAGAGTAGACCTTAAATGCTCTCATCACAAAAAGAAATGATAATTAGTGACATAATGGAGCAAACACTAGAGTGGTAATCATTTTGCAATATATATCAAATTAACAGGTTGCATACCTTAAACTTACCTAATGTTATAGGTAAATTATATATGTAAATGATATACCGGGAGGAATAATCTGGGAGAAAAAAAAAGTAAGTCTGCTCTTAAAACTTCTAATAAATATTCCACTGGAGTTTCTAGCAAATAGAATTATGCAAGAAGAGAAAAAAAAATAAAGCATATGGAACCGAAAGAAGTTACATGTCACTATTCTTGGGAAACAGGATTGTGTGTACAGAAAGAAAACTACACGTATTTCAAAACAAGTACCTGAACTAAGTGAATTTGTTGAGGTCTCAGGATATATGGTTAAAATGCAAGAATCAATGCAACAGAAAATAAAATTTTTTAAAGAGAGAATTTCCAATACCAACCATCCAAACCCAAGAAATACTTACAGATCATTTTTTAAATGCCCACAGCCTATACACTAAAAGCTATACACATTGCTGAGAGATATTTTAAAAGATCTAAACAAATGGAAAGACATACCGTTTTAATGGATCAGTATTGTTAAAACTCAATAGTGTTAGGATGTCAGTTTTTCCAAATAAAATGCCAATAGTTTTATAAGAATTAACAAGCTGACTACATAATTTACATCAAAATTAAAGGGACTGAGAATAATCAAAATACTTTAAAAAATAACAAAGTTGGAAGATTTATTCCACCTGTTTTCAAGTCTTATCAATAAAATGTCTATTGCCATATGGATTTTTATATTGGTCACTGCAATAAAACAGAGTCCAGAAATACATTCATACAACAAAAGTTCCAAGGTAACTCAAGGGGAAAAGTATAGATTGTCAATAAATGATTTTTAGAGAAGACATTTCAAGTATTAGTTCAAAGTCAAAGTAAATCATAAACCTTCATTTGCAAAGTAAATATATAAAACTTCTGGGAGAACCTATGGGGTTATGTGGGTAAACATTTTTAGGGGAAGCCTGGGTGGCTCAGCAGTTGGGCAGACATCTGCCTTCCAGCTCAGGGCGTGATCCTGGTGTACAGGGATGGAGCCTGCTTCTCCCTCTGCATCTCTCATGAACAAATAAATAAAATCTTTAAAAAAGAAAACAATTTTTAGGACTTAGAAAATGATAAGAGATAAAATATAAAAAGGAATTCATAAAGATTAAAAACCTCTGCTTCTCAAAGGATATAATTTATATATTGATATTTTAGATATATATATGTGTGTGTATATATATATACACACACACACATAATATTGATACCACGTATGTATTCTCATTTAAGATCAAGGACTTGTATCTAGAATATTTAAAGAAAACCTAAAATTCAAAAATAAGCAGAGAAACAATTGACCTTGAAAACAAAAGAGTTTAACAGATGTTCACATTAAAATATTTGAATGGGCAATAAGAGCCCAACATCATTAGTCATTAGGGAAATGCAAACTAAAATCACGGAAATGATGACATTTAAGAGATTAACAATATCAAATGTTGCCAAAATGTAGAAAAACTACTTTCATACATTGCTGGTGGGAATGTGAAGTGACACATCATTTTAGCAAAAATTTTGACACTGTCTTATGGAGTTAGCCATACACTTAACAGACAATGTTGCCATTCCAGCCCATTTACACCAATAAATGAAAGCCTATGTTCACTCTAAGATCCGCATATGAAGGTCTATAGCAACTTTATAATAGCCTTGAACTGGAAATGTAATTATTCATCAATAGGTAAAAATTAAACAAAATGTAGTATTTCTCTACTGGAATACAGCTTAGCAATAAAAGGGAGTAAATACTGATTTAGGCAACAACTTTAATAATGTTCAAAAACATTACACTGTGCAAAAGACAATAGATGCTAGAAGCACATGATACTTGATTCCTTATATATAAAACTTGTTTAAGTTTTTATATCAATTCCAGTTAATAGCGTAGCATTTGTTTTAAGTGTACCATATAGTGATTCAATACTTTCCTATAACATCAGGTGCTCATCACACCAAGTGCACTCCTTAACCCTCATCCCCTATTTAACTCATTCCCCACTGACCTCCTCTCTGGAAACTATCAGCTTGTCATCTGTAGATAACAGTCTGTTTCTTCATTTGCCTCTCTTTTTTCCCCTTTGCTTATTTGTTGTGCTTCTTAAATTCCACATATGAGTGAAATCACATGGTATTTGTCTTTCTCTTATTTCAGTTTAGCACGATACACTCTAGCCCCATCCATGTCTTTTCAAACAGCAAGATTTTGTTTTTTTATGGTTGAGTAATATTCCATCATACACATTATACATACCACTTCTTTATCCATTCATCAGTTGATGGATACTTGGGCTGGTTCCATAACTTTACTATTGAAGTTGCAAAGCGAACTTCAATGAATGCACATTGGGGTGCATGTGTCGCTTTGAATTAGTATTTTTGTATCCTTTGGGTAAATACCCCACAGTACAACCACTGGCTCATAGGGTAGTTCTATTTTAGAGGAAACTCCATACTGTTTTCGGGAGTGGCTGCCCCAGTCTGCATTCCCAGTAAAAGAGGGTGCCCCTTTCTCCACATCCTCACCAACACCTGTTGTTTGTATTGCTTTTAGCCATTCTGACAGGTGTGAGGTGATATCTTACTGGAGTTTTGAATTGCATTTCCCTGATAATCAGTGAAGTTGCTGTATAGAGAAAGCTAATTAATATTAACAGAAAGCAAATAAGCTGTTGCAAAAGACCTATAGTGGGTTGAAATTTACTGCAAAGGTACAAGATGGAACTTTTGGGGTGGTGAAAATGTTCTACTCTTGATTGTAGTGATTCTATCCGTGTATATATTTATCAAAACTCATTAGACTACACATTTTAAATGGTGCATTTTATTGTATACATCAAAAACTACCTCAATAAAGTTAAATTATTTCAAGCTCCTTTCTAACTTTAGGGTTGGGAGTCTATTGGCCCAACACAGCACTTTCCTCCTGGGAAAGAACTTAATACTCTGATATACTGTTCTCTAACCAACATTTCTCTAGTTTTGTCTTCTGGTTGTAGACTAGATGGCATGGTAGGTGAGATTCTCAGAAAGGTTGGTTCCTTCAACAATGATGGAAGGAATATCTGACAGCAGTTTTGTGCTTTCTGTAAAATATGGATGGACTTACCTCTTTGTAATTGGTTTGAGACTAAACCCAAAGTTATAAGCACTACTCCTCCTCCCCCCCAAAAAAGTCATACTCAACACCTTCTTACATGTTTTAGGATATTGGTTTTTAAAAACTTCTGTTTTGTCTGGGAACCTGTTCCAGTGATGATCAAGAAGAATTTCAATAATTTAGAGGCATATCTGACATCCCTATAGTAGTAGCTGTTGGTTCAGTAGCTTGTCTGAGATGGTCAGATCAAATTGATCCATGCTAGTTATATAAATCTGGCTATCTAGAGGAGTTTTTGGAATTTGCAAGCTTTGTACAACAATTCACCTACCCTTTGGCAGTGCTGTATGGTGAATCCTCCTGAAAAGGAGGAGAAAGAGGGATTGTCCCTGGTGCATGGGGGGCCTTACCTAGAGAACCATAGTCTAGACAGCTTTAAGGTGAGATAACGCCAAAGCCAGCATGGCTGGCTGGAATGTAAAGTTTATATGGTGCTGGTCTTCTCAGATGTTTTTACAGAAGAATTTAAACTGATCTCAAAGCAATCCTATATGAGCATGGAAGACTCTTGATTTATTTTAAAACTGAATGTAACTATAAAACTTATTTAAACTACTATTAAAGAGTAAAAATGACACTCCAGGAAGATGTGCCATGTTGATAGTGTTGTTTTATATACTTCCTGGTAGAGGACAAGGTCTGTCATGAGCACACATACCCATACTCATCAGTTTTCTAAAATCTAGATGTAAGAGCACAATAAGAGATGAAATAGAAATGACTTAGCCCACAGATAATGAACACCTAATGAAGGTTTTAATGAAAGTTATAGAAAATTAAAAAAAAAAGATTTAGCTTGGAGTAAGGTGGATTAGAAGGGAAAAAACTAGGACAGTGATATCAACAGATATTACAATATTTTACACAAAAAGGGAGACTCCCTCAACTAGTATTACCCTTAAAAATTTGGAAAAAGGTTCCCACTGAACTATTTAGATACCACACAAAGATGCTATAGGCAAGGGTTACACCCCAGATGCTATGAAAGTCTCCATTTTCATCCCATCATGAAGAAGAATGTTCATAGGAGGACAAAAGGAGACATGTGGCATGAAAAGCTGAAAACATGACTCTCTTTTCACCAGTATTTATATATATATATATATATATATATATATATATATATATATATATTTAGTATTAATAGCCAGAAACATGTTTTTTATTAATAAAAGTTGTACACTTCTATTTAAATCTGATATAAGGAATTAGATGCAGTGATTATAACATAGAATTTTAAATATATTGTCATCAAACTGCAATGTACCAAAACAGAAAAATGTAAGGGGCATGATAAAAATATTTAATTAATAAAATGTACTCATTCCTAGTAAACGTCACACATCATGCATTATTCAGTTTCAAAGTGTTAACTATCTGCAACCATCACGTGCTGGGTTTGGTAGGTGTGCTGTTTTGCATAGCACAACCTGCATAGAGAGCCACAAAAGAACTTCTTAAAGATAAATTGGCAACAATCAGGGGGATTGTTTGTTCACTCAAAGGTGGCAACTTTCTTAGGAATAAGACAAATCATCTGTGGAAACCTGAATTTATTGACAGCTTTTCTAACTTACTTCTCTGATATTTTAGTACATGTCATAAAATAGCAACTTGAAAACATCCTATGTCCAGCTGGCCAGCTTTGAGGACCATCTTGGCGCATTGTTTTCGCCAATAGAGTTCTCAATGTGAAAAAAAGTTAAAAGTGCTTCTGCCTATGTGGTATTTCTTATTAAAGTCTCTCTCTCTCTTTTTTATAATTTATACTTTTGGTTTTGGTTTCGTTTTGCCTGTTCTGTGGCTGCTTCTCTGTTCTGGGAGGTCACTCTGCTCTCTGAAGGATGACCAATAGCTGGGGTACAGTCTACAGAAAAGGAGGCATCATAAAAAAATGCTTTAACTAGACTCTAATCCTAGCTTTCCCAGGATCATCTACTCCATTGGTCTCAGATGTTGGCATGCCTCACAGTCACTCAGAGGGAATGTGAAAACACGGATTCCTGGACCTTTTCATGAGTTTGACTAAGTTTGAAGTAGAAAGCTTCAAGTTCTCAGGTGATAGTGATGTTGCTAGTCTGGGGACCATGTTTTGTGAACTAATAAATAATCAACTCATTGAGGCCAGAAGTCCACAGAGAAATTTAGGTTTAAATCCCCAATATTCCTAAGTGTCTTATTCTCTTTGTTTTGGGTTTTTGGCCTGGCCTTCTTCTTTGTGATTCTTTCCCTTACAAACCTATAATGGTTATAGGATGCCAACTGAGTAATTATATAAAAGTTCTAAATACCTCTCTGTATGTTTCAGCCTTGGAGATTGTGCCTGATGATAAACTGTGGGTCATGTGACTCCCTCCATGATAATCATGATTATTTTCATGAACAATATTATGTAGCTTCTAAAAATGCCATTTGCAATTGGGAAACATGAGAGTCAGGAAGCTGGAATCAGTAATCCCCTTAAGCTAGGTGGACAAAGATATCAGCCAAGATGGACAAGACTTAATAGCCTGCCTTGTGTAGAGGAGCAGTCATCAAAATACATTCCCTTCTATCTAGTATACAACTTATACTGCGATGGCTGTCATCATCAGATATTATCTAAATGAAAAACTGGAGTTGAAGGATATTAACATAGTAAAAGGTGTCAAGAAAATGAGAAATGAGTCTAAGAAAATAATTTCAGTCCACAATTATACACAATATAAACCAAGAAAAAAAGACCTGTTTAGGAAAAGTATGTGGATTTGATTCATCAGACTCAGAAGGTCAAAAGCAGGTAAAAAAATAGCAAACTTTGGTAGGACTAAAAATAGATTTTAAGAAAAACATAGGGGGAGTTAAGGAAAAATTCCTGTGCAGACAAGTTTACTAGAAATACATTATACCTGCTATATTGTAAATATAATATGGCTTTATTCTCAGATATATAAAATATGTTACAGATTTTAAAAAATAATAAGGGGATAAAGCAGGTGGGTGGAGTCAGATAGGCAATAAAAAGACTATTTTTATCTCGAGCAAAATACTTAGAGAGTCTTGGATGATAGAAATCTAAATAATATAAAACTCAATTAAGGGACACATTTTATTAAGCTGGGACAAGAAAAGGGTGATTTGAGGCTCCAGACTCAATTCTATGGCCTAGAATCTGTTTAAAATTGACCCAGGCTTGACATTGGTCCCCCTACATTTCTACTCATTAAGAATTAGTGGTTTGAATTACTATCTTGTGGTACTTTGAGGTACTTCCAAAAGAATAATTTATATTTTACTAAGTTTAGATAAATACTAAAGTTTTTTTTTATTTACTTATTTCAGAGAGAGAGAGTGCAGGAGAGCACAAACAGGGGGAAGAGCAGAGGGAGAGGGAGAAACAGACTCCTCACTCAGCAGGGAGCCTGATGTGGCTGGATCCGAGGACTCTGGGATCATGACCTGAGCCTGAGCTGAAGGCAGATGCTTAATCAAGTGAGCCAGCCAGGCACCCTACACTAAGTTTAGATAAATATTAAACTTAGAAAGCCTTTTAGAAAGATTTCCAATAACCAGAACTGAACCAGAAGAAGATTCTGTTTAACCCACCATTAACCCAACAGGAAATGCACAGAAAGTCATCTAGAAAGAATTTGCTGAAGTCAGACTTCCTGAATGCTTATGCAGAATCTCAATTTTTACATCTCCTAAATGGAGCTAATAAATTGGTTGTGAGATTTAAATTAGATTTTTGCAAAATTCTTGTGCTGTATTAAGAGGTCAATAAATATTAGTTGTTTTATTGCTAGTAGTGTCATGATATTGGAGTTGTAGTTAATATTTGTTAGTTTTCTATACTGCTATATAATAGCCATATACTGCCACTCTAATAAATTCCCACAAACCTGGTAGCTTAAAACACCACCAATGTATTATCTTATGGCTCTGTTTTACCTTGTAGAAAAACATATGCAAGTAGGTCAAAGTCTAACATGGTTTTTTCAGGGCTGAAATCAAGGTATTGACAGAGTTGCATTTCTTGTTGGGGGTTCTTGGCTAAATCTGTTTCCTTGTACTTTTCAGCACCTAAAAAACATTCCCTTGTTCCTACATATCTTCAAAGGCAACCAGATGTATCTCTTGACTGTTTTTCCTTAGTCACATCTCCCTCTGACTCTTCTGTCTCCCTCCTCCATTTATAAAGACCCTTGTGATTTCACCGGACCCACCATGGAAATCCAGGATAATCTCCTCATCTCAAGGAACCTTAATTTAATCACACTGGCAAAATCCCTTTTGCCTAGAAAGTAGCATATTCAGAGGTCCCAGGGATTAGGGTATGAACATCTCTGGGACCATTATTCTGCTCCCCTGACCACCCCCCGCCCCCGCAAGTTACTCATTACATGCCATTCAGCTAGCATTCTTGTTGAGGTTTATTTCAAAACAGAGAAGCAATACAGTTAAGTAGGCCACTTATATTGTAAATACAAACACAGTAGATAATTCTCACTCACCACCTCCAATTTTTAAAAGTCTGCTTTATGGCATTAGTTACTTTTAGCAAACGTCTACACAGCCCAAACTTAATTATAGTCTCTCTACTTATATTTTTAATATGTGGATTTTTTAAAGCAATGTATATCAAAAATGCAAATTAAACCATAAATACCACGACAGATATTACAAGAAATTACTAAACATCTTTCCTTCACCTAGAAACCTCAATAAGGATATTCTGATTTTAGAAATATTAATTACTCCCATTAACTCTGGATTTGCAGAAAGAGAAGACAATTAAGAACATTTCAAAAGCCTTCTACTTTGATGGCAGTTTCATTTGGTATATAGAAGAAATGGGTTCTTATGCTTCATGTTTTTCCTGTTTATACATTTTTCTAAACATAGAAATTTATCTTTGAGATATAGCAAAACCATCAAGTAGAAAAACTTCTGTGAGTTCATCAAACATTACACAAAACAAATGAACTATTCAAAGATGGTCAGGTACTATTATATTAAAAAGTATAATTTGTCTGTAACCTGATTATACAAATACATTCTTCTAATTAGGTAGATTGATGAATCCAAGTATTTAGAACAACTACTTGGGAAAAAAATGGTAGTCAATTAATGCAAATCACAACCACTTCTATAGTTCTCTGTACTATTGATTCTTCTTTATGTGCAAAGTTGCTCATGAATAACTCATATAAAAGAACAGCAGCATTCATAAATATGATAGGATATATATGGCAAAAAATATTCAGCAATTTACTCAGAGGAAAGCTATTTTATTACTACTTATTTCATAATAACTCTTGGTACCGGACAAAAATAAAACAGTAAAGCACACTTTTCTTGCTCTTGACAAATGTTTATTTTTTATTTCTAAGATTCACAAAAAAAATAGACAGGAGAGTATTTGAAATTATCCATAATTAAATGATAATCCCTAATCACTCACCATTAAGTAAAACATATGTTAATTAGAGAGTCTGAACTAATTGCAGGCTGTCAAATGCATATGTGTAATAAAAATTTCTTATTTTCATAATAGTCTATAATTATATATTTCACAATAGACTAATGGATTTTCAGGAGCCATAACGTGGTGCAGTGCTCACTCATATTAAACAACATGAAGAATAATTTAGCAAGAGCTGTTTTCTTTCTTTATGCTATCAGAAATAAATTAAAGCCAAGTAAAAATCAGGTTCAGGAAACCATAAGTCAATTTATATTAATAATCCAAAGGAAAAAGCAAGACCAGAGTCATTCCTTGTCAGGATTTTTTTTGTTTTGTTTTGTTTTGTTTTGTTTTGTTTTTTTTAGTAAGTTGTATCTTTGTACAAAGCATATCTTTATTGGAACCCATTCAGTGGGATTTGTTGGTTGAACTAATAATCACTTTTAAGTAGCATTTTCCCAAAAGACTATGAAAACTAATTCTTGGCTATTTATCTATATCTTATTTTGCCCTTGAACAGAATTAATACAAGTGATAAAGGGAATAATGTAGAAGAATGAAAGTAACTTCAGCATATTTATATTATAGATCTTTTTGGCATGTGTTTCTTTAGCCTTATATCAAGATTCTGAAAGACTTTACACTCCATGGGCCATGTCTCACTAACTCAGCCCAATAGGCCATCGATACAAAATTGACTGTGACAATATCTACGGAGTCAGTATTCACAATTGGAATGGATGCCATTAGTTCTATTGATAATACAGTGATCCCTATTACCTTATAAAACCACAACAGCAATGAAAATAATTTTGGGTTTTCAATATGTTTGTCATTTTTATCCTATAACACCACAAGAGCAGTAATAAAAGAAAAATCCAGCAGTACACGTATCATAAATTTTTATCTTTAGCAAAATAGAAGTCAGCGACCACCATTCATATATCAACGTTTATTTAGTGCTAAGTTTCAGGACCTGGGCAAAGCACTTTCACTTATTACTTCATCCTATCATATTCTTTCATGTAGGCTTAAACGTGGAAAATCTAGGTTACTTTGCAAGTTAAACATACCAATAATTCTGTTTTCCTGGGAAAAGTTTGAAATACTTACACCATTTTTTTTTATTCTTTAATTATCCTATCCTAGAATAAAATAATCAGACCCTTTGGTTTTAACACATTGGTTCTGCTCAGTGAGTCTGTAAAAATACATCTGCATTTGTTTAATGTAGTAATAAAAAAATTAGATATTTTTCTGACACAAGAAGGTGAAAAGAGTTAAGAAAATAGAGTCATCTTTGCTTTTCATTTGACTTCCTAAAAAGAAAGTCATGAACAACAGTTATTTCATGAGACTAGGTCTATGAGTTGGGCTTCATGGCTATTTGTGAAAGATGAAATTCATGGTGGATATATACATTTATAATTAATTAAATTGTATTAATTTAAAATTGTCCCCCGCAAACCTTTTAAGTTTTTCAGTAACTGTAGTAAAAATTATCAGTTTTTCTCAACTTCTAAGATGACCCAGTCCTTTCTCCATAACATCTGGGAGCAACTAAATTGTCCTTGGTATTCCTACCCCAACAGAACAGAGTGCTATCAAAACAGGAGTAATGTCTTGAAAACATATTTAATGAAAATAGCTCACAGTACCTTGCTGGCCTGAGAAAGCATGTAGGATCCTTGCTGATGGGTTTGAGAATTAGAGTTAGGTCATTAGCAAGGACTTCAAACTTCAGGGAGGAATCAGCTGTCATCATGGCTCCCCCTGTAGGGCAATGACATTCATTAGAACGACTGATTGTGTTTCTATTCAGCCTTGACAGGCTGTCCTCAGATACCATCCCAAGACTCACTCTCTTGTTCATCATTATCAGCAAAAGTATCTGGTAGTTTTCTCCCCTTGAGCAGATGTGTAAACTAACAGGAGAGTATGGCCTGTCAAAATGACAATGTACATTGATTCCTCTTATCTTGATGTCTTTGGGAGGACAGCTTATCTTGAATTTACAAAAGAAGGAACTCAGTATCAGTGTTTCTTCATCAATAAATGACAATGGCAGGCCCAGTTTATAACTAATTGCCTGTTTCCAGAGCAACATTTAAAATGTAATGCAAAGCATTCACCCACTATAAACTGATGGGAAACTACTTCTTCTTTTAAATAAATAAAGGGACGTTATTTAGAAGGGATAAAAGATAAAATCGTTGCTATTACAACAGTATAAAAATATACATAATTTTAAGTAATGATCATAAAAATGACCATAAAACTAAGTACTAAAATATGTTTTTAATATATACATATTTATACAAGTAAATGCATAGTATGTGAACTACAAATAATATAAAGATGTACATTACACATAAAGAAAAATTTCACTAAGATATATAGAGGAATTTATCACTGGCCATTAGGCAAATGCAAATCAAAACCAGAGTGAGATAACACCTTACACTTGTTAGGACAGCTATTATTGAAAAGACAAGATGTAAATGTTGGTGAAGATGTGGAGAAAATAAAATTCTGGTATATTCTTGGTGTTAATTTAAATTGGTACAGCCATTATTGAAAGCAGTATAAAGATTCCATTAAAATTATATCTTCTGATCCAGAAGTCCCACTTCTAGAAAATTTATCCAAACAATTGAAGTCAGAATGTCAAAGAGATGCTTGCACTCCCATGTTTCTTTCAGAATTATTCACAATAGCTAAGACATGGAAACAACCTAAGTGTCCATTGATGGATAACAGAAAAGAAATTATGATATATACATACAATGGAATATTATTCAGCATTTAAAAGGGAGAAAATCCTGCCATTTAAACAATGTGGATGGATCTGTAGGGCATTATGCTAAGTGAAATAAGGTAAGACAGAAAGACAAATACTATATGATTTCAGTATATGTGAATCTAAAATAGTCCAACTCATAGAAGCAGAAAGTAGACTTGTGACTGCTTGGGGGGGATAGGAAATGGGGAAGTGATGGCCACAAGTATATAAAGTTTAAATTATGTAAGATAATTTCTAAAGATCTACTATATAACATAGTGCCTAGAGTTAACAATTCTCTACTGTGCATTTAAAAGCTGCTAAGATGGTAAATTCTTAAGTGTCTATACCACACACAAAAAATAGTAATAATAATAGGGTTTGGAGGAAACTATGGGAGGTGGTGGATATGTTATGGACTTGATGGTGCTGATAATTCCATGGTGGTGATAATTCCAGACTCATTGAGATGTATACATTAAATAATGTACAGCTATGCACATGTCAATCATTTTAATAGTGTGGTTCATAAATTAAAATGAAAGTAATTTATATTTATTCTCTCTCATACTCTTGACTTTTTATTTGTACTTTTAAATGTATAAAAGTTGGGATAGTATCACATTTTCTACTAAATATCAGAAAACCCCTACATCATATAATATAGGTATTTATTAATAAGCATGATTGATGAATGATAGACACAGACAAAACTCATCAATTCAATGCAATCATCATCTTCCTACCACTCTATCATATTTCCATTCTAGGTGTTCCTCAAAATATAGTGTTAATGTGGGAATGGATGTCATAGTGTACATATATACATATAATTTATATTAATTCTATATATAGATCTATAATATCTATAATTTATATTAACTCTATATCCCTAAAATGAACAGCTATGATTGCTTTCTTTTAGCACTTCTTGATTTTGGGAACTAGTCCTTCAGCTTAGGATATAAATAGCTAGAGAGGAATCATCTACAATTACTGACCTATTATATCAGGGGTTCTATACCCATTCTGATCTTCAAGTTTGCTTCCAGGTTGAAATCAATCTAAACCCTCTGACTCACAGAAATTACCAAGCATATAATCATGGGCAAACTACGTAATTTCTCTGTACCTGTTTTTTTTTTTTTTAATCTATAAGTGAGGAGAATAGTATCTACACCTCAGGTGTTACTGGGAGGATTAAAGGAGATATTCAACAGAAAGTTCTTGGGATGCCTGGGTGGCTCAGTGGTTGAGCATCTGCCTTCAGCTCAGGGTGTGATCCTGAGGCCAGGGATCAAGTCCCACATCAGGCTCCCTGCGAGGAGCCTTCTCCCTCTGCCTATGTCTGCCTCTCTCTGTGTGTCTCTAATGAATAAATAAAATCTTACCAAAAAAGGAAGTTCTTAGAACAATGCCTAGGATATAGTAAGTTTTAAATAAATTTACAGTAAATAGAATTATAATGGTTAATAACTATGGTTCAGACCAATTCTCCAAAATGGGCACTACACATCAGTTAAGCATCATTAATAAATTTTTCTCTAGGATTCAAAAAGATCCCCTACCACTTTAAGTTTGTGCAAGTGTCCAAAAATGATCACCTTGACTTCTTGAAGTCACTTGAAATCAAAGATACCCTTAGATACTGGCTGTACTTTATGTATACAAATGAACACCTCTGTTTGGATATCCTGTCATTGAAATGTGTAGCCACAAAATAGATATATTTAGAAAATATAGAGCTTTGTTGAGATTACTTTTCTTTTACAGAGCAAGGGCTAGGATAGAAAGAATACACAGCTTATTTTGATAGTGTGATGAATGCTTTGTTCCTATTCTTAACAGTTGATAAGTTTTTCTAAATTAATTTGTCAGCTAGACATGTTAATAGAAATAGAATATAACCCTGAGAGCACTGAATTTACAAGCTAGACAGATCTCATCCCAAATAGCAAAAGCAATCCTAAGAAAGAACAAAGCTGGAGGAATCACATTCTCTGATTTCAAATCATATTACATTGCTATAGTAATCAAAATTGCATGGCATTTGCATAAAACCACATATATAATAGAATATAGAGTCTAGAACAAATTCATGTTTGGGAGTTAATTTATGACAAATGAGCCAAGAATGTACAATGGGGAAAGGAAGTGGTACTTGGAAAATTAGCCAAATGCAAAAGAATAATACTAGACTACTGTCTTATAATATACACAAAACCTAGGTGGATTAAAGACATGAATGTAAGGCTTGAAACCATTAAAAACAAAGCATAGATGGTAATCTCCTTGACATTGGTCATGGCACTTATTTCTTGGAAGCAAAGATAACAAAAGAAAAAAATTACAAACCTCTGCACAGCAATGGAGACCACCAACAAAATAAAAAGGCAACCTACTGAATGAGAACACATTTGCAAATCGTGTATCTGATAAAATGTTAATATGTAAAATATAATAAGAACTCATACAACTTGAGGCACCTGGGTGGCTCAGTCAGTTAAGAATCTACCTTCAGCTCAGCATCCTGGGATCAAGCCCTGTGTCAGGCTCACTGTTCGGCAGGGAGTCTGCTTCTCCCTCTGCCCTCCCTTACCCCTATCTGTGCTCTTGTGTTCTTTCTCTCTCTCTCTCAAATAAATAAAATAACATATTTAAAAAAAATAAACCTCCTACAACTCAATAGCAAACAAACAAAAAATCTTAAACAATGAGCAGAGGATCTGAAGAGACATTTTTTCCAAAGAAGACATACAGATGGTCAACAAGTACAGGAAAATGTGTTTGACATCACTAATTATTAGAGAAAAGCAAATCAAAACTACAATGAGATATCACCTCACAACTGTTAGAAATGCTATTCTCAAAAAGAGAAAAAAGAAGTGTTGATGAGGATGTGGTGGAAAGGCAAGCCTTGGGCACTATTGGTGGGAGGGTAAATTGGTACAGCCAATACGGAAAATATGAGGTTCCTCAAAATATTAAAAATATAACTACCCTATGATCCTACAATTACTTCTGGGTATTTATCTGAAGAAAATAAAAACACTAACAAAAAGGTGTATGCACCCCATGATCATTGCAGAATTATATGTAATAGCCAAGATAAAGAAAAAACCTAAGTGTCCATGCATGGATGAATGAATAAAGAAATTATGATATAGGTGTAATTCCTATTCAAGATGTAACATACAATGACTGATCTCACTTCCTCCACAGAAAACCCAAATTATATCTATTAATAGGATAATTCCTCCTGAAGAAGAACTGAGGGTTGACTGAACAGCTACTCAACAACCAAATATAGGGAGAATGTCAAGAGAACAGCAAGAGAGATGTAGACACACCACTGTTTAAAAGAATAACTAGCCAAAGCCCCAGCCAGCCAGCATACTCTCTACATAGAGGACACCATACACAAAACCACTACTTCAAGTTTAGTCAAAGTAGCCATTTTGCCTAATCCATAGAAACAAATACAGGAAGTCAAGGAAAATGGGGAGAGAGGCATATGCTCCAAAAAAGAGAAGGAGAAAAAAAATCAGAAAAAGAACTAAATGCCTGATTAAAAATAATAATAAAAAATTCCTTAAGATTTTATTTATTCATGAAGGACACAGAGAAAGGCAGAGACATAGGCAGAGGGAGAAGCAGGCCCCTCTCGGGGAGCCTGATATAGGACTCGATCCTGGGATTCCAGGATCATGCCCTGAGCTGAAGGCAGCACTCAACTGCTGAGCCACCCAGGTATCCCACCTGATAAAGAATTTAAGGTAATTATCACAAAGATGCTCATGGGGCTGGAGAGAGGAGTGGAATAACTCAGTGAGACCTTCAGTGAAGAGACAAAAAATATTAAAAAGAACCAATCAGAGTTAAAGAATACAGCAAGTGAAATAAAAAAACACACTAAAGGAAATCAAGAGTATATTAATAGTTGCAGAAGAATGGATCAGTGATCTAGAAGACAGGGTAATGGAAAGCACATAAGCTGAAGTGCAAAAAGAAAAGAATTTTTTTAAACTGAGGCTAGATAAAAAGATCTCATGGACATCAAGCAAGCAGACATTTGCATTATAGGAGTCCTAGAAGAGAGGAAGGTATATAAAACTTTTTTGAAGAAATAACTGAAACTTTCCAAATCTAGGGAAGGATATAGATATCCAAGTTCAAGAAGCATAGGGTTCCAAACAAGATGACCCAAAGAGGTTTACACCATGGGTCGTAATAAGTAAAATGTCAAAGATTAAATAATCCTAAAAGGAGCACAAAAGAAACAAAAAGTTACCTACAGGGGACAACCTATAAGGCAATGAGCTGAGTTTTCAGTAGAAACTTTGCAGGCCAGAATAAAGTGGCATGATAGATTCATTCAAGTGCTGAAAGGAAAAAAAAAAACATGACTAAGAATACTCTATGCAGCAATGATCCTGGAGACCCGGGATAAAGTCCTACGTTGGGCTCCCTGCATGGAGCCTGCTTCTCCCTCTGCCTGTGTCTCTCATGAATAAATCTATCTCTCTCTGTCTCTCATGGATAAATAAATAAAATCTTGATAAATAAATAAATGTATGTATGTATGTATGTATGTGCTTAAAGGCCCTAAATGCTCCAATCAAGACATAGAGTAGCAGAATGCATTTGAAAAAAAACCAAAAAAAAAAAAAACAAAAAAACAAAAAAAGACACACTACACACAGCCTACAAGAGACACAGCTCTAATGTAAAGACACATCCAAACTGCAAGTGAAGGGATAGAAAAACATTCACTATGCAAAAGAAAGTGCAAAAACAGCTAGGGTAGCAATATTTTTATCAGAATTATAGATGTTAAAGACTGTAACAAGAGACAAAAGATATTACATACTGATAAAGGGATCAATCCTACAAGAGGATATAACAATTGTAAATATCTACATACCCAACATTGGAGCATAATCATAATACATAAAGGAAACATTTAACATATATAAAAGAGAAATTGATAGTAATAGAATAATATTAGGGGACTTTAACATTACTTATATCAATGGATAGATCCTCCAGACAGAAAATCAATAAGGAAATGATATCTTTGAATGACACATTGGTCCAGATAGACACAACAGATATATACAGAACATTTCATCCAAAACCAGAATCCCCAGCATTTTAAAATGTACATGGACATTTTTTAGAATAGATGATATATTAGACCATTAAAACAAGCCTCAATAAACCTAAGAAGACTGAAATCATACCATGCATCTTTTCCAACCACAATGAAATGGAACTAGAAATAAAACATAAGAAAACTGTAAAAAAAAAAAAAACAGTAACATGTAGACTAAACATTGTAGAGAGTAAATGACAAAGATAAAAAAAGTAATGAAACCAAGAGCTAGTTTTTTGAAAAGATAAACAAAATTAACAAACCCTTAGCCAGACTCATCAAGAAATAAAGAGAAAATAAAATCAGATATGAAAGAGAAGTAACAACCGACTCCATAGAAACACAGAAGATTAATAGATAATACTATGAATAATTATATGCTGACAAAATTGGACAACCTAGAAGAAATGGATAAATTCCTAGAACTATATAATCTTCCAAACTGAACCAGGAAGAAACAAAACTTGAACAAGTTTTGAGTAACAAAATTGAATTGGTAGTCAAAAAACTACCAAAAAATAAAAATCCAGGACCAAATAGATTCACAGGTGAATTCTGCCAAACATTTAAATAACAGGTAGTATCTATTCTTCTCAAAATATTCCAAAAAATGGAAGAGGAAGGAAAGTTTCCAAATGTATTCTATGAGGCCAACATTACCCTGATACCAAAATCAGACACACCACACAAAAAAGAAAACTACAGGCAAATATCCAGATGATCATAAATGCAAAAATCCTCAACAAAATATCAAACTGCACACAAAAGCTCATTAACATCATTCACCACAATCAGGTGGGATTTGTTCCCAGAATGCAAGAATGGTTCAATATTTGCAGATGAATCAATGTCGTACACAATGACAACAAAATGAAGGATAAAAATCATATGATCATTTTAACAGATGCAGAAAAAGCATTTGAAAAGATTCAACTTCCATTCATGATTCGAACTGTCAACAAAATGGGGTTAGAGGGAACATACCTCAATATAATAAAATCAATATATGAAAAACCCAGAGATAACATCATCCTCAATGGTGAAAAACTGAGAGCTTTTCCTCTTAGGTCAAAAACAAGACAACAATATCCACCATAGCCACATCTACTAAACACAGTACTGGAAGTGCTAGCAATAACAATCAGACCATAGAAAGAAATAAGAGGTATCCATGTTGGTAAATAAGTTAAATTGTCACTATTTGTCACTTTTCCAATTATATAGAAAATCCTAAAAATGCCACTAATAAACTACCAGAATAAATAAACTCAATAAAGTGGCAGGGTACAAAATTAATATCCAGAAATCAGTAGTGTTTCTATACACTAACAATGAAACTACAGAAAGAGAAATTAAAGAAACAATACCACTTAAAATAACACCAAAAATAATAGAGGTAAATTTAATCAGAGGTGAATAATCTGTACTCTGAAAACTATAAAATACTGACACAAACAAATGGAAAGATACTGCACATTCTTGGGTTAGAAAAATATTGGCAAAATGTCCATACTATCCAAAACAATCTACAGATTCATTGCAGTCCCTTTCAAAATGCCAACAGCATTTTTCATAAAACCAGAACAAATACTAAAATTTGCATGGAACTACAGAAGATCCCAAATATTCACAGCAGTTGGGAGAAAGAACAACAAAGCAGGAAGTAACACAATTCCGGATTTCAAGATACACTACAAAGCTATTGTCATCAAAACCAAATGGTACTGGCACAAAAACAGACACAAAGATCAATGGAAGAGAATAAAGATTAAAGAAATAAACCCACATTTATATAGTCAATTAATCTATGGCAAAGGAGGCAAGAATATACAATGGGGAAAAGATGGTCTCTTCAATAAATGGTGCTGGAAAAACGGTCAGCTACATGTAAAAGCAAGAAACTGGACTATTTTCTAACACCATACACAAAATAAAAGGGATTAAAGACCTAAATGTGAGACCTGACCTGAAACAAACAAACAAACAAAATCCTAAAGAGAGCACAGGCAGTAATTTCCCTGTCATCAGCCATAGCAACCTTTTCTAGATATATCCCCTAAGATAAGAGAGAACAAAGCAAAAATAAACTATTGGGGCTACATCAAAATAAAAAGCTTCTGTACAGCAAAGGAAACAACAAAACTAAAAGACAATCTACTGTAGGGGAGAATATATTCTTGCAAATAATGTATCCAATAAAGGGTTAATATCCTAAATATAAAAATAACCAATACAACTCAACACCAAAAAACCAATCTGTTTAAAAAATGGGCAGAGGACCTGAATAGATATTTTTCCAAAGATGACATACAGATACATGAAATGATGCTCAGCATAACTTATCATCCAGGGAAATGTAAATCAAAACTACAATGAGATATCACCTCACACCTGTCAGAATGGCTAAATTAAAAAAGGCAGGAAACATGTATTGGCAAGGATTGGGAGAAAAAGGAACCCTTGTGTACTGTTGGTAGGAATGTAATTGGTACATCCACTATGGAAAACATGGAGTTTCTTCAAATAGTTAAAAAATAGAAATATCATAAGATCCAATAATTCCACTATTAAGTATTTACCTAGGCAAATTAAAAACACTAACTCAAAAAGATATATGTGCCCTTATGTTTATTGCAGCATTATTTATAATAGCCAAGACATGGAAGCAACCTAAATGTCCATTACAAGATGAAGGCATAAAGAAGATGTGGTGTATGTACACACACACACACACACACACACACACACACACACAATGGAATATTACGCATCCATAAAAAGGATGAGATCATGCCATCTGAGACAACATGGATGGACCTAGAGGTTATTATGTTAAGTGAAGTAAGTCTGACTGAGAAAAACAAATACCATATGATTCAACCCATAAATGGAATCATTAAAAAATGAACAAAAAGCAGAATCAGAACTATAAAGATGGAAAACAAACTGATGGTTGTCAGAGGGGAGGGTGTTGGGGAAGTTGGGCAAAATAGGTGAAGGAGAGAGGGAGATGCAGGCTTTCAGTCATAGAATAAGTAAATCATAGGACTAAAAAGCAAAGTATAAGGGTATACAGATAATGTGTTAATAGTGAGGAAATGAGTCAGATGGTAGTTATACCTGGGAATGTAGCATAATGTATAAACTTGTCAAAACACCAAGTTCTACACCTGAAACTAGTAACATTGTGTCAGCTATACTCAATTTTTTTAATAAGTAGTGTATATATATGCTTTCCACCTAGCTGCATATATACATGCACATAATGAAGTATCACTCAGCCACAAAAAAGGAGGAAATCTGGCTATTTGCAATGACCTCGGTGGACCTGGAGGAAATGACATTGAATGAAACAAGTCAGAGGAAGGCATATACCATATGATTTCACTTACGTGTGCCATCAAAAAAAAAAAAATCCCTGAGCTGATAGATAAACAGAACAGTTTGGTGGTTGCCAGGGGCAGAGGTTGGGAGGTAGATGGAGGTCTACCTCCATCTCCAAATAGATGAAGGAGGTCAAAAGTCAGACATTTTCAGTTACAAAATAAATGTCCTGTAACTATGTATGGTGATTTATCATGGTGCTCGCTCTGCAATATAAACAATATCGAATAAAAAAATTAAATTAAAAACTAGACTGCTCTTCTTCAATCTTCCCTCCATCCCCCACTGAAGGAAAAGACTAAAGGTGTTGCTTTGCTACCTGCCATTTCTGAGTTTAGGAGAAGAGGGAGAAACTAATGCAACACCAAGTTCATGGTTTGTACCCCCAAACATCAACCCTAATCACCATCTGAGTAACATAAAGTCAGACTAGCAAATCAGACTTAAATGAAGCAGAGATTTTACCAAGTGGTAATTTTCCTAATAATTCTAAGGAAAGAGACAAGAGATTCAGACAAAGCAGAAGATGCCTAGGACATCAAAGACAGTTCCCCTAGTACTATTTTTGCATGTGAAATACTGGCATGGAATAATAAAGGAAATCTCTATAGATGAAGTCCAAAGGGCTACTTCATATAGCATATATACTTCTTACCAACATCATAAAGGAAGCTTTAATTGTGAGACATCTCCTTTTAATATACTAGACTTATAGCACTTACATAACATTTTCCAGGAAGCCCTGCCTTATAGATTATAAGTTTATTAAGGCAGCCCGGGTGGCTCAACGGTTTAGCGCCGCCTTCAGCCCAGGGCATGATCCCTGAAGCCCTGGATAGAGTCCCACATCGGGCTCCCTGCATGGGGCCTGCTTCTCCCTCTGCCTGAGTCTCTGCCTCTCTTTCTCTCTGTGTCTCTCATTAATAAATAAATAAAATCTTAAAAAAAAATTCATTATCCAGGAAATAGTACTACCTTGAGACCCAGCAAGCAGAGTCCCTCCCCAAGGACAGTTCCCTCAGAGCACTCAGAGCTTTGGATTCCCTTCACTGAAATTCTCTAAGTCTTATTAGTCCAGTGTCTGGAACTGTCTGGAGTTGACCATTCTGGCAGGAGGCCCTAAGATCAAATCTGGTCTTGCATGGATCCTGGTAACCAGAAATACATCAAAACCTTTGTCTCACTCCGATGACTGAGACTCGCTAAGACCTGGATCAGACCCTATTTGGGTCTCTTTGCTAGAAATACCTTCTACAGATTTATAAAGGCCCTCTCCAGTGGATGGGACTGCCTGAAACCAGTATTCTTGCAGGGAGAGGGCCACATGTGCTGTCATTTCCAGTTTTTTGTTCTCTTTGGAGACTCTTTGGTCCTTTATACTACACACAGAGTTGACCAGATGCTCTGAGGAGCTCTGGGACTGTCTTTGATGTTCCTCAGCCCAAAAAATTGGACCCAGTTCCAGGAGAACAGTCTTACAAGCAGATTGTTCCACTGGCCAGCGTGATGTTTCTTTCATTAAATATCATGAGATCTGGCCCCCAGAATTGTGCTTACCCACAATTTTGTGTGTGACTCCCATTCATGTAAGACATAGGACAAGGTTTGGGCTATGGATTTCTGAATGTCCATCCATGACCCTTAACTTGAGCTGCTTGTTTGTGCTCATGTGTCAATTCTCACCTACGTCCTGACCATGGTGCTGCCTCTGAGCTTCCGTACCCAGGAATGGTGGAGGTAGGCATCCTGTGTACCATAGTGCTGGCACAGAATGCAGTTACCCTACCCCTTTTGCAGGCTCTACACCACATATGAGGCCTCAAGAGTTCAGAAGAACACGTGTTTGCACTATATGTTCTTCTGTACTTATACTGTAAAACTCCAGACAGTAAATTTAACGGGACCAAGAAATAAATTATTGTTCACATTTTCTTACACACTCTATGAACGTCTTGCATTTGTGGTTATCAACGGCAAAGTACAGTAAAATCCTTTGAGAGAGCCATTGAAGTTCATATTTATGGATGGCATGATGGATAATACAGCATCCTCCATAAAGATGTAATCCGAAAAATAAATAAATGTTATTAGGGAAACTGCAGAACTAGTAAGATTCATATTGTTTTAATATAAATAAGGTTTGAAGATCTAAACCTTGTAGTAAATGTATAACGGTCTTTTTCTTGCACAGCAAATATCAAACTAGTCGGGGAATGTACATTTGACAAGAAATAACATGAAGAGCATGGTTTCTGAACCTGAACAAAAAGAGATGTTGACTGGCCACCATGTGCTCTGGTCAGAAAGTAAACAAAAACATAAGTACCACCATTCTGTCCATTACTCCAAATTTTCATTAGATCACTACATACCCATGTATTAATTTTATAATATATTATTTAATTAAATCATTTATACAGACAAGGTCTCTATACCTCATCCCCAGAAAACAGGGTTCCACATGCCCTAGAGTTAGCCCTGCAAGCAGTTTTTAGCAATGCTAAATATATATTTATTTATTTATTCATTCATTCATTCATTCATTCATTCATGAGAGTGAGAGAGAGAGGCAGAGACATAGGCAGAGGGAGAAGCAGGCTCCTCAGAGGGAGCCCGATATGGGACTAGATCCTGGATCCTGGAATCAGGGCCTGAGCCGAAGGCAGACGCTCAACCACAGCAACGCTAAATAGATAAAGTCTTCTCCCTCTTGAATAATATTATTACTCTGTGCAGCTTAAGTTCCAATTGACAGGGAGATTTGATGGGGTCACCTGCTTTCCTTTCTCTCCCTCAGAGTATCACTTCTGGGTGGAATGTGACTAAATCACAGTTAAACGTTAACTCCTTGAGATTTGGAAAAGAGACAAAATCTTAAAAGATTGCCTATATTTGAATTCCAGCTCTGTTGCATACTAGCTGCATGACCTCAGACAGTTACTTAACTACATTGTTTCAGTTCAGCAACTACAAGTAAAGCATTCATTTGTTCTACTAATATTTATTGAACATCTACTATGTACTACACAATCTTCTAGGTGGCTGAGATGTATTAGTGACAAAAACTAGGAATCTTACAATCATGAAAGTCTTTTGGGGGATCCCTGGGTGGCTCAGCTGTTGAGCATCTGCCTTCAGCCCAGGGTGTGATCCTGGAGTTCCAGGATCAAGTCTCACATTGGGCTCCCTGCAGGGAGCCTGCTTCTCCCTCTGCCTGTGTCTCTGCCTCTCTCTCTCTCTGTGTCTCTCATGAATAAATAAATGAAATTTTTTAAAAATAAAAAGTTTTTGGGAACTCCCACTATCATAGCTTAGATATACACATAGAAATTTTATTATTTATATTTATTATATTTATAAATATCTTTTATATTATATATAAAAGTATTTTTACCTTTAAAAACAATCTGTCTTAAATACCAATAACCTATTAGTGGTCAAGTAATTGACAAAGAAGTCAAGAATATGCAAGAGGAAAAAGATAGTCTTTTAAACAAACTGGATAGAATGAAACTGGGCCATTTTCTTATATTATACACAAATCTAAACTCAAAATTAATTAAAAAGCTAAATGTGAGACTTAAAACCATAAAAATCCTAGAAGAGAGCACAGGCAAAATTTCTCTGACATGATCCTTAGAAATATTTTTCTAGATATGTCTCCTGAGGCAAAGGAAACAAGCAAAAATAAACTATTAGGAACTCCATCAAAATAAAACACTTTTGCACAAAGGGGGCAATCAATGAAAGACAATTTGCTGGGGAAAAATATTTGAAAATGACCTATCTGATAAGGCGTTAGTGTCCCAAATATATAAAGAGCTGATAAAACTGATCACCAAAAAAACCATAATTCAATTTAAAATGAGAAGACATAAACAGACATTTCTCCAAATAAGACTTCATACGGCCAACAAACACATGAAAACACATTCAATGTTACTCATCATCAGGGAAATGCAAATCAAAACCACCATGAGATATTACCTCACACCTATGAGGATCGCTAAAATAAAAAAATATACAGTAAGTGTTAGTGAGAATGAAGACAAAAAGTAATCCTCATGTACCATTAGCGGGAATGCAAACTGGTGCAGCCACTGTCGAAAACAGTATGGAGGTTCCACAAAAACTTAAAAATAGAATTGCCTTATGATCCAGTAATTAATTCCACCACTGGGTTATTTACCCAAAGGATATGAAAACATTACTTAAAAAGATATATATTCTCCTATGTTTATTGCAGCATTTACAATAGCCCAATTATGGAAGCAATTTTCCATCAATAGATGAATGGATAAATAAGATTCTTTATACGTGTATATATATATAATACATATGTATAATACACATACAATGGTACATTACTCATATATATGTATATACATATGCATACAATGGAGTATTACTCAGCCATAAAAAAGAATAAAATCTTGCCATTTGCAACTCCATGAATGGAGCTAGAGAGCATAAAACTAAGTGAAATAAGTCATTCAGAGAAACACAAATAACATGATTTCACCCCTATGTGGAATTTAAGAAATAAAACAAATGGACAAACTAAAAAAAGAGACAAAGTTAAAAAATAGAGAACAAACTGAGGGGCACTTGTGTGGCTCAGTGGGTTAAGCATCTGCCTTTGGCTCAGGTCATGATCCCAGGATCCTGGGACTGAGCCCTACATCAGGCTCTCTGCTCAGTGGAGGGCCTGTTTCTCCCTCTCCCTCTGTCTGCCACTCCTCTTGTGCTCTCTCTCATTCTCTGTCAAATAAATAAATAAATAAATAAATAAATAAATAAATAAATAAATCTTTTTTAAAAGAGAGAGAACAAGCTGATGGTTACCAGGGGAGAGGAGGGCAGGGGGATAGGTGAAAGGAATTTAGAAAATACTTAACACGTTCAGTAAGCATTGAGTAATATATAGAATTGTTGAATCACTCTATCGTACACATGAAACTAATAAAATACTCTACGTTAACTATATTAGAATTAAAATGTTTTAAAATGCCAATATCCTAGATGGAGGGCACAGTTGATTATGTACTAGTCAAAAGCCTAATTTTTAGTAAATATTCAAACAAACTCAATTGGCAACAAAAAACAAACAAGGAGACATTGGTCAAGATCCTTGGCTTGAAAAATGTACTAGTAAGTTTTTTTTTTTTTTTTAAGTTTTGATGTGCAGGATTTGCTGATTTCTGTGCAAAAACCCCTTTTGTAGCCACTTTTAAGCCACCAATAGTAGCTTTCAACCAGCTTGTGAAATTCCTGAATTTTTAACTATCAGCTGAACAGCAGGTACAAGTTGGCTCCAGCTCACCACTTGGCTGGGGAGAGTGGGCACGAGATCAAAGACAAGAAGTGTGAAAGCAGAACTCACAGTAAGACAGAGGCAATGTCAAGGAAACTTAGCCCCACATACCCAGAGTAAGTTCTGGTCTTTCCCATAGCCTTGCACTCCACACAACAATCAGTTTCATATTAAGTAATAATAGCACTCTGTTACTTTTTAAAAATGATAACTGAAGCTATCAGCTGACCTTAGCCTTAACAAGAGTAATGATTAACTCAGCTAACTAAAGCTCTTCTATGGCACCTTAAAAGAATATTCATTCAATTTTAAGAAGGTTTTATTTTATTTTTATTTTTTTAAAGATTTTATTTATTTATTCATAGACACAGAGAGAGAGGCAGAGACACAGGCAGAGGGAGGAGCAGGCGTCATACAGAGAGCCTGACGTGGGACTCGATCCCAGGTCTCCAGGATCACACCCCAGGCTGCAGGCGGTGCCAAACTGCTGCGCCACCGGGGCAGCCCTAAGAAGGTTTTAAAACGTATGTATTCAACATTATAAGAGTATGTCTGATATATTCTGATTACTTTGGGTACCACCTTCCTACACAGATACACACAAACATATATATCTCATGGCGTATATAATTTCTATACTATACATAATACCATATTTCATATAACATATATACATATAACTAATATCATCTACTATGTACCAGGAAATATAAGAAGTAATATAATTTCCATGAGACCAAGGAGCTTTGTATTTGTCACTGTTTTTCCACAACCTAAAAGACTGTGTGGTATATGGTAGGTGCTCAATAAATATTTGTGAAATAATTAATGTTTTACATGTAACAACTAAATCAAGGCAAGGAGAGTTTAAATAACTGTCCAAAATCATAGAGTTAGTAAAAAGTGGAGCTGGAATTCAAATCTTAGTTTTTTAAGGAGATCTCCATAAAACTAAAGACTAGCAAGAGGAAGAAAAATAAGTGTGAATTTCTAGGAAATTCAGTGATATAGAAGATACTTGGAAGACTTGGAACTATTCAGTCTGAAAAATATAAAACTCAGGTTAGAATTATTTTCATCTAACAAAATATTAGTTGTTGTGAAATATATTGTCCACTACCTCAGGGTAGAAGAGGAGGGGTAAGAAGGATTTTAAATGATAGCTCAAGAAGTCAAAAATCCAATTCAAGACCCACAGTCTTTTAAAACAAATGCAAATTAGAAACAAGTTTCTGTCAGACTGATCAACTAAAAAGGACAGCTCTTCCTGTGTCTGTCTTCCTTCTTTCCCCTTCCCAGGGTCATGACCCGGCAGTCAGGGCTCCATGTAGATTTTTATGCCTCAGCTTTTTTATTCCTTTTGAAGACAGGATCTGAACAAGTATTTGTGAAATCCTAAGTAGATTTTTAACCACAGATTGGTTCTGACTCTGAAGAATATATTTGAAATGGAAGTTTAAGGAACAGTATAATTTACTGTATTAACTATACTACACTGCCACCATCACCACCCAGCCCACCAAACAGACGGTCACAACCCAGAAATAGCAAGTCGCCAACTAATTATTTCTTACATTATGCTCTCAAACCACAGTTGGTCAACACAGACCAGATGCGAATCACTGTTGCTCAGGATTAAGCCCTACTTTTGCCTTTTGATCCTAAGAGCTGACTTGTTCTACTGGAGTTGAGGTATTCCGAACTCACTCCTGGCTTTACCCCTGATTTATGATTGTTCTTTTGAGCCTCGGATTTTTGTCTTCTCTTCATCTTAGGTGCTACAGAGTCTCAAGATAGTGTTTTGACCCCAGCTCCCAAACCCTAGACTTCCTTCAAACTCTTGATAATTATTTAATCTTTCAACTATTATCCATTAAGCCTCTACCATAGGTTTGGTACTAGACCAATTGTTGGGAATAGGAAGTCATTAGGATCCACTGCTTCTCTACCCAGTGGGGCATTCCAGAAAATAGATCCACTAAAATGTAGTCTCATAAGTGCAAAAATAGAAGTAATCAATCATTCACGTAATGTAACTGAAGCCCGAAGAAAATTAAGTCACCTGCCAAAGTGGCAGAACTGAGTCCAGGACCCAGGTCTCCTGACCCTAATCTACTGCTGTTATCGTACTTTGTGATACTTCAGTACTTCCCAATTGATTAATGAAATGATTCCTTTATTTGTTCAAGAAGTAGACTTAGGAACAGAACTACGTGAGTTATTGTGGAAAGAAAACTATGCCAAGGATATAAACTGTGAACTCAGAATTTACAAATTTATTAAGAAGAAAAGAAGGGAGAGAAACAAAACAGGGAAATGGATAGAATATGCCTTGACTTCTATAAAGTGAAGAGCTCAGACAAAATCCAGTAGGTTTCTTACACTTTGCCTACATAGCCTGTCTTTCACAGCGTGCTATTTACAAGTCTCTAATTGATAGATATGAGAGGTCATGTTGAGTAGCTAAATTTACACATACACTTTCCATTTGGACATTATTAAAGTATGTTCTTTTTATACACCATGGAACACAGGAACATTTTGTCCGTTTTATAATATTAAGAATAGTTCCATTTCAAAGAAATAAAATGGATCAGGATATTTCTCCATGGTTTCGTTTTTAAAAAGAACACATTAATTTGAGCTCCTATTTTAGCTAATGGCCTTTATCTATCTATTTGGTCAACCAAGCCAGAACTAGAAAGCTTATGCCAGATTGTCTCTCCCTGCACATCTCCAGATCCCACCAATCAATCACTAAATTAAGCGGAACTACCTTTTGAAACCATTCCCTCATCTTCAACTACCATATTATTTATGCAATTTTCACCTCGACTATGGCAATTGCCTTCCAACATACCTTTCTACCTCTGTCCTTGACCCACTCCAGTTCCTCTGCTATACTGCTATAAAAGTGATTCTTATACAAAACATGTCTCCAGGGCTTAAATCTCTTTATTGGTTTCAATTTCCTACAGAAAACAGTTAAGCCCCTTGTATATATATTTCTCCTGACTTTACCTCTGCCTGCTTTTCCAACTTAAGCCCCTTTATTGTGTTTTGAACTCCTAATTTCCAGTCATGCAAATCTATTTGCATTTCTCCTAAATATTTCATCTTTTGAAATATATGTCTTTTCACATCCTGTTCTTTCTCCTTAGAATGACCTTCACTTTTCTACCTGAAAAAAATCCATTTCACTTCACTGTACCTTGAATTATGTCATTATTGTAGTGTTATTCAAATAAACATCACTTTTTGTTGCTATATTTTTCTTTCCTGCTAGCCTATGAGATCTGGAAGAAATGTGATTTTCTCATCTTTGTATCCCATATTTTAGTATAATATCTGACAAGGCACTTTATAAATGGTGGTTGAATTCAACTCAATACAGAAAGTTTCTAAAGATGCCTAGACTTTTCAGGGTTCTGGCATTTAGAAAACAATAGTGCAGATAGGAAAGAACTAGGTTGTTCTACTGTCAGTTGCCAACCTGACACACTGCTGCTACTTCACACAATCTCCCTCACTGTATTATTTCAAGTTGGAACTTGCCAGTGAGGGGACCTCACAAACTATTTGGAAGGCAGATGTGAAGCAGATGCCATTGTTCTTGGGAGCCCATGAGAATCAGACATGATGACCTCATTCACTGTGGTACTTCCTCAGACCTCTCTGTGAGTTCCCACTTGGAAGTTTCACATGTGTAACCTCATGAATATCCTACAAGATTTTTCACTCATGCTAGTACTAGTGCTTCAGACTGAAATGATTAATGAATTTCTCTGATGTGCTAACTATAGCCTTCCAGACTATATATACATGTGTATAAACTTTAATTCCCATATTAAACCACTTATTCCTGTAATACTTGTCTTAGTTTTCCTGAACAGATCCAGACTGATACAACTTTTGGTACTAAAAGTAGATCCAGGGAAATAGAACCTAAAAGATGGGAACCTGAAATTAGTTCTATAATGTAACTAGATTTAAAAGCATTAATGACCTGATTGTCAGTGGCAAATTAGATACAGACCATGATACAGAGTGGTAAAATAGTTTCTTAAATTATCATGTTGAGTCACTTATAGTTTTGGCTGAATAATGTCCTACCTAAAAACAAAACCAACATTATCATCATAATATGGAATATAAGGGTGGGATATATTGAGTCAGGGGATCCTGGCCTGGCTATTTTAACTGCATTGAACAATTTGGGGAAAAAAAAAGATTAAGTCAAGGCTTTAAATCCCCATCTCAAGTCCTGGGTAAGGAACCAGAAATATTTAAGACTATCCTGAAAGATTACCTATAGCTTTAAGTTGCAGGTTTAAAGTTTCTGAAAACAAAATCCAAAATCTGACACTGCAAGTGACTGAATTAAAATGTTAATCAAATCCATAATATCTCAGAGTCTCTTATGTGTGTGGGGGGGTGACATCAATTGGGAAGGAAAGGAGCCCTAGATATTGAGATGTTTGGACAGGTCCCAATGAACCTGAAAAGTTTCTATCCACAAATTTCACTTAATAGAAACCACATCTTACTCCTCTAAACAATCTGTAGCCTTGTGAGAGAAAGTTCATTTTCGCAAAGACCCACTCCATCATCACTCATTGATTCTTAACTTTTAACTGTACTCAAACCTTAAAAAAAATGCCAAGTATGAGTTTGAAGGACATACCATACACATAAAAAATACAATATTTTGGCAATTTACATCAGTGAAAACTGGGAGAATGTTTTTGAGAATGAATTCTAAGGATGTTAGAAGAGAGAGAAAGGAATACACTGTGGGATTCAGCCGGGTTAATAGGAATTACTCAGTGATTTTGGATGCAGTGTGCTGCCCTGAACAATTGGGAGTAACTGTGACACCTTGTTTGGTTGGTTGACTGTAACTTAGTCTCTGTGGTGGCCAAAATGAACTGAATGCAGCAGTATCCAAAGGTTTATAAAGATAGGAAGGTTTTATTGTTTTCCACTGCTCCTCCCTACCCCCTCTTTCAAGTTATTCAGAAATACTTTGATGAGGGAGAAACATTCAATCCTGAAATACTCTTAAATGACTATTCTTTCCATATCATAAATGACAATAGGGAAGGCTAACAGTGGAATGGACTCCCAAAAACCAATAGGAATGGTGGAATTCTGTCTGAAATGACAGGAGCCACATGATGCATTTAATTGCTGCTTTCACTGAATTACTAGGGTTGGGATGAGTATAGTTACCAGAGTGAGTAGAAGGTATAGACCAGTAGTCACATAATTTGGCATGTAGAGATTTTTGTCTGTGGCTAAATAATTATATCTTAGGACTGGTACAGATGAACAGCCTCCTAAATCAAGTATATTTAATTTGTATACGCAAAAGTTTTAGAACTGGTAAATAGAGGCCTGACTTGCATCATTACAAGAGTTGTGGGCCTTATCCACTTCTCAGACTTGAGCAGTTTGCAGACTCAGAGTACTTTATATGAAGAGGAGGCCTGCTTTATCTCCTTGAGAAAAGATACTGCTGCACTGCCTAAAGAGTATATTGTAAATTATTCATTTAGTTCTTTCCAAAAGAACCTGCATCTGTGGCCATTTACCAGGGCATTTCTGCTTTAAGGAAAGAAATAACCAAACATCTTAGGGATTACTGGACACTAGCTCTGAGCTAATTCAAATTCTCATGGATACAAAAACAGCACAGTGATCCACTTTTCAAACCCGGGGGCGGGGGCTTATGAAAGTCAAATGATTAATGTTATTTAAATATCTACAGTAGATAACTCAAGTGACACAGTTACCATGCTCCTAGTTCTAAAATGAAGAGTAGGAACATATACAATCATCAACATGGGCATCCACTTAACAAGGCTAATCCGGTTCTATCAATGCTGAGCGCCCAATTTGCCAATGGTAGAGACACACCATGAGTCCCTGGTATAATACTATTCCAGAGTGACCAAAGATCTGCACAATGACAAATTAAAAACATTTTCATGGAAGGAGCAGTGATTTGTTCTTACTGGAATAGACACTTGAGCTGTATTTGAATTTGCCTTTCCTGCTCAAAAGGTTCCCACTGGCTTAGAGACCTTAGTTCCCAATGAAATGAATCCACAAAGAGATAAAGCAATGGTTCCATTGAATTAAGAGTGAAGAATTCCACCTGGTAACTTTGAGCTCCTTATGCCATGGAATTAGACCAAAAAAAAAAAAAAGAAAGAAAGAAAAGGTGATAGGTACAATTGGTCTGTAGCAAGCAGAAGGATGCCCAATGTGACAGGCCGACTTCTAAGATGACCCTCCATCATCCCTGCCCTTTGATATTTAATCTACTTCTTTTGAACGGGGGCTGAGGTTACTGATGTGCTTCTAACCAGCATAATACAGCAATGGGTTTAGTTTCTCACAAGATGTGATGCCACTTCATGATTAGGTGTGCATACTTACATTATGTTAGCCAGAAGCATGATGTGGTTATTATATTAATTTGAAAGTTTAAAGAACTGTATGAATGCCGAGTTGGCAAAAAAAAGGGGGACTGTACTAGACTGCTACATCAACCTGGTTAAGGTTGAAACTATGACTAACCAAGCCTATGACTGAGAGGACTTGGTGTTAAGACATTCTTCTGTTAAGACAGAAATAAAAAACATTTTTCTAGAGAGACCTGGGCAATCTGACTCAGTGGCTTTGCTCAAGTGGATAATAACCTTCTCTGATCACCCAGATATAGCCTTACAGAGTATCATTCCTACAATTATTCCTAAAGCCCTATAACACTTGATTCCTATACTAAGTCCCTTATATTCCTGTAATACTTGTGACTGTTATACTCACCAAATCCAGGCTGATAAACTCAAAAAATCTATATGGTAGTAGATTAGGTTGTTTTTTTTTTTTTTAATTCTTCGTAGCTTGTATATTTGACTTTTTACAAATTTATATGTTAATATAAACTTTAAAACAGCGAAGAAATACAAAAATGTACGAAGAAAAAGTTCATAATTTGCTCCATACCTTCTCCATGATCCCATCTTCTGAGCCAACCCATGTCAATTGTTTTATGTGTTTTTTTAATGTTTCAACTTGTTTATTCAAACTTATACAAACATTTCCATGCATATAGAGGAATATTTAAAAATGTCCTATGCTCCATTATTTTGTCATATAAAATCATACCATAAAATAATCTATAATGATGACAAAAATCTTTATGTAGATATAAATATATATGGTTTTTCAGTATTTTCAACATTAAGATCATATTAAACATACTTTTCTACATTCTGCTTTTCTCATTCATAAATACTTGATGGCAATTCCTTCAAGTCAAGTGATACAACTAATTCATATTGTTCATTTCAATTAGTGTAAAATATCTCACAGTTTGGCTATTTCACAATTTATTTAGGCACTTTCCTAGTACTGAGTATTCACTTTGTTAACAGTTTTATGCTATCAACTTCCATGTGCATACCTTCATTTATTTTTATTTGTATGGAATGGTTATAAAACATTGAGTAGTCTGGAGCTAGGAGTTTGTGGACCTTTTATTATTTTATTTTATTTTATTTATTTATTTATTTATTTATTTATTTACTTACTTACTTACTTACTTACTTACTTACTTACTTATTCATGAAAGACACAGAAAGAGAGAGGCAAAAACACAGGCAGAGGGAGAAGCAGGCTCCTTGCTGGGAGCCTGATGCAGGATTCAATCCCAGAACTCCAGGATCACACCCTGAGCTAAATTCAGATGCTCAATTGCTGAGCCACCCAGGCATCCCTGGACCTTTTACTTTAATGACTGTGACCAGGTTATTTTCCAAAAAATGTTGCAACAATTTATATTTGCAACCAGAATATGAGTGCCCAAATTTCTTAGTATTAATTTTGAAGTTTTGCTACTGTTCTTTGTATTTCCTTAACTAGTAATTAATTTAATTTTTCAGGTATTTATCTGGGCATTTTTGGTTTGCTTTTTGTGAACTGATCACATTCCTAACTCATCTTTATCTTGTTTGTTAAGACTTCTTGTATTGCACAGCAATACATTCTATAGCTGTCATCTAGGTGCAAATAGATCTTTCCAAAAGCTAAGTCTTAAGTCTTATTAACATTGTTTTTTTCTATGCTTTTTGTTATACTAAGTTTTATACTTTTATATACTCAGATGTTTTTTCCGTCACATAGCTTCCAGTTTCAGCTCCCACATGTAAAGAGATTAAAAATCATCACTCCAAACCTTGCCAAAAACAAAACAAAACAAAACAAACCTATACAAATTTAAAATCAACAATTTTCTTGAACTGGTCAAGGAGCTGGAGTTATATACAAACCATCACCCAAAAATCTAGAGAGAAATGTGCCTCAAAGAAGAAATACCAACTTAAATCTGCTTACATGGAACAATAAAGTGGTAAGAGCTTTAAATAATTTGATGAATTAGTAGAGACTAATTATGAACAAGTAGAGAATGAGAAACTAGAGGGTCAACCATATTTTGGAGGAACTTTTTCTTCCAGAATCTCACCAAGTTCTTATGTTGTTTTCTAGGAAGATCCCCAGTGCTTTTGATGGGGGAACAAAAGAGAAACCAAGGCAAAACAAGCCAACAGCCTTCTCCATAATAAATGCCTATTTTCCAGAGTAAAGCTCTTTGCCAAAGCCCTGCTGGGGGAAGGGAATTCCTCCCATTTAGCTTCCCTCCAGCCTTCCTGTCTCACCTAATTGGTAGAGATATACAGTAATCAGGGGTCATAGATTCAAGAAATAGAGGGAAAGGAGAAAAAAAAAAACCAAAACTATAACACTGAAGAAACACATGGATATCAAAATTTGAAACAGGCCCACAAAAGGGCTTAGATTTAGTGAAAGATTATAGAACATTCACTCTCCCCCATACTTTAACACCACATCAACAAAATTCCAGTATAAAAAACAGTGAATGACAGCTAAAGGGCTAAAATATACAATCTGAGGAGTACTTAGGAAAGCCAAAGTCAAAAGGAAAGACAAAAAACAGGGACACTAGAAGAATCTGAAGCTTCTAGAAAATTCTAACTCCTAGCTATATTAGCTGAACTCCTAGATGTTAATATATATATATTAATTTGTTAATAATTTAATGTAATAATCATATTAATAAAACAATATATTAACACATAAATCCTTATACTAAAGGCCTATTTACTTCATTTCTCATTACTGTATCTAACATGTTCAGCTTTCAACAAAAAATTGCAAAACAAAACAAAGTCAAGAAAAATCATAGTTGGAAAGGAATCACAACCAAACTTGGATATAAAACAGACATCAGAATTATTAGAAAATTCAGAATTATGAGAAAATTAAAAATAATCATGATTAATATTTAAAGGACTCTAGTGTAATAAAGAGATATTATGCAAAAACATATGAGTAATGTAAGCAGAGAAATGAAAACTATAACAAAGAAATAAATGAAATGCTAGAAAACAAAACCACGATAACAGAAATGAAGTATGCCTTCAATGGCCTCCTCAATAGACTAGATATCAATTTTGAAGAAAGAATTCATGAGCTTGAAGATAGATCAAACAGTATTTCCCAAACTAAAATTCAAAAAGGATAGGGAAGAAAAAAGAAAAAAGAAACTACAAAGCATCCACAAATTGTGGGACAATGTCAGATGTAACATGCATATACAATTGATATAAGAAAACAGACAAGAAATATTTGAAGCAATAGCTGAAAAAATTCTAAAATTAATGGCAAGCACCAAATAAACCACCAAAGCAAAATGAATACTAAATAAATACTAAACACACACACACACACACACATACAACATACAAACAACTACAGCCACTACCCTCAAGAAAACATATCTGACTTTCCTAACACAAAGAAACAGGCACAAAGGCTTAGATAAAATCAGAAGACAGGAATTTTTCCCAAATGAAAGAACAAGACAAGGCCATGGCCAGAGATCTAAGCAAAACAGATGTAAGCAACATGCCTGATGGATAATTTAAGGCAATGATCGTAAAGATACTCACTGGACTTGAGGAACGAGTGGAGGATATCAGTGATACCATTAACATAGAGATAAGGAATAACATGGCAGACATAAAGGGCTCAACAAACAAAATGAGAAACATGCCTGATGGAATGAACAGCAGGCTGGAAGAAGTAGAGGACTGAATTAATATCCTAGAATTCAAAGTAATGGAAAGTAATCAAGCTGAACAAAAGAGAGAAAAAAGCATCATGAAAAATGAGAACAGACTCAAAAATGAGAACTCAATGATTCCATCAAATGTGATAATATTCATAATATAAGAGTCTCAGAAGAAGAAGAGAGAGAACAGGAAGCAGGGAATTTATTTGAAGAAATAATAGCTGAAAATTTCCCTAATCTGGGAAGGAAACAGAGATCCAGATCCAGGATACAGAATGCCTGCCTACAAAATTCAGCAAAAGCAGAGCCACACATACTAAAATTGAAATGACAAAATATAGTGACAAAGAAAAGATATTAAAATAAGCAAAACAAAAAAAGACAACTAAAAACAAAAGAAACCTCCTAAGGTCTCAGTGGATTTTTCAGTAGACCCTTTGCAAGCCAGAAGGGGGTAACATGATATATTCAAAGTGCTCAATGGGAAAAACCTGCAGACAAGAATGCTCTATCCAGCAAAGTTATAGTTCAGAATAAAAAGATAGATTTTCACATTCAAACAAAAATTAAAGGAGTGCATGACCACTAAACCAGCCCTAAAAGAAATATAAAGGGAACTCTTTGTGGAAAGCAAAGACCAAAAATGATGGTATAAAAGAAGTACAAAAGCAATAAAAATAAATATTTCTGTAAAAAAAAAATCAGTCAAAGGACTCACAAAATAAAAGGAGTAAAAAGGAAACTACACACTTAATATGTGAGAAAGAGGGGACTAAAGAATGAATTCAAACTTAAGTGATCATCAACTTAACATAGACTGCTATAGGCAGAGATGTTATATAGAAACCTAATGGTAACCACAAATTAAAAACCAGTAATAGATATGCAAAAAATAAAGAGAAAGTAATCCAAATATGTCATTAAAGAAAACAGGCAACCATGAAAGAGAGAAAGGGTTAGAAAAAATAATCAGAAACCACCAAGAAACAAGTAATAAAATGGCAATAAATTCCTATGTATCAATAAGTACTTTGAATGTAAATGTACCAAATGTTCCAATGGAAAGACATGGGGTGACATAATGGATTAAAAAAAATCTGGGATGCCTGGGAGCCTCAGCAGTTGAGTGTCTACCTTTAGCTCAGGATGTGATCCCAGAGTCCAGGGATGGAGACCCGGAGAAGGCTCCCTTCATGGAGCCTGCTTCTCCTTCTGCCTGTGTCTCTGCCTCTCTCTCTCTCTTTGTGTGTCTCTCATGAATAAATAAATAAAATCTTTATTAAAAAATTCATCTATATGCTGCCTATAGGAGACTCATTTTAGACCTAAGACACATGCACATTGAAAGTAAGGGGATGGAGAAAAACATTTATCATGCAAATGGTTGTCATAAAAAACAAAAAACAAAAAAAACAGGGCAGCCCGGGTGGCTCAGCGGTTTAGCGCCTGCCTTCAGCCCAGGGCATGATCCTGGAGACCCGGGATCGAGTCCCACGTTGGGCTCCCTGCATGGAGCCTGCTTCTCCCTCTGCCTGTGTCTCTGCCTCTCTCTCTCTCTCTCTCTCTCTCTTTCTCTTTGTGTGTGTGTGTGTGTGTGTGTGTCTCATGAATGAATAAATAATAATCTTAAAAAAAAAAAAGAGAAAGAAAACCAGGGTTAGCAATACTTATATCAGACAACACAGACTTAAAGATTGTAACAAGAGACAAAGACAGAGACTATATGATCATAAAGGGGACAACCCAACAAGAAGACATAATAACTATAAATATTTATGCAATATGGGAGCATCCAAATATAAAAAACAATAATAAACATAAAGGAATTAAAAAAAAAACATAATACATAAGAGTAAGGGACTTTAACACCTCACTTATATCAATGATAGATCATCTAGGGGATCCCTGGGTGGCTCAGCGGTTTGGTGCCTGCCTTTGGCCCAGGGCGCGATCCTGGAGTCCCGGGATCAAGTCCCACGTCAGGCTCCCGGCATGGAGCCTGCTTCTCCCTCCTCCTGTGTCTCTGCCTCTTTCTCTCTCTCTCTTTGTCTATCATAAATAAAAATAAATAAATAAATCTTTTAAAAAATGATAGATCATCTAAACAGAAAATAAAGAAGGAGATAATGGTTTAGAATGACACACTGGACCAGATGGACTTAACAGATATATTCAAGAACATTCCATCCTAAAAGAGTAGAATGCATATTCTTTTTAAGTGCACATGGAACATTCTCCACAATAAATCACATATTATGTCAAAAAACAAGCCTCAACAAATTAAAGACTGAAATCATACTATCCATCTCTTCTGACCACAATGTTATGAAATTAGACATCAACCACAAGAAAAAGTCCAGAAAGATCACAAATACATGTTATGAAACAGTGAATGGATCAGTCAGAAATAAAAGAAGAAATAATTTGGAAACAAATAAAAATGAAAACACAACTGTCCAAAGCCTTGGGATGCAGCACAAGTGGTTCTAAAAGGAAATATGTAGTAATATAGGCCTACCTCAAGAAGTAAGAGAAATCTCAAATAAACAACTTAGCCTTACACCAAAAGGAACCAGAAAAAGAACAAGTAAAACCTAAAACCAGGGGGAAGAAGGAAATAATAATGATTACAGCAGAAATAAATGATATAGAAACAAAACAAAACAGTAAAACAGATCAATAAAACCAGGAACCGATTCTCTGGAAAAAAAATGAGTAAAATTGATAAACCTCTAGCCAGACATATTAAGAAAAAAGAACATACTCAATTAAATTAAATCACAATGGTGAGAGGAGGAGAAAATAACCAACAGCACAGAAATACAATTCTAAGAGAGTATTCTGAAAAATTATATGCCAACAAATAGGACAACCTAGAAGAATTGGATAAATTCCTAGGAACATATCAACTACCAAAACTGAAACAAGAAAAAAAAATTGAACAGAGTGATAGCCAACAAAGAAATGGAATCAGTAATCAAAAAACTTCTGACAAGCAAACATCCAGGACCAGATGGCTTCACAGGCAAATTTTACCAAACATTTAGAGTCAATACCTATTATTCTTGAAGTAATCCAAAAAAATAGAAAAGGAAGGTAAACTTCCAATTTCATTCTGAGATGAGCATTACCATGGTACAAAAATTGGATAAAGGCACTGAAAGAGAAAGAGCGAGAGAGAGCGAAAGAGCAAGAGAGCGAGAGAGCTAGAGAGAGCGCACACACCCGAGAGAGAGCAAGAGAACGAACTATAGGCCAGTATCTCTGGTGAATATAAATGCAAAAATCCTCAAAAAAATACTAGCAAACTAAATCCAACCATACATTTAAAAACTATTCACCATGATCAAGTGAGATTTATTTCTGGGTTGCAAAGGTGATTCAGTATTCAAAAATCAATCACCATAACACATCACATCAATAAGAGAAGAAGAACCATAAGATCATTTCAATAGATGTAGAAAAAGCACTTGACAAAGTACAACATCCATACATGATAAAATCTTCAACAAAGTAGATTTAAAGGGAATATAACCTTATTAAAGGCCACTTAGGAAAACCCCACAACTAATATCTCTCAACAGGGAAAAACTAAGAGCCTTTCTCTTAAGGTCAGAAACAAAACAAGTGTGCCCACTCTCACCACTTCTATTTAACATAGTACTGGAAGTCCTAGCTGCAGTAATTAGGCAACAAAAAGAAAAGCCATCTAGGAGTGTTAAGGAAGAAGTAAAAGTTTTGTTATTCATAGATGACATGATACTCTGTATAGAAAACCCAAAAGTCTCCACCAAAAAAGAAAACTGATACAGGAATTCAGTCATGTTGCAGGATACAAAAATCAATCTACAGAAGTTCGTAGCACTTCTATACACTAATAATTAAGTGGTAGAAAGGGAAATTAAGGAATTAATCCCATTTACAATTACACCAAAAACAATCATCTACCTAGAAATAACCTAACCAAAGAAGTCAAGGACCTCTACTCTGAAAACCATAAACCACTGATGAAAAAGATTGAAGATGATACTAAGAAATGGAACGTTATTGCATACTCATGGATTAGAAGAGCTAATATTGTTAAAATGTCTATATTACCCAAAGCAATCTACACATTTAATGCAATCCCTGTCAAAATAGCAATAGCATTTTTCACAAAACTAGAATAAACAATCCTAAAATTTGTATAAAAACCACAAAAATCCTGAACAGCCAAAGCAACCTTAAAAAAAGAAAAGCAAAGCTTGAAGCATCACAAATATTCTAGACTTCAAGTTATATTAGGAAGCTGTATTAATCTAGAGTATGGTGCTGGCACAAGACCAGACACATAGATCAATGGAACAGAATAGAAAATTTAGAAATAAATCCACAATCATATGGTCAATTAATCTTAAACAAAGCAATAAAGAATATCCCATGGGAAAAAGTCTTTTTAACAAATGGTGTTGGGAAAACTGGACAGCAATGTGCAAAAGAATGAAACTGAACCACTTTCTTACACCATACACAAAAGTAAACTCAAAATGGATTAACGACTAAATATGAGACTTCAAATCATAACAACTATAGAAAAGACTTAAGCAATAATTTCTTTGACTTCAGCCATATCAATTTTTTTTTTCTAGACAGGTCCCATGAGGCAAGGGAAACAAAAGTAAAAATAAACTATTGAGACTACATCAAAATAAAGATCTTCTGCACAGTGAAGGAAACAATCCACAAAACTAAAAGGCAACAGAATGGGAGAAGATATTTGCAAATGACGTATTCAATAAAGTGTTAATATCAAAAATACATAAAGAACTGATAAAACTCAACATCCAAACAAGTAATCCAATTTAAAAGTAGAAGACATGAACAGACATTTCTCCATGGAAGACATACAGATGACCAATACACACATGAAAAGCTACTCTTCGTTACTTGTAAGAGAAACACAAGGCAAAACTACAATGAGGTATCACCCCACATTTAGTCAGAATGGCTAAATCAACAACACAAGAAACAACTAGTGGAGAAACAGGAACAATATGGGAAAAAAAGGAACCCTCTTGCTCTCTTGGTGTGAATGCTAACTCATACAGCCACTCTGGAAAACGGCATGGAGGTTCCTTAAAAAGTTAAAAATAGAACCATCCTAGAAGCCAGAAATCCCACAACTGGGTATTTGCCCAAAGAACATGAAAACATTAATTCAGAAGGATACGTGTACCCCTATGTTTATAGCAGCATTACTTACAATAGTCAAAATATGGAAGTAACCCAAATGTCTGTTGATTCATGCATAAAGAAGTGATGTACATATGCAATGGAATATTACTGAGCCATAAAAGAGAATGAAACCTTACTATTTACATTAACATGGATGGATCTAGAGAGTGTAATGCTAAACGAAATAAGTCAGAGAAAGACAAATACTCTGATTTCACTCATGTGGAACTAAAGAAACAAATGAGCAAAGGGAAAAAAAGAGACAAATCAAGCAATGGATTTTTTTTTTTTTTTTGAGAGAGAGTATGAGTGGGGTTTGGCAGGGGTGAGGTGGTGGTGGTAGGAGGGGTAGAGAGAGGGAAAGAGAGAATCCCAAACAGGCTTCACACCCAGAGTAGAGACCAATGTGGTGCTCAATCCCAAGACCCCGAGATCATGACCTGGGTCAAAATGAAGAGTGGAATGTTTAACCAACTGAACCACCCAGACACCCCTAAGCAACAGACCTAACTATAGAGAACAAAGTGATGGTTATCAAAGGGGAGGTGGAAGGGGGGGGTGGATGATGTAGGTGACTGGGATTAAAGAGGGTGCTTGTTGTGATGAGTACCAGGTCATTAAAATTTAAAAACAAAAAAAAGGAAATCATGATGCCATATTGAAATGTTTCCAATTCAAGTTTAATATTGTAGTTTTTCTTAATGTGTTTTGGGTTTCTTTTCATGTGCATTTAAATCCTTTATTTGGGGGGTGCTTGGTGGCTCAAACATCTGACTCTTGGTTTCAGTTCAGGTCAGGCTCTCAGGGTCCTGAGATCCAATCCCATTTGGAGTTCAGTGCTTGTCCCTCTCCCCCTTCTCCCTTTGCTCACTCTCTATCACTTTCTAAATAAATAAAATCTTTTTAAAATATCCTTTTGATTAAGAAATTATTTTCTAGACATTTTTAATTTATATGAGACAGTTCAATTTTCTTCGAAATATATATCCAGCTGTGCCAACCCCATTTACTAAATATGCTGTTTCCCCCATATTGAATTTAAACAGCATTTTTGCTATGATTTTAAAATCATATATAAATATTTACAAAATCATATTTAAAAATATATATACTGTGAACTATTTCTGGATGTTATGCTGTTGTACTTCTTAATTTGCCTGTTCTTGTCCCCACATCATGTTGATTTGATTATAGTAGCTTTATAGTTCTGCTTTCTAGAAAGGCAAGGCTTCCATTAGTATTTATGGTTTCCAATTATCCTCAGGAATTTGTATTCATTTGTTTATATTTATATAAACTTTAAAATCCTTGATCCAGTCATCATAAAATGAAATTCTACATGTAATATCATTAAACTTACATATTAATTCAGATAAGAATGATGTTTTCATGATATGGTACAAGTTGTGTTTAAAAAACTTTCATCATATTTAAATAGCTTAATTCTATTTTTATCTTAATAGAATTCTTATTAGGTATCATTGCTGACTTTTATCAAAGGATTTTTCAGAATCTATTGGTAGCAACACATTATTTTTCTCCAACCATGGGAGTGATATTTTGAGTTATGTTGACAGATTTCCTGTTATTGAAGCACCCATGCATTACTGGATTTTCTATTTCTAAAAGATTATATTTATTTATTCACGAGAGAGACACACACACACAGAGAGAGAGAGAGAGAGAGAGAGAGGCAGAGGGAGAAGCAGGCTCCATGTAGGGAGCCCAATGTGGGACTTGATCCTGGGTCACCAGGATCACACCCTGGGCCAAAGGCAGCGCTAAACTGCTGAGCCACCCGGGCTGCCCCCCCTGGGATTTCTTTAATAACATGTTTTACAGCTCTATTCATCAGTTTTGTGTATCATTTTCTTTGGGGCCTTACCCATATTATTATTTTCTATTCAAGTTATGTAGCCTTGAAAAGTAATCGCCAACTATTCATGACTTCAAAAACATGGAATTTATCTTTAAAATTTAGATACAGATTAGGCATGAATCCACTGGTCTTACTGCTTTTTCTTAATGGTAAGTTTTATAATCATCTTTGTAATATCTTATGTTCATTCAGTCAAGTTTTTTCTTTGGGAAGTTATATTTGATCATTTCCTTTAGTTTTTAAAAAAATTTTGACATAAAATTGCATTGTCTCTTACAATCTACTAATGTTCAGTTTTGTGAGTTTTCTCATTTTCTATCAAACTATGTTTTTAATTCTTCCTTAATCAAGTTAATATGGTATGTGACACTTTGATTTTTCTTCCTAAAGATGTAATCTGGGATTTATTCATTGTACTATTATTTTTTGTTTATATTTCATTAATTTCAGTTTTTGTATTTGGTAACTCCCTTTTCCTGTTTATTGTTATGCAATTTCCAACTGCTTGAGATAAATAGTAATATTGCTTATATTTAGTCTAATGAAGGTATGTTAACTTAATTTTCTATTGATTAAAGGATTTTTTGTGCCCTATAATTTGTGACAAAATGTTTTCCTTCTTACTGCTTTTGTGCTTGCAATTTCATTTTTTTATTCTCCAGCAAGTATGTTTAATTTCTAAGACATTAAGATTTTTAGAACCAGTTAATTTCATTATTTTAAATTTTATTAGGTTTTTAGAAGAAATTGTAGCTTAATTTTTTTTTCTAAGTACAATCTAGTTTGTAATTGTTCATGGGCATATACAAATATATTTTACCATTGCTTATATAAGTATATATATATAAACCTTGCATCTTAATGTTATTCATCTATACATATGTATTTTTTCTTTCATTCAACATCTTTACTAATATTTGTATCTATTTCCAACTATAAAGGAGTATATTAAAATCTATCAATTTTACTTACCAAGACAGCTTTCCAATGAAATTAATTTTATTCTCTGTCAACTGTAGTGTTTAGAAATACCTGAGTGTATCTGTTATATCATCTTCATGAGTCATTGTTTTTATTTTTACCTACTATATTGTTAAGTGTTCCTAATTTAAATCCCACATTGTCAAATATTATTATGACCAATTGTTTTTTATTTGCAGTATCTTGGTATCTCTTTGCCCATTTTCATCAGCCTTTACCACTTTTAAGTGCATTTCTTGTGAAGTATCTATTTCTGGGTTTTGTGTTCTAATCCAAACTGAATCTCTGATCTAAGGGAATCTAAAGGCATTCACAGTATAATATCTGGTGTTTCATTTCTTCCATTTTAATTTATGTTGATTGGTAAGGGAGGAAACCATGAAGGATGACAATCTATATTTCAACTGGTATGATCAGTCACTATTCATTCCATTTATTCCCTTTGTTAATTTTAAAGTTCTTTAATTCTCTCTTTCACAAGTAGGATTCTAATGAAACACAAAATTGAGCACTTATTCCAGCAATCATATGAAAATAAGGAAGTCACTGTTTCCCCTCCAACAATGTGCCCTCTCTCATGACCCAGAGATCAACCTTGTAGAACACTTTTACTTTTTCCACTCTAAAATTCCCTTTACTAAACATTTTTTATTTCATCTCTCTCATTTCTGTTTATAGATTTTACCAAAATTAATTCCTCTAGTCCTTTTGTTACAAATTATCTATCTGTAAATTTTTCACTCTTTGAATCGTTATGTAACATTATCCATCTATGTGTCTACAATTGGAGAGGTGGTTTCATTGCTTGCTACTATTTCTTCTTCTCCTTATTATCCCCTTTCTTGATGTTTTCCTTGGGGTTTGTCACTTGATTAGAATCTCCTCCCAAGTCTCTCTTTATATAGAATATGTAGTTTATATGATTTTTGAATACTGTGCATCAGGTATTTTTAAAAATCTGGTAGATTCTATTCCATAGTCTAAATTCTAATGTACAAATTATAAGTTTGATTTCAGCCTGATCATCTTTTCATTTTTTAAAATCTTTTTGTAATTTTTAATCTTTTTGTAATCTTTTTATAATCTTTGAGAGAGAGAGCAAGCAGGAGCAGGGGAGAGGAGAAGGGAGCAGACTTCCCATAGAGCAGAGAGCCTGATGCCAGCTCAATTCCAGGACTCCAGGATCATGACCTGAATGGTTGCTTAACTGACTGAACCACACAAGTGCCCTTCTCTTTTTAAGTAACCTATTACATATTAAAATTTTTATTTTTAAAATTCTGAAATTTTACTATATGTCTGGTAAATTCCTCAGTAATCCTACCAGCAAGTAGAAGTTACATATGGGGTTCTTCTTCAGCAGGCAAGTTTTTTTTCTTTAATTATTTGGGTAGTTTTTAACCTTCCCTTCCTTTTCCTTATTGTTGAATATGGTATTGGTCACAAGGACATGACTTCCTTATTCCTTAAATTTTACCTCACATTTTCTTGGAAATTGTTTTTAAAACACCTCCTCCCCATATCTTTGGGTCTCTTCTTTAATTCATTGGGACAGGAATGAAGGGAAAAGAAAGATGAAAAAAGATGACACTCAATGGAAACTGGCATACAGATATTGTGAAGAGCATTTTGTATGATCCTATTGGGAGGGCCTTTCCATTGCCCTCCTCTGCAAAGGGGGAAATATGCTCCAGTTTGACCACTTCTCCTGCGGTTGGTGGTATACCTCATCTCATCTTTTTTAGGGGATATCTTCATCCAGTCTAGCACTCAGCTCTCATAAGTGACATGCCTCCAAGATAAATCAAACTCAGTTTCTTTCTGTAGTATCTACTTTATCTATTGGCTCATGGAGAATTCCCATATTCCTACCACATCAAGCAGTACAAAAGCAGCCTGTTCCATAGCTGAACCCAGTCTAGACCTGCTGTCTCCAAATTTTTTTTCCCCAATCCCATTCCTCACTTCCATAGGAAAACGAAGTTTGATGTGTAAGGAAACATCCAACCAAAAAAATGAGAAGCCACTCTCTTCCTCTCATAGGCATTTCTAATCTCAGAGCCTCTATCACTTAGTTTGATGGGAAGGAGTTACTGGGTAGACAACATCTATGGGGAGGGGAAGGAAAACCTCATAAACCAACCATTTATCACATAACTGATTAATGCCTCCTAGTTCTTTTTCTATTTAAAGAAGCTAGGGGGTAGGAGTGACATTTGAGGCTAATAAAAGGATTTGGCTTCATTGCAAGCTTTGAAGGGATACATGCACTCAGTTATTTGGTACTTTATTTTGGACACCATGTCCAGAAGAAGCCCAATTCAACATCCAATTCTGCTTAGCTTCTATTATTTTAAGATTGAAACTAGTGTATCTTCTGTCAAATATATGAAAGCCTGTTCTACCACTTGTGCTGTTTCTTTCTTCCGTTTTTTGTTTGAATGTTGATAAATTTGAACAAAATGTGAGACAAATAAGTCCCCATAGAAAATTTTTCTCTACCCTGAAATTATGTTATAGCCTCATGAAAAATGAGCATAGGGAAAAACTCATGCACTGAAACTCTAACCTCGAATTTACTTACACTGCCTAAGACCTATGCTAACACCCACAAAGACTATTTCATCAGCACTGTAAATAATTTAGAGGCTAAATGTTTTTATTAATTACAATTCTGAGTTATTCCAACTAATTCATTATATCCAGCCTAAGAGTGTAGTGTCTAATTTTCAAATGTCATTGCTATAACTCACAACTATCACAGTATAGTCTTGCATTGGTTTATGAAAAAAAGTCTTTTATCAATGGGCTTTAGGCCATATCATGGAGTAGCCCAACTGTTGTACTGTGAAGTGCTGTATGGTGCTGTATAGTGAAGCATTCATATAAACATAAGCCTAGGCTTCTGCCTCAGGCATTTACCACATGTAGTAATAAAGCAAATTTGCTTAGTTCTAGCAAATATAAGATCAGTTTAGTGTTCAGAGGACAAAAATAGGCGTTCAAAAAATACTTCTAGGACTTAAGAACATAAAGTTCATTCCCTATATGTTTCTTTTTTCTAAAACACCTCAAGATATAACCTTCATATTTAGATAATTTATCCATTTGAAATTATTATATGTACAGGTGTGTCCATGTGTGTTGTGAGGTAGTAACGCAATGTTATTTTTTCATATGTTGAGCTAGTCTTCTCAGCATCTTTTCTTGAACAATACATTTCTCTCCAATAATCTGCAATGATACCACATCATATATTGAATTTCCATGTATGTTCAGGTTTCTTTCTGTGTTCTTTGCTCTCTTTTACTTGATCAATTTGTCTTGATTACCATAAATTCATAAGTCTTAATTTCTGGTACAGTAAGCTCCTGGGGTTTTTGTTGTTGTTCTTGTTTTCTCAGGTTTGTCATTATTAGTAATATCCTTCCATATATATTTTATATTTAGATTTTGTATGTTTCAAGATAACTGCCAGCAGAATTTTTATTGGCAATTATTTGAATATATAAATTATTGGGGGAGACTTAATTATTTCCTGGTTTGTTATTAAGGCTATCCAATTAAGTTGATTCCTAACAGAACTATCTTGAAGTGGCTTAATGTGGCCTAAAATGATAGTCTCTAAAATTTATTTAGGAACAATGGAAAAAAGAGACAAAAAAACCCCAAACAAACCAGACTCTTAGAAAACAAACTAATGGTTACAGAAGGGAGGTGAGTGGAGGGGTGGGTCAAATAAGTGAAGGGGATTAAGAGTACACTTATTGTGATGAGCACTGAATAATGTGTAGAATTGTTGAATCACTATATTTTACACCTGAAACTAATATAACACTGTTTGTTAAATATACTGGAATCAAAAACAATTTTTTTAAAGATTTGATTTATTTATTCATGAGAGACACAGAGAGAGAGAAAAGCCAAGACACAGGCAGAGGGAGAAGCAGGCCCCATGCAGGGAGCCTGAGGTGGGACTCAATCCCAGGTCTCCAGGATCAGGCCCTGGGCTGAAAGTGGCGCTAAACCGCTGAGCCACCCGGGCTGCCCTGGAATCAAAATTTTTTAAAAAGAAAGAAATAGGGATCCCTGGGTGGCGCAGTGGTTTGGCGCCTGCCTTTGGCCCAGGGTGCGATCCTGGAGACCTGGGATCAAATCCCACGTCGGGCTCCCGGTGCATGGAGCCTGCTTCTCCCTCTGCCTATGTCTCTGCCTCTCTCTCTCTCTCTCTCTCTCTCTCTCTCTCATGAATAAATAAAATCTTAAAAAAAATAATTAAAAAAAAAGAAAGAAATATCCCAAGCATAATCAAAATAAGAAAATTTATTTAAACTTTTATTTTCCTGTTTGTTCTATCAATTCCTGTGATATAAGCTCCCATTATAGTGACATTTGTCCTTATTTTTCCTCATGATCCTGTCATTTTTACATTATATATTATTAGTAGTATATCTTACTGAACTTATAATTCATCACTGTGTCATCTTCTTTTATAACTAATAATAATGTTTTTTTATTACTTGTCTTAAAGTCTATTTCCTCTGAAACTAATGCAGCTAGAATAGCTATTGATTAGCATTTTCTTGGTGTATCTTTATGTGTATACTTACTTCCAACCTCTGGTGGATTTTAGTTTTGTTTTTTAGAAGGAATATGAAATTAGATTTTGTTTTGTTATCTTTTCTGGTAATCTCTCTCAACTACGTAGTTTAATTAATCTATATTTGTTAGTGCTACTATAGTTGATAGTTGCAGTTGGTTCTACTTATATCTATGTCATTATGGATCATTTGATTTTTTTCAATCTTGTTTATTTTCTTTCCTACATTTAGTCTGATAGACTTTATTAAATCTGTTACTTTTAAATTTTGTTTTATCTTTCTATTTGTTTGATAGTTATGCCCTGTAACCTGGGGCAAGCAAACTGTAGCCCACGGTCATATTCGGCCTGCAGTCTGTTTGGTAAATAAAGTTTTATTAAAATACAGCCATGCTTATTTTTCTACATATTATCTATGACTGCCTTCATGCTACAATTAAGTAGTTATTTTAAAGACTAAAGATGCAAGGTTTGGATTATTTATTGGTTTTACAGAAAGAGCAGGCTGTTCCCTGTTCTAATATTTTTTCTGAGTATTCTTAAAACTTTAATTTGCATGCTTAATGTGAAATCCAAACTTATTGAATACCTCCATCTTCCTCTCAATAATACCAGGTTTGGAAGAAACCAAACGCTCTGATTCCAATTAACCCCTTCCATCTTAACCTGTCATTTTGGAAAACATCAAAGACTCCACAATTGTTATTTGAAATAGTATTTGTTTGTATTTTCTTTTTTTATTTTTTAAAAGATTTTATATTTATTCATGAGAGACACACAGAGAGAGGTGGAGACACAGGCAGAGGAAGAAGCAGGCTCCACACGGGGAGCCTGATGTGGGACTCGATCCCAGAATCCTGGTATCACGCCTTGAGCCAAAGGCAGGCACTCAACTGCTGAGCCACCCAGGCATCCCTGTATTTTCATACTTCTAATAACACAAATTTTATTGTTAACATAATTTCACTGCTTTACCAATTTCATTCCACATCATTAATTTTATTGCTTCTTGCATCTCTTATCTCCAGGATTTTTCTTTATTCTGAAGTATATTCTACAGATCTTATTGCTAGTATATTCTCTCATTTTTTTTTAAACTGGCTTAATCCGGTTCTCTTCTTGAATAATTGCTTATAGGTACACAGTATTATTTTAACCCTTACATTTCTCTCAATATTTCAAAGAAAATATTTCATTATTTTCTTGCTGGCATTATTATTGAGAAGTTCCCTATCCAGTCATTGCTATTGTCTGGTAGGAATCTTTTGTTTCATTCTTTCTTCTTCTACATTATTCCTTTTTTGTGTATCTTTTGATTTTGTTTTTTTTACTAAAGCATGGATAGAATTTCTTTTTATTCACTCTATTTGGCATTTGTCGTGAATATTTATGTCTTACCTATTTTGAAAAGGTCTCAGCTATCATCACTCTGAATGCTGACTAGCTCATTCTCTATATTGTATATAGAAATACACGGAGACAAATTCAAGAACTTATTTCTGTCTTAATGGTTAAGTTCTTTTTCATATATTTGATGATCTCTTCTCTCTAAATTGAAGTCTGCAGAATTTCCTCAAATTTTCCTCTTCATGAATTTTTCCTTCAACTATATCTATTCTACCATTTAGTATTTTATGTTTTTTGAATGTTAAATGTCAATATTTATGTATCTTAAATGTTATAGATGTTTCTTTTTCAAAATTCCCTAGTTACTTATGATAATTTGTTTTCACTCATTCAAGGTATCAGTTTTGCTTTTTATCTCTTAAATATTTTATCCATACACTTAAAATACATTTTAAAAATGTATTTTTCTGATTATTTCAGTATCTTTGAGCTCTAATTCTGTATTTGAAATTTCTTCTGATTTTCTCTCAAGGTAGTTTTTTTTTTTCCTATTTTTTATTAAAACCATATATTTGGGTGATTAAATCTATAGTTATCTTGAAGGACATGGCATAGGTTATATTTCATGAGAGTAATTTGCTTTTGCTTATAATAGGTATTCTGGACTATTCTAATCCACCATATTTTACAGTATATGATTTTTCATAAACATGATGCTTTGTAGGGGAAACAGTTCTTAGAGTACCTATTTCACCATGATATTGCAAAAGAAAAAGTCACTTTTCCCTTTTTACAATTGTAACAAAAGAACTATTATAGTATTCTAACCAAATTTTCTCATTGTTTAATTGTACATAAACAGATGTCTATTCTTTTAGAGCAAGTGGAACATAACCACCTTTCCTTTAATTTGCATTCATAAGTACTTAAAAAATTATAGGGTAAGAGACTTAATACTGCTTTATGAATCATGCTGTTCCCTTCTTTGGTTGTGGGGTCGACTTGTGGAATAGCATATAATTTTCCTCAAGTGTATCGATTCTAAGATTCTCTCCAACTGCTTCCAAATATTTCAGCTTCTTTTTTACTTTTTCCTCCCTACTCTGCTCTCATCCAAATCTTCTGTGTTATAAACAAATAAGATTCCTTTTCTACTATCTATTCTGTCAAGTTCCCAACCCACCTAAGCATCTACTAAGCATTATTTTAGGTGTTTTTGGCAGTGAGCCAACCAGTTTAAGAAACACATCAAAATTTCTGAGAATTCTTTTTGTTCTTATAATATTGACTCTGTATAATATTGTGAAGACTTCCAGTCAAGAATCAATGTCCACTGCTAAAGGGGTCTTGTCCAAATGCCCCTACTGAAATATTAAGGTACTATATGGGATTTTAATTTTTTTAAATTAAAAAGATTTTTAAAAGATTTTTTAAAAAAGATTTTATTTATTTATTTGAAAGAGAGAGAGAGAGAATGATAGAGCACAAGTGTGGTAGCGGGGAAAGGGGCAGAGGGAAAGGGACAAGCAGGGAGCTCAACCATTGAGCAGGGAGCCCAACTCAGAGCTCAATCCCAGGATCCTGGGATCATGACCTGAGCCAGAGACAGATGCTTAACCAACTGAGCCACCCAGGCATTTATATATGGGATTTTAATTATAAAGAGAAGTTGTTAAAAGAATTCTTTGTGCAACTTTTATATTTAAGAGCAAAACCGAGCAAAACCAAAAATAAAGCAAATTTACTGTGTATAATTTATACTTGTTTCTATAAGAACTCAGTAATTTTGGTGTTGAGGTAAAAATATCAGTTTCAAAACACTATTATACTTCCAAAGAGACATATATTGGTGTATCTGAGGAATGTCTAAGGAACTTTTATTTTTTATTTTTTATTTTTTGGTCTAAGGAACTCTTAAGCCAACTACTAATATTTAAAAAGTGTTTTTGGGAAACACTCAAATCTCAACTGGTAAGTGGCTTATAGTCTGAAGTATGTATGTAGAAACTATTATGTCTTTGTTTAATTATTAGATACACTCCTTTAAATCACATAATTTTTAACTTAAATATAAGCAATATGAATTAAGTGGTTAAGTAGGTAATAAAATCAGTTCAAATAAAGGTCACATTTCATTCAACTATTGTGAATTAAAGAAGATTTCTTCCTTTAAAGAGTTTACAGAAAATCATACAGTGTGTTTCTGTGTGTGTCTGTGCACGTCTTATTGGAAATTGAACTAAATTAAGTTTTATCTACATCAATAAAATGGAGAAAAATCAACGTATGTTGCTTTATTTAGAACCTTTTCTAATAAGGCTGGATGGGTAGGGTATCAATGGATGCATATGGAATAGTACGAGATGGAATTTCATATATAAGGAGTCAGAGTTGAATTGGGCCCTGTATAGAGTGGTATTCTGGATCCAAAGCAAATCAAGCAATCACACTAGGAGGAATATACAGCTGATCTTCACTTCTTTTCACATCTATTTCCATCTATTCTTACTATCTATGAACATCTGCACTCTGTATCTTTCCATTTTCTCATAGTGATATGGGAGAGCTTGGTCCTTGTCTTACAGAGTCGAAGAATGAATCTCGCAGACACAGGAGAGTGAGTAAAGAGATAGAAGTGTATTAACTAAAGATACAGAGAAATTTCTCACAAGTGAGAGGGGCCCCAACAGGGTTGCCACTGAGGGCTTGCAGGGTTGGTCTTTTATTGTAAACCATCTAGGGAACCTAAATCCTTTTAACATCTATTGATATCACTATTGAGTAAGGACTGGTGATAATGTCTTCAATGGCTTACTTCCTTTTTAGAGTTCAATATTTCTTTGTTGGTCACAAGTAGCTGTTATAACAAGACCCTACTTCTGGCACCTGGGGCAGGGTGGTCTGGTTTATTTATCTCTGGTTTACTTTCATCTTCATATTTTGGGTATTTTTGTGAGCCTGATTCCCTGGCCCCCTACTTAGCCCTGCCTAGCCCCATTTGTCCCTAACTCAATCATCTCTGCTTAATCTTCTCTCTCATGCCTGTGGTTGTCAGCATTCCTTATGTTCTTGTCTACTTTATGTTCTTGATGAGAAACTCATTCCACTTAATCCTCTCCTTCTTCATGACATTAGCCTTATAAAATTTTCCAGGTCAAATTTCTAAGAGAATCTAAATGACCCATTCGTCTATTTGTATGAGGCCACATCATGGGTTTTTTGAGCCCACTTAACTGCTTGTCATTGCTTTTCCTAGCCATGGCAGGAGATAGGTAAAGAGTCAAACTCTAGAAAACATAGCTCCTTTAGACTACCCATTCCTGTAAGCTATGGTGAGAGGATGCTGTATGCTTTTTAGATACTTTGAAGTAACTAACCCATAGCCAGAACAAATTACATTTCTTCCAGGCTGCTGATCACATTTACTGACTGCTCTATGTTAGAAGAATTTACAAAAGAAATGATATCTAGGTCCTGCTCTCACATCATGCTGCTGACTCATTGAGCTCTCAATTTAGAGGATTTTATGCCATATTTCTCTCAATGGCTATCCTTATTTTCTTATCTTTGTAAGTAAAAATGACTCACATCTTCTCTAAACTTCTTTAAACTTCTTTCCATTCAGGCAAGAGGTGGTTAGGCTTCCCTTCCTATATTTTCTAAATGTTCATTCCTATTAAAAGAATTCAAAGTTGATCATTGGTTTCTGGTTCTGCACATAAGGATCTTATAAGTTGCCACTCTGTCTTAATAACTAGTAGAAAACTGGACAAACTGAAATATCAACAACTCTTTTTTGGAACCTTAAGAGAGGGGAGGAAACAGGATAAATCGTTGACCTCAAAATTGGAGAGACAAGCAGGCTATACAAGGGGTAGTGGCTCACAAACCACGGAAACAAAACCAAGCTTGGAAATGAGTGCGAAGGTAAGAAAACCTGCACTGTCATCAATAAATCCCTGAAGGCTTGGTGTGGTTAATTAAATCTGAGAGTTAAAAACTCCAGGGAGGGTCAGTCATAAGAAAGACCTTACAATATTTGGAGATTCACCTATAAGAGCTTGACAGTTTCCCCACAGTAAATATCAGAGAAAAATCACTTTGTGCTTCCAGCTGGAGGAGGGGGAAAGAAACAATTTAAAAATACACTCTGTTCTTAACAAGGCCTGCCCTTAGGGAAAACTGGTTAATTGGAGCCTAACCTGCAAAAGTATCATCAGAGCTAGCTGACCTATGGGGGAGAAGGAAAATAGGCAGCTCCTGCCAGTTGTAGCCAACCTGCCCCACCTACAGGAGGATAAAAAAATCCATGAGAAACACAGAAAGTTCATATTCCGGAGGCTAAGGCTCACAGAGAGACTGAAACTGGCCCACAGTACTATACAGTTCTCCTTCCTCCTCCCCACACCTCATTCACCACATTACTAAAGGCCTATACGTAATGGTTCCACTACCTCAAGTCAGTCTATCAAGAAAAAATTATATGGCATACCAAAAAAGCAAAAAGTACAAATTAAAGATGAAGCAGGAGAGCTTGGTTCTTGTCTCACAGAGTTGAAGAATGAATTTTGCAGACAAAGGACAGTAAAGTGATAGAAGTTTATTAAACAAAGATACAGAGAAAGCTCTCAGAAGTGAGAGGTGTCCCAACAGGGTTGCCCCTAGGGGGTTGGTCTTTTATTGAAAGCTAACCAGGGAACCTACAGCATTTTAAATATCTCTATTGATATTGCTACTGAGTAAGGACTAGTGATAACATCTTTAATGGCTTACTTCCTTTTTGGAGTCCAGTAATTCTTCATTGGTCACAAGTAGCTTGTTATAACAGCAAGACCCCACCTCTGGCAGCTGGAACAGGATGGTCTGGTTTATTTATCTCTGGTTTACTTTCATCTCCACATTTTTGGGATTTTTGTGAGCCTGATTCGGTGGCCCCCTACCTACCTCTCCCTGCCTAGCCCTGCCTGTCCCTTATTCAAAGAGACAGAGCAAACATCAGAAGCAGACGTGCAGAGATGTTGGAATTATCAGACTGGAAACTTAACTGTAATAATATACTAGTCTCCAATGGGTAGAGCAGATAGCATCTAAGAACAGAGGAATCATGTAGGTAGAGATATGGAAATCCTAAGTAAGAATCAGAAAGAAATGCTAGAGACAAAGTCAATTGATACTTGGAATATTTCTAGAAAGTTGGCAGTATCAGTCAAAAGTCTCTGATAATGAAATTCAAATCCTAAAAATTTTCCTAGGGTAATAATCAGAGTCACATACTTATGTTAATGTCTAAGAATATCCATAGTAACACTTTTAAATGAAAATGCGGACACTTGACGGGATGAGCACTGGGTGTTTTTCTGTATGTTGGTAAATTGAACACCAATAAAAATGAATTTAAAAAAAAAAAGAAAAAAAAGAAAATGTGTAACAATACGGAATGAAATTGATCATATAGTTACCTGTTTAGTACTGTATTTAAAATTTAAAAAATATTGCCACCATAAAATGCTTATATTAATTGAAAAGAAATTTATAAAATAGTATGCACATTGTGGTATAAATGAATACATAGGACATAGAAACAATATATAACAAAATATTTAGACTGGATAGCCTAAAGTTTTAGGTGTAGGAGTGACTTTTATTTTTCTTTATATTGTTCCTGTCCTTCCAATCTTTTGTTTAATTAAAAATGTTTTAAAAGTGATTTTTATCTGTATCTTTCAAATGTTTAAACTGTTAAGCATGGCAGAAGGACACAGAATCAGCCTAGGTGTCACAAACTATCCAAATTACTAAGGATTTGAGTTATCAATAATCCATCACCAAGAAAATGATATCCACATCGGACTTCTACTTTACATAGCATAAAAATTAAATCAAAATGGAGCAAAGACTTACATGTTAAAAGACCTAAAAGCTAAAACTATAAAACTCTTAGAAGGAAACCATGGTGTATATTTCCATGAACTTGGATTAGGTAACATTCAAATAAACATTCAAAACACAAGCAACTGAAGAAAAAAAAAGACTTCATCAACATTAAAAACTTTTGTGTTTCATAGGACACTATTAAGAAAATGAAAAGACAAACCATTGAATAAGATATAGTGATCTTTGAACCAGATAGTGTAGTATCTGAAATATCATACATATGTATGACCTAAGTAGGTTTCCTCTTCCTAATGATTTTCGTAGTATCATCTCTTCTCTAGTTTACTTCACTGTAAGAATACAGTATACAATAAACATAATACAGAAAATATGTATTAATCCACTGTTATCAGTAAGGCTTCCAGTTAACAGTATGCTATTAATAATTAAATTTTGGGCGGGTGTCAAATGTTATATGGGGATTTACAACTGAGCTGGCATCAGCACCCCTAACCACTACATTATTCAGGGGTCAACTATATTTGCAAATTATTCATCTGATAAGGTTCTGGTATCCAGAATATATAAAGGATTCTTATAACTCAACAATAAGAGACATATAATCCAAATTGTAAAGGGTTTATCAACTAATGAGACTTTTTTTCTTTTTTTACAATAAAGGTATACAGGTCACCAATTGACATATGCCAAGATTTTCAACATCATTAGTTATCGGAGAAATACAAATCAAAACTAAAATGAGCCAGCATTTCATACCTATTGGGATCATTATTATCAAAAATAAAGGGAAATAAGTTTTGGCAAGTATCAGAAGAAATAGTAGTTCTCATATATTGCTGGGAAATACTTTGGGAGTTTCTCAAAAGTAAGATAAATACCATAACATTGAAACAGCAATTCTAAGCCTAGGTATATATCCAAGAGAATTGAAACATTTTCACCAAACATTTTCACAGAAACTTGTATATGAATATTCATAGAGGCATTATTCACAATAGCCCCTAAATGGAAAGAATTCAAATGTCCATCAATTGATGAATAATTAAACTCAATTTTGCATATCCATACTGCTGAGTATTAGTCAACCACAAAAAGAAATGAAGTACTATTTCATGCTACAACATGGATGAAATATGGAATAGCTATGCTATATGATAAAGGGCAGATACGTGAGGCCACACACTTTAAGATTCCCTTTATATGGAATACCCAGAATAGGCAAATCCACAGAGATAGAAAGTAAATTAGTGATTGCTAGTGGAGCAAGGAGAATAAGGACTGACTGCTAATAGACATGGGTTATAGGGTTTTCTACTAGGGTGATGGATGCATTCCAAAATTACATAGTGGTGATGATATACTACATGGTGAATGTACTAAAAACCACAGAACTGCACACTTAAAATGGTGAATTTTAGGTTATGTGAATTATAGATCAGTAAAAATAAATCCATGAGTAACCATGTCTTACCAAATCCACCTGTTTTAGATTTGTGATCTCTAGCTGTGATTAGATAGTAATCTTAATAACCAGATTATTTGTTAAAAATTATTTTGTGTCTACACTGGGAATCGGAGTAAAAGAGGTGTTCATTTATGTATGAGAATTTTTTAAAAGATTTTATTTATTTGTTCATGAGAGACAGAGAGAGAGGCAGAGACACAAGCAGAAGAGAAGTAGGCTCCCCACAGGGAGCCGATGTGGGACTGGATCCCAGACCCTGGGATCAGGCCCTAAGTCAAAGGCAGATGCTCAACCACTGAGCAACCCAGGCATCCAGAATTTTCTTATAACAAATATTGTTGTTTCCTGTCCTTAGACAATTGAAATATTGTGATCAAATGATGAAGATATGTATCAGACTAATGACTAAATGTTGTATACAACTTCTTCCTCATTGGAACCATACACATCAAATGTAGTTAATACCTCATCTTGCGGATGAGGAAATTTGTATTTAAGATCAATAACTTATGGGGATATATTACAGAATGTTTGACTCCAGGGTATACACTTTTCACTGTTAAATTATTTAAATTATTTTTGTGTGTTTCATTTAAAGTATATCATGGATGAAAGCTAGGCAGCCAGAATAGGTTTATTGTTTCAATGTTTCTCCTTCAGTACCATGGAGCAGGAACTAACAGTTTTATGACCTGCTTACTCTACCTGCTAACTAAGCTAACACATTATTATTATTCCATTTTCCATTCTTTTGAAGGATCATGGACAGATAATGGAGTTTTTTTTTCTATTAAAAACTATGGCAAGTAGTCTAGAATTATTGGCCAAGAAGATAGTCAGCTTTCAATTATATCACCTTTCATGCCTGTAGGCCAGTTCCCTGATCCCTCAACTTACTTGGTGACTAAAAACAATAATCACAGTAATGAAAAAGATACTTTGGGACCTATTACCATCTCTACTGCTGCATCTATGAAAGTACATGTGGCTATATAGATTCATACATATTACATAGGGTTTAAAAATTAAGTATTAGCAAGACTATCTCTCTCATAATTAGTTTATTAAGAGAAAATATACAACTGTTCTCTACATTCACATTATTAAACATTTACATTACCTATCTAAAGATTTAAATTCCCTACGCTTAGGACATATAAACACATTAACTTAATGATTGTAAGTTGTGAGAGCAGAGCATGAGTGGAGACCAAGTTGGGGCAGGACTGGATGCCTACATGCATTATTTAGGACTGGTTTTCACTCAGGTCAGCTGGCCAGTTTGTACCCTGGATTGCTGATTCCACCTGATCATGAAATTAGGAAAAAATGTAAGCTATCACCATTTTGAGGGGAAATAAAGTTGTCTATAATGGTAAGAACAATGATAAATGCTATTCATATCGTCAAACAGTTACAATGTTGTTGGAGTCAAGCAGCTTGTCAACATTTCACATGTCTATGATGGCTGGTCTGCAACCCCAAGCAATGTACAGAAGAATGGCACAGTATTTCATTGGTACAGGAAGGAGATGGCCCTTTGCCCTTATGCATTCTCCTTTCCCTGGGGTTTTTCTTCCCTTTATTTAGCATTCACCTCAAAATCCCCAACATCTGCCTTCTGTGATTGATTCAGCCTGCAGACATCTAACTCCAGTTAAAATTCTTCATGGGCAATAGGAACTGGCTCCGACTTTGTTTATCCCTAGAACAAAAGCAGGAGCACTTATAGCTCTTGCTTTGATACCCTGGGAGTCACTAGCCCCCACTATATTCTCGTCTTTGCAGGGTGTTTCCAATGTAAAAATAAAAACAGAACAGGAGAAAGAAGCCCCAGGAGACTTGTTGGCAAGCAGCACTGATGTCGGCCATACTGTGTGATTGATTGCCAAAAGGTTATGTATAAGGGACGGATCATTGGATTTCCAGTCTCTTGTGGATGACAATTGTAGTTAAAAATATCACCCACGTTTGAGAATTAGAAAACTCTTTGCTATCCTTAAAACCAGAAAGAGCCCCTAACTGGAAAGACACCCTGGTCCACTGATGACGGACATAGGAAACTAGAATTATGAAGCTGGGGTTTGTGCAAACATAAAGGAGTTTTCTGAAATGAATGCAAACCTACAACACTAAAAAGTCCTCAGAATGACAGATTTCTTTTATTTTTACTTATTTATTTTTCTTAAGTAGGCTCTAAGCCCAAGGTGGAGCTTGAACTCACAACCTCAAGATCAAGAGTCTCACACTCTACAGACTGTACCAGCCAGACACCCCAGGGGGATTTATTTTAAATATTCAAGTCATTTATTTACCTTAATAACAGCCTTAGGCAATAATTACAGGCTCCTTTATTGTAGGTCACCACTCAACAACAATAGCCTAATTCAACAATTCAATGTTTTTAAATGAAAATACAAAAGAACCGGCTTATACTTCACTGCAATTTTTTGCAGTTAACTCTGTACTTTGATACATTTTGTGGCTATGTTCTGATTTCATGACTATATAAACAAGGTGCAATGTGCATATAAATGATCACCAAGTACAAAATCTAAACAATCCTGAACTGTTTCCAAATGTAAATTATACTTTAAAAAAAATAAATTCATTGCTACAAAGAGGCCAACTATGATTACCTGAAGAGAACAAAGGCTTAATTTAAACAGGACTTTGATTTGTAGAATCAGCTTTAGAATATAAATAGTCAGAGATAAGAAGGCGGCATGTGAAAAGGTTAAAATGGTTATTAAAAAATATGCAACAGAAAATTCCCCCTAAAGCCTAGACAGTAACTAAAAACTACGTCAAAAAATTAATGAGATGTGATCAATTGGAAACATTTAATACAGCGCCACAACATGAAACTGTCACAGAGAAATATGTGAGTGCACAAAGACATTACTATGACTGCCTCTCAGGTCATCGCTATGTATGTAAAAACACTTTGTTTGAACTCTATGGTTACTTCATTTCTTACATCAATGATATTAAGAACATTCTCTGAGTTTATTTGAAGATGCACATTCAATGAATAAACTATAAAACAGTTTAGAGAAACAAAAATATAACCACATCCTTTGCCCTCCAAATAAAATATTCTGACCCTTTACAACAATTAATACAATGAAATCAGCTCTTCTTTATCATGAGGCGGAATGCACACCTAAATACCCAGATGGAAGTACACAGGCACATGGCTCTCCCTACACTTTCTTTTTTTTTTTTTTTTTTTTTTACACTTTCTTTTCTTCTTTTCTCTCACAAACATCCAGTCAGCCAGTAAGTTCTAACTTCGAAATTTCCCAAGTCCAACCATTTACACAGCCTTCACACTTTACATTCTAATCTTACAACCATGTCTCACCCCTGCTGGAGCCTCCTAATTGCCCTCCCTGTGTCCATTCTGTAGCTCCCATCCCACATAGGCAGTACATTTATATCTATAATACCCATCAAATCATGCTAATTCTCTGTTCAGAAGCCTCCAGTGGCTTCCTACAACATTCATAATAAAATATAAACTCCTTTTCATGGGCTATAATACCCCATATATTGTGGCATTGGCCTACCTCTCCAATCTCACGACCCATAACTTTCTCTGTGTTCACTCCACTCCGGCTGTACAGAGTTGTTGCTCCTCAGTCACACCCAGTATGTTCCTGCCTCAGGGTCTTTGTACCTGTTATACCCTCTGTATTGGTCCTTTTTAAAAAGGCCTTTGTTGATTTGTTGAGATATACTTTAAATACTGTACAATTCACCCATATAAAATGTACAATTCAAGGCTTTTTTTGGGGGGGATTCACAGGCTTGTGCAACCATCATCACTATCAATTTGAGAACATTTTGTCCCTACCAAGAAATCCCATAATTGTTCATAGGCACTCTTCATTTTCCCTTATCCCTCATAAGCCCTAGACAATCATTAATCTTTCTGTCTCTGTAGTTTTTTTCTGTTCTGGACATTTCATATACATGGAATCACACAATACATGTTCTTTAGGACTGACTTCTCCCAGCATAGTTTTTCAAGGTTTATACATATTGTGATAGGTATTCATACATCATTTAAAAAATATATTCATTTGAGAGAGAAAGAGAGTAAGCACAAGCAGAGTATAGGAAGAAGGAGAAGCACACCTACTGCTGAGCATGGAAGCTGACAAGAGGCTGGATCCCAAAACCATGAAATTATAACCTGAGCTGCAGGCAGACACTTAACCAACTGAGTCACCCATTTGCCCCAATATATCATTTTTTATTGCTAACACTCCACTGTATGAATATACATTTTATTTAACCATTTATTAATTGATGAATATTGGGTTGTCTTTACTTTTTGACTATGGACAATACTATTGTGAATGTACATGTATGCATTTTTGTAGGGATCTATGTTCTCATTTTTCTTGGGTATTAAACTGTTGAATCATACAACTGTGTTTAACATTTTGACAAACCACCAAAGTGTTTTACAAAGTGGCTGTGCCATTGTACATTTGCATTAGGATAAAATAAAAAAGACTAACTGCCAAATGTTGGCAAGGATTTGGAGGAACTGGAACTCTCAGACATTGCTAGTCAGAGTATAAAATAGTCCAACTGTTTTTGGAAGTCTTCCTGGCACTTTCTCATAATGTTAAGCATATACCCACTTCTGTGACCTAGTAATTCTACTTCTAGGTATTTGCCTGAATCTAAGCAATACAGCTGGGGGTGGGGTGGGGTGGGGGAATTGAAACAATAGAATAAACAAATGTGTGAACTTAGAATATCATAAATTAATGGAGACTAGGCAGGCTGTTTACTCTGAGCATATCATACCAGTTCATTTTTACATCATTACATCAAGATGCAAAACGTTAGTCTCATAATGTTTTATTTCAAAAATATACTCAAGAAATGTTAAGAAAACAGCCATGCAAATATCATATAATTTTACTCATATGTGGAATCTAAAAACCAAAACAAATGCGAACAAAAAGCAGAATTACTCCTATAGAGAAAAAACAGATGGTTGCCAGCGGAAAGGGACATGGGCGAAATGGCTGCAGGGAAGTAGGAGACACAGGCATCCAGTTGCAGAATGAACAAGTCACAGGCACAGCCTATGGAAAAGAGTCAGATACTAAAATCGTGGTGTATGGTGACAAAGGGCAGCCACACTTGTGGTAAGCAGAGCATAACATATAGAGATACTGAATGACTATGTTGTACACCTGAAACTAAGGTAATACTGTGTGTCAACTACAGTCTAAAAAGAAGACGAAGAACAGCAAACAACACAGTTATGCAGATTTGTTTTTTTCTTTAAATGGCTCAAAGACTTAAAGACAATGATAATGATAATCCTTTTTGGGGGATGTATAATGATTGGGTGCTACAAAGGTAGTTTGAGTCTGATAACGTGAGATGCCTATTAAGGAACTAGAAGAGGTAATAAACAACACGTTAATTAAATTTATTGTTAATATCCAAGTAGGATGTATGAAAAACATCAGTAAAGAAAGGCTACTATAGTTGGCTGAGGAGGAGCGTAGCAGTGGAAGAAAAAGGAACAAAAGCACTGTTACTCTGGTATTTGTGCCTTTTTCAAGGTAAAATGATGATATTAAAAATCTAAGAGCAATCATGAATAAGTGTGTAAATAATAGTTGGCCCTCCTCCAAGAGATTCAATAGGTTCTTCCCAGCCCAGTGTTCCTTACCTGTGGAATAGAAAGAAGCACCTTGATTTATTCTCCCCAATTGTCAATCTACAGAATCATTGCCTACTTAGTGCTTAGTTCAGAGCAATCACATTTCTTACTGGAACAAAAAGAATAAGTAACAGAAAGCAACTGATTTTTGTATTCTGAAGGTTAGACCTTCTGCAACTCATCCTCAACTACCCATGCAAGATCCTGCCTCTTGGGGGAGGGGAGGGGCAGTCTAACTCAAAGACAGTGAGGTGCTGGTAGGGCAGAATTTTTTTTAAATTATGCTAGATCCATCTAGGAGTGTTTGACAAAGACTACACACATAGTATAATAAGATACATTTATAGTGTCTATCACTTATTGATATTGAAGAGTTGCATGGATCCACCAAAAAAAACCCATACAATCCCATAATTTTCCAGGTAGATAGAAACTAAGAGCCAATTCAACTTCATGAATTCATAAGGAAATTGTGCCCCTACAAAGTAAAGGGAAAGACTAAAGGCAGAATCACAAGTGGAACACAGATCACTTCAAGCATAGGGCTTTTCCCAATATCCCCAACTACACTCAAATGAGGATCACTCCCTAAAATGGAAACTGAGTAGCCATGTTGTCTACATTATCCATTTTTTTAATTCATGGCTGGCCTTGGTATTCAACTGTAAATGACAATTGTGTAGATTTTTAAAAGGTAGGTAAAAATAAAACTAATAGCACAAGAAGAGAGTATCTCTCTTTTTTTAGTTTTTCTATCTTAAAAGAAAAAAAAATAAGGGAAAAATCAGTGTAATGATGAGTTAAATCAAAACAAAGGACTGAGCAGATATTGTAGAAAAAAATTTCCAAAGGTGAAAGACCCTAGAACTAAAACTAAAAGAATAAAATAAGGTTGGAAACATATATAGTGCTGTTAATTAGCTATTAGACTGTGCAATAGAAGGGTAGACCAACCTCACTTAAACTATTCAAAATAATTGAATAAATATGGTGATTAATGCTTTGATTATACTAAAAATAAGGTTACGTCCTTGGAATTAAATATGCAATAAAAATGCATTGTTAATATTCAATCAAGTTGTTCTTAAGCCAAGAGTTCTCTCATTAAATATGCTCAATATTCAAGTCTGGAATATTCCCTTGAAAATTAGCAATATAGGGCATTGGTTGAATTGGGAAAATGTGTTTCTGCAGAATTAATATCCAGGAATATTAGAAGTGACATAAATTAATAGCTGTATAACCAGAACTTCAGCATCTTTTTTTTTCTTCATTACGCTCATTAATCTGTCTTTGTAATAGACTGTAATATAACAGCCTCAACTGTTTCAGCCAGATAGTTCTAAGGCAGTTGTTCAGGTTGGGGGCGGTTCATGTCATATAGTGATGGAATGAAGATAAATTTTCTCTTACTTTTGTATACCTACCCTACCCTCATGACTCTTTAACTCTACACTGAAGGAAGAGGAAGACAACACTTAGCTTCTGCTATGGAGATAGATTATCTTTTACCTTTTTACAGATGAGGACATTGAGCCACAAGAGATAATGAATCTTTTCCAAAGTTACACAAAGAGCAAATAGGAGATCTGATCCTATTCACAAGCCCATGCTCTTTCCATTACAAAAGGATGACTCTTCATATCCAGAGTGGGTAAAGAGAAATAGGAACTGTGGTTGCTAGGAATTTTTTCAGTTAACTGAAAAAAGGTATACAAGAGAGGAGCAAATGGCTTCAAGAGAAAAAACCGGAGGCTTCCAAGTCAAGCAGGCAAAGTTGGAGTCTTCTTCTGCTACTCGCTGGTCTTGTTAAATTGGGCAAGCTGCTCAACATTTACTAAACACCGTTTCCTCATCTGTCAGACATGGTGATAACACCATGTCTCTCATAACATCATTGAAATTAGTAAATATAAAGCAGTTATCACAATGTCAAGTACAACTGTTTACTAATTGTGAACTACTACTTTTTTGTTAATTGTATTTAAATCAATATTGTATTTTTTTTTTTTTTTTTAATGAGGGAGAGAGGGAACAGGAAGGGTAGAGGAAGAGGGAGATAATCTTAAGCAGTATCCACAACCAACACTGGGCCCGATGTGGGGCTTGATCTCACAACTCTGAGGTCATGACCTGAGCTGAAATCAAGAGTTGGAAGCTTAACTGACTGAGCCACTGAGGCACCCTAATATTTCTATGATTCTTAATAAATTCTTTACATTTATAGAAAGCTTATGTCTTCTAAACAGCATTAAAGATGAGGTGAAAATTAATGGACATATTGGTACAGAGAACTCTAGATTTTCCCTAAAATACAACTTTAAAAAGTTTTGGGGGCCCAGCCATCTGTTTTTATAACTATAAGTCAAAGCCTCCAACATGGTCAAATTTTTAATAACAGCAGTCCAGCAGGCGATATAGTATGTAGGTCCTTCATTAGGTGAAAGGTTAATCTAGGTGGTCTTTAAGTTCCTTGCTAACTTCAAGTTTAATAGATGTCAAACATATATTGGCACATAGTGGTAGGATATTTTTTTTCTCCAAAGAAGTAGTTGATACCTGTTACTGGAATACATTTTGGAAGGTAGTATCCCGATGGTCACATTGCATATCAACCATTCAGCAAATCACAAAGTACAAATGATACTAAATATCCTTTTGGAAAAATGTTTTCTTGGCCACAAAGACAGAGACTTTTATCTCAATACCTCTGATGCAGGTAGAAAAGCTCATGGTCTGGCCTCTTACTTGCCTTTGAAAGTATTACTCTTCTCACATATTATGGGAATATCATAAATATTTTGTCACTAAAATTTTGTAGCATTAAGAACAAGCAAACAAAAAATTTGCTAGTCCTTTGATGTTTATACTGGAAAGATTGTAAGGAGTTTTAGTATCCTTAAGGAAGCCATAAATCACTCCTGTCCATTGATTTAATAGTAGTTCTGGATTAGACAGGGTGGTTAGACCAGATGCCTTTAGGTATAAAGTCAATGGCTGTATGCTAAGCAGATCAATTTAAAGCTGAAGTCAATTTAATAAGGAGACAGAATAGAAGATTTACAGAAACATCAATAGAACACCTTATTCTATCATTTCTAAGGAATGGGTTATGCAAAGATTTGTGGAAAGATTATCTCATGGTCTCAAAATTCTTTGATTGTTTGTTTTTCATTCAATTAAATTTAGAATTTTCCCCCCGATCCAGAGATACCACTATTTCTTTTTGATCCACTAAATTGATACGACAGATTTCCCTTAAGGATTTTAATATCAAACCTAGTTGAAAATTCATGAATTATAATACTCTTTGATCAGTGATGGTTTCTATTATCTTCTGTCACAGAGAGCAAGCATCTACCTTGCATATAAACATATATGTATTCATTTTTTTTTTGACTCAGTTCACATCCATTCAAATGAAGACAAATTAAATCAGCCTGAACTTTTAGGTCATTTCAGCTTAATGAGACATATTTAACTAGGTATTTTGATAGGGCCTACATATTGTCAATATGTTAGGTTCTAGTAATAAATGATGTCTTATTTTTCCACTAATAATCCCTTATCTGATTGAGATAGGGGTTTCTCAAAATGTGATCTGTGGGTCATTTGTGATGAAATCACCTGGGAAATGGTTGTTTAAAATGCAGAATCCTGGGTCCACACCAGATACAGTGAATCAGTTTGAGAGGCTCAGGGCATCACAAAATCTGCATTTTAAAGAAGCTTACCAGATAATTCTTGCGCACAATAAAATCAGAATCATTGTACAGATATTGTATCCAGGTATTAAACGGTAGCTGTTTATAAAACTGTGAAGAGAGCCAAGTAACAAATATAAGAATTATCTTTCCTATATATCTCCAAGTTGAAAATGGTAATAATAGTTTATGAGCCTTGGCACAACTCAGTCACTCCCTTGTATAACCTTTTACAAGGTACTTAATCTTCTTAAATCTTCATCTCTTGATATAATAGTATCTATGTTACAAAGGTATTGTCTTTCTTTACCATATATATCTCTTTAATCCTGGAGGTCACTGTGAAAATGACACATAGTGACATGGTCCTCACGATCTTTTCTATTTTGCAAATGAGCAAACTGGAAGCTAATAAATATGCTTCAACCAAAGCATATTTGCTTTGGGCCTTCAACTAAGGGCCTTCAACCAAAAAATCATGTATTTTGTCCCACTGTAGTACGTGATTCAGAATGTATTCTGTGGTTACTGTTTACCAAATTTGCCAGTACTTTTAAAAATTGTAGTCACCACTTTGCTAGAATTTTTTCTTAAACAGCAAAATGCATAAACCAATTATACCTTATTCCATAGTTGACTTTGCTTATATTGCAGAAGGGGGTAACATTAACAAACAAGAAAAAAACAATGTTTTTAGGTCTTATATTACTCCACTTATCTCAGGAATGTCTATTCTTTCTTACTAGATTGCAAACGCATAGGAGAAGCACCCTCTCTGTTCTACAGACATTAACAACATTGCATACAGACAGATTTCAACAAATATAATTTTAAAATGAGTAAATGGATTTTTATTTTGCATCTTTTTATAGCTTCATGTCTGTTTTACTCTAGGTAATGTGGAATATGGTGTTTCCTCTGCAATTACCTTGACCTTTTATTTATTCTATTGTGTTTTATTTGTAATAAATGGCAAAGCTTTACAAGAGATTTAGTGGAAATAATTACTCAACAATCTTATTTATTAAAAATATAATAAGTATTCCTAATTGTTCAAGGGGCTTTAAATATTACCAAATGATTTCAAGGAATACTACACAATGTACAGTAAAATGAAGGCTATTATTTCACTGGGTGCTTATTATATAATCAGACCTGCTGAGATACATATTAAGAGCTCTACTTTACTAACAAATCCCATTTTGCTTTTATGTCTCAGAGTAAGTGACCCGAAGTCACAAAGGGTTCAATGTATCTAATATCTTCTATGTAAAAATGGAAATTCTTTAGAAGGTATCATGGGCACTTTGGGCTGTTCTAGTGCATTAAATTACCAAGAAATTTAGAGATGAGCTCACCTGTCCATTGACTGCAATTTGTAGATTCCATTTCCTAACTCCTGGGATAGAATCATGAGCTCTTTCACCTCCTAGTGGTTCTAATGGTTTAAATATCTCTCTCTGGAGGTTATATCCAGGACTTTTAGGTCCAGTTGCAGGCTAGAGACTATATAAACAGCCTCCAATGTGAGGACCTCTGACTGTAGAATCCTCAGTCTATGGACTTCCAGCTTCTCTAGGCCATGTAATTTGTTTGTGGAGCGTGGTTAACTTTTCAATTTCAAGGGATCTCACTGCACTGACAAAGATCACTAGATAAAATGGCAGCTACCTTTTTTTTGCTCGATAAGTTCTGCTTTCATAATGACCTACTGATGATTTCAATAGCCTCTAGTGTCCCAGATAAGCAGGGCCCAAGCTAAATATTCATCTTCAATATATATGAGAGATGACGGAGGCATCATTTTCAAGCAAATTGGAATTTGTGTGTGTAGCTCACTGAAGGCCTACCCTACAATATCTCAATCAGTTTTTGGTGAAATGCATTCTTCTGGGGTTAGAGGCTGACTGCTTTTTTTTTTTTTTTTTTTTTTTTTTTTAATAATGGCAGCATAGAGTCAACTAAAGAGTCAAACCATTTTAAGAATGCTAAAAAAAATCCTGGACATGAAGGTACTTTTTAGCAGTCCAATATTTGTATGTCACTGGGGAGAAGCGCCAAATATAAGCCCATTGTTGTTGAAGTCCTTAGTGATTCCCTGTTTGGTAATTATTTTACTCCCTCCATAAGTTAGACACTTAAAATACCAATTCAGGGTCATGAAGATATATAAAATAAGCAACAAAGCTCTTTAGTAATATCTGATTCTATCATATTTACTAAAGCGATTAAAGCTTCTTTCATCCTCAAGGAAGTTCTGGAAATCTAGAACTTTATAAAAGCTTCTTCAGAGCTTTTGTGAAAGACTTTTAAGGGACTTATTTTCAGGATTTATTGATTGTTTTTATTTTTGTTGTTTTATGAACTTTTAACTCTTGTGGTATAAAGTACCCTAGTTTCTTTTTGGGGACCACTTGAGGTTCAGGTGATTATAAATCTATAAGAAATATATAGAAAATAATTTTGAGGTTATTAGAATATCCCATTCATAATCAAATATTTGATTTATACACTTATTTATACCAATACGAGCTCAGGGGCTACTATTTAATTGGCTATGATCTATGCTATCATTATTTTGGTGCTCAAATTATGCCATATTTGACCACTGGTCAGAAACTAGGGAAACCACTGGTCAGATCTAGCCGGCTTCGATGCCCTTTGTTGTGTCTGCATCCTTCTTTTACCATAGTCTTACTTTCTGTCAAAACAAAATCCCCAGGCTCATCTTGTACTTTCTGATGAAATAGACTTTTTTCCCAAGGAACTCTGGTTCTCTTTAGAGAATGGTAGATAGAAATCAGATCATGACACACTGTCCATTGAAGTATTGCTGCCCAGGCCTTTAAACCCCCATTTCCTCCATTGTCAGGTTATACCTCATTCTTGAACAATTAATGGAGGAATATTAACAAGTTCAGAGAAAATTCCTCTCCATTTTTAGGGACACAGCCTTTCTTTATGGAAAATTTATTCAATATCAGTACTTTCTGCATCAATCAGACTTATACAACACTGGATATTAGAACCAGTCTGGTTCTTTCTCTCTACTGCTTTCCAGTGCCAGGTGCTAGTAATGTCCCTGATAAAGATAATGATCCCATATTCTTTCTACATGCATCTTAATTACTTATCCCTTCCTTAACCTCTTGAACAAGACTGCCAAAAAATCCCCCCACAGGAACAAGCAACACTGAAGTACTGGGCATTCTCAATTTATTAAAGACCAAAAAAAAAAAAAAAAAAAAAAAAAAAAAAAAAAAAAAAAAAAAAGTTCTTATCCCTTCCTACCACATAAACCAACACGAAGAACATCCCAGAGATGTTAATCTTCTCTAGGAACACTGAACAATTTATTTTACACTAAGAGAATACTTAACTTCTCATTCTAAAAAATCTGTCAGATTTGAGTTAATAGGGTTCTATTCTCCTCAAGAACAATAGGCAAATACTTGCTTTATATTTATCTAACAAAAGGGTCCAATTAAAAATTTTTTCCAGAGTAAAGGAACATTTTCTTCTGATCTTACAGAAAAAAATTATTAAAGTTTAGAAATAACTGTGTTTCTATTCTCTACTATTTAGGTTCTTAAAGCTCCTATGGCCTAGTGTCTTAACCAGGATACCCCCAACAGCACTTTTAAGAATTTTAGACTGTGAAAGAAAGGTAAGATATTGGTCAATACTGTGAACTGAGGATGAGTTCAACATTTTTAATGTGGGAAAGAACTAAACATATTTACAGTTAAGGATGAAGAGCTCACAGTGGGGAGAGACTAATGATATGAAAAAAGAGGAAACAGTCACAGCAGGTTCTTCTGGAGACTGGGAGGGTGGAATCCAAAGAGCAGGCATAGTGTTTGACCTTGATCAGGAGAAAAGAGTCCTCTTCTGAAAGTAGAAGGAAAATATGAGTAGAAGGAAAAGAGGGTAGATTCAACAAAGCCTGTAAATATGACAAAACGGAAGAGGCTCTAGTGTTTCTGCTTGATGGCCTCTCCTTTATCAATAAAGTTAGAGGCAGAATTGAAAGTATTAAAGAGTGGTGAAAGTTTTAAGTTATTACGTGAAAGTAAGAGATGTAACCTAGGCCATATACAGAACATACACGAGAAGTTAAGGCCCATCCAATGTAAGAGATCACAAATTTGCAGTTACTGGTATCTAATTTCATTCATTTATAATTGGAGAAAACATTTTTTATGATTTCAACCCTTTTACATTTATGGAGAGACATTTATGGCCTATGGTCTATACTGTACAAAATTTCTGTATACTTGAGAGAACTGTGTGTTCTATTATTTGGGGATGGAGTGTTCTATAGATCTGTTAGGTTTATTTGGCTTATGATATAGTTCATTTATTTTGTGCATTATGTCTAGTTTTTCTATTCATTATTGAAAGTAAGGTAAATAAACCTCCCAACTACTAATTCTTGAATCATACATTTGTCAGTTTCTGTTTCATATATTTCTGTTAGGTGTTGTTTCATGTCAATATTTTCTTCATTTATTTTGCAACTCTCATTAGACATGTAATATGTATAAAACATTATAAAATGTTTTTTTCTGTCTCTAATAAACATTTTTGTCTGATATTTTGCCTGATATTTTCATTACCACTTTTGGTTACTATGTGCATGGCATATATTTTTCCACCATTTATTTTCAACCTATTTTTGTCTTTAGTTCTCAATAGGTCTCATATACAGCATATAGTTCAATTATGTTTTTAAAATCCATCTTGTCAATTTTTGCCTTTTCATTGAAGTATTTAGCCCATTTACATTTAATGTAGGTATCATCAAGTAGGATTTATGTCTGCCATTTTGTTATTAGTTTTGCATATTGTTCTTCTGTTTTTTGTCTTTTTTGTTTATCTTCCTCTATTATTGCCTTCTTTGGTTTTAAAGGATTTATCATTTTAGTTCTCATTTCTTTTACTACATTTTTTAGTTATTTTGTTATTTGTTTCACTACTCATTACAATTAGCACCCTAATCTAGTGTAGATGGATAACAACTTAAATTTAATAACATACAAAATGTTTGCACCAATACACCTCCATTATCTCTCATTTCCAAAGAAGGTATACAAATGGCCAACAGGTATATGAAAAAAAAAAAGGTGCTCAACATCACTAATCACCAGGGAAACAAAAAATCAAAGCTATAATTCTGTTTTGTCTCATACCTGTAAGAATGGCTATCATCAAGAAGACAAAGAAATTACTGTTGGCAAGAATGTGGAGAAAAGAGAATCCAGGGGCACTATTAGAACATAAATTAGTACAGCCACTGTGGAAAACAGTATGTAGAATTCTCAAAAAATTAAAAATAGAACAATTACATGACCTAGAAATTTCCATTCTCCCCTTCTGGGTATTTATCCAAAGCAAATGAAAATAGTAACTTGAAAAGATATATGTCCCCCTCCAATTCATTACAGCATTATTGACAATTGCCAAGACACAGAAACAACCTAAATATCCAGTGATGGTTTATTGGATTAAAAATGTGGTATTTACACAGTTGAGTATTATTCTGCCATAAAAGAAAGAAGGAAAATTTGCCATTTGCAACAACATAGATGAAATTTGAGGGCATGCTAGTGAAAAAAGGCAGAGAAAGACAAGTACTGTATCATCTCCCTTGTATATGGAGTCTAATTTAAGAAATAAGTAAATTCATAGGTACAGAGAAAGATTGGTGATTGCCAGACATGAGGTCAAGGATGGGTGAAATAGTTGAATGGAGTCAATGAAAAGGTAAAAATTTCTACTTATGGAATAAATAAGTCAAGGGCATATAATATGCAGTATGGTGACCATGGTTAATACTGCATTCTGTTTACCCTTTCCTCTACTTCTCAAGATAAACCCTTAAAAAAATAGAATAAAATATATAAGAACAAAAGTTTATAAAATTATCTTAAAAACTTTATTTATATTCATGAAATAAACCTACTAATTATATAGTGAATAGTGAAAACAAAATAGACCTCACTCTGCAGTTATACACTGGTATAAATTTGAAAAAAAAAATACTGCTAATAATACTGTATTGCAGATTTAAAGGATGCTAAGAGTAAATCAAAATTCCCATCACACACCAAAAAAAATTTTACTACGTACTATGATGGATGTTAACTATACTTATTGTGGCGATAATTTTGCAATTTACACAAATATTAAGTTGTCATATGCCAATTATATCTCAATTTAAAAGAAAGTAATAAAGAGCAGGCTTTTAACATGAGTTTTAATTTATATCTATATGAGGAAAAGATAAGCCAGGAAAACACTGGTTCAACTGAGTTCCAGTTTTGTTGTATTTTTTTAGGTGTATCATCATTGTAACTTTATTTTTTAAATTCAAATTCAGTTAGCCAACATATAGTACATACTTAGTTTAAGATGTCACATTCAATAATTTATCATTTGCTCATAACACCCAATTTAAAATGAATTTGGGCCTGGAGGCACTCATAACCTGGATGAATAGGAGTTTCTCCCTGAATTTTACATTTCATCATGAAGTTTCATATTTCACAACAATTCGAAGAATAATCCAAAAATATCAGCAAGGAGAGCATTAAAAATGCCCAGAAAATAAGGCCACCCATACCTTTTCGTAGAGAGATCGGATTCATAAGTTAATCATTCCAATCCAAAGAGATGTCTAAGGAATTCAGCACTTGTTTTTACCTCCTTAACTCTCTGGTATTGGGCTTATGAGGAAAACTCCAACATAATCAAGTTATTCACAGAAATTATTTTTGAGCCACTAAAATGTTCCAAAAACCCAGTCTCTATCTGAGGATATCAGATCTATTGAGGGAGAACATAGAATGTAGAGACATAATTAAAACTTATTCTAATAAATGCTAGTATGTTGGAACATTCAATGTTAAGAGATTGCCCACAAAGGGTAACCGACCTTCCAAGAGGAGTTTGACAAAAACAGACATTATATGAACTGAATTATGACACAAGTTTAACTTAAAAAGGAATGAGGAAGAAAACATGAGGTAGGTCTATATATATTGACCAGCAACATATTCTAAGGCATACCGAAAAGCGTAAAAGATTATAGCACAAAATGTTTTTTTTTTTTAAATTTTTTTTCTTATTTTATTTATTTATGATAGGCATACAGTGAGAGAGAGAGAGAGAGAGGCAGAGACACAGGCAGAGGGAGAAGCAGGCTCCATGAACCGGGAGCCCGACGTGGGATTCGATCCCGGGTCTCCAGGATCGCGCCCTGGGCCAAAGGCAGGCGCTAAACCACTGCGCCACCCAGGGATCCCAGCACAAAATGTTTATTATGATTCTACTCACATAAGAATGTATGTGCACACATACATAGGTAAATATATAAAATAGTATGTAAAATAATAGAACTCAACAGATATCAGCTGTTACTTTTGGAAAGAACGGGGAGTATAGGGCAGTAAGGTGAGACCTGAGTGTGCTCTCTATTTATACCTAAACACAATTTGAAAATTTTTGGAATGAGACTGCGTGTTCACAGCCACCCAGTTTCCGAACTCCAAGGATCGTCATTCACATTGAAGGATAAGTGAAGAGCTTGCTCACGTGGACTGTGCAGTGTATCATTCACATAAACTACAATGGAGTGGAGACCTTGAAGTTCTGCAACTTGGCTATGATCAGCAGTGTAAAATATGAAATGCATAGAAAATACATTATATATAGATATAGATATAGATATAGATATAGATATAGATATTTTTTAAAATTTCAGTGTCCTTTAAAGAGGAATGATCATCTGATAGTCAAGCATGTAGAAGAGAACAACAGGCATGGAAATAGCCAGGCCCAAAACACAGACTACAAGAACTTGAAGTGTTTTAAACATGAGTATTGTATACAAGCAGATAAACACAGAGAATAAATCTAAAAATATAGATCTAGGGCAGATCACTAATGAAATTTAGATTTTGTTTGGGGTAGTCAGGAGAGTGACATGATCATGTTTAACTTTTAGGAGATGACTGGGAACAATGGGAAGGATAAGTTGGGAGAAGCACGGCAGCTGTGATGGAAAGACTAGTTAGAAAGCTGTTATAATAGTTGAAAGAAGGTTAAATGGGTGCTGAGACACCCAACAGTATCCCTTATTTGGGATAAGACAAATTTAACCAATATTTAATAGACTATGAACCTGAGAAGTGAGAGGGATGTCAAAAATGACTCCAAAATCCCAAATGAAGATTTCAAGCAGTATGTCCGGGAGAACAAGGTATGATGCTGACTTGCATGCTTGGACACGGAGTTCCTGACCTAAATCTTGACCCGGGTCAGAAATGGTCTCAGAGCCTCAGGTGGGGTTGAGCTTGCCAGTAGGCACTCACTAATTGGTCCCACATTAGATGTACCGAGTCAGATAGGTCACTGTATTGTGTTATGAGACAGCTTACATTTCTCCATCTTATTACTAAGGATATTACAACTTCATCAAATTCCTTCCTGAATTACGTCTACAGCCATCCCCTTCATCTGCCAAGTTGAAAAGCAGCAGCACATTTCATTTGGCTGAACTTGTTCTCTGTAAACTGAAGCTACCTCTTACTAATACTTTTTTTTTTTTCCCAACCTCTCAAAGCCATTTAAAACATCTATTAGACGTTTTTGCTAGATGTTTACACTAGGACTGCCACACTCCAGAGTCTTCCAAATCTAATTTCCCATGATTTCGGTTACCTCTCAATAGTTGAGTGTTAAGAACCCAATGCTTACATTCTCCCCAAATTCACATGTTGAAACCCTTCCCCCAGTGTGATTGTATTAAAAGATGGGGACTTTGGGAAGCAATTAGGTTTAGGATGAGGTTTTGAGGGCAGGGTGCTCAAGAATGGGATTAGTGGCCTGATAAGAATCGTGAGAAAACTTGCTGCTCTTTGCTCTCTTCCATTTGAGGATACCGCGAAAAGACAGCAACTATAAACCAGGAAAGAGGCCCTCAACAGACAGTGGATCTGCCGGCACCTTGATCTTGGACTTCCAGCTTTCAGAACTCTGAGACGTGTTTGTTATCCAAGCCACACAGTCCATGACAATTGGTTATGGCACCAAAACTAAGACAGTAAGTAAAAAATTGATCCTCTATTTAATACTCTTATGCTGATTTGCTCACTATATGCTTAGCAACATCAGCATTAATAACAACAAATATTTGGGTTCCTTACTACTTAGTAAAGAACTATTAAGAACTAGTATTTTTTTTTTACCTACATAATTTACTTCTTAGAATAGGCCTTCCAATCTGTATATTAACATTTAAAGAATAAACTCCATTAGGATACTATGTAGCTCATAGAATCATTTAAAAGGCTGAAGAAACAGCATCTGGATTGAGTTCAGGGAGAAAACGTCCAAGAGCCACACCACAAAAATCAGTGCTGCCTCTTTTTAGTTCAGAAAACCACTGGCCCCAAAATGCTGGTTAGGAAGCCACAACGGCCAGGTGGCTGCCACAATCAAAGCACTGCCATAAATCGGAAGCTGCCAGAGTGGTCAGGTTAGGAATCATTCCCTGCTAGCTACAATCTGCACTAGCAGAATGGATGTCCCAAGCCTGCCTCTTGGCACCTACGAAGCGAATAACTGGACATGGTGAACTCTGCTTAACACTGTCACAGAACAAATTAAATGCCTCCAACCCCTTTGCCAACAGAAAAAGCAGAAGCTGCAGGAGTCCGTCATCTACCCAACCTTGGCCTTTCAAATGTCAGGAACTATATCTTACTGGTTAATTTATACCCAGAGCCCTTGCTGCAAATGAGGCTTGGAGATATTGTTTCTTTTTTAATTGGCTTTATTGGAGTCAAATTATATAAAAATTACATTCTCCTTTGGTAATCACAGAGCTGAGTTTTGAGAAGTTATACAGTTATATAACTAACATCATAATCAAGATCTAGAACATTCTCACTACCCAAAAATGTTCACAGGTATCCCTTCCTTGACAACTGTCACTGGCTACCACAGGCCCAAGCACCATGGATCTACTTTCTTCTATTACAATTTTGCCTTTTAAAAAATTTCATGTAAATGGAATCTTACTGATGTGTGATTGTCTTTTGTGCTTGGATTTTCCAACTAGAAGGGATTTTGAGTCGATATGTTGTTGTACATATCAGTGGTGGTCTGTTTCTATCAATTGCTGATTAATATTCCAAAGTATGGATATACCACAATTTCTTTGTCCATGAACCTAACTGGACATTTACTGGACATTGTTTCCATTTCAAAGCTACTATGAGTAAAGTGCTAGGAGTATTCACTTACAAGTCTGTTCATGAATAGGTTTCCATTTCTTACAAGTAAATTCCAAAAATAGGCCTTTTGAGTCATATGGAATATGCTCAACTTTACAAGAAAATTTCAAGCCATTTTCCAAAGTGATCATACTTTTGCATTCCCACCTGTGTATAGGAGATGCAGATATTTTATATCCCCACCAGTACTTGATACTATTTTTCCTATCTATTCTAGTGAGTGTATTGTGGGAAAATTAGTATTGTCCTAATGACAACACTTGATATGTAATTCTTTTCCTATCCTATCCATTCTAATAGCTATGCTGTGGGAAATGTAGCATTGTCTTTATGACTAATGATGATGAACAGTTTTTATGGTATTTTCATATCTTTCTCATCTTTTTGTGTAAAGTATTTGTCATTTTTAAATCATATTTTTTATCTTCTTAGTATTAAGCTGCAAGTGTTGATCATATATTATGGATTGAAGTCTTTTTTTTGGAAGTCATTTGTTAAGTGAATGATATTTTTCTTCAATCTGTGGCTTATCTTTTTGTTTTCTTTCAAAGAATATTTTGATGATATGTGATTTTTTGGTGTTCTTTCATGGTTTATGCTATCTTCTGAGGCCTATCTAAAATATTTGGGCCTAATACACAGGATTTTACCTATGTTTTTATCTATCAGGCTTATGGTTTTAGCTCCTGTTGTTTATTTAGTCTGTGATCCATTTGGGGTTCTTTTTCTATGTGGTGTGAGGAAGGATTGAAGTTCATTTTTCCAAATATGCCTCCCCAGTTGTTACATACCACTTGTTGAAAAGATTATCCTTTTTCCATTGAACTACCATTAAACTTCTGATCAAAATCCACTGAATATATATTACTGGCCTATTTCTAGACTTTATTCTGTTCCATTGATCTATATAACTGATTCTCAAAATGTGATCTATACCTCAGACATCCTTTCAGTGATCTCTGAGGTCAAAATTAGTTTCATAATAATACTGAGTCATTTACCTTTTCACTTTCATTCTTTCATAATATTTCAATAGAGTTTTCTAGAAGCTACGTTAAATTTGATATTGCAACAAATTAAATGCAAAACAGAAATGAAAATCTATCTTCTTTTTTTTTTTTTTGTTTCTTACAGGTGTATTAACACATTTTTTTTAAAGTTTTCATTTAAATTCCAGTTGGCTAACATATAGTTTAATACTAGATTCAGGTACACAATATACTAATTCAAAACTTCCATATAGCACTGAGTGCTCATCTGTTACAAATGCAGTCCTTAATCCTCATCACTTGTCTAACCCATCCCCCAATCTCCTCCCGTCTTATAAACATCAATTTATTCTCTATAGTAAAGAGTTTGGGGATCCCTGGGTGGCGCATTGGTTTGGCGCCTGCCTTTGGCCCAGGGCGCGATCCTGGAGACCCGGGATCGAATCCCACGTCGGGATCCCGGTGCATGGAGCCTGCTTCTCCCTCTGCCTGTGTCTCTGCCTCTCTCTCTCTCTCCGTATGACTATCAAAAATAAATAATTAAAAAAAAAAAAAAGTTTGTTTCTTGGTTTGCCTTTTTCTCCACTTCCCCTTCTGTTTTTTTTTTCTTAGATTCCACACATGAGTGGAAGCATATGGTATTTGTCTTTCTATGACTTATTTCACTTAGCATAATACTCTCTAGCTCCATACAAATCAACAATAAAGAACAGATGTTGGTGAGGATGCAGACATAGGGGACCCTCTTACATTGTTGGTCAGAATGTAAACTGGTGTAGCCACTCTGGAAAACAGTATGGAGGTTCCTCAGAAAGTTAAAAATAGAACCACCCTATGAGCCAGCAATTGCACTACTAGGTATTTACCCAAAGAATACAAAAATCCTAATCCAAAGGGAAACATGCACCCTGATGGTTATGGCAGCATTATCTACAATAGCCAAGTTATGGAAACAGCTCAAGTGTCCACCAACTGACAAATGGATAAAGAGGTGGTATATATAGACAATGGAATATTATTCAGCCATAAAAAATATGAAATCTACTTTTTTTTAATAAACCAGACATTAAAGTTTCAAAAATGAAAAATAATGCCACTTCTAATTTTTGAGGGGATTGTGAACTTAGCTATTTTTCAGATTTGTTCAGTAATTAACATTTAAAATAGTTAAAATACATATTTTTAGACTCAATTCAAGTTTATGTTAAATAGAATTAAAATATATGATAGATATCAACAGACATAAACTCATAAAACTCCTAAGCAAAAATCACTTTAAAAAAAAAATTATTTATTCATGAGAGACACGGAGAGAGAAAGGCAGAGACACAGGCAGAGAGAGAAGCAGGCTCCCTGCAAGGACCCTGATGTGGGACTGGATTCTGGACCCTGGGATCATGCCCTGAGCCAAAGGCAGACCCTCAACTGCTGAGCCACCCGGATGTCCCCAATAAGCACTTTTGGATTTTCAATTTTTAAGCATATAAAGGGGTTCTGATAGCAATTTTTTTTCAGATATTATCCCTATGACAATAGGGATTACTCTAATTTCATAGTAACACTTGAAATCAGGGACGCCTGGGTGGTTCAGCAGTTTGGCGCCTGCCTTTGGCCCAGGGCGTGATCCTGGAGACCCGGGATTCTTCCTGCATGGAGCCTGCTTCTCCCTCTGCCTGTGTCTCCCATGAATAAATTAATAAAATCTTAAAAAAAAAAGACTTGAAATCAGATATTGTGAGTCTCCCAAATGTGTTCTTCTTTTAGAATATTAGTATATTAGTTGCTCCTGTAACAAGTATAAAACAACACCAATTTATTACCTTATAGTTCTATGTATCATAAGTCTGACATAGGTCTTGCTGGGCTAACATCAGTTTGCCCACATGGCTGTGTTATCCTATGGAAGTTCTAGGGGAGAAATCCTTTCCTATTAGCAGGTGGTTAGAATAATTCAATTCCTATGGTTTTAGGACTCCTTTTCCTTGCTGGCTTTCCAATGAGAGTCAGTTAAGAACATTCAAGCAAAGAGAATTCTGACCTCTAATTACTTCATTGGTGATTTCTACATTTAATGACGAACTAATACCAATTCTATACAAAGTCTTACAAAAATAGAAGAGGAAACGCTTCACTGAAAAAAATTATAAACCGGCATGTATCCCAATATATGGACATTATTCCATGAATATTTTCACTATCCTGATACTAAATTCAGACAAAAATGGGACAGGAAAACAAATACCCCTTATGAACATGCATGCAAAAGTCCTCAACAAAATACTAGACTGAATGTAGTGGCATAAAAAATATATATTTAGTAAACATGACTAAATTAGGATAATCCCCATAATGTAAGGTTAGTTTAAAAAAAAAACAATGTAGGGGTGCCTAGGTGGCTCAGTTAGTTAAGTGTCTGACTCTTGAGTTTGGCTAAGGTAATGATCTTAGGGCCCTGCAATCGAGTCCTGCATCAGGCTCCACGCTGAGCATGGAGTCTGCTTATTCCTCTCCCTCTCCTCACTTGTGCTCTCTAAAATAAAATCTTTAAAAATAAATAAATGTAAACCACCCTAATAGGTGAATGCGAAAAACTATATTATCGTCTCTGCAGATGTAGAAAAAGCATTTTTACAAATTCAAGTTATTCCTGATTAAAAAAAAAACACTCAGAAAACTAAGAATGGAAGAGAATATTCTCAATTTTATAATAAAAATGATGAAAACTCTTTCTGAAAATCATGTTAATATAAAGTATTGAATAATTTCCCCTTGTAAGTCCAATATTGGAAACAAGACAAGGATGTGTACTGACCGCTTCTCTTCAATATCATCCTTAAGGTGTAGTCAGATCAATAAGCCAAGAGAAAGCAAGAAAGGATGTAGAAATTGGTATATAAGACATATTTTATTTTTTTTTTATTTTTTTTTTTTAAATTTTATTTATTTATGATAGTCATACAGAGAGAAAGAGAGAGAGGCAGAGACACAGGCAGAGGGAGAAGCAGGCTCCATGCACCGGGAGCCTGATGTGGGATTCGATCCCGGGTCTCCAGGATCGCGCCCTGGGCCAAAGGCAGGCGCCAAACCGCTGCGCCACCCAGGGATCCCAGTATATAAGACATAAAATGGACTTTAATAGCAGATAAATGATTGACTAAAGGTAAAATATAATTAATTTACAAAAGTTATTAGAATAAGTTAAGTTTAGTAAGAATGAAAGTTATAGGACAAATACACAAAATCCTTATATAGAGATTTTGGCAATAAATAATTTTTAAAAACAGCACTTACATTGGAATAAATACATGAAATACATGGGAGAATTCAACAAAATATGTGTAAAACCTGCATGTCTTTACACTGTAAGCTATAACAAATTGCTTAGAAAAAAATAATAAAGGTTAAAAAAAATTTTTTTTTTTTAAAGCCTGTACCAGGTTCATACATCAGGAGACCTAACATTCCTCTGTTACTAGACTTGGGCTGCTATAACAAAACACCATAAAAACACATTCCTCATGCCTACACAATCCACGATCAATGTGTTAACAGATTCAGTGCCTGATATGGGCTCTCCTCCTGGCTTGTAGATAATCATCATCTTGCTATTTGCTCTTACAGTTTTTCCTTGGTGGATACAAATGGAGTGAGAGCTCTTGTGTTTGTTTTGTTTTTAATTTAAGAGTAGTGTTTCTGGGACACCTGGGTGGCTCAGTGGTTGAGCATCTGCCTTTGGTTCAGGTTGTGGTTCTGGGGTCCTGGGATGGAGTCTTGCATCTTGCTCCCCGCAAGGAGCCTGCTTCTTCCTCTGCCTGTGTCTCTGCCTTTCTCTGTGTCTCTCATGAATAAATAAAATCTTAAAAAAAAAAAATAGTGTTTCCGTCATGAGAGCTTTCCTTCTTCATGACTAATGTAACCCCACCTACCTCCCAAAGGCCCTGCCCTCCAAATACTGTCAACGTTGGAGAGGAGGGCTTCAACATAGGAATTTGGGGGACACACATTCGGTCTTATTATAGTAATATACTTATTTGTCACCTTTCCATATACATTTCTGAGAGTTAAGTATTTAAATTTTCAACTATAGGTATAGATCTCCCTACTCTTTCAGTTTTATCAGATTTGGAGTCAGGTATGTTGAAGCTCTGTTATGAATATATATTAAGGACTATTTTATCTTCTTTATTAAGTGGCCTGTTTTAATTATAAAATATTTCTTTTTTATCCCAGGTCAAATTCCTTGTTTTTAAATCTATTCTGATATTAGCATAGTCACCCCAGCTTTTTTGTTTTTTCACTCCAGCTTTCTTTTGATTATGGTTTACATAATGTATTTCCTCCTATCCTTTTCTTTTTATCTCTTAATAGAGAGTCTTGCTTTTTTATCCAATATGACAATAATTTGTCTTCTTTTGAGCTTGCACCATTTACTTTGTGGTTATAAATATGAACATTTTAAATGTTCCATTTTGCTCTTCGTTTTCTTAATTGTTCCATTTATTCGTTGCTTCTTTTTCTTCTCCTGTCCTGCTTCTTTTGAATTTAGTATTTATGATTCTGTTTATCTCTACTAATGGCTGACTTTCTACATATATTTCTGTTTGTTCTTTAGAGGTTTCTCTGTAGGTTATAATACATCTTTATATTATCACAACCAAGGTTCAAAAAATACTTGCAATATAGTTTGTACCACTACGGTAGCATACTGCATTTCTTCTCTCATCCCTTGTGCTTTCGTATTTTACTTTTGCATGGGTTATAAACCCTGCAATATGTTATTTTGTTTTTAGCAATTATCTTTTTCTCTTTTAAGAGATTTTCTAAATGAGATCAAACTCCATTTTGTATTTACCCGCATATTTACTGTATCTGTCAATCTTCATTTTTATAAATACAGCTTTTTCTGGTACCAATTTTCTTTTGCATGAAGCAATTCCTTTAATATTCATTGTGGTGTAGTTTTACTGGCAAACAATTCTCTTAGCTTCCGATTGTTTGAAAAATGTATTTTTCTTTCATTTTTGAATGACAGTTTTTGCCTTTGGCAGCTTTTAGATTTTCTCAGTGTCATATTTTTTCAGCAATTTGATAATGTTATACTTTGGTGTAGCTCTCTATTTTTATTTGGCTTGGGATTCTGTGAGCTTCTTAGATCTATGGATTTAAGCTTTTGTCCATATGGAAAAATCTGAGGCATTTTCTTCAGATACTTCTCTACTATGTTGTCTCTCTACCCTACCATTTTCCTTTCTTTCTAGAACTCAAATACTTATTAGACATATTTATATCATCCCACAGGTTACTGATGCTGTTTTAAGTTTAAATTTTTTTATCTCCCTGCTTTGTTTTTAATATCTCTAGTACTAGGTCTTTAAGTTGACTGATCATTTTTTCTGCTCTAATTTGCTATTAATCTTCTCTGGTGTATTTTTTATCTCAGATATTGTATTTTTCATTGCTTTGAGTTCCACTTGGGTCTTTCTCATATTTTTCATTTAGCTCTTAATTTCCACTCTTTTATGTTCAACAAATTTACAAAATATATAATAGCTGTTAATTCCATCATCTGTATCAGTTCTTTATCTTTTTCTATTAATTTTTCTTTTGGATGGTGTTTTCCTACCTCCTAGCATGCCAGGAAATTTTCTCTAATGCCAGACATTGTGAATTTAAAGATAGTAAGTGCTATTTTGTGTTGTACTCTGTTGAGAAATCCAACTTTATTCTGGCTTGCAATAAAGTGACTTTCAGTTCAGTTTGATTCTTTTGTGGCTTTATGTTTCTCCCTGCTGTCCCCCCCACTGCTCGCCCTTGGCATATGCAGAATGGTCTTCTTTCTGGGATAATTTATCTTCACTGCTAAAGCATGACCTTTCTGAGGACTCTTATCCAGTGGCTTATGTGTAATAAAGGTTAGACACTTTGGCTGGAAGAAATGTGGTGTATCCCTAGCCGTATGTGCTCCTGGAATTACTTGGCCTATTGACTTCCAGTGTTTTCTCTTTCCCCGGCTTCATGAAATTGGACCTCATGTTGAGACAAATCACTACTCAAAGACTAAATAGGACTCCTCTGCAAATCTCTGGAGTTCTTTTTCTCTTTATAGCTTTCTCCTTTCTAACATTTGGTCTTGCAAAGTATAGTCACCTTGTCTTCTCTAGGCCTTCATCTCCATGCCCTCGGTTCAGCAAAGCTATCAGGCTTTCTTTGGCTTTCCTTTCCCATGTTGTAAGCTGGGAAATGTTCTTGGGCAGTAAGCTGAGGAAACAGTTGGGCTCACCTTAGTTGTTTCTCTTCTCTCAGAGATCACAGTATTGCAGCCCTGTGGTCCAATTTTTGAAAAATATTTTTAAAATAGTATATTGCCATCTTTCTAAGTTTCTTATGGCAGGAGAACAACTCCTATGTAAGTTCATCCTTCATGGGGAGAAGCAAACAAATTCAGAAATACAGTTTTTAGTTTTCTACACTACAGAGAAAGCAGACTACAAAGAAGGTAGAATGATTTGAGTACTAATCCACCATATCCAACCATATTATCCCCATGTTACAAAGAAGAATACTTGGGCATAGTAACTTATAAAGATTGTAACTCATAAAGATGAGGCACACAATCTGATTTCAGAGCCTATGTCCTCAGTTACTCTTGTCTACTTCCTCCTTAATGCTAAATATTCACACCCATCTTTGTGATTGCTTCTTTTTCATTTTGGATCCATTCTTTGTAAATCCAAACCCAGTCTGATGGAAAATAGGCCCTGGAACACTAGAGAATTCATAAAAGGAGTCACCACTTTAACAGATAAAGGAGAGAGAAAACAATTTAAAAAAAAAATCTGTGGTCCTTTATCTTCAGGTCAATCTGAACACTCAGGAGGATTACATTTCTCATTAATGTTCAAGATGCATCTTCTCTAAATGCTCTTAAGTATCTCATTTTCCTTCATTTAACACTTTATGCCCAGTCTTTTTATTTAGAATTCTTAAAAAAAAAAACAAAAACAAATGGTAGGGCTTGCACTTTTAATAATAGAATTGCTAAGAAATTAGGAACAAAAATTCATGTAACTCAGTGTCTGGGTCAAGGAACTCTACCCTGGAAATGTTTTAAATAGCTGCTGTATAAAGTAACATTCTGTTATTTGCCATCACAGTTTACTCTCTTTCAACCAACAAATATTGCTCACTCTCTGAAATCATGTAAGGCAACACAGGTTCTATTTATAAACAATTCTCAAAGGCCATATTGTGTCCCCAATTCACATGCCAAACTCCTACTGAGATCTAGTCATGTGCAGATCAAGGTCATACCATGGTTAATATTCTCACTTTCATCTCCATGTGAGAAACTAGGGTGAAAGCATAAGTCCTTTACATCAGTAAAGTTCAAACTCCAGTGTAAGTGAATGGTGTCCAAGGCCAAACACAAAGGCTGATTTTTAACAGAATTGTTGCCATGGCTTGGTCACCTCACAGATGTGCATGCATATCAAAGCAACAGGCACAAACTGAAACTGCTCAGATCAGAACGAACCAAAGGACTCAGTCACTCAAAATTCAGCAGAATCACTGCTTTGGAGCTGTCCAACAATAGGCTATTGATCATCCAGAACCTGTAGTTACACCCCTGCCTCCCTCTCACTTATCCACTCAGCTGCTAGCTGAGATGATGCAGGCAAAATAATATATTTTAAGGAAAATGGGAGCCCACAAGATAGTTATTCTTAAACCTGCTTCCTGCAAAGGTAATTCTCTACAATGATTCTTATCGTTCGGTATCTTGAGTAATTACATGATTTAGAAACTCTATCCTAATCTTTCCCTTGTTTGTATCAAGTAGTATATTATTTTCTTTTCAGGGTAAGAGATCATAATTTCCATGCCACTGTTGTTTTGAATATGAAATATATTTCTTATTACTTCAAACAGCACTTGATGCATTACCTTTAACAAGTATCCAAACAAGTCAAGTGGAGGAGATCCTGTAATAAGGTAGACATTTTGGTGCATTACTCACTCAGGTGAAAAGGTGAAGTCAAGTGTACAGTGGCTGGGAATTTATGAAAGGATTCAGCCTCCACCACTTGAAAAAATATCACGTAGTCATATTCTCCTGTCTTTCAGAGCCAATATTAGAGGTGATGGCCCATTTCAGGTCATAACAACAACAAAACGGTTGCACTAGTTTTTAAACAGGTTTGCTAAAAATTAGAAGTCAGCGTTGCATTGTCCTCATTTTTTCTTTTTATTTCAATAGATTTTTTTCTGCTTCTACTGTTTAATGCAGGCTTTATGCCAAAACCATCTTAGAAAGTCTGTTATGCCAGATGTCACCCTTTTGCCCTTTTGCTCTATCTGCAGATTTTCTTTTAACAACAGCTGAAGCCCAAGTTAGCAAGCATGCATTTTCTACAGTAAAGGAGGTTTTATGAATAACACCTTTTGTATTTTGAATAACACCCTCAAAGAGCACATCATTTTATTCATACACTATATCTTTAAAAAGAAGGCTTATTCATGGCTCCTTTAGATTTAAAGGGAGAACTTTAAAGTTTTAGCAGTTTAAGATCAAGGTCATCACCTGTAGTAGAAACTGATGCATAAGGTTTAGTATACTGATGGTTTGTTTTTGTCTTTAAACTGATGGTTTCTAGGAGGAAAAAAAAAAGACACTGCTCTCCCAGTAAGTGTTTTATGTCTACTCCATTGTCAAAAACAGACCTGTAGACAGTGAAATGATGCCACTCCCCTACAGGAGCTAGCTACCGGATGGTTAAGTGCCGCTGTAGAGAGGAGTGCCCTAGGTCAATGGTTAATTAAAGTAGGAAGAATTCCTGGATAAATTGTTGGACCAACTTTGGCTTTTCACACATTTGTATACTGTATCAACCTCCAGCTTTGGAAATTTTTGTCTGAAAGTTGGTCTAAGAGCTGAATATAACAGAAAAATATTACAATCTAATCAAAATGTAGGACATTAGAAATTTCAGATTTTAGAAAATTGAAGAGGTCTAAGAGAAAGGGAAGTTCAGAGCAAAAGAATTCCTTATCTCTGGGAAAATCTATTCGACGTATCCAATTTGGAGTTTCACATAAATTTATTTCTACCCATCTACAAATTTATTTTACCCTAAAGAAGCCTAAATTGCAATATCACAACAGTTAACATATAAGATTGCAAGTGTCACTCTTTTAAAATTGAAACAAATCTAAGAGATTATCTTTTTTTCTAAGATATTATCTAGTGTTAAACTGAACAAGTAAAAACAGGTATGAGATGAGCTAACATTTTACAAAACTACTGAACAGTAGCCATTAGCTAATGTCCATAACTAGCAGGATAGAAGCTAAACGCTAGCAAGAACTCCATGAAAAGAACAAACACTGAAAAGGAACCAGCCATCTCATTTCATACATGAGAAACAGAAAATTCTGAGAGAGGAAGTAGCTTGTTCCAGGTGAGATGTGAATCTTTTCCCTTTTATTCTCCACTTTTTTCACTCCACCACACTATAGATCATTTGGTAAAGCAGTTCTGGTCAATTGGTAGTGCTGCCTTGAACTAGTCTTCAGAGGAATTTTGAGGTCACATCAAGAACCCGTGCAAAAGATGTCATGACTGTTAGTCCATGTCTGCTATGGGTTCCAAGGAAGTTGCTGCTGGCTTTAATGCCATGTGAATACTATTTTCAGGCTCGCTGGCAAAATTGGGTCCATCAAATTAGCACATATCATCACAGTCAAACTATGAGGTCAGGAGCATAAATAGGTTGCTGTTTATCTCCATCAAGGTATCTTCCAGAGAACTTCTTAGAGCTACTTTTATGGCCCTGCACCCAACTCAACTGTACTTTACAGATCCAGACAGAAGATGACTAAAAGAATGAATTCTGCTGATTTTTAATTTGAACAGAAACATTTTCTTTTCAGTCCAACTCTGCACACACCCTATTAAAAATCAAATCCCAGCTAGACAAACTAGAAACTTATAAAAGGACAAACAAACAGAAAAACCTCAGAGCAGAAGGGAAATTAATTGAATTCAATTAAAGCAAGTACTATTACTTGGTCATTTAAAACTCTCATGGCCATCCTTTGCCAATCTTCGGTTTCTAAAATCTTAGTCACCCATCAAAGCTAAACACTTCAAAACAGTTTGATAAGCATATTCAGACCTGTGCTCATTTGAGCATCTGAGCCTCTAAAAGCAATTATCTAGAGAAAGAAGTACTGTCTTTAACTTAAATTGCTCCATGCTGTAGCCCCCAATCTTTACTCAGAGTGAGTAGATTGACAATGGAGGTGTAGAGTTGATACACACACACACACAGTCTCTGCTGCTTCCAAACTTCTACAGTCACTGATTCCCAAATCTGGTTGCATCTGAGGAAGGCTTGACAATACACAAACTTCCCCACCTCTCCACCCCAGAGAAGCAGATTCAGTGGGTGTAAACTCAGGAAGCTTTCTGATTATTTTTAGTTGAGTCCTCCCGGGGATTCTTACACAATTAGTGCAGGAATCAGTCTTTGGAAAGCAGAATAATGGCTCTTTGAGCCAGAATCATGTTTCAGCTGGTGGAGTACTTGCTTTTTCCACTCATTTCTTTTGTATATTTCTTACTTTCAAGTAATTGTGCCCATCAGAGAAAGGCCTATACCTCAAAGGAGAAACAAACGAGAAATGAGTGCCTACAACACACCAACAAAATCAGAATATATAAAACCTAGGTAGAAGTTCCAAAGTCCATTTACACCACAGTATGAGTCAAAATTTTAAGGACCTGACTTTTCTGGTTTGGCCACAGGCTGTGCCATCATATTGTATCCTGGCCTTATTAGTACAACGGCCCTAATACCCTGGGGCTTTCCTATAAACAGAGTTCTCAAGAGGCATAGCTCTAGAAGCATTGGTAACTAAGGGTTTTCCATTCATATAGAGTACAATGTGAATATTAACCCTTGGAATTGTGCTGACCCAGTGGCCCTGACCATAGGAATTTGAATTCTTGACCTCTTTATCTTGTCCAAGTCTCTCATTTTTCAGATCTGGAAACTGAAGACAAAATGCATGGTGGGATTTGCCAAAAATATATAGTATAGCAGGATAGTGACAGAGTTAGGTAAATAATATACTTGAAATAATAAGAACAGGCTGCTGGTTCAATGCAGACAGTAAGCAGAGAAAGTAAGCATACAGAGTTGAGATAAAAGAGACAATCCACTGAAGTGAAATACTGATGTCACCAAATTCTTGCCACTCAAATTTGTAAGTCCCATATGCCCACTAGTCAATCTGAAGGGATCAAAAGCAATGAATTCGGGATCCCTGGGTGGCGCAGCGGTTTGGCGCCTGCCTTTGGCCCAGGGCGCGATCCTGGAGACCCGAGATCGAGTCCCACATCGGGCTCCCGGTGCATGAGCCTGCTTCTCCCTCTGCCTGTGTCTCTGCCTCTCTCTCTCTCTCTGTGACTATCATAAAAAAAAAATATTCAAAAGCAATGAATTCAGTTCTACTGCAGTACATTTTCCCATTCCAAGGGATTTGGGTACTTGACAGAAGGAGGAAGTAGGAAAGCCTGGTTTTTTAGTTAAGGGTAAATAAAGTGGTAATAACCTGCTCCATAAGGTTAAGAAGAGATATTATTTGTAGAATTTCCTTTTACATGTCCTATCATCCTAGAAGAAAAATGCCTAGAATAAGTCAGAAAGTCTTAGAAGAGACTCAAGAATAAAAGTATTAATTGATCAATTAAAGACTAGCACTGTCAAAAAAAAAAAAAACTACAACACAACAAAACAAGAAACAAAAGCAGCACTCTCAAAACAACGCTTTGGGACATGGGTAATAGATTCTGAATTGGTACACTGTGTTCCATTCCAAAGTATGGGCTGTTGGGTGACAAAACTCTATGGGTATCTGGTGTTAAGAGAAGCACTGACTGCCTTTGTTCCAAACTATCTTTATTTTTTTTTTTAAATTTATGATAGTCACAGAGAGAGAGAGAGAGGCAGAGACACAGGCAGAGGGAGAAGCAGGCTCCATGCACCGGGAGCCCGACATGGGATTCAATCCCGGGTCTCCAGGATCGCGCCCTGGGCCAAAGGCAGGCGCCAAACCACTGCGCCACCCAGGGATCCCCAAACTATCTTTAAAAGGATATTTATATAGAGAAGATACTTGAAGATAGGGATTCCATTTCCTTCTAGAGCAAAGGGCAAATTTCTTTATTTCCTATATAATAAAGAAGATGTCTCTATCTAGGCCAAAAGACAGGCAAGCTTACTACCCATTATGAAAGATTCAGGTTCCATAGCTCAAGATTCCTCATCTATGATGCATATCCCTCTGGTGCTCATCCCAACTCAGCCATTTTAGTTTCTCTTGCATGGGCAATCACTTTTTCCAGGTTTCTGGAAGGCATCCAAGAAAGGAGTTTGTACCATCTTCTGAGGTCCTTGCTAGGGTGTTACATCTCACATCCCAAAACAGTTTCTTGAGGTCAATTCGATCTCCCTTCTTTAGTCTTATAGAGTGGTCCCTTTGGTGCCCTCAAGCTCCAGTGGTATCAGTACTCTACCAATTTCTTCTAGTACATGCTGGCTAATTCTTAAAGCCCTTTTAGGGCTCTATCAAGCCCAGAATGTCCTGTCCTGGGTTAACCTGCAATTTAACCCCAGTTATTGATCTGGCAACCAGAAGTGGAAGTAGGAGATCCCAAGGGGGATCCTTGTGGCCTTATGACACAGAATGTTTTCCCTAAAGAGTAGATTTGATTTCCAGTTGGTTTCTGCATTCCTATTCTAAGAGATATGGGCCTCTTTATAAGTTCTACCAAACAAGCTTTCTGGACTACATACTTCGTTTTCAGTTGCCTATTAACCGTCCCCAGATTTTCAGGAATCCTTTGGAGATGATCCATAAAACCTAATAAGCCAATTTCATTGTTTTTGTCTACATTGTTCTCCCCATACATGTTCAAAGCCTAAATCGTTGCACGTTTAGGTCTCCTCCACCAAAACATTCTCCTACATCACCAGCAGGGAAGGCTCTGGCAATCAGTCCACCATCTGTGTCACACCACTCTGTCTTACTGCTTGCTTTCTCAGACTTTCCGGGCCTGTGTCAGTAGCAACATCCCAGAAACTGACACTGAGATGAGTTAGGAATGCAAAAGTATGAGGCATGAAGATAAAGCAAGATTGGGCAAGAAAGCCATGAAGCCACAGTGCCAATCTGTGGTCTGTATTTCATATTAGAGATTCTCCTTGCTGGTAGAAAGGGCTATGCTATTCATCGTGATCTTGGCTAGTCATCAACTGGGGTCACATTCCAAAAAGTTGGAAGTTCAAAAGTAAAGCAGAACCAGAGAAAGTTAAGAGCTAATCCCACTCCTCCAGCAAGGCAACTTAAAGAGGAGTAGGAGGGGCTTATGAGCTCTGTTTGGCCACATTTCTTCTCTTCACTTTGAATTGCACAAAGCCAGTTGCACACAGGTTTGGTGGCTCTCAGTGGTTTGTTCCCACCGGCATATACGTTGGGGTTCTGGGAGTTGTCGTAACGTCTAGAATGTGTTAATATCTGGTATTTGCAGTGGCAAATGTTGAATATCACTTTTGTAGGGATGCAAGAAGACCCCCAAATTAGGCTGCCACTGATGCCATCTCCCAGAATTAAGTAAGGGTTTTATTTTTTAACCTCCATTTTTAAAGTAAAATATAGAACACTCAATGAGAAATTTGATATCTGCTTCAGCATTTACACTGAATCAAGCAGCTGAAGGAATGTCATCAGGAAAGGAGACATTTAAAACAGAAGATTAAATTGCAAGTTATCATACAGATTTTTAAACCAAAAAAGTGGCGTGCCTGAAACATTCAGAGAATAATGAAATGACCTTGTGCCTTTTTTTACCTGTCACATTTTGCAGCTAATAATATAAAATCTGAAAGACACAAATTACACAGAAATGGGAGACTAGAGTAAAAGATAAATACAGTGACAAAAATCTGAATTTGCACAAATGTTCTCTTTTGAAAATGGAAGAAAGTTTATGCTTGTTATTTCACACAAATGGATTCACCTAACCATAATTAAAGGCTCTAGCCAATTAAAGTTGTAATAAAACCACAGACAGCTAGCTGTAAAATGAAAAGAAGAAGAATAACAATCCTCCTGAGGAGCCTGCAAACTGAAGGTTACTTATGGCTCTGTTTTAGATCTTAGACTTTGAGAAAATAATGAATCTCAGGACTTTCATGGTTTTGTACAAATTCCCTCCATTTGAGAGTGTTTTCTTTTAAGAAATGTTTTCCTTATGTATTTGACAGATGTAATCAGATGTGTAGCATGTGATTCCCATATAATATAGTCTTTGAGGGGCACCTGGGTGGCATAGGCAGTTAAGTGTTTGCCTCTTGGTTCCAGCTCAACTCATGATCTCCAGGTCATGAGATGGAGCCCCAAGTCCGGCTCCACACTCAGTGCAGAGTTTGCTTAAGATTCTCTCTCCCTCTCCCTTTGCTGCTCCTCCCCAACGCGGTCTCTAAAATAAATAAATATTAAAAAAAATAGCCTTTGAGGATCAGATATGCCTTTTCTCTTCCAAGTCCATACTCTCAATCTGGGTAGGATTCAGGGCAGTTCAGTGGAAAGGGGAGGTGTTTGTAATACTAGGCAAACCTGGATTCAAATCCCAGCTCTACCGCTTATTAGAGAAACACTGGGCAAGTTGCTTAAACTCTGAGCCTCAGTTTCTTCTTCTGCAAAATGAAGACTATGTAAATAATCAACTTTTAAAGGCATTAAAATAGAGGTAAATATTTGAACACCTGACATATAGTGGATGTTTAGTGAATGCTTATCATTTTATCTCCTATTAGTTTGGAAACAATATTGTATATAATATCAAATTATTTCCAGCTACAGGTCAGTAAAAAACATTCTATTTTTCTTCTACAAAGGTCAAATCAGATGGCTATTTTCATGTAGACCCAGACATCGCTAGGGAACAGTCAAAGGAGGAAGAGAACTAGACTGAGGTCTGAATATGGAAACTGATGCTGGGCATGAGGAGATTACAAAAACAAAGACAGAAAACATAAGGCTTTTCACTCATATTCACCCTTTAAACTATTATGAAGAGTCAGAACTAGTGTCTATATAAGGGAGGCAAAAACAACAAAAAGTAACAAAAAGCCTGTTGGTGTCTTTTTGGTTTTTATTCCTTTGAAGTACTAACAATTTTATCTAAATGAACAGATAATCCAGAATAAAGGTTTTTGCCCTTAATTTAAAAAAAAAATTCAGATCTAGCATTGTGAAATTTGGGCTTTTGGTTTTGTTTTTCTTTTTAATCTCTCCTTAAAAAAAAATAATTGAATTTCATGATTAAATTAGAACTCAAATTTAGAATCAATGGAGTACACCAATTCAAAAATATTTTATAGACAGTTCAGATTATTTGTCTACTACTGCTTTTATGTGTGTGACATTGTAAAAAGGCACTAGAACTATATTTATCTTGCCAAGAGTAAGTGTCAGAATTATATCTGCAAGAACATTGTACCTTTTATTGAAGGCCAGTTGCCAAATGCAAATTAACATCCACAAAGATATATTCGATAATTTTTAAAAATATCAGTATATAGTAACTAAAGGTTGATGGATAGTCATATAAAAGGTATCGCATATGTACACATGACTTGGTAGTAAAAGCCCATCTCTTTGGGATAAACTAGATTAAAATGTTTTTGTTTGATAAGTTAATAAGTACACTCCCTACCCCAACTGTAATAATTAAGAGTATTTAACAATGAAATGGTGACTTTTGGAGGCAGTAAGCTCAATAGTGAAAGGTTTAAAAAACTGGATGTTCATCTGTTACAAAGACCATGAGGGAAATTCACACATTAGAATAAAGATATTAAATAACTTTCTAGATCTGATTGATTAGTAGGGAATGCCTAGACCTCTATATGGGGAATATCTGTGAAGCTACGTCTAAGTTTGTCAGGGAAGAATGCCATGAGGTCTTAGCAAAGTATGTCCAAGACTGGGAGTGGGGCACTTATTCACCATTTCCTCACCAAATTTGCTTTACTAACGTATCTTATGAACAAATATTATTAGTCATCTCAGTCTAGCAGCTGATCTAGGTAACAATAATTACATTAAGCGACTATGTGTTCTAAACACTGTACCTGAGTTATCTAGTTTGATCTCCTCAATGGCCCTCTGAAACATGCTATTATCCCTCTTCCATGCATAAAGAAAACTGAGAAAGGAGATGTTAAATGACTCTCCAAGTGGATATTAAATGGTAGAGGATCTGAGTGTCATTCTTCCTAGAATGAAGCCCCTGCTCATTTGTCCCCAAAGAATACATATTAAGTTCTTCCAGGTTCAGCTAGCAGGAAACTGAGCCCATCAGCTACTTGCCCTGCTTCATGGTTGCAAACCAGTGGCCAAGAACTCAGGGAACAAAACCGACCCTCAGCACTGAGCCATATTTGTTCTATTTTTCCAGGTTGGCTTTAATACTCTTAACCAGATCCATCTTTTGAGAAGACTTTGACCCCATCTACATTCTAGAGTTGATACCTAGAACCCTGTCCTGTTCCATGTCCCTGAAGTAACTTGGTAAATTATCTAATATCCCAGGATCTTTATCTTAACCCACCCTCCTCTTGCTAGGTTCTCCCTTGGACTAAACTTCTGATCCCAACCCAGTGTCCATGGATACTACAGGCAGATCACGGCCCTTGCTGCCTGCACCCCCAAAGGATGGATGAAATCAGAGCCCTGTCCCATACCTTTCATCTCCAGACTGTCTAGCCCACAGCAGATAACCCAACAATCCAAGCTATGATCCAAGGTGTGATGAGAGAACCTCTAAAGGTGCTTCTACATCTAAGATTCCAGCCTGTGACCCCGAATATTAATGAAGTATGTTGGTTTTTTTTTTTTAAGATTTTATTTATTTATTCATGAGAATACACAGAGAGGAGAGAGAGAGAGGCAGAGACACAGGCAGAGGGAGAAGCAGGCTCCATGCAGGGAGCCTGATGAGGGACTCGATCCTCAGCCCCCAGGATCATGTCCTGGCCCGAAGGCAGTGCTAAACCGCTGAGCCACCCGGGCTGCCCAATGAAATATGTTTTTTATGTTAAAAAATGATTTTTATAGTCCTAGGTTACATATTGTGTCAAGACAAGGGTATTAAAAGAACAGGATGTGTTAACACTTAAATGCGTATAAGAATAGCATGGGAAGCTCTTGATTCCTCTCCTTGGGCAGGGTCAGGCAATGAGAAGAGGCAGCTCTAGCCCAGGCCTGTCAGGCTGGAGCAAGGAGGCAACCTCTTAGTGTTATCCTGCTACTCACTGAGTAACATCTGCATTCCCTCTCCAGGAGGCACAACTTCTAGAGACAGACCCAAATAAAATTAAAATGTAAAGAGACCGTCAATGTCAGCAAACTCCTTCTCTCTATCCCTTGTTCTACTCTAAATTAGCACAATATAGTGGAAATCTTAGGCTAAGAATTAGAATTAAACAGACTTGATTTCAAATCCAAGCTCTGCCACTTACAAATAATGGGCAAGTCATTTAAACTCTGAGCCTTAACTTCTCCATCTGTAAAATGAACAGGATATCTACTTCAGAGCAATGTTGCTAGGATTAAATATAACTAGTATGCTTAGCACCCCGTATGACTTCAATATATCTTATCAGGATTTCCTCTTCCTTACTTCTCGCTTCAGTGCAATCCTCAAGGACAAGAGAGCTTCCTACTGTCCTCTATTTACTCAAGTTTTCTGCTCAAATCTTCCTTTTTCACTTTGTCACCTAGATCTGCAGACTCCAAAATTACCTCTTATTGTTTTCTACTCACTACTGTAAAAACTCTATTTGCCTTAATCCTGGTGTGTGATCTTTGTATAGTAAAAAGATCATAGAGGAAAAATCCATTTTATTGGCTTCTCAAACACTGTCCTAACTTCAAAGAGTATAAAGTCCAGAAAGCAGGTGCTATGGTCTGAGCATTTATGTTGCTTCTCAAAATTCACGTTGACATCCTAACTGCACAGGTAGTGGTAGTGTTAGGATGTGAGGCCTGATGAGGTCATAGGGCAGAGCCTTCATGAGAAAGATAAGTACTTATAGTATAAGACATTTATTTGGTCTTTGTGTCCAGTTTCTGGCACAAAACTTCTGAAACACTTGGAGTCTCTTGATAGGACTGTGTTTTGTTACCTACAAGGAGTCCCTTTTAATCACACTTAAGTTTATATGAATGAGGTGATTTAAAATGAGGCCACTAGGCAGCCTTAGGTTGTGGCTGGTCACCAGAAACACCAAGTGATTATAGGGCTGGAATTTTTAGCCATACCCACTAACCTCTGGTAATAAGGACAAGCCTGATATTTAGCTCTGTAAAAATTCAGAATACATCCATGTGCTGAGAGGATGGCACCCCCCAGTTCTATAGGGCAGAAGCTCCTGTACTCAGGACCATTCGGGACCCAACCCCACATACCTCTTCATCTGGCTGTTCATCTGTGTCCATTATAATATCCTTTATAATAAACTAATAAGCATAAGTAAATGTCTGAGTTCTAGGAGTTGCTCTAGGAAATTAATTGAACATGAGAAGGGGTTGTAAAAACCTTCCATTTATAGCCAATCAGAAGCACAGGTAAAAACCTAGATTTGCAATTGGCAAGTGAAGTGGTGATAGTCTTGTGGCACCAGTCCTTAGCCTGTGGGATCTGATGTTATCTGTGGGATCTGATGCTATCCCCAGTGTTTGAATGAGTTAATTGCTTGGTGGTGTTGAAAAAACACACTGGAGTGCCCTTACAAAGGAGGCCACAGAGAATTCACTTGCCCCTGTCTCCCATGTGGGAATATCACAAGAAGCTCTGCAACCTGGAGGAAGGCCCTCACTCAACCTTTTTGGTACCCTTGTCTTGGACTCCCAGTCTCAGAACGTGATAAATAAATTTCTGTTGTTTGTAAATTAATCAGTCTATTATCAGCCCTAATGGAGTAAAAGAACACACAAAGGAACCTAACCCTTAGCAGGATAGTACTGCCTCCATTAGTTTTATAGATTCATTTCTGGGTTAAGCTTTCATGTCAAGGACAGATTCTATTAGAGAGAAAGAGAGAGTGCAAGAAAGAAAGAACAAACAACTGGTTTATATTAGGAAGATCTTCATTAACTCTCACAAAAATCCAGCTTAATTTACACTAAATCCATCTTATCTAAATTAGGCCTTTTTTTAGAAGAGCTTGTTAGTATCCAGTATAGGATAATATGCCATCTCTGTGAATCAGTGAGGGAGAGGAACAATATAGAATCTTAGAGACACCAGAAAATAAAATTTCTTTTCATCATCCCTCTGTTAGCTTTCAAGTGGCCCCATCTAGAGCATGTCAGATGCCCTCAGTCTTCTGAATCTATTGTTTTTGTACTAGGCCTAACTCAGATCCTTCTATAAAATTACGACCCACTGGGCTATCCAGGGATTTGGCTTGAGAATTCTGCTTTTCTAGGTGCAATTGGAAAGAGGGAAAAGGATAGGCATTTAACAATTAGCATGATATGAATATTCAGAATAGGCTATTGGATGTCCTTTTCTTATTCGAGATAAAAAGATTTAAAAATATACACCTGAATACTACATGTGAATACTAACTGTCTGTAAAATCTCCTGATACCCTGAGAACTAGTCTGATTCAGGATAGGGGAAAACCACTGTCCAACAGACTCCTGTGTACTTGGGCTCACAGGAGGCTATTGTTACTGCACATCTGTAAAATTAAGATGATAGAACAGGACATTAAAAGGTAATAATTGTGTATGTGACCTCAATAATGAGAGGAGAGGGTTGTTCCACTTTCAATTAATGTTGTATTTTATTGAAAATACATACTAGAAAATGCTAAATCAATATTTTAGATTAATTCCTGATTATGGTTAGGAAGACAGTTAATTACCTTGGGGAACATACAGTGATTTTTCTCAGTTCACCTGGAAAGCATTTATTAAATTATTACTTCCGTGGATGATGGAGTAACTTTATGGCCAGGAAAAAAAAATAGAGTAAGAGCATTTATCCTACAACCATAACATTAATGAATATATAAATAGTACATCTTAAGAGTAGTAATTCACACTGAATTTAGCAACTGCTATGTGCCTATCGCAGAAAACAGAAGGGACTCTATAAGTGCTTTTTCATTTATGGATGGAAAAACTGAAGCTTCCAAAGGTCGTGAAGTTTGCTGAAGATCACAGAGCTGGTAAGTGGTAGAGATAGCACTTGAACCTGTGCTTCTCTCAATCCTCATCTCATTGCCATTTTGACAGCACATGCCTGCTGTGTGCTCCATGGTCTCAGTCCTCAAAATGCCTACCACAATCCTGGAGTCACTCACCCACTCAGCCAGATTATCGTTGGGCCTCTTAAGTAGCAGGATACTGAGCAAATGTTCTTGGTTAAAAACCCAACAGGTCATTCAAACCTAGCCAGCGGACCACACTTCTCCTTCCGGTCTTCATTCTGATCCCAGAGTCCCTGCAAGGAAAATCTTTCTCCTCTCTCTTCTTTAGCTGTGTTGTCTCCAATCTCCCTGCCTACAAACACACACAAATCCTACACCAGCACCACCTCCCCACAACTTTACAAATCTTCCCTCCTTCTTGCTATCTTCTCATATTCAAGCCCTATTTTGTTTTTTTGTAATCCTTGCAATTCACCTTACATTCACTTTTCTATTTACTCCTAAATCTTTCACAATTTAACTCTACTACTCCCAATACTTTTTCTTACTATTGTTTCAAAGTCTTCCTTTTCACCAAATACAGGGGAAGTGTTTTAGAATCCTCATACTCTTTGAATTTCCCTATCTTTTGCAGCCATCTCTTTTTCAAAGCTTCCTGTTTCATTGATTGGTTCTCAGGAGACTGCATTATCAGCATGATCTTGCTATGTTCTCCATCCCTGATGACACCCCATCCTCCTCCTAGATCCCATATGTAGATGACCTTCAGGATACATCCTCTATCTTCTTCTGTGTCTATATAGTAGCCCCAGCTGATTTCATTCCCTACCAGGTCCTTAACTAGTACTTTTCAGTAGATGACTCCTAAAAACACTTCACAAATTTCATCCTCTGTCCAAAGCACCAAGCCTGCATTTCTAACTGCCTTTAGAGCATACCTAAATGACTTATCCAAACCACAAAACTAGCATGTTATAAATCCAACTCGTTTACTCTTTAGGAAAAAACCTAAACCTACATGGCTTTCCATTTTTTTTCTCTTTAGACTAGAATCAAATTTTGGAGTCATCTTTCTCTTTCTCTCTCTCTCACCCCCCCCCGCCCCCCCGTGAGTCATGGAACCTGGCCCAAGGGTGCTTGCAATAAAGCTCATCTCTCGGGAAAAAAAAAAAAAAATGGAGTCAGTCACTATTGACTGCCTTTTCATGTGCATAAAATTTGTATGTCCTATAAATGCTATTTTTGCATTGTTTCTCTCTGCCAGGTTCCTTGTGGGTCTCTCCACCATGGCCATCTCCCTATCCAAATCTACCGTGCACAATACTGTTAGATAAATCTTTCTTCATCACAGCACCATCAATCATAAACATTTAATGATCATCCACTTTGTACAATAAGCAACATTATTTTATCAGATTATCATAACTCCTAAAAGTAGTCCCTAAAAACTAAATCTTCATTTTTCTTGTGAAAAAGGAGAGCAACATTCTAAGAAATTTATTTTTACTAAAGGAAATGTGTCGCATAAAGAACAAACAATGGATCTGCATCAGGGGCGCGCAGACACCCGTACCCATGCTTTCATCCCCTAGCATTACATGCCCCCATCAGCAAAGCCCCAGCACATCTTCCCAGCCTTGTTACTTACGATTCTCCTCCAAATAGCTTCTAGTTGAATCCAACTCTATAGTCAGCATGCCTAACACTCCCAGTTCATTACAGCCTATAAGCTGTATTTAGATTCTCCACAATAGAACTCTCCTATTCAGGTTCTAACCCCCTTTTTTAAAGACCTTTCTCAGAAGGCCTCTCCTCCAGAAAACACTTCCTGGCTCTCTGAGTTCAATCTCTCTCTCCTCTGACTCTGTGCAATATCGGGTTTATAAAACTTGACAAATTTCTCGTTTTGTGTTTTAGTCTTATGACCGCCCTTTCCTTATTCTTCATCTAAAATGTAGAATTCTTGAGGTCATGGACTGACGCTGACCTATCTGGGTGCTGCCCATAAACTTGTACCAGAGCCCCTGCAACTGTACACTAGACCACCAATGACAGTTCTGTTCAACCTAATGAGATCCTAGGGACTCTAGGATTTTGAAGCAAATGGGCAGTGGAGCTGGTTCCTGGTTTTGTTTTCACCTTTTTCCATAAAGCAAGTCTTTAATCTCTTTATATCTCAATTATTATTCTATGATTTTTTTAGCATTGTTTTTTTATCTTAAGAAGACCTTTCCTCAGTGAAGTTACTCCAGTCACGGAGTAAAGGACCCTCGTTTTTATTCCAAAGTACTGATGTCTTTTTTATGTAAAGCCCCAAATAAACTTGAACTCTCATTCTGCCATTATATGTCATGCTTCTTTCCCATACTATTAGTAAATCAAAGGAAGACCATTCTTAAAGTGCTTATCTTTTCATAATTTTTTTTGCTTTGATGAAAAAAGACACATTTTAGTAATTATACTCTTTTGTAAGCTCCCACTGAATTCTACTCAGTTTTTTCTTTTTACAATTTAAGATCATTTATAATCTCTATAATTCTAAATTAAGCATGTGAAGCATATTAAAATGTCCCTTTCTACTATCTCTAACATAATGTTAAAATGTTTTTCAAAGACAGTGCAGCACATCTTTTGGTAGAACAGGACTTTCTCTAATAGAAGTGAGGAATTTAAGGATACTTCTATAGGATACTCTTTAGGTGATCTGGTTCTTGTGCAAGCAACAAACATACATACCATCTACTGGTGGGATTTTTATGTTAACCTACTATGGAAAATTCAGACTGTGTCCAAAATGTTACCACTTTCTCAGGCTATAGCTGTAAAGATTCATGGTTCATTTGAGCAGGCTTTCTTATTACTAACATCCACTAGTAAATGGGATGTTAGGATGACATGGACTTGTTAGTAAGTAAGAAAAAAAAAAAAGATGGTCAAATAAATGTTACCATTTTTCCTTTTGTAATATCCTTGAGAAGATGGCTTTCCTTTCATAGAAGTGACTTTTCCTAAAGTACAGCATATATTTTCATTTCCTAATGCTGTTGAATTTATGAATATGATTCATCATTTCTAATCAATGAAATTGTGTTGTAGTTTGGCTAAATAGCAACTAAACTTTAATTACGTTTGCAGTCTCTGTGAAGGGAAAAATCATCATTCTTATAAGGAAAAAATATTGATCACTTGGGAGATTTTAGGAGATTAAAACTTATGCCACAATTTGACTAGGTATTTTATCTTTGATAAGCTGTTTCAACATATCAATACAAGGGCATTGTATTTTTCAATGCCAGGGTTTCCTTAATATGAAAAAAGAAGAAGCAACTATTTGATGTACTTACATGTTTCAAATTTCTTCAACTATCAAAGGAAATACCTGTTATGTTCATTTGTTGCAAGAATGATGAGTGATGTATCAATACATTTTGTAACATACACAGTTCTATAAAAATATTAATGGCACCCTCTCTTCAACTGTTCTGTACAGATAGAAGTTAATTATATTTAGACTTAGAGACATTAGTTTTTGGTTTTAATTACTTTCAAAGAGATCTTTACATATTTTTTCATCTGGACAGAAATAAACATGCCTAGAATATTGCCTCATATTTACTAGTATCTTAAAATTTTTTTTAAAAAAGTTTTAAGAACCAATTCCATTAAATGTAGATGTTAAAAGTGCCTGGTATAAGTAACTTCTATCATCTGGAGAGATAAATCACAAGTCACAAGATATGGTCATCCCAGCACAGGCTTTTAGTCAGATCCAGATTCAAATTCTCCACCATTTTAAGCAGTGTGACATTAAACAAGTTACTTAATAGCATTAAGCCTTAGGAAATACTTCTCTCATAGGACTGCAGCAAGGATTTATGTATAATACTTAGCCCAGTACATGCAATAAATTGTAGCTACTATACAACTGTGTAAAGCAATGTATTTTTTCCCAAAACCGTATTGCTTATTTCTCAAAACACATCTGTCAGATACATGAGGCAGAAAGAATATGCTGGAGACTCCCTGACTCTAGAAGGCTGAACTCCAGACCTCTGTTTTCTATGGTTAGTTACAGAACCTTTTTATTTGTGCCATAGGCACAGACTTTACAAGTTAAAGACCAATTCTCTGTAATGCTTTCATAAAACCTACACTTCTATCTCTAATCTCTTTGTGAATGGCTCCACTATTCTCTCAACTGGCCCAGTTGGAATTTAAGGCATCAGACCTGACTCTACTACCTTACTCCAATGTCAAACCTGCCAGTCACATGGACCTACCTGCCCAATCTACCTCCTCAATATTCCTTAAATAACCTACTTCCTTGTCACCTCACTGCTGCAGTATTAGTTCAGGTCTTCAATGTTCCTCCACTGCCTTTCTAATTCCTCTTAACAACTTCCCCATGCTGCTATGAGAGCAATCTTTCTAAAATACACACTAACCCTTTCATAATTTGCTTCTTATCAGCTTCCAGTAATATATAGATTTAATAGTATTTAATCTCTTGTCACTCTCTTCCCTATCCACATTTCTTGTTCAAACTATAAAGTTACTTGGATTTCTCTAAATACGTCATATTGTTTCATGCCTCTGTGACTTCATACCTCCCTTCTCCTCAACCTAGAATGCTCTCTCATCACTCCTCATTAACTCCACTTGTCTTTTAAAACTCAACTCAGGGCCTTTCTTTCTCCTTCATCAAGACTTCACTGATCCCCAGAGTGTCTTAACTGCCCCTTTGGGGATCAGTTGCCTTCTATGCATTACATCTATTATGGAAGTCTACACGCTTACTCTTCTGTATCCCTAGCTTCTATGTCCTTTGAAAGCAGGTGTCAGGGTTGCTGTTGTTGTTCTGTTTCTGGCCAGGAGTATGATAAATCTATATTGAATTTGTTTATAAATGATAGAAGGAAAGAAGGATAGAAAAAAAATCACATTCATTTCAATGTGATTGAGCTGAGATCCAGGAGTTTCTCAAATCCCAAGACAGGGTAGGGTATTTTCTGCACACTTCACTAAGTGAACTATGGAAGATGATATTCTCCTGATGTAATATAATTTATTGCAATATTATAAATTTGGCTATATCAGGGGTCAAATAACGAAGGAGGAACTAAAATACTGTTAAAAACTCAAAGTATTGCCATGACTTAGCTTATACAGGAAAACAGTACCAATATAAAAGAAACGTATCTTACAAAATATCTTTTAGATACTCTTTTTGGAAATATAAGGTAATATGATGGAAAAAATAGGAACTGTAATAAAAAATGAGTTAACAGTGATTTTCTTTCCCTGTTCTGATGATCAAGCCTTTTTATTTCCGTCACATTTGGATAAGACTCCTTAATTTAGGAAAGGCAAAATGCCAAATATCCAATAATGAAAAAAAGCTGAATAATAGGAAAATATCCATTAATGTAGTGAATTCTGAATGTAATGTAGAACCCAGGGATAAACAGATTTCTTAGAATTATTTCAGATGGCTGAAGTTTTAAGATACTCTAAGTAGAACAAACACCTTCACACTACACAGGAGGTCTTTATTCGTGAAGAACCATTTATCGAGAATCTCATTTGCAATCATGCACACTTGTGAATTTGTTGGTTCTTTTTCATCACTAGTATTCTTTTGAAATCTTCATTAAAGAAATCATCTTGAGCAATATCCTAGGAACCTTTTTAGGTCTTCTAGTTAATTATGGTATGGATTTTCATGGGATCTATTTTCTATTTTCTCTTCAAAATGGTAGCAAACTGAAATATAATCAAGTGTACAATTTTATACTTACACTATTAATAAAGCAATGGTGTTTTATGCATTGGACTGGGATGTAAGAACCAATTTTTCCCTAAGGTTTCCTTTGCTTCACAGCTTAATGGAAAGTAGTTCATCTTAATGAAAGTCACTTCTGGTTTTCTGGTAGATTTGTAAGATATAGCAAATGTTTCAAGGAAGTAAAGTGATTAGTGTTCTTTTTGCAAGGCAAATCTTCCTTTTCAACCAAGGATAACACTTTGAGAGCTCAGTTTATGAACCAGATCATCTGGATCAATGGTAGTTTTCCTTGATGTGATAGATGTCACAGCAAGATTCTTTTTACATCTAATAGGAATGTATATTAAATTGCTTGCCAATCAAATTATAGACTTGGGGCATACATTTGCATAGGAGAGTGACCTTGTGTGTACATCCCCTCCCCCCAGCTCTTGACAATTAAAAAATTACCAAGGGGACCTTCCAGGTACTGGCTGATTCCTAACTCATTCATCGTAAAATTTGGTGAGATTTCATGTTTTGGTACACTCCTAGTTCATCTAAGGAAAGGTCAAGTGTCCCGTCTCTTTGTATGCTCCTTTCCCTAAATTCCTATTCATTAACAGAGGAGAATTATGTTTAGGTTTATCCTAAAAACCACTAAAATCCCCCATCTTTAGGATGAAACTGGAAATAGGGGGGAAATGTGTAATAAAGTATCTGAATATTAATTTCACACACCAATTCAAATCTTTAACTGATTGCTATGTGGGACTCAGGAACTTTGATCCAAGAGTCTCAAGTGTGAGGTATACCTAAGAGGTTGACAGGAGTCATGATATGTAACAATAGTCAGTGTAACCTTATAGGAAATGGAATTTAAACTAATATAGATTATTTTAAATGAAGACTAAGACAAAACCCCCAATAAACCCAATTCTCAATTATACTTATCTCCAGATTTTCTCTACAAAAATCCCATTCCTGCTAGTCTCACGGCAGAAGTCAGCGTGTGGTTGAATCTATGCTGATGTTCTCAAGAACAATTAAATGAAACTCTAATTAAGGAGTCACCTAAATCTGCCTTCGGCTCAAGTAACATACATATGAAGTTGAAGAAATGTCAAATTCATATCTTAAAATTGCATGAAATTATTTAATATTAAAGATCTAGAAGCACCTCCTGCAGAATTAGGCAGTATCAAGATCATTGTGTCAATCACTATTTGGTCAAAGAAAAGGAACATTTTTCTCTATAATAATTACTAATGGTATTAAAATTTTTCTTTGCCTGAATGTTTGAGCTGTGGTTTCTAAGATTCAGAAGACTTTGGACGTAGCCTAGAATCTGGGGTAAAGGACATAAAATCAAAGGGCCTCTCAGTTGTTTCATCAAGTAAGGTGAAAATGGTAAGAAAGAAAATAGAGAAGGTAAAAAGGTCACTAAACAGGTAGTCAAAAGACTAGAATTCTAAAAAACGATGTGCCTTAGCTAAGGCACTTTAAATTTTATAAACATCTGTTTTTAACTCTTCGGTAAAAAGGAATCAGAACTTCTGGTTTTGGCAAATAAGGGAAGGCTACTGAAGAAACTCTCCTACTGGTATGTGTCACTACAGGATAAAATATCACTAATTATGCCTGAGATTTTTAAGAGAATGAGAAAAAGAAAAAGATGGCAGGAGAGAAAATGAAAGTTGAAAGCCAAAGCAGCAGCTCTGGCATGTTTGGAATGTCTGTAGGTTGGATATTTTATCTCCATGGGACACATTATGAGACCTTGGGCACTGAAGGAAGGGAAGTGGGCATAGAAATCTCCTATAAATCCCAGCCCCTCTGAGGGCTGTAATCTTAATTAAGGAAGGACTGAAACAATCTCAGGTCTACAGCCAGGAAAAAGTCAAGGAAGTGATGCTCTAAGCTGATTTTTGATAGAGAATAGCATTTATAAAGAATTTTCAACTCCAATTTTGTTTCTGAGTTTGGAGTATAAATGGACACTAGACATATGGTACAGAAAACCCCAAGGCCAGAAATCAATAATGGTAACAAAAAATATCCCTGAAGTTGTGCTTTCCCATGCCTGCAGAAGTTCAAGCAAAACTGATGTGAAGGGCTCTTCTACCTCCGCCCCCAGACCTTGCAGTATCCTCAAGGAGAAAAGCCAATGTTCTCTCATTGAAAATTCAAGTACACATTCTAAAACCTCAAAACCAAAAGGAAGTAATCTGCTCAGCAGACACAAAAACCAATGAACACTCCAAGTTCTCAAATTTTAGGTCAATGGTTTTTATGAGACTGTTATGGGTTGAATGGTGTCTCCTCCACCCACCCCTCAATATTCATACATTCATCCCTCATTCCTACATACACCCCTCAGTATTTATACACCCCTAGTACCTCAGAATGTGATCATCTTATTGGAAACAGTTATTACAGAAGTAACCGGTTAATAGGCCTTACTGAAAAGGGTGGGCTCTTAATCCACCATGACTGGTTTCCTTATAAAAGGGGCTTTGGGCAGAGACACAAATGCAGGGAAGATCACCACATGTACACAAAGACAAAGATCAAGAAATGCCAAAAATTGCCAGCAAACCATGAGCTGTAAGCAGGGGCAGGGCCTCCCCTCACAGCTCTAAGGAGGAACCAACTCCACCGATACCTTGATTTTGGACTTCTAGCCTCAAGAACTGCAAGACAACACATTCCCATGTTGAAACCACCCAGTTTGTGGCACTTTATTAGAACAGGCCTAAGAAACAATCTAGAGATATCAAGTATGCTCAAAATAACTAAAGAGATGTATGAAGGTAAAGACTTCTCAGAAATAATACATCATGGGAAAAGGACACATAGAGAGATAACCAATTAAAATCTCTGAGCAGGTTAACATGTCAAATACAACCAAATAAATAACCATATATAACTGAGGATACCCAAAATGCAGCACAGAGAAATGAAGAGATTATAATTTGAAGATTAAAGGACACAAAGGATAAGATAATGAAGCCCAAAGCCTAGCTGAATAGAATTCACAGAGGAAAAAAAAAAGTAGAGAAAATGGAGGATATCACTTGAATCACCAGCAAACAAAAATTTGATGAAAAATTTCTCCAATTCAGGAAGCTCAATAGATCCCACACAGAGTAAATAAAAATAAATTCACAATAGCATAATTATAAGTGAAACTCAGGAGATCTAAAAGCAGCTAAAGACAAAAAAATTACTTAAAAGGAGAACAGTTATACTGACAGCTGTCTTAACAATGGAAAAGGAGAGCAGAAAAGAAGTATCTTTAATGTGCTGAAAGACAAGTTACTCAAAACTAGGTTCTTCATGGAATAGACTGAAGACTGTAGTTCTAGAAAAATAAAATTAGAAACAAAGAATCAAAGAGAAGAATGAAAGAAACATTAGGAACAAAGGAATTGAAAGCATTGTAAATAATCCTGAATTCAGTTATAATACAAATTAGATTGAACCCTGTTGGTGATTACATATAATTTATCCTAACAATAGTGACTAACTTTGGGGATGTTAAAAATCAAATAGGTGGGTGTTTATCGTCAAACTCAACTCACACCATGGTACACTTAACATGTGTATTTTTTATTTCATGTAAATTATAGCCCAGAAGTCGATTTTTAAAACTAATGAAACTAAAAAGCTGTATAGTAACAGGTTAGATAAGGACCATTGATTATACTTAAGAATTCTAATGTATTAATATTGTTCTAGAGGAGAATAGGGATGATAACTAACTTTAGATTTTACCAAGGAAAGCATGGATGTTGAACTTTTAAGGTATATTTTTTTTAAAAAGGCAATTGTGGACATTCCTGCTATAAATATTGGGATGCAGGTGCGCCTTCGAATCACTGTATTATTTGGATAAATACCTAGTAGTGCAATTGCTGGATCACGGGGTAGCTCTATTTTTAACTTCCTGAGGAACCTCCATACTGTCATCCTGAGAGACTGCTCGACTTGCATTCCCATGAACAGCGTAAGAGGGTTCTCCCTTCTCTGCATTCTCACCAACGTCTGTCATTCCCTAACTTGTTAATTTTAGTCATTCTGACCTATGTGAGGTGGTATCTCATTGTGGTTTTGACTTGTATTTTCCTGGTGCCAAGTGGTGTGGAGCATTTTGTCATTTGTCTGTTGGCCATTGGTAGGTCTTCTTTGGAGAAATGTCTGTTCATGTCTTCTGCCCATTTTTTGACTGGATTATTTGTTTTTTGAGTGTTGAGTTCAAATAAGTTCTCTATAGATCTTAGATACTGGCCCTTTATCTGATAAGACATTTGCAAATCTCTTCTCTTCCATAGGTTGCCTTTTTGTTTTGTTGACAGTTTCTTTTGCTGTGCAGAGCTTTTTATCTTGATTGAAAGATAAAAACTTGATTTTTATAGGAATTCTATCTCTGAAACTAATAATAGTGTCTTTATCTTTTAATCAACTTTCCTTCTCTTATGTTCACCTGTTTTTTTCCTTAAATTCCACATGAGTGAAATTTTATGGTATTTGTCTTTCTCTAATTTCACTAGTATGATACCCTCTAGTTCCATTCATATCATTGCAAATGGCAAGATTTCATTCTTTTTGATGGATGGCTGAGTAATATTCCATTGTATGCATATTGTTATATATAACATCTTCTTTATCCATTCATCTGTCAATTCATAGAAGTCTGTTGCATTTCTATTCACTAATGAGTGAAATCAAAGAATTGATCCCATTTACAATTGCACCAAAACCCATCAGATACCTAGGAATTAACCTAAGCAAAAAGGTAAAAGATCTGTACTCTGAAAACTATAGAACAGTTATGAAAGAAATTGGGGAAGACACAAATTTTTTTTTTAAATGAAAAGAATGTAAGCCCCCAGGATACAGGGACAGGGTGTTCTTTATTCCTCCTATGGTGTGACTTTAAAAATGTAACACAAAATATAGGAATCATTAAGCTGCACCTGGTTATAGGAGTCAGATGCTAATTTAGGGGCTCTAGCATAAAATCATTTGAAATGGATAGAGCACTAAGTTGTTGAAATAAGAATAGTGAGATGAAACCACAAAGCTTTTGTTAGGTTATTTAAATGAAAACTGAAAATTAGAAAAAAAAAAATAGGCCATGAAGACCCTCAAAGATAGGTCTCCAGGTCAGAACTTGGGTGATTTTTTTTTTTCCAGAGAACGAAAATAGAATTTCCAAGTGGTTAGCCATTTCATGTAACATAGTAATTAATGAGATCCAGTAGGGCTGAAATAGCGGCATGGGTGCAGATGGTATAAAAGAAGTCAGACTTAGAGAATGTATAGGATCCCGTAAACAAAATGAGTTATAGATCATAGCTCATAGATGAATGATTGCAAGACTTTAGAGAAGTGGAGAACCTTTGTAAATTTCTAGGTCAGGCACTTTATTTAATAGATGAAGACAGTGGGGTCTAGAGAGGCTAGTAATTCATGCTACAACATCTGTATTCCTGAACAATCAACTGCTACCATACTCTTTCTTCCAAGAGTAATTACATTTTTCACATCAGAGACAAAGATTTATGTAGCACCTTGAAAAAAATGCCTTTTAAAAATGTGCTATTCAGGACAATTATTTAGGTTAAGGTAGCTAATTGAGTACTTAAAGTAGTTAGTGTATTTGCATGCTTAATGAACTATAATTTATTTAAAAGTACTCTATCAAATTACAGGGGGGATGCATTTGAGGCCTAACTTATTCTTTTAAAAAGTTTTATTTTAATCGATTTCTTTTGTAGTACACAAAGTAAAACTAAAATTTTAATCCATTAAAGGAAATATCAGAAAGTAGAACTAAAAACACAAAATGAAAAAAAATAGGGATGAAATCTTGAAACTAAATAAAAACAGATTAAAAACCCATTCGAGGATTACAAGAAAAACAATTTAATCCAAGCAAGGATAATTTGCAAATCAAATAGTAGTGGCAGCGTGGTACAGTAGAAAGTGCTGTCAACTAAGTTAGACTATACTTGGATTCTCGTAGTACTGTATCAATGACAACTTAAGGTCTCTTGACTTCACTACTCTCATCTGCGCAATGGATTTATGTCATTAACGTCAAATACTAAAGACCAGATTTGATTAAAGAAAGCAATTTTTCCTCAGGGCCAGTTCTATCACTTGATTTGGATCTTCATCCATTCAATTCTAATGGCCTAACTATCCACCTTTGGTTTATGGTAGCAAGGGCTTATTGTTAAAGCCTAAAATATTCTCTTCAGGTCTAGGGAAAACAATTGTCAAGGTATGCACACAGCTGCAGTTGACAATTATGTATTTGCGTGTATTCATTTTATCAAGTTGGAAGGTAGGGAAAGCTGAAGCACTATCCTGTTTAATAAAACAAATGTTGACAGGACAGGTCTTGTACATTGTCATTATTACCCAATACATGGATCCTTAGCATCTCTGGAATGGTTACTCTTCTCCCCACTTTTATTGCCAATGTCTTAAGTCTAGCCCCAGTAGTTCTAACCTGGAGAAAACACCCTCCCATATTTTGTCTTGTAGTCTCTGACAACTTCTCTCCTACGAGCTTTTAGAAGGATCACAACATATATAAATGAGATGTTAAAATTTTTCAGTGGTTTCCCAAATAGAGTCCACAATCCTCAGTAACATACAAAGCTCTTAAAGATTTGACTCATTCCAATTTTTCCAGAATCATCTCCCTGACCCCCATTATTGACAAGTCAATGCTCCATCCATCCCAAATGAGTTTATGCTAGAGCTCCAAAACTTGCACTCATTGCTTTCTCTGCCTGCCTGATAGTTCCTATTTTCCCCCCTACTCTGTGTACTTCTTTTCTGCTTGGTTCACTCCTAGCTTTCCCCAATTCCCTGTTATTTAGATAAGATAGCCAGAACTCTATGTAAACAAGCATAGGACTCTTCACATTGTAGTCATTTGCTTTAAACGAAAAAAAAAAAAATTTCTTGGGAGACTTCTGCAGAATGGCATCATAGGAAGATCCTGAACTCCCCTCCTCCCAGGGAGTCCTCCTCCCGTGTGTCTAAATCTACGGTGTATATATAGATCATTTCCCTCTGAAAAATATCTAAAAACTGCATGAGCTGTTTCTCCACAGCAAACCATAGGAAGATCACATTAAGACAGGTAGAAGCAGAGATATGGTCTCACCAAAAACCCAGCCCCCAGCACAGCGACACACAAGTGGGAGGGATCGTACCAGCCTAGAACCTTTTCCAGAAGAGTCAGGGAGGCAACCCTACTCCTGGGATTTCCACAAAGGAGACCCCAAGACATCTGGCTTGAAAAACCATGAAGCAGATATCCAAGATACCCAAAGTGCTAGAGGAAAGTAAGAATCCACCCCCCCCTTTAATATTTTATTTATTTGAACAGAGAGAGCAAGCACAAGCAGGAGGAGTGGCAGAGGGAGAGAGAGAAGCAGGTTCCCTGCTGAGCATGGAGCCTGACTATGGGGCTTGATCTCAGGACCCTGAGACCATGACTGAGCTGAAATCAAGAGTCGGACACTTAATTGACTGAGCCCCCCACATGCCCCAGCTTCTTGATAGGTCTTCTTTCCCAGAGAATTACGAGGTCTGGAAATGAATAATTATGAACACTCATTCCTGGATTTAGAAAGGTTGTGGTCTTTGGAAAAATATGTACCCAATTCTCTTCAAGTGTAACACCAAACTTCTTGTATTTTTGGAGGGAGGAGAAAGACTCATATCCTCAACACAATGAAAAACTCCTTCCTGACCAGATGAATTCTCATTCTAGTGGGGAAGAGAAGTAGAGAAGAAAGACTGAAGTTATTTTTGACAATTTATGGAATTTTAAAACTGGAAATTTTAAATTTTAAAACTTTTGTTTTAAAAAAACAAAAATTTTAAAACTTTTGTCCTTTTACTAGGAGTGGCATAAGCTTTCCTATTTAACAGGTCGTAGGTTTTTAAACCTGTGTCCCCCGAACTCTTCTCCTAAAATCTAGTGCTTTATTTCCAACTAATATACTCAAATCCAAATTCTTTATCTCTCTTCCTTTTTCTTCTTCTGTATTACCTACATTTGCAAAGAAACCTCCTCCTCCCTCAAAGTCAGTGTGCACATAGGTGTCCCAGACCCATTAGTCATCTAAAAAATGCAAATTAAAACTGCCAGAATGTAAAAACAACTGGAATGGCTAATTACACTATTGTAGAGTTTATGGAGCAACTAGAACCCTCTTGCACTACTCATGGGAACCAAGTTACAATCACCTTGGAAAATTAGTTTCTTACAAAGTCAGACATACCATTATTCTGACAGAACAATCATCAGTCTAGGCCTTCATCCACACAAAATGAAAATATATAGATTTGTACAAAAATATTCAAGCAGCTTTATCCATAATAGCCAAATGTAGAAATAATTCACATGTCCACCAACGGAATAATTTTTTTTAAATAAATCTGTTACAGTCACACAAAATACCATTCAAAATAAAAATGAACAAAACATAGAACTACAAAACAGCATGGGTGAATCTCAAAAAACATTTTGAGCAAAGAAATTCCATTATCAATCACTGTATAACATAATGATTCCACTTATATAAAGTTCAAGAATAGACAAAACTTATCTATGGTAATAGAAATCACAATAGTTATTTGTCTCTTGAGAGTAGGAGATTACAAAGGGGGGGTACACCTGGGAGGATGGAAATATTCTATGTCCTGATAGGGGTATATGTTACATGGGTTTGGACATTTATCAAAACTCAATCAAGTATTAAATTATAATCATTTCACTATATATACATACATATATATACATATATATACTCAAAAAGTACTATTAATTAATGTCAGAAATACTTTGCTTTGGCAAAATATACAAAAGTAGGAAAGAAACTCTTTATTTTATTTAGAGGGCAATGTTTTCTCCCCTTCTAGGAGATCATCATATTGAATACACTTAAACTCACAAGTTGTATTTGCATGTTCTGTGTCAAGCACTTTATTTTCACTTCTTTAGGACATGGTATTTACCAACCTTGAGTCATTTCTCTTCTTTGTCCTTGAAAGCTTCTATTTTTAACTGCTGGTTTCTAAGTTCACCAGGGTCCATTAGAGACAGATTGAGAAGCAGAAAGAGAATAAAGCTCCAGGTTCAGGAAAGAAAATAAAATGCACTGGCAGTCTATTATTTTTTCCTTGGAACTAACACTGCTTGCTATAGTACTGGTTGTCAAACATTCTACTAGCCATCAAACATGCAGTCCTGAGTGCTTAGAAATAAGAGATACCAAACACAGGATTGACTAATTGCAGTGGCAGCACCTGAGGACATAAATATCCCTCAGTAGAAGTTGAAACAAGGCAGGTTCCCCATGTATCCCCTCCAGATAGATGAGGTTTCAGCTGCAGTGAAATGGTCAGAGTTAATGAAGAGTTGTCAGTGCTAGAAAATGTTGAGTTTGAGTTTGCAGTTGACTGAATCTGGCATATTGCAAGCCAATCTGTATGAAAGCCAAGCACAAACAAAAGACCTAGTAATTAGTGATGGCCAGTTCAACTTGGATCACACTCCAAACATTGTCACCGCTTGTCATTCATTTGAAAAGTCATTAAGACTATAAGACCCGCTTTATTACTGACTGTATTTGTTCATTCCGCGTGCAACCACCTCTCGATCTGCTGCAATCTCTTCTGTGGCATTGAGTATAACTTACTAAAAAAGAAACTTCTTTTCCTGCTCTATTTAAATTACAGTCAGAAGCTTCTAGGTTTTAATTTCCTGGATAAACTTGCCTCTGTGCATTAACAGGCGCTTACTTATTATATCTGTGGATACAAAATAAACCTGTCTTTCATCAGTTATATGTTATTCTGGGGCATCACAAAAGAACCACCCTGAGTTCAGCCCAGAATGCACGGACTATCATTTTGAAAACCACCCATCCAGAGATGCGGATTTTCATGGATCTTCATGCATCTTCATGCACATAAGCTACAAATATCTTGTCACATTGATTGAAAACATTAACATTTCTCCAGGGAAGCATGAATTTGGAGGTAAACATTTGAAATGGCCTCATGTAAGTTCAGATCAGGATTTGCTGCAATAAGAGTTTGCTACAGACTTTGAGTGAAATTTGACTTCTCAAAGTGTTCGTATTTCAGATTTACAGACAACCTGGGTGAGGTGTTTATGCTTGGCTTTCACACAGATTGGCTTAACTGTTAACTCATTAACTGGGATCATTATTTTCTTGCAGCTGAATCCTGATCTGGAGGCTGTACATGAAAAAGTAGCCGAGGCAGGCAGTCACATCAGACTTGTGTTTTACCCTAGGAACAAGAAGCCAGTTCAATATTTTGAGCAAGAGAGTTCCATAAATCTAAACACATTTTTAAAATCACTGATTTTCTTGTGGATATTGGATTACTAAAGGTGATAAATAAAAGATAACATGTTATACCTACAGCATTTTATGGGAAAGTTGATGGTGTTATAGGATAGTGGAGGGGAAAATGCATTTAAATGGACAAGATGTGGATAGGAAAGGGAAGAATTGGCAGATTCAGGTTTTAGGATAAGCCACTCAAGGGTGTAATTTCATCTGGTGACATAAATTTGTGAGCATATACAAAGGTTGTGATGATATAGTGAGACAAAATACAGAGAAAAGAGATTAGGATAATGCCCAAAGGCCCAACAATACTAGAAGTATCATTGCAGAAGAGAAGCTAGTAACAAGACCAAGAAAAGAGGCACGATAGGATAAAATATGGAAGTATCATCACAAAAGCCAAGAGAAAAGTATCTCAAGAAGGGAATGGTAGGTTAACCAAAGAGTGGGCCAAAAAGAGTCCAATATTATACAGTGATTTCATAAATTAAAATCTAACATAGTGGGCAGCCCCGGTGGCTCAGCGGTTTAGCACCACCTTTGGCCCAGGGCCTGATCCTGGAGACCTGGGATCGAGTCCCATGTCGAGCTCCCTGCATGGAGCCTGCTTCTCCCTCTGCCTGTCTCTATTTATTCATGAGAGACACACAGAAAGTCTTTAAAAAAATAAAATCTAACATAGCATAAATACTGACACTAGACCCTAATAGAAATCACTATATTAAAGGCAGGCAGGGATTACCACAATTTCTAGAAATCTCATTGCTCATGTTCTCCTTCCAGTTCTCTCCATCTTTCTCTCCAAGTTAAAGGAGTGAGTGACATTTGAGTCTTCCTTGTAGCTCTGACAATACAGATGCAAGTGATGCCAATTTCTATCTAAACAGGAAGAAAGGTATAGGACTAAATGGACATCTGTCCCAACTTTTACCACTTCCTATCACACATAAGAGTGGCCTGGCCAGGTTTGACCTAATGTTCAAAGTGGGTAGAGATTGGGATCTTCAGAATGGCAAGGGAAGGAAGAGCAAGGAACAGGAAGTTTTGAGGTGGTAGAGACTAGCCAAGTAAGTACAGAAGAAGCCATACATGCAAACTGGCTGGAAGGAGAGAAAGAAAGGAGCAAACAGATCAGGACAGGAGAAGGTAACCATCGATTCAAACATGTGAATTAGAGAAACTGGATAAAGGCATGAGCAATATCCTAGGTTCATAACTGCCACTTTGAGCAGCAAAATCTTTGCTTGCCTGACTCAGGTATGTGTACACAGATAGGACCACTACCACCAAAATGCTTTCCTATCCATTTAATGTCTCTGCCTCCATGCTGGGCCCAAACTCACCAAAACTCTAGCCTTTATCACCCTCCTTGCTCTCCTCCCCAGGGCTCAAATAAAGGCAGTTTGAAGAGTCTCGTCCAGATGGCTACTCCTGTCTGACCACTTGGGGGCTCCTACCTTTACCTTGGGGACAACTGAGGACAATCATGAGTTGATTAGTAACTGTTCTCAGATTACCATCCACATGGAGGCTTTTTTTTTTTTTTTTTTTTTGAAGATTTATTTACCTTTAGAGAGTGAGAGGGAACATGAACAGGAACAGGAAGGGGAGAGGGAGAAGGGAAGGGAGAAAGAATCTCAAGTTGACTTCATGCTGAGTGCAGAGCCAGAAGTGGGATTCAATCTCATGACCCTGAGATCATGAGGTGAGCCGAAACCAAGAGTCCAACAATTAACTGACCGCACAATCCAGGCACCCCCACGTGGAGGCATTTTAAGCATAGAAAACTTAAGCAACACCATGGTTTGCTTAAGCAACACCATATTTCCAACAGAAATAATTTAGGAAAAATTCTGCATAGTTTCCACCTGACACTGAAAGAAAAACTCAATATAAAGACAGCTTAATAGAAGAGAGGACTTCAAGTTCCCAAGTTCCCCCACACACAAATCTTTTATTGATTCCTCTAGAATCTATTGCCCTTAGATAAGAAAGATCTCAAGTACAGCAGAACCCAGCTCTTTGGCATGATCCAGTACTACCCACAGATTGACCCGTCCCACAGAGAGCCTCACCTTGGGTGTATGTATAGAGCAAACACTAACATGTGGTGCTAAACTCAGAAGCTTGTTTATTCTCAAAAATAAGTTTAAGAGGCTGTAGAGTTGATCATGTAAGTTCTCCAATACATACGCTTTAGTTCAGGTATCTATGCATTATAGTAACAACAAAAAAAGTGCTTAATAGAAAATGTCGTGAAGCACAGAATTACCTATATACTAATATCCTGCTGTGCCCACAAGCATACCACGAACATGTACCACCGTAGCCCTTTCCAAAATGTTTATGTTATTCACATAGAATCGTGGTTTCCCTAAAAGAAAAAAAAAAATCAATACCAAGAGAGGAGGCAAATTAAACGTCATTTGCCTTCAGTACCTCCTTCTTCCTATTTTTTTTAATTTCTAGGTGAGTCACCCAGCACTCATTGTCCCTGGCCACCCTAGTCTCTGAGGACTTATCTTCATCCTGAATCACCTCAGGAGGTTGAAGATGATCCTTGAAGGCTTTTCTAGCCTGACAAACCAGCTTAACTTAGGGAAGATTTGTATAAATATTACCACTTCAGTATTTTATCCTGAAGCCTTTTTATTACATTTGGGAGCCATTAAAAATGTCATGGCTTCACAGCTCATTTTGCTTGAAGGGGCACTTGCAGTGTTCAAAGTGAAGGCAAGTCCATTCAAAATGGACAACTGAGGATGGGCTTCAGAAAGTTTGTTTAAATTTGGCCAAGCACTATGAGCACTCTGTGCAGCATAAGATAATTTATGATAAAATGGAAATGGACCAAAGGCATGCTGTCATGAGATGCCAGATGGACTTTGTGTTACCTCTTGAGAGAACAGTGCACACAGCTTGGCAAGGTGAAATTGCTATACAAGAGAAAAGTGCTATAGAGAATCGTGAGTGCTTGATTCTGGAAGAAAGATACAAAGTGAACCTGGATGTCTTAGAAAAAAAAAAATAGAAGAAGAGATAAAAACAAGGAGTCAAGGAACAGACCTTACTGGGCAATGCTGTCAGGAAACTAAAAAGGGCATTATGAGCTGTGAAGCTAACAAACAAAACTAGACACCATGTTTGGGAAAATAAGCCCCAAACAACCTGCATTTGTCTCTCGAGAAAGGGTTTTGAAAAAAAAATTACATGTCAGGACTTGAAACAGGAGAAGCTGTGTTTTTAGGAAGCTGCAATGTGGTTTCTAAAACAAATCTGTATCTGCTATAAACAAAGCTCATAAAGAATATTTACAAATATCCACATCACAGAAGAACCAACAGATAATGTCAAATTTTGGCATTTGGTATTTATTTCACTTGTTAATTGGATATAGTATTTGTACACTCAAAAACATACATAATTAATATGTTTGACAGCAGTATCACTTTTGTCTTATAATTCAGTAGCAAAAATAGTATTAGCTACTATTTATCATGTGTCTTGTTTCAAAGCTTGGCCTTGTGTCAGGCATTATGCCAGAAGATTTCTACATTATGTCATTTTACCTCAACACTTAAGTGATGTGGGCATTACTGGTCCCATTTAAAGTATTATAGAAATTTGATAAAGAAATTTTAAGGAATATGCCTAAGGTCAGACAAATGTCTACATTTAACCAGTACAATCTACTACCCCTCAGTTGTCAAAGATTTTAGGCATCATCCAGCAAGCTCTTTAAAGTTCCAAATCTATATATATTATTTTGATCTAGGGTTTTCAATCTTATAGGGTCAGTGCAAAATATCACCAGTGTAAAGATATATATTTATACATGAACATTTATCACATTTAGTAAAACTTATTCAGTTTGTGGGGCACGTGCCATATAACAAAGAGTGGCAGAAATCTCTGCTCTGAAAAAAAATATTAGTAACAGTTTATATAAGGATGCTATACTGAGCTTTATCTGTATCAGTTTAGGCTAATGCAACAAAGGCTAAAAACCAGAAACAGGTGCCAAAATGCCCACAATCCAAAGGCTAGATTACTGGTGGCAGAGAAAGAATGGACCTCATTTGGCAACCACCATTTTAATAATCAGTGTAGGCAAGAATGATTAGCAGATGCTAAAACATTTAGGTGAAAAGTGATTGGGGATCAAGATATTAATACTGTCTGAAGTATAAACCACCAGATTACCGCTTAATTACAAAAAGATAAGTGTACATGGAGAAATCTGGTACCTACCATCTTAAAGATATAATAGAATATATTTGATAATGAGATAAATTGACTTCACTTTTCTTCTAGTGCAATGTTACAGGAGGTGTACACAATTATCTATGTAGAGTTCATTTTGAAGGATTTACTTGAAGCCTAACATGAGAAAAATCATAAGATAAATCCAGACACTGGTCTTCAAAAACCCAGACAACTGGCCTTCAAAAATGTCATGGTCTTAAAAGAATTAAAAAGGCTGAGGAGCTGGGAGGGAGGGAAACTGCTCTAAACTAAAGATGAAAAGTGATCTGACAACTAAATTCAGTAAGTGCTTTTTTTTTTTTAATATCCTGATTTATTTTAAAGCACAGCTATGAAGAACATTTTTGGGTATTTAAAAATGTGAATTTATACTGTATGTTACCTAAGTACTATATCAGTGTTAATTTCTTGTGTGATTATTGTTTTGTGATTATGTAGGACAGCATCCTTATAGATGGGAAATATATGTGAAGTATTTAGGATAGAGTGTCATGATGTCTGTACATTAATCCCAACTAGTTCGTCAGGATAAAAATACAGGTAGATGATAATTGTTTAATAAAGATAATATAATCTAAGTTATAACCTACAATGTATAGTACAAATTACATGATAGATATATCTAACATGTTAAATATCAGCATACATGTACAGTCTGTAAATATACTACATAATAGCACTATGCTAAGTAAAATATAGGAAGGATATGGCATGTACTATATAGCATTCAATGTAAAGATTATAGATTATATAAATTTATGGATTACCTAATAAAGCTTAGTTAATTTATCTAAATCTACAGAGATTATATATAAATGTATATTATATATGAAATGAAGTATCTGCTCCATATTTATAGATTATGAAAAGGCATAGTAGAGCTTTACATATTAGATTAACATGCATAGAAACATTTAGACATTGTTTATGTATATAGAGGAAAGACTGATTGATTGATTTTAGAGCTAGTAGTGCCATGATGGTCGAGCTGTTCCTGCCACTTCAAAAAGATTCCCTCCACTCAGTTAAGCCAAATAAGGGAGCTTTAGGAGAACCACTGACAGAGGCTGAAATGCATTCCCTGCTATTTAATTCTATCCTGGGAGACTCTACAGGCAAATGTAGCTGGAGAAGCACTGAGAATATGCTGACTTAACCACCCACAGCACAAATGTTCATGGTTCTCTTGGACCAAAGCTACACCTTACAAAAGACCTATAAAAGGGGCAAAGAAACCATTAGAGAGTAGACCAACCAGAATGTCAGAGGCTAGGTGATTGATCAGAAGTGGAGGCTGGAAGAAGCATTGCCTGAGTCAAATATGCAAAGGTCTTCGTCCTTCTAAGGCTTAGAGTCTAGAAGGGGAAATGGTCATTTACCATACAATTTCACAACTAAAAATCACGATTGCCAGTTTTGATAACAAAGATCCAATGAGTCTATTTTGCGTTTTCCTCTCTTAACGATCATCCAAAAAGCACCATGGAATGAAAAAGAAAAACTTCTCAAATGAAACATGGAACTACCATAATTCTAGACTATAATTGATGCAATACTCTGGTCATAGCAAAATCTGGGGAGAAGAAAAGGCCATGCTAACTACCAGTACATATCTCCTTGAATTCCTTATGTGTCAGTCCTAGAAGATACATATATAGTCATCTGTTGGAGGTGGGTAGGTCTTTCTTGGAGAAGATGTTCGACATCACTGAATAGCAAGGAGGGAGAAGACAGAAGAAAGAAAACCCACTGAAACGACACTTATAGCAACGACTCTGCCTTCCAGTGGAGGGAGACTGCAGGAGAGCAAGGATGGTGACAGAGGGAGATGGAACAGGTTCTAGGTAGTGACCAAATGTAATTCAGAGACCCTGTGATTTACAAGTCTCTGCTGGAACCTAAAAAGACCAAAAAAAAAAAAAATCAAGAAGAAATGTGTCCCCCAATTAAGAGAAACCAATTTAGTGACAGGTGCAACACACCATTAGCCCAAGACTAAAAAGCCTGGAACTGGATCTTCTTCCCCACCTTCTGCTCACTGCTATTTTTCAAACAATAGGTATCACCCTTTAAAGATAAGCCTATGGGATGCCTGGGTGGCTCAGTTGGTTAAGCATCTGCCTTGGGCTCATTCATGATCCCTGCTAAGTGGGAAACCTGCTTCTTCCCCCCAGTTCATGATTTCTCTTTCTCATACTCTCTCAAAATCTTGAAAAAAAAAAAAAAAGAGCTAGAATCATTTAGGCATAAGTGCAAGATCCACACACAGAAACTTAGAGGAAGTCACTGAAAGCCATAAAAACATGGGTAGGGCAAGAGACCATATAGCACTTATGAATAAAAAAGGACCAAAAGGCAAAACAAAACAAAACAAAACAAATAAAAAAAACAAAACAAGGCAACCAAAGTGATGAATCCAAATAAAGTGTTCAGATTTCCATTCAAAATGGACTACAGCCACCAAAATAAAAGATAAAAAATGCCAAAAGGAAAAATCTCAAGAAACAAGATGCCGAAAGTTGAAGGAGAAAAAAATTATAGCTCAAACTATGCTACAAGAGCCCTGCCAGGTATCTTTTCAGCTGAAAGGGCTTGACTTCTAAATGCCTTGAAGTTACTTCCTTCAACATTGCACATGTCGTAGAAATATTAAAATGTGAATTCAAAATTCTCACATTTTAAAATTTCTTCTCCACAGTAGTACCATACAGACATTAAAGAAATGGAAGATGCTGGCATCAAATCACCTCTTTCCCCATTCCCTCTTGGATTCTTGGATGCAAATGGTTTTTCACAGCTATGTTAACACATTATTTCAGAGAGGTTGGAGTCTTACGTTCCATATTTTCTGATGCAAGAATCTGAGACTCAGTAAATATACATTATACAGCATGTATAAGGAAAATTGCACCACAAAGTTAAAATGGGCGAGGAGGACTTTTTTTCAGTGCCATTGCCATGGAGGAAAGAAGTTGAACTCAACTCAGCTGAAGCAAGAGGAAGCTGAGAATGAGTTAATGCATCAAGTCCCAAAGGAAGTTATAGGACGGCTTGGTCAATGTGATAAGACCATCCGTGTTTCCCAACTGGCACCTGTTGAACTCATGCTCTTTCCTTCCCATAGAGACTGAGAAATAGGAGCAAGAGCTTTCTTTCTTGTTTACATTTCAGAGGGATGGCTCTCAGGTCTTCAGGAAGGACATTCCTGCACTGGGAGAGTATTTACACTTCAGAGACAGAGGAAGAATTTACAAGTTCTCCAAAGTCAATGCTCTAAGAAGAAAGAAGTCAGGGACCTAAAGGCAAGAAGCAGTCTGTTAAGGTGTAGTCAAGCTAAAAAGGAAAGTTAAGGACCTCTCAGGCAGGCAAAAGGTCTCACTGGTAAGGACTGCATAAAGGTCTGTCCCTGGAGAGTTTAAGAACCAAATTTAAGAAATTTTTTCCAGTTTCTGTCTTTAGGCATGTTACAGACATGGCTATTCTTGAGAATAAAAATCCTCTCTTCTGCACATCCATTGACTGAGGCAAAGTTTTTAAACTATCAGCTTGCTTAACAGGTAAAAATTATTAATTTCGACTTTACAAAAATGTGAGGATTAATAGGCAATGTTTATAAAACTTTTCCATTTAGATGTAGAAAAAAAACATTAAGGACAGAGTAAGTATGATTCCTATCAATTCAAATGAAAATCCGATCCGCAAATTTGTAAAGTGCCAAACTAAATTAAATCTCAAAAAGACCCTAAGCTATTCTCTTATAAAGACAATATTTGCACAAGAGCTTCATTTCCTGTCAAATTTCCCTATGATTGTAAATGAAGAATTATAAGAAGCTGTTGTGTAAATAACAGTAGAGCAGCACTGGTCCTAGAACACTGGAATCTGTTATATATAACGCTATGTTCTCTATTCCTGCAGTCTTGCCACAAATTTAAAAAAAAAATTTTAACTGAAATGCATTAGTTCTTATGGTTTTTTAAACATAAGTTACAGACAATTTTGAAGCGCACATATATAGAAGAAAATAAAATCCCCAATAGTCTCACCACCTTGGAAATTCACATACCGATGTAATTACTAACCTCTTTGTTCCAAAAAATATTTGGGTTCTAATCATAGTACCAGAAGATTGTACATTGGCTTTCATGTGAAATTTGAACAAAATAATTCAAGAAACTCATCTGACAGAAATAAGAACTGGTAGTATTTTTATTTCCTCACAGATTTTTCCCTCTATGTCAACATTGCTTTCATGGTACTCTGTGTTCTATCCACACCCCCTTCTATTTCTTTAAATGTCTCTTCTTTGTATCTGTCAAGTGAGACAGGAGGGTTTAAGTCTCACCGAATTCCTTAACTAAGGAAGAGCTTAGCTGCAGCATGTGTGCTGGTATCAGTAGTAGGGACTTTTTTTTTTTTTTTAAGGTATTTTTATTTATTTATGATAGTCACAGAGAGAGAGAGAGAGAGAGAGAGGCAGAAGCAAGTTCCATGCACCGGGAGCCCGACGTGGGATTCAATCCCCGGTCTCCAGGATCACGCCCTGGGCCAAAGGCAGGCGCTAAACCACTGCGCCACCCAGGGATCCCAGTAGTAGGGACTTCTAAGTATGGTTATCTCAGGAACACTTCCTGGGCTCAGATGAACCAGGATGTGATGAGAGTTTGCCCACTGACAACCATCTACCACTGGCTTACACTTTTAATTAAAAAGCAGTGCCCCCCCCCCCAAAAAAAATAAAAATAAAAATAAAAAAAATAAAAATAAAAAGCAGTGCCCAGGTCACACAGTATAAAGATTAGAAAGTCATTCCTCAAGGTCTTGGGTAATCAAAATGGCCTTTTATAGGGTTCCACACAACTTTTGGGAGAGGAAGAAGAGCAATTGTTTTAGTAACTATCACTACAGCATATCACTATAGCATATCACACCGGTAGCCTATCTGGTGCCTCTTGAGAACTAGAACAGGGTGATAGTTCTAGAAGATGAATTAGAAGGTTGTACAGCGCTGTGGGCGTAAGGCTTGGAATGCCAATCACCTGTTTGTCTTGCTTCAAGCAGGCACAGCCCTCTGCTAGGGTGTTCCTTGAGGAGGACCATGGCCAAATTTCAGTCGATTCCTGTCCTTTTAGTCACATTTGAGTAGGGTACGACCCTCAACTCCATGGAGTAGCCCTAGTTATAATTATGCCTGTATCAGTGTATAGACATATAAATTGGTAATTACAAACACCAATACTAAGTATATTTTTGTATACTTAGAACCAAATTATCTTAGATGGGCTTTATACATAGCAGGAGATTATCTTAACTGTGAATGAACTCCTCTGATTTAATGCTTAACATCAAAGACATTTTTTTCTACCATAGTACGAGGTACAGAATTAAGAGAGGTATGATTTAGCAAAGTATTATGGGTCTCAGGTCTGGATCTAGATTACAGAGTGACAACACTTAAGGTAACTAGGTATGTTAGTTGTTTTTAAAGATTTTATTTATTCATAAGAGACCCAGGCAGAGAGAGAAGCAGGCTCCATGCAGGAAGCCCGATGCAGGACTCGATCCCCGGACTCCGGGGTCAGGCCCTGAGCTGAAGGCAGATGCTCAACTGCTGAGCCACCCGGGCGTCCCTAGGTATGTTAATTTTGTATAAAAATAAGGAATCACCTGAGCTTGATATCCTCCTACTCCAGCTGTTCACTTTTGAGTAACCATTATGTTTGGTGGTCTTTATGAAGGGTAGGAGATAGTGGATCTGGTCTTCTGAGTTATGCTATACCTTAGAGACACGTTTCCCTTACATAGGAAAGACAATCACTACAGGTTAAGCCACATCTCCCCCTAAGATCCCCCCCCCCCCAAGATCCTGATCTACTTATTTTGTATTTTATGCTATGGAAAATCAGGGCCACCCGATTTGTTACTTTGTAAGCAAAAAAAAAAAAAAAAAAAAAAAAAAAAAAAGGTTTACCCTGATTTCACAAGTGCTTAAACTTTCCCTTTTATCCTTCCTAAAGCTTTTGGTGGAATGGGATTAGATGTAAATCTTTGTTTTTACATCAATATGGCAAATTTTTCAAATCTACATTCTCAAATACTTTATTCAGCTCACAGTAGTCAGTTGTATTCTTAAATATTTTATTCTAATGTCCAATTCAGAAACACCTTTTAAGTGTTCTAGACTGAATCTCTGTTCTGTTATTGTCAGAGGTTAATCCCTTTGCAATTTATATTCAGGGAGGACTTTACAATTGTTCTTACTCATTTTATTTTCCGGGGCCATTCCACTATGTACTACCTCCAGCGTAGATTATCATTCTAACTCTTTGCCAAAAGCTCTTCTCTCCTTCCAATACACTCTTGAAGCAGCACAACATTTTGATGTTGCATTTCCAGTTCCTGCGTGGATTCTGAAAAATAGATCATTTTCAGTGGCATGTTCTTCTTGTAACTAGCGGAGAGGTTACTGCCATTCTCTTATCCTGCAATTTTGCCGTTGCTGTTTTTATAGGCACAAGTTGCTATTTACTTACTTGTATATGAAAAAAAAAAACTCTATTCAGACTCAACATTTACCAAAAGATAGTTTACCATGACTATGCTCAATTCCCACTTAGGGGTTTGCGGTTTATTTCTCGGACTTAAAGTCAGAGGCCAGCTTATAGACCCAGATTGTTTTTCAGTTTCCAGTACTTCTCAGGCATTTAGCTATATACTTCTACTATGCAAAGTATAATCTTCTTCATGTCTATTTTCTATATCTCTAGCACCTTGAAGCAAGATTCTTATTACTCTAGCCCCCACCACACAGCACTGTACTGGACGTGTTTACAGCGGTCACAATGCTCTAAGGAGCCATCACCCTCCCCCACCTCCCCATTCTGTTCATTTATGGAAATTCATCTCCCAAGGGAGGTAAGAAGTGTAGAGATGCAGAGCTAAGGACAGTGATCTCTTACCCTAAAAAGTACCGTTTCTCCCATCAACAGCAGTTTGCCCAGCTTTCTGCCTGAGCCAAACCTGGTCTATGAATCTAGAAACTAATACTGAGAAGGGGAAAGGATATTTCTGGCTTCTATTAAGTGGATTGCTCTCTTTATGAGGCAAAGCCTCAGCATTCATCAGTTGTTTTTCCTCCATCCATTTTTATTGCTTTTATGGTTAGTGGAAGTGGAGTGAAGCAATCAATTGCCTGTCAGCTTTCATTTTTTAGATTGTTGTGAGTGGCGATCTTTTCTAAAAATTGGAATTTTTTTTTTCCCTTCTGCTTGTTCCTAATCACCCGTCTTATCATTGCTCCATCTAAGCCTGCACCAAAAGCCTCAGTTAAGTGTCTTTGCTATTTCCAAGCCTTGTTGATGCTGTCTGAGATTTTTCGGAGGTCAAATGACAATCTACTAAGCAGGATCCCCCATGACATTGTCAGCAATCTCAAAAATAACTAAGTCGGTCACCAGAGCTTATTTCTAACCCTTTTTAACTCCAGAATTCACTTAAATATTACCATATAAAGCTATGATGTAGTACATTAGTATCCAGGGAGTGGTATGCTGTGCACGTGTACGTGTCTTCACACAAACACATGGCATCATGAACACATGTGCGCTTAGGACAATACCAATAAAATAAATAGAAACATACTCATTTGTCATTAGGCGTCCTAAGGAGAATGATGAATAGGAGTAGAATGTGGATGGCACTTTACACAACACATTACTCTATCAATTCAAAAAATAATTCAAAGAAGCTACCAACACTTAAATAAGTTCAATTATTCATTTGTGAAGTTTATTAGGTAGTTTATTAGTTAATATGCCTATTAACTCTTTTCAGAATGGGCTGCTGATAACGAAAATAGGGTGACGAGGACACTAGGACTAGGGATGGGCATTAAATATGTGCCTGAAACACTGAAGCTAACTAGTGTTTATAGTAGAGAAATCATACTATGTAATAGCTCTACATTCTTCTATATAGCTATCAAAAAAAAAAAAAGGTGAAAAATGGGGAATATATGAAAAATAGACCAAAATTAATCATTATCTTATGGTTATTTACTGCAAAAGGATAACATTTTAAAATAGGGACCCCCCCCCAAAAAAAATAGGGAAGCCCAGGTGGCTCAGAGGTTTAGCACGGCCTTCGTCCCAGGGCATGATCCTGGAGTCCCAGGATCGAGTCCCACGTTGGGCTCCCGGCATGGAGCTTGCTTCTCCCTCTGCCTCTCTCTGTGTCTCTTGTGACTAAATAAAACCTTTAAAGAAAAAAACAACATTTTAAAATAAATTCTGGGAGATAAGGGGGAGAGGGAAACAGGCCATTAGCTACTTTCAGTAGTGCTTATGGTAGGAAACAGACAACATCCAGAAGGAGAGTGATTGGGTTTATTATAGGAGAATATTAATATAAAATCATTAGAAAACCTTCCTAAGTACCAAAGGTGGGTGGGAAGAGTTTTGATTAAAGGATTAAAGATTTCCCAAAGTGTTCACCTATAAGGAAGAGAAGGAACAGATCAAGAAGATGGAGAAGCTAGACCTCTCTGTGCATACCTTGTTTGTAAACTTGACACTGAAACAAGGAAGATACTGTACCTAATTTTAATAGTTTTTAAAAGGCAAATTCTGAAAAGCTAAAGCCTAGCAAATAAACCCAGCCGTGTACTCAGTTTGTTGCAAAATAGGCAGACTATTTTAAGGGACTTTGAAATATAGTAACTTTTACTATATATGCCAGGTGAGATATAAGTGGAATATAAAAAGAACTGCAAAAAAGCCTTAAATCGTATAAATCATATTGCCGGTGGCAGTGTTCGCATTTTACTCTGAGTCAATTGTTTTTGTATCATGGGATAAAGCAAATGAATGATTATATGGATTTCTTTGAGACGGAGATTTTCAGCATGAGACAAAGAAGTTATACAAGATCAGTGCAGTTAAATAAAAACCCTATGGCCTTAAAAGGGAGACTATCAGTAAGTTACATCATGAGTTCTTACTAAGACAAACAAGCTGTTCACTGAAAAAGCCTAGGTACAGTGACCGACCCAACAGCAACAAAATAACAAAAAACAAATGATGCCTGGCACCCAAATTATTACTTTCAATACCATTTCCCAGAATTCTGGAGAAACTGCTGATAGGATATATATGAAATGAAACCGGAACTTATTGTCATACTAGACATTAGGAAGTTGCCAAAGAGTATTCCAGAAGAGTCAAAGGGCATACAAACTAATTTAAAGAGGTTCCCATTGACTGAAAAGGGACAACTGAATGTCAATGGATTTAATAGTTACAATGGATTGACACAAACACACAAATGTGGTAGATAATAAATTCACTGATTATATCTATAGGATGTTGAGAACCAAAATGTTATTTTGAAAACCAATAAACAAAAAGAAAGAATCGAGCAAACCGAATATGTACTAAAACTGTACATTAGGATACCTCAATAGTTGTTAAGGAGAGGTGTTTCTTTATAGAAGTATTCCAGCTAATAAGTGAAATGGGAGTGACAAAATTTGAATAATTTAACACAATGATGGACCTAGGCAATAATCATTAATAGCTATTAATGTCATAAAAAAGTTAACTGAATTTTATAGGCTTCTGAATGGAAACACAACACATTATTTGAAGTATTCCTGTGAAACAAAAATTAAAGCTAAGCCTGATTAGATTTCAAGATCTTACTACCGTTTTACAGGAAATAGAGGGGGAAAGTGGAACATGTTAATTGACACATTGGAAAGCAACCAGCAAAATCCAGACTGTGGGAAACTATACAGAATAAATGACCTGACTTCTTCAAAGGAACTCTAAGAAGTAAAAATCAAAAATAGAGAGGAAACTTACGCACAAAAAAAAGAGACTTCAAAGCTATAGCAATTGTAATGTAGGACTCTTATTTCAATCTTGATTTGAAACAAGAAAAATCAAAATGTGACAGACACCTTGAACATTTATGGAGTATCTGATGCTCTTAGGAAATTAATCTTAAAGTAGAATTGGTCAGTGGTTCTGTGTCCTAGAGTCCTTATCTGTAAATCTCATCGATATACAGATGAAATAATGTAACAGTAAGATAATCTGGTGGAGACAGAGGCAAGTGTGTGTGTGTGGGGGGGCGGGGGGGTGTAAAAACAAAACCAGATTGGTCAGGAGTTGATAATTAATGAGACTGAGTAATAGATACATGGAGGTTTTATCTTATTCTTCATACTTTTATGTTTATTCGAAATTTTCCACAAGTTTAAGTACAGAAGAGATCAAAAATAACAACTAGTTGGGGGTGGGAAGTGGGGAGAAGGGGAGTAGGAGTCTTGCTTATTGAAATAAAGTGAATGTTTTTCAACTTGTTTTACTGTATTTGAGTAAAACTGTTTCTGAATCTTTAAGTTTGAGAACAGCCCCATTTTTAACTATAGAAAATAAGATTTGTCAAGTCTTAAATCTGTAACCAAGTCATCTGTTTTATTTTGTTTAGGTTACTCTCCTCCCCAAGCCTCTGGTAATTTAAAGCAAACATTTCCTTCAAGACGTAAAGAGAAAAGTGTAACTAACTAGAAAGCTCATGGTTTATATTTTTAATAAACACCTTTTATCCAAGATAAATTTCAGTATTGTCAATTTTCTCTCTAAAAACATGAGGAGTCTCATATAACACCTTCATTAGCATAGAAATGGATTTTTTATATGTAATTTACCCCCCACATATCTTATAGTTCTATTTTTTTTAAAAAAGCATAAGAACATTATAAAACAGATTCTTAAATAATAGAAGATTAACATCTGAATTGGAATTAAAATATATCAGATAAACAGTAACAAATTAATTTAAAGGCAAGGAAGTAAGTGTAATCTTAGAAAGCCATAGATTTTATGCATCCCTGGGAGATTTAACCCACAGTTACTGAAAACGGAATAAACTCTCATTTGGGAGTTTATTACATTGCTTTGAGGAGTCATTAGCTTAACTCAGTACAGCAATGTATTAGGGTATGACTGAACCAGTGATCACAGTCCTTGATGGAAATAAAAGCATCATTTTGCTCTTCAGGAACTATTTATTGCTAATGTACACAAGATTAAGAAGAATATACATGCAACAGGGAAGAAGTAAATGATAGGCACCTGCCTAATTTAACTATAACATTTTCCTGGAGAATGCTGACTCAGAATCCAAGAAAAAGTCTCAGCCATATCATGTAACCAAATAAGGAAAAAAGATTGGCCTTATAATGGATTATCTGGATAACACCCAGGCTCCTCTGTAACCCCAACAACTACCCATCTCGGAGAATCTGAGTCGCACTGTCACATCAAGTTTCTATTGTAATGGAAGCTTCCAGAGAACCCGAGAGGATGTGAATACCAATTTCATGATTGGTACTCTTCATGTACTCCCTCTTCAGGTACTAAGGGATTTAGTCTACCAGCTTCTTCAGGGAGTTACCTCAGCTGAAGAGAGCCACCTCACTCAAGGCCATGCCCTACTTCTGAGACAACCGCCTTCCAATAATTGATCAATATGAGGATGTAAAGGCCTGGCAATATTACCCCCTACTTGGGACAACCCTTAAAGGATCTCCCAAGTTCAAAGTCCCCCATGGGCAGGTTTAGGATTTCAGTAAGACCATACCATAGCCTAACTTTTCTCACTGGCCAACTCTGCTTGCTTGCTTTCCCTCCTCTACCTTAGGTGTGATCCCAGCATATTTTCTAATGTACTTCCTGTATGCTAGCCTCAGATTCTGATTCAGAGTCCTACTTCTCAGGAAGCCGTGCCAGTAGTTGTTGGTCAACTTGTGGGGGGAAGGAGACAGAATACATGCAAATAACTCAACAAAATTCCTTAAGACTAAGTAGATACTAGATTAAGGTCCATCCCCAGGTACAATTGGCACAGCAATGCATCTCTAAGTGGCAAAGGCTGGGATAACTGGGTAAAATTTATTCACAATGAAGGTCAAGAAAGTAGCAGGTCGCTCAGTTCCAAAGATGGGGAACCTCTCTATGCTATAGTTTTCTATTCATCACACAAATATAAAGGCAGAACTCCTATTGTCAAGGAGAGGTCATCTAGCCTAAAGTATTACTGTATATATATTAAAAAAAAATCAGTGTAATACTCTATATTGGGACGTTTTTAAGGAAGTTTAATGACAATACAGAATATTGAATTTGCATAATACCACTGGCTGTGTTGGTAGAAAGATTGGAATTACTTTTTCTATTTTATAATCTGCCCCCCCCACCGCCTTGAGACACCATGATTGTTGACAATAGCAGCTGAGAAAGCACCAATATAGGCCACTAGAAGATTTGCTAGGAGTCACACTGTGTCTTTCATATAATCGCATAGGTCTACTGAACTCGTAGGTTTTCTGAGGACAAAGATGTACCCAATACATTTACCTCTCTATCCCCCAAGCCTAGCAAAGGATATAGAACTAAGTGCTGAAACAAATTAACGACAACAAACATATGGAGGTGAATCAAGAGAATCATAAGAAATGCTTTGAGAGACCCAGAGGTAAGCGCTTTCATCACTTTTATTTTATAGGTGATAGACTGGAGACTTGATGAAGGTCACAGAGCCAGGTAGTAACAAGTAGTCCAAACCAATATTTTCTGATTCCAAAACCTGAAGGTTTAGCCATGCCGCCTTCCTGGTTTGCCTAGTTTTATCACAAGGGAGGAGGTGGGAAAAGACACTAGGCCTTTCTTAGGGCATTTTCTTTCTCATTCACTTGTTACATTCTTTAGGGCTCTCATTTCCACCCCAAATCTGCCAAGAAGTCTTCCTTAGTCACACAGCTGTTTTTGTTTCTTGGGAACACCAGCAGCCTTTAATGTTTGCTTACAAAAAAACAAGTCACCCCCAATTCTCCTGCAGAGTTTGTTCCTGTTATGTGTGTGGGATCCTCTAAACTCCCCAGGGACATTACACACTCCTATGGGCAAGGACCCATGCTGTCCTCCACTTGTAGAACAGTATGAAGCCCAGCATACAGGTTGGGTTCTCGGTCACTTGCAGCTGATTGTACATCAGCTGGAGTGACCAGTCAATGACAGAAACACCAGCATTAGGCCAGGAACATCGTCCTCCTCCTCTAGGACATTCTTTCCAATGTCACGCCTTAGGGCTACCGACTCACTTCCCTTTTGGTGCCAACTAATTTGAAGTGCTGAACAAACCAGTCAAATGCCCTGACCAAAGAAAATTAAAGGAAGAAAAGGGGATGAAGTTCTCGCCCCTCTGATGTACAACTGAGTTTAATTCAAAGAGCATTTGTTTTTATTTCATGAGAGACCAAGGACTCCCAGCTCAAAAACAACACAGTGATTAAGGCCAGTAAACTTCCTGTAAGAGAGAATATTTAAAGAGCTTCAGAGGCATTTAATTGATCTAAAACAAGAATGGGCCAGGTTTTTTAGCACTCCCTGGAAGTATTAGGGGAAGCTATGGTTAAAATTATCTATTTCATTACAAGAATAGTACAAGGCTGTCTTTATGCCAAGGCAATTATCTAGTTAATTGCTCTAGAATGAGTATAACCCAGTTTCCAGATACAGAACAGACATTTTGCCAAATGTGGTTTGACTTATGCCAGAAGCCTGCAACAGTTTTAGCTACAAAAGTTACCAGCAGAGCTAAAGGACACCCACAGGAGCCTTTGGCTGACTTAAGACTGTAGAGAGGGAAGCAGAGGGAAGGGAGAAGGAAAGGAACAGATATCAGCAACCAGGACCAAGGAGTCCGAGAGAAGAGAATGAAGAAAGAAACGCAGAAAGCAAGGAGTAAGATAAAGGGTGAATACACAGAAGAAAAAAAAAAAAAAGAAAAAAAAGAAAAGCATGGTAGAGAACAATGGCCTACCCATTGGCATTCCAGGAATACAATACATTTTGGCACCATAGATGTTACTGGTTTTTTTTTTTTTTTTTTTTGTGAGTTTGTTTGTTTTTTGTTTTTGTTTTTGTTTTTTGAGAATTAAATGCAATAAAGTATATAATGAGCTAGGCAAAGTGCCAGACACAGTAACAGTGTTAAGTCTTTTCCTTCCCCCAGATGGGGTGTTTGTGTGTGCTGTGAAAATATACAATGTAGCTAATTAGGATAACAATAATGATAATGTTTCTTTAATTACTGGGAAAGCCTTGACTAGCCTAAGCTTCCAGGAAAAGCCCTGACCGTATAGATAGAGAAAATAATCCGTCTACTATCATAAACCCAGAAGCTATGCTGACACTTCATGAATGGTAATTAGTTTCTAGTCCTATACCAAGTAAGTCTGGAAATCAAAGTTACACACAAAGTGTCTTCATGTGTATAGGAAATGTACATCTCTTAACCCTAAATAAACTTTTTACATTACAACCATTACCTGCTTATCTGTTGTAACACACATATTGAGAAATATATTCCCAAACTTCCTCAAAAGCTTAAATTCCCAAATTTCATTGTAATCAAAAGGTTTCACCCTTTTCCCCTGAAGTCTTTTCATCAGGATTGTTACTAAACTAGATAGTAAGTATAGGAACTGAAAGAAGTTCACCTATTTCCCTAGTCTGGGATAGATGAGCATGTGCATTTATATAAATATATAAAATCAGTAGGTGTTGAAATGGCCCCGAAGGTGACCAGGAGAAAAGGAAAACTATCAGAAAGCTCCCAACCTCACCAACTGACTAATCAAGCTCTAATGGAGGACAAATATCTACTGGAGATGGATTAGCACATTCAGGTTTTAACTTGGGAGTTACAGTGGCTTCTTAGTATGTCCACTGTAGGATTTTGAGTAGAAGATTCACAAACCCAACCCTGCCAGCGTACAAGGAACTGATCTAAAGGACATGATGCAACACTACATAGGATGTTGGCGGCTGAACCAGCATTAGTGTAGATCTTCTAATTCCCAGGATGCTTTCCCCCCCATACATTACACCATAGTAGGCCCAGATGTCTGAAATAATCACTCCTGATCAATTTTTTTAAAGAATATAAATATGTGGGGACATCTGGGTGCTCAGCCGTTAAGCATGTGCCTTCAGCCCAGGGCATGGTCCTGGGGTCCCGGGATCGAGTCCCACATCAGGCTCCCTGCATGGAGCCTGCTTCTCCCTCTGCCTGTGTCTCTGCCTCTCCCTCTCTCTGTGTGTGTCTCTCATGAATAAATTTATATATATATAACAATTCCTAGAACATGAATGGTAGTCATCAATACATATTAGGTCCTTGGCTACCCTTTACCACTTGTACCAATGGCACCCATGCTGTGGAAGAAAGATACTGCCCAAGGAATTGTTCTGTATCTTGAATAAGCTCCTTGTATTTACCCCAAAAGCCCAAATGGAGACTCGCCTCCATATTATCTGGCCAAAGTACAATCATTTGCTGCTCTAGAGTTGTTTTCTCATTGCACTTGGAGAAATAGAGATGAAAAAAGGGGCTTGCATTAGGTGGGTCAATGATTGGTCCTTACTGTCAGCTTCTGTACATTCCTCTCTTCCTAGGCTCTCATTTAATGCCACATGTAGGCAAATTACAAACACAACCAAGAAGGAAGATAGTAGCTCTTGGCTGATGACATCACTTAGTAAAGACAAAACAACAAAACCAGAGTTACATCTACAGGCGCCTGCACTCCAGACTTCACTTTAATTCACTTTCTATCAGCAACAAGAGCTAGACCAATTTGTTTCAACGTTGGGAATCTAGACAAGGGAAACCTCACTGTGTTTCAAGGCGGAAGGGGAGTGGAGGAGATGGCAGCGGTGGCAGGCACTGCTCACCACAATGGGAAGAAAGGCTGGGATTGGAGAGGGAAGGTGAAAGTGGGTTTTGTAAGCCCAGCTTGGACTATCGTGACCCGTAGCACCACCGTGAGGCCACTAAAACCAGCCCTCCCCAGGGCCACACATGGTCATTCTGGAGTCTCTGGACACAGAGAAATAAGCTTCTTACAGACAGAATCAGGGCAGATGTCTGCCAAAAGTAGGAACACATGGACTAGAAACTGAAGACCGAAGCCCAGCTTTCACTGGCACACAGCTACACATTCTGCTGACAAGGGAGGGATGGGCATAGAAATTGCAAATGCACCTAAAAAAAAAAAAAAAAAGTTTGAGTGTGAAAGTATCTCCACTAAGCCAGGCACCAGGCCAAGACCTTACTTACATTATATAATTCACTCTAACAACCCTTTGATATTGAAACTCTTATTTTCACCCTTTTTCAGATGGGGAAACTGAGGCCTAGAAGTCTTTCCTTAAGTAACCGTTTTTAAAGAGAAGAGAATGCTATTCCAGAAGAAAACATTTTCTCTCTGCCTATGGGAATGAAATATACACATTACACCAGGGGGGAGTAAAACTGCTCATGAAAAATAAGGTTGGGTTTTACAAGTATTATGGCAGGGTTCACTTAGGTGTTTTCAACAAAGTTTATATCCTACATCAATTGCCCTGCCTGGAAAGGGAACAAAGTGTTTAAGTTGCTCTCCTTCTGTTGCTGAAGAACAAAACCAAACCAAAACCCAGCTAAAGTCAAAACAGCTGGTCTTAAACTAAATTGTTCATCCCCTAGGACCTAATCTGAGTTTGAAGAGTCTTCATGGGGGGGGGGAAAGAATCAAATTCCTTCACCTCACCATTTGTGCCATCTGTAGTGTTAGCATCATCCCTGGAAACTTCGGGAAGGAAAAAAAGAAAAGTTTGCTCCTCCCTCAGGTACTATTTGCAGAAATCACTCATCTATTGATTCCTGATGTTGCTGGTCTTAGCAAGATAAGGCCCCTAATCCATCCACTAAATGTTACTCTGCTGGAGATGAAATAGCTTTAATGCCAACAAAGATTACTGTGATGTTAGGCAGGAGAAGATGGTGTTGTTGGAATTACAGTAGCCCCAGGAATACTTGCCATTTTGCATTAATGCCAGATTGAAGCCTAACGTTGACTCCACCTCTCATTCTACTCAAATCTGGGGCCAGCCGGGGCGGAGGGGATGAGGGGAACAGTCATATTTGGCTACTTTCAGAAAAGGCTTATTTCCCATTATAAATCATGGTGATTCTCTTTCAGTGAACCTCTCTCCCTTAAATAATTTATTTAGCTGTTCCTATGCAGCTATCAATTAAATGCACCACTAGCTAATAGCTTTTTTAAAAGATTTTATTTATTAGAGAACATGAGTATGTGCACGAGAGAGAGAGAGAGAGAGAGAGAGCGCGAGCGAGCGAGCGCACATGGAGAGCTCACCCAGCACAAATGGAGAGGGAGAAGCAGGCTCCCCACTGAGCTGGGAGCCTGACATAGGGCTTGATCCCAGGACCCTGGGATCTTGACCTGAGCTGAGGGTAGACACTTAACTGACTGAGCCACCCAGGTCCCCCACTAATAGTTTTTCAGAGGGAGAAACACTACATTAAATATACAAACCAATACAAGAAGCATGCTGGCATTAGAAAATATTTGAATGCATAAAGATTATGCATCTTAGAATTGAGGCATGTGAATATAGCTGTATTATGTCAGATACACATAAACCTACATTTACATGTACATAAATATACTGAATACACATCCCACTAATGGAGGGAGAGGAGGGAGAGGAGGGAGAGGAGGGAGAGGAGGGAGAGGAGGGAGAGGAGGGAGAGGAGGGAGAGGAGGGAGAGGAGGGAGAGGAGGGAGAGGAGGGAGAGGAGGGAGAGGAGGGAGAGGAGGGAGAGGAGGGAGAGGAGGGAGAGGAGGGAGAGGAGGGAGAGGAGGGAGAGGAGGGAGAGGGAAAGTTATTTTTGCATCTATGTGAGCACACATATTTCATCTATGTTTTACTCATTTTGGAGTGATATAGAAACCACAGCATCTGGGAAATTGAAGTATAACCTGTATTCTGCATTAAGTAGGAATAAAATGGAAAGCCATCTGCCCACAACGCTAATTAGTGCTAATTATTAAGAGAATATTTTTTGTTTTTACAGGAAGGCTAACAACACTTTACCCTTATAATGAGACTTTAGCACAAGCAGTGCTAAGGAAGATCCAGAAGGTCTTCAATAAGAAGCCAAAGAAGGAACTCTCCTCGAAGTCTCAGCAGGAAATATCTAATGAAGGAAGTGAGACACAAAAATAATGGGTGCCTCAAGCCACGATGGCAAGTAGAGAGCATTATCCTTTTTGCACACAGTGGAAGGACATGGGGCCTAACCACAGAAGGCAAAGGTCAGGCCTCTTCCCATTGCATTCCCTATGTCCTCCTTGGAAAGAAAATAAGATCTAAAGGAGTTCACCTGAGGAAAAGATTCCCATCTGTGGGAGAGATGAGCCATATCTTTGTGAGAAGACTAGGGGATCAGGACACCCCCTGGAAGGAGAGCACGGGAGGCGGGAAGAGCAGCCCAAGTGTAACATAGGAAGAGACACACAGCACGTCCTAGGAACGGTGCATAAAAATACATGCATATAAGTAGTGGGACTAGAGAGGCCTTGAATAAGGGATTTTCAACACTCCTGGGTGGTGAAGAACAGACCATATTTAGGTGATAGTGAGTCACAACTATTCCTATTACCAACTTCTCAATGGTAATGAGCTTTCTCAAAATATCAAAGTAATGAACCAAGCGAAAATAAGGAAAAATTTACTGCTTGAGTTTCTTTACTGAACTGAGCCTGATATATATATACTTGCTGATGATCTTTTAAGAAGTGAATTTAGTGAAACGCCGGGACACCTGCACCCCGATGTTTCTAGCAGCAATGTCCACAATACCCAAACTGTGGAAGGAGCTTCGGTGTCCATCGAAAGATGAATGGATACAGAAGATGTGGTCTATGTATACAACGGGATATTCCTCAGCCATTAGAAATGACAAATACCCACCATTTGCTTCGATGTGGATGGAACTGGAGGGTATTATGCTGAGTGAAATAAGACAATCGGGGAAGGACAAACATTATATGGTCTCATTCATTTGGGGAATATAAAAAATAGTGAAAGGGAATAAAGGGGAAAGGAGAAAAAATGAGTGGGAAATATCAGAAAGGGAGACAGAACATGAGAGGTGGGTGGGGGGTGGGGGTGAATGGGTGACGGGCACTGAGGGGGGCACTTGACGAGATGAGCACTGGGTGTTATTCTTATGTTGGCAAATTGAACACCAATAAAAAATAAATGTATAAAAGAAGTGGATTTAGTCAAGGAAATATATACAGCAAAAAGGGTATTATGTGCTAGTTTAGCAAATTGCTATGTAGGATCACGTTCTGCACGGGGACCTTAACTTAAGATTCATTCTCCTATCGAGTCCAGAAGGTCACCAATAAAAATCACTGTAAACAAGTGAAATGGGTTGATCCGATTTGGGAAAGTGCAGTAATTAACAGTGTGGGTACGGGGGTCAGAGGAGCATGGGGTTAGATCCTCACTGTTTATATCTAAGCAAGGAACTTTCTCTGAGCCTCAGGCTCCTCCTCCGTGAGCCAGGAATATACAGGTCTGTCGCAGGAATCACTGGGGGCATTGATGAAGATATTTTATATTTTAAGGATCCTCCAAAGTATCTAGAGTGCTGCTTGGCCCGTAATGGGAGCTACTTGTGGAAAAGCATCTCTAATTCAGGATGTCCGGAGACAGTTTTCCATGGGTGTTTTGCATTTCTACAGGTCTTAAATGCAGAGGTACAAGTTTCCCTTCTTTTTTCCCCTGACTTTTTTCCCTTCTTTTTTCCCTATCTTTCAAGGATGTTTACATAGTAAATAGCTCGGAAGATGGAGAGAAGTGTCTTTCTCCAGAGCAGAGAGTAGGTTTGCTTATATTTAGTACCATAGGAGATGGTACCCTTGTGGGACAAAGGTCTGGTGGCTTGAGGCCATAATAAAAGATCTGAATCCCCTGAGTTCCTGGGACCTCTCTTTCCACACAACTCATTGGGTGTGCAGGCATCCCCAGGAGCTTCCTGCAGCACACCATCAAGTAGCAGGAGAAAACAAGGAGGCTCTGGCCACTGCTCATTCTGAGTCTACTGCTGTGAGGCCTACCACATAACCTTGGCCTTTGTGTCTGCCCCAGGACGCTCAGGTTTTTGGCCAGCTTCCGCCAAACCGTAGTGAGCTAACTTGTTCCCCGGCAAGAAGGATAAACTCCCAGAACTTCACAGTTGTTGACAAAGAGCACTTAAAACCCAGTCTATCTCCAAAGTATTTCCCCATGGATTTGCCATGTGGACACTAATTACTACCACTAGTCAATCTTTTGATTAAAGAAAGCTCCTGTAAATTTGTAAATATATTTTCTCTTAGAGCTACCACCATGAGTCATGATGCCTAGCTGCTAATTGGCTTATTATTTAGTTTGTGAAACACTTAGCAAATGCCAGCTGTAATGGAAAATAGGAGGTCAGTTTGGATAGGGGTTCTAGTGTTAATAGACCGTCTCCTTTGCTGAAGGGACGTCCTCCTTGAAAACACAGCTTTTTTGGTGGCGGCCAGCAGAGGGGCAAGGAGCAGGAGATCAACTGCCGCTTGTCCTCATGCTTCATTGCATCCCTTAGAAGTAAAATACAAAAATCCATTTTAACCTTTAAATATGAAATCATATAAAGACGGTAGGGTTTTCAGTACCTTCATTCTTTAGTAATGACTTTGCATTTGTTCAAGGTCTCAGAGTAATGTTTATTAGCCCTTCCTCCCCCATGACGGTATGTGAACTCCATTGGCAGGAAATACAGTTTCTTGAGTCGTGCACACGCTTCCTATCCAATGCCTGACCCGAACCCCCAGCTTCCTCTCTTCTGGGCCCGATCACAGAACCTTACATCTACATCAGAAGTGCTCAGCAAACACGGTGTGAATGGCATACGGCTCTCTTAAAAGAAAACAGATCTACAAGTTCATGTTATTCTGGCAAACAACTCCAGGACAGCAGCACCTCCTAAGCAGTAGGAGAAAGGAGTCGAGTAATTCCAGTCTATGTGCAATATTTAAAAAGCAACCAAGTGTACTATCGCAGTGGTGAAATCATTCAAACATTTTATTAATGGCTATTTAGCACTTTTAAACAACTTTGCATTAATCATTTCCTAAACCAGTGCCTGTAAAGAAAAACACCGTTTTATTTCATCTGTTGCTTTATTTGGATAGCAATTATTTAGTTTCTCTTTTTGGCTTAACCAGAGGACGGGCTGGGAGGAATTTTTAAAAAAACCCGCTATGCTATGCTAATTCTCTCATTACAGAAGAACCGAAGAGTCAACATTCAGAAGTCCAAACTGAAAACAGGGAGATTAGACAGTGACTGTTCAAATAAATAAGATGAATGTCAAGCTTTTAGCATGTGGTAGGGATTGTAAATAGTAGCTGTTATTATTTTGCCAGAAAAGTGAATCCCAAGGCCTCTTTATGTTCAATGTGCTAGTAGCTGTTAAAAAAAATCCATTTATAAAAATTACTCAAAGGTTTTCATTAGCCTATAAAATATCTGAAGTGGGCTATACTTGAAGGTATATGTGCTCATGAAGGCAAAGATTTCATGAATTAAACATAGTGGGGACTGAGGGGATATTGATAACTATGCCCCATGTAATCATATAGAATTAAGTATATAGATTTCTTAAAATATGAAAGAATTGAAATATGGTCTACATAAAGTTACACTGCCCAAAGAAGATTGGAGAGAAAAGACAAAAAAAAAAAAAAAAAAAAAAATGGTCTTCCTCATGAGGATCCCTAGGCTGCACTGGAGTTTTGGTCATAATTGCATACCATTTAGTTTTTACCAAAATGAATCTTCCAGAGCTCATCATCGATGCTTGCTTGCAAAGCATTAAATGCACATCATCAGCTTCACCGTGCAGTAAAAGACTCCCGGTAAGCAGAGCCACAAAGTGCAAAGCTTGTTTGCTTTAATTGGATTAATAACTGCTCAAACATCTTAGCAAAAGAGAAATTTTTTTTTTGCATAAGAATCTTTTCAAACCTTTAGATAGCACAATTAGAGGCAAATGCTGGTATGGTCCCTTAGTACTTCTTAATTACTTTCCTATATTGAGCTGCAGAACATAATTGCTCACCTGAGATGGACAGGAATCACAATTGATAGATTCATAAGGTTAGGAGGAAGGCAAGGTGGTACCCACCCGGACATAACAAAATCCAAAAGGCGAGTAAAATAGAGAAGCAAGCACCTGCAATATTATTTGAATTCAAAAAGTTTGTTCCATTTAGCGAAAGAAAAAAAAAAAATCAGGATTAGGAGTTAAGTTCCTTCTCAAACATACATTTCAGCCAATATCCTCTCCAGCTATGCTCTGTGTCCTGTCCGCCCCCTTCTTTTGCATCTGTACACCAGTTGCTTCAATTATGTATTCTTTTCATTTCTGTCATTCAAACTTCCATCTCCGCTACTTCCTTCTCTCTTCAGCCTACAAGTACATTAGAAATGCCTGCATATACACATATTTTTCACCTCCAGGTAAGGTCCTGCATCAACCACACATCCCCACCTTGGACTTTCAAATCCAAATTTAGTAATCTACATACTAGGGGCACCTGGGTGGCTCAGTCAGTCTGCCTTTGCCTCAGGTCATGATGCTAGATTCCCAGGATGGAGCCTCATGTGGGGCTCCTTGCTCTGCGGGGAGTCTGCTTCTTCCTTTCTCTCTGCCCCTCATCCCCGCCCCTGTGCGCGCTCTCTCTCTCTCAAATAAATAAAATATTTGAAAAAAGTAATCTGCACACTATAGCTACACTTCCTCAACCTCCTCTTGTTCTAGACTTCATCACAATTTAATCTACCCTATCCTAGATACTGAAATTTCTTGGAAATTATTTTCTGTTAATGGTTTCTTTTCATTCCAAAAACTTACATACTTTTTAAAGCATTTTCTAATATAATTCTTTCCTTCTTAAAAAATCTGTCCACCTGGGCTTCTAGCCTTGTCTCTTTCCCCCATGATGCTTTCTGAGTTCTAGTCCTCATGCCTTAAATGTTGGCCTTTCTCAAAGAGCTCTCCTGCAATACGGGTGTTTAATCTACTCCTTCCTTATTCTTCCTGCATTCAATATAACACTATCCACCGAATTACATAGATTTGAAATCTCAGTGGCACCTTCGACTTCTCCACTTCTCTGCTGCTGTCCATCTCTCACATTCAATAGGACACAAAACACAGTTGCCTTTCAGGTGAGAAAGGCCTGAATCTCGATTCTAGTCCTGCTCTCAAGAAGTGTAGAGCCCTGTAGCTCTGGGAGACCCAGCTTGCAAGCACACATCCTAATATGTGGGTACTTAGAAAATGAAGTGGGAGCCCAGGAAAAATTGTGTTTAGTCTGCCTAAAGGGGAAGGTATCAGGGAAAGCTTACTGAAAGAAGGTAGAATCTGGATGGAGTTTGAAAACTGCTAAAGAGATGGATAAGTTGGGGGGGGGGGCGGGAAGAATGAAGGAAATGCAGGAGTAATTTAAGTCAGGAAGAGAAGGCTAGGATGAGAGAAGGAGAGGAAGAGGAGACTGGGTCTGTTGGCAGAGGACGTACACCGATGAGCCCAGTTTACCTAGTAGCATTATTGTGGTTGTTGGGGGCCCATTAAGTATTCTGAGAGGACAGTCCAATTTGTGCCTCAAAAATCTTCCTGGCAGCAAACAGGTTGGATTGTAGGGAAAAAAGACCAGAGTGAGAAAGTCATTAGGAGACTAAGCCTGATCAAATAATATTAACTTGCTCGACAATATTGATGGGCACACTGGGGACACCCCAAGTTTCCTCATCCCTATTCTGAGTGTAAGAATGAGGTTTTCTCATTGGCTCCAATTGCTAAAAATCCTGAGATCAACATTTTGAATAAACATTATATAAATTTGGTGCCTCTTTTTTATTCTTTCAAGAAAGCCACCAAAATAAAATGTTAGAGAGAAGAGAAGAAGGAAAGAGACCTCACAGGAGGGAAGAAATTACTGTGAGCAAAGGTGGAATGCAAAGAGGAAAAAGATGGAAAGGGAGGAAAACAAGTGTGGAAGTATAGGTTTTAAGATGGTTGGGGTTGGGGGGAGGAGAGAAATTCTTTACCTCAAGGTTTTAGGGGAAAAGTATATCCTTGATACCATTCATGGGTCAGACATCATTGCTTTCATGAGCCTATGTAGTACTAATATTGAAAATATGAGGTTTTCATTTTACTGGATAGGACAATAAATGGGTCTGGGTCTGGCAGTGACAATTTATCCCTCAGGTTAGGTTTGGCTCTCTTTGATCATGACACAATTGCTTGTTTAATCTACAGATAAAAGGATTTTAGAGAAAAAAAATGTGCATTATGAAAAAGATATTCTCACCTTCTAAAGAAATATTCATATTACAAGTGAGAGTAGAAGCTTTATATGAAAAATCTAAGTGCGTGCCCTATTAAGTATTACTGTACTAGATATACCACATGTGAAGGCACCACATTAATAGCCTCACTTAACCTGAGTAAGTAATTCCACTACTTTAACCTTGGTACCAACAGACTTAATATATTCAGCTTTTGTTTTCAATTATCTGTTATGTCCTGCAATGGGTTTATTGTAGACACTGTGAAAACTATTATGACCCCTCAAAGACATAAGGCAATTTTCTTCTCACCAGGATATTTTGAACAAATTATTCTCTGTTTTAACATGAATAAGGCTATGTATTTGCATTCCCCAGATCTGAAATAATGGAATCCCGTTATAATTTCAATTACAATGATATCAATAAATAGAGATAAAAATTACACAGAAGGTGAATGCTTTCTGTCTTTGCAGGATTTTACTTTCTCCCTTTTTCTTTTTTCTGTTTTTGGTCCCAAGCCTAGAGAGAACTTTGAGAAATAATGATTTTGTAGGGTACTTGAAATAGTTCTGTTTGAAAAGATAGTGTTGCAGCATCTCATTGCTGTTAGCATTACAAAGCATGGCTACAGCTTGCAATAATTAAAGGCTGTTACAGTTAAGAATTTTATGATTAGCCCTATTATGGCTCATTGAGCTTAAGTTGTGAAATTTTGTACTGAATCCAAGACTAAAATGTTGCTTAGTTATAGAATGAATTTTAAAGATTTGGACATTTTTCATAGTCCTCATATTTTCCCCATCCTTGGGTAACCATCATGTCCTTTCATGACATGAGTAGTGCTATGGCTAAATGCTCAAGCCTGATATGAGCAAATTAGCTTCTCTATTCTAATGTAGACACCCCAACCATTTCAAAACATCTCCAGGCAAGGATTCTCTCTATAAAGTAGTCTTTGGACTCAGCTCAACTGCCAAAGCAACACCTCAAGTACAGGGAGATACTAGAAGTATAGTTCTAGAAGGTATGGCTTCAAGAAATGTTCTGACTAAAAGAGAGATAACCAAGTTCTCCTCTCCATTCCCTACCCCAAGTCCCTTTACTGCAGTTATAGAAAATATATAGTTATTTAAACTTTGACAACTTCAACAGGGGTAGTTTCAACATCCAAGTTTGATTTGCTTTGAAAAATAAAATTAGCCTCTAATAGTGATAGTGACAAGGAGATTTTTTTTTTTTTTAAAGAAGCAGAAGAGGTAACATCTTATCTTCCTCCACCTCTTCCTCTCCCAATGTCCCTCACCAGACCTATTTAGGGGGTGAGAAGACGAAGACAAAAGTGTGAAGGATACATAATGAAGTGCAAAATACTGAGAAGTATAGACAATGAAAGGAGTAGAAAATAAAGTGATGAGTATAGAAGTCCTATAGATTAAGGACTTTCTAGAAAAACAAGACCCTGGGACAGGGTTGCTGGGGGGGTGGAGGGAACAAAATAAAAAGTAAAAAACCACAGTGAAACCATCATACCTTTTAAATAGATAAATTTATAAGGTCAAAAGCCTAAACCAAAGAGAATATCATTCCTACCATCCCCACTCTGACCTCTTGGTTCTTCACAGCCACTTGTCCCCCCACCACAAGAGAGTTTAAAGAAAACGCTACAATATGTTGCAATGTGGATGCACCTTGAAGACATTATGCTAATGAGATAAGACAGTTACTAAAGGACAAATATCGTGGGAGTCCACATGTGGGAGGTACTGAGAGTGGTCAAAATCATAAAGGCAGAACGTGTAAGGGCAGCTGCCAGGGGCTGGGCGGAGGAGGAGGGGAGGCACTTAATAGAAACAGAGTTTCTGTTTTACAAGATGTAAAGAATTATGGGATTGTGGTCATGGTTACCCAACACCATTGTACTTAATGCCAGTGAACTGTACAATTAAAAATGGGTTAAGCTCCTAGATTTTATGTTGTGTATTTTGCCAGTTTTTTTTTTTTTTTTTAAGATGTATTTATTTTAGAGGGAGAGCAGGAGCGGGAGGAGAAGGAGAGGAAGAGAGAATCCCAAATGAACTCTGAGCTGAGTGGGAGCCAGATTTGGGGGTCCACCCCATGACCAAATGACCTGAACAAAAACCAAGAGTCACTCCTGACTGGGCCATCCAGGCACCCCATCTTACCACAATTTTTAAAAAGGTGATATGAAACATTAGAACAAGCAAAAGAAATTCTTACCAAATGACTGAATAACAACAAAAATTCAGTAGTGAAAGCAAACAGTATAAACCAACAAAAATAATAAGAAAGGAACCTGAAGCAGAGAATACTTTCTAAAGGAGGAAACAACACAAAGGTGGTAAAGGATGACAGCCTGCAGGCTTAACCAAGTTACCTCATCAGACTCAGGCCCACAGACTGCTTGGGGAGCCAAACATTTCAGATATGATAACACAAAGTAGAAAAGGAAAGCAAGAAGAGCACAACGCTTTTTAGGAAAGGAGTTTTCTCAGCAATCTTAGAAGATATCCCGAGCGGAAATTGAGTGGTAAATATATTACCATGATATCATGCAAACCTTAATAAATTTCAAAGTCTAGAGAGATACTAGGAGGAAAAAAAAATGCTGTTTATACCTTAACAGATGCCCGATCAGGGTGCCAGAATTTGGCATCAGAAGTCCCAGCTGCTGCTTCCAGGACTTTAGCTTCCTGCACCCACCCTGGGCCAAGATGCTGCATCAGTGGGTCTCTGAGCAGAGAAAGAGGCAAGTCCTCCAGGAGTACTGAGGTTGACTCAGAAGGAGCATGAGCCAGCCCCTTTATAAGCCAGCCTGGGAGGCATGATCCCCTGCTCCACCTGGCACTCAGGTGTTTCTCATTGTAGGACTCCCCTTCTGTCTTTGGGAGAACTCACGAGATCACAGAGTGGGTTTTCTTCGAGTGTTCAGGGCAACAGTGCCTTGGGCCTGATCCTGACATTCTGTTTTGAAAGCTGTGTTAACATTTTTAGGTCTAGAAGACGTTTGCTTGTACCCAGCAATGCATAGGGTCACTATATCACATTTACATTTTTTACAAGGTTTTGTGAAATTTGAAATCCCTACGAGAAGTCAAAACTAGCCTGAATTTATATATGCTTTTCATCAGAGAGGGGGAGGGAAGCAAAGAAATACAGAAAGGAAAGAGAAAAGCGGAGTGAGAGAGGTAGAAGTTGGAGCCCATCAAAAGCATGTAATACTCAGGAACAGTTAGTTCTGGGTATTGTTGATCACCAGGAAAAACGGAGCAGCTTATTCTGCTCATCTTGATCTTCTGTGGTCAATTAGACCCACCCGTGAGAGATCTGAGCAGCTTGATGAGATCAGATGTCTTCTACTCCACCATCATCCCTATAATTCACACTAATCAAATTTCTAATTGAAGATTTGAGGACTCAAACCAGTTGATAATTAGAATGCAAATGCTATCAAAAGTTCTTTCTTCTGGCTTCACAAAACACTAAATAGTCCTCAGTACATAATAATTCTACTTCAAATGTGATTTTGAGATATACAGAATAGACATCATTCTTAGAGTGGGTAATATACCAAGCCAGGCCATATTCTAGGACATTCTACATAAATCATGACAAAAGAATAAGAGAGAAGAATGACACTCTAAAGCATTGTTGAGATGTCCCAATAAAGTATCAAAAAAAAAAAAAGAAGTTATATCTTCTTTCCTCATATATACAGATAGAAGTACCCTATTAGTTAAGTTTCCTTCTAGATCTAAAAGGCCTAGGACTCTGGACATAATGACATATTTAACTGAGGGCCCAATGGTTTTGCATAGTTCCTAACCCAAATGGAGCTAGAATAGGTTTCACCAAATGAGTCTTTAGGAACATCCCTTTGTCAACCAGATCTGAAAATTTTAGATTATTTTTAAAGATTTTATTGATTTATTCATGAGAGACAGAGAAAGAGACAGAGACACGGCAGGCTCCCTGTGGGGAAACCAATGTGGGACTTGATCCCAGGACCCCGGGATCATGACTTGAGCTAAAGGCAGATGTTCAACCACTGAGCCACCCAGGAACCCTAGATTTTTTTTTTAATATGCTATCAGGATGATGGTAATATCTTTGCCAAGACCAAATGCCTAGAAATCTTGCAAATAAATGTTTAACTAGTCAATATAAAAGCCCAGAAATAAATGGAATTCTTAATTCTAAAACACCTGGACTGCAAAATTAAATGTTGAATTCTTGTATAGACTAGGGTCATGTAGGGTAAAACAGGAGAAAAAGAAAAGGGCATCTATTTTAAGACCCAGAATGTTCGGGCAATTATCTTATTTATAGAGATAGAAACACATAAAGAATTGTGGATAGGTCTCAAGAGAGTCATAAACACGGTGGGTTCACTCAATATAAATGTTCAAAAAGAATAATTTTGTGCATATTATATGTATTTAGAAAATGAGATAACTATATCCCAGGACTAAAAAGCAAATGGAAAATACACCTAAGCAAAGAATCCAGAGAGATATACCTTAGCAGCCAAATGCAGCTTGGTCAAAATCAAGGGGAAGAAAGTTGGTATTTATGTATGGGAAACAAATATGGCTAAGGTATTAGAACCATATAATAGCTCTGGAGCTAGAATCATGGAGCATAGTCTGAGGTCTGGCATAAGCAGTGAAGTTAGTCTCATGTTATTTGCGGTAATGCTGGGCATTCACTGCAGCCATAATTGCTCAATGGTCTGTCCAGCAGCAATAGGGCTGAGAGCCCTTGCCCAAACTTTCAGAACAGAGGGAACACAATTTTTCCTAAAATTGAGCTGAATGTCAGGCAGTAACGTTCACAGTTCTCTTTGGAACCATTAAAATTCATTTCCAAAAGCCATTTTTAAAAAGTATTTACAAATCATCCATTTGAAAAAAATCAACTTCCATGTTTTTCTAAAGGCATACATGGATTACAAGACTACGTCTTTGCAAATCTAAGGATTTAAGCTCGCAGTCCCCTTTACACTTCTGGTAAGACAACCAAACCCGTTAATAGTTAGTGAGAGCTATATTTATTGTCAAGTTTGCTCTCTTTCTTCCTAAATCAGCCCTCATTATCTGCAGACACATACTCTGTGAGTGTTTAGCAGCTGTACTCTTCCCCCAATAGAAACTGATCTCTCCCTCTGGTTCCGTCGTAAACTGTTCACCTTCATCTTATGGCACAGACCACATCCCTTTACATACCATACAAGTCTTTGGCCTGTTTGAGGCCCAGAGCCATTCTCTTCCTTCCCCTGCCCTGTCCTGCCTAGTAGGATCACTACATCACCCGCCCTCTCTTGTCAACTGGCATCCAGGTAGACTCACCCAGTGGGAGACAGTGAATGGACCGGAGCATGGGAGAAGGGAAGAAGCCAGAGTATTTCTCCCTCCCTCATCTGCCTCAGGGTAGGGTGGTGGTATACCACAAGCAGTAGCTGCATCTTCTCTGTTAGTACATTAGGCAGACAGCATCTCCTTTCTTCCATGACTTAGTACCTTCCAGATAGCCTTCACTCATCTAATGGAAATTGCTCACCTTATCAGGAATAAGGGGAGGTCAAGCAAATAGGACTTAAAATTTCATGTAAAGAAAGTGTTCAGCAGTTAAAAAGGTATTTGAAAGCCACAGTTAGAGAGGGATAGATAAATTGCCTGTCATTCAAATAATCTTTCATAATTACTAGTTGTCCCTAAGATTTTAATAAATGTGAACAGTTAAAAGTTAACTTTGTATTTAGTCATTATCTAATGCTATTAAGAGCTGCTCCATATTCTTTAAAGATCAAATAAACAACAGGTAAGGCTAACATCACTGGATGAAATTTTGGAGCAGTTAACTATTACAAGACCAGATCATTCTCCTGAAATTAATAAATACAGAAAAAAAAGGTCCCAGACCTGCCTCAGTCATGAATAAATAATTGATCAAGTCTTCCAAAATTTTGTTCTACAGTGAGTAGCACAGAAAATTATCTAACTAGGATTTATACATTTTCTACTAATTCCATAGGAAATAAGGCTCACATTTTCTCCAGTGAATAGCTAATTGAGCAAGAGAGTTTCCTACTGAAATTGCTAGGAAGAATTAGGAAAAATATATACTTCTAAATAAGCAAACCTTCATGATCTGTGAAATGGTTTTATTTTTTAATATAAATTGGTTAAAATTTAGACTTGTGCCAAATATAGCCTCAGTTTTAGGACAATGGGTTTTAAGCCATTCTTCCTAATTATTACATTATATAAAATCCAACTGTATTGAGTCCACTTCTAGTCTGAAAAAAAAAAGTGTAAGATAATTTTTTTAAATGGTAATGATCAGTGTTGATGAGTGTGTGAAGGCAAAGAACACTCTCACAAACAGCTGGTAGACATGAAATCAGTACAACCCTCCTGCAGGGTTATTTATCAATAAATATAAAAATTAATATATTTATGTGCCTTTTGATGGAATAATATCAATTCTGGGAATTTATTCTAGGGAAATACCTATGGAAATGTACAAAATTTTCTATATGGATGTTCGTCACAGCATTGCTTCTAAAACTAAAAACTGGAAATACCCCAAAAGAAAGTTATTAAATAAATGATCATATATTCCCACAATAGAACATGGTACAGCTATTTAAAATCATGCAGTAAAACAATTTAATATTGAAAGAAGTTCTTGATAATAATATACAAAAAATTATTGCTAAGAAGACTTCCAGCAAGATATGGCAATGGCAGATTGAACACATACATTTAAGCCCAGCCTTGCCTGAAACTCTAAAAATGACAATAAGGAGGTATTTCAAATCAATAAACCCACAGAGACAAAGCCAAGAATAGAGGAAAGAATAATTACATTTCAGATGTCTTTCCAGATAGACATGTGGTCACTGACTTAGCAAAGCTCAGAAAGCTGAGCCCTAAGTAAACAACGTGGAGAACCAATAAGCAACTTGATTTCCATTTGGTTCTATAACTATGAAAGGCTCAGAAATTTATGGCATTAAGTACTTATGAAATTGGTGTAAAGGAGGTACCAAACATATAAAGACTGGTTGAAAGTTGAAAATTAGAGGCAATTATTGCAAAGTTTTTTTAATGACAAAGCAAAAAAGGAAAGTGATCAGAGGCCAAATGCCAAGCTCTATATATTCAAGGATTTCTCACAGAATTCATTTCTTTCATATTTCTTCCCATTAAAGCTTAAAAATGTGTATTTTAAAAAGAAGTAGAAGCATATATCTACAGATTTTTCCAGATTCCAAGTTGCTAGCAACTACTATTCCCCTATCCAGAAGAGGATTGGAGACTTATTTCCTGGAGAGTGGACAGAGAATCTTTGGCACAGATAGGGTGGAGGACTATATTGAAAACAGAGATTAAGTTCAAGTTTCAATGGCAAACAAAAAACCTGATCTTAAAATTCATGAACAATTGTAAGGGACTCCATAAATAGACAAAACAATTTTTAAAAAGAACAAAGTTGGAGGACTCACACTTTCCAATTTTGAAACCTACCCACAAAGCAACATTAATTAAAAACAGTGTACTACTGGCATAAGGTAGACGTACAAACATATGTTTCTGGACTCTCAATTCTATTGCATTTGTAGATACAAAATAGGATTGAGAGTCTAGAAACAAACCCATACACATTTAGACAACTGATATCAATGAGTGCCAAGACCATCCAACGGAGAAAGGCCATCTTTTTAACTAATGGTGCTGGTAAAACTGGATATCTACATGTATAAAGAATGAATCTGGACTCTCACCTTATACCACATATAAAAATTAATTCAAAATGAATTAGAGTCCTAGATTTAAAAACTAAAAGTATATAAGTCTTAGAAGTAAACATAAGTATAAATTTTCTTGACCTTGGATTAAACAATGGTTTCTTCAGCATGATACCAAAAGCACAGCAACCAGAGAAAATTAATAGATAAATTGGTTTCATCAAAATTAAAAACTTTTGTGTTTAGAGGGAAACATCAAGAAAGTAAAAAGAAGATGAAATTTTAACCTACTGAAAATATTTGAAAATCATGTTTCTGGTAAAGGACTTACCACTAGAATATATGAAAACACTTAGAACTCAATAAAATAAATAAATAACCGGGGGCACCTAGGTGGATCAGTTATTTAAGCATTGGACTCTTGATTTTGGCCCAGAACATGATCTCAGGGTTGTGGGATTGAGCCCTTTGTCAGGTTCCTTACTCAGTAGGGAGTCTGCTAGGGATTCTTCTCTCTCCATCTCCCTCTACCCCTCTCTCTGCATGCGAGCTCTCTTTTTCTCTCTCAAATAAATAAATATCTCTTTAAAAAAGATAAATAATCCAATTAAAAAATGAGTAAAGAGCCTGAATACACATTTCTCCAAGATAGATGATATATTCAGTATCTTTACTGATACTGTGTTGGATACACAAATACACCCATGTGATAAAATTTTATAGAGCTAAATACACACATACCCAAATGAAATATAGGTAAGACTAGGAAAATTTGAATTATATCAATGATTTATATCAATGTCAATACTCTGGTTGTGATATTATATTATTATTTTACAAAATATTAACATTTGAAGCTGAAAAAAGTTATATGTAAAGAGTGTTCATCTCTATTATTTCTTACAACTATGTCTGAATCTATAATTACCTCAATATAATTATTACTAACAATAAATATAAATAAATAAACCTTGTTTCAGGCATATCAATGTGAAATTTCTGAATTCTAGAGACAAATGAAAAAGTTCCTACAAGTTTCTAGGGAGCTGAGTATGAAATATTAAAATACACTTAATTGAAAGGATGGAAAGCATATATATTTCGTAAGGACTATATCTACAGATGGAGATGGGGGATGAAATGACTCTGAAAATCTTTTTTAACTTGCTGACTACCTTATAGCAAAGTACCTGACAGAGTTATAGAATTTACAGATGAGTTATATCTTAGGTCCCAAATGTGCGTCTCCAGTGTTAACAAACAGCATTAAGTGGTATATAATTAAGGAGGAGACGCTGCTGATTATTTAAAAGCCATGTAGCACCACCTATTCCTTACTAATAAGTCCCCATTTTGTTAAGTAGGGGAGAACACTCAAAGTTGCTGAGTAATGTCCCTGAATTAATGTGGGAGTGGAGGGAGCCTGCAACCTGGTTCTAGCCAATGTGATATAAAACAAGTGTAGGCAGAGTGCATGAAAAGAGCTTTTAGGAAGATATTCCATTCTTGGATACAAGGTAAATGAGGAAGATGCTTCACATCTTGCCACTCCATTGTTCTTGCATTGAACATAGCATTGTGAGGATATGTCATAAAGAGCAGCCATGAGAGGCCAGAGACTCACAGGGAAGCCGAGCAAAAGCCCTAACATTTTGAGCTCAATTATTGCTAACAATTGGATTTCTTACTACATAATGAAGGTATTGTTTTAGCCTAGTTTTAGTCAAGCATTCTGTTTATTTGACTAAAGAGCACTGCAAGTCTAAAGAGAGAACAATTACCTCAGAGGTGACCAGATTCATTTATTAATAACATTATTATTCATGCTATTATGTAAACCAACAACTCAAAGTATATGTTTCAGATGATAAAAAAATTATTGGCTAATACCTTTGAAAGTAGGATTTTACCAAATAATACTAATATTGAATTGCCACTTCTAAAATTCAGATGTATAAATAGTCATAAGTTATTTAAATCTAATGACATTCTGTATCCTTTTATATTAAAACTACTCTGGTCATAATTGGTTAAAGACATCTTTGATAGCTGTCCCATTTTTTTCAATAATTGTTGACAAAGCACCTGCTGTGCCAGCCAACATTGTAGTCATTGGAGACCCTCTGTCCATAAGGGATGGGTAGTCAATCTCCAAATGAAGGATATTTAGATAACTTCAATCAAATCTTGAACCAATCCTTGGTCATGATTACAAAACTGTCCCTCTCTATAGGAAGGGCAGTCACAAATGCCCCAAGGGATGAAGGAGAAGATATGCCTGGGTAACAGATCTCTGTAATTTTTAAAAATTTTATTTAAATTCAGTTAGCCAACATATAATACATACATAGTTTCAGATGTAGTGGTTCTGTAATTTTTTGGTGTCTTTGCAGATTTCACCACAAGGAAGTTTTCAAGTTCCTACAGGAGGCTATGTTTCTGGTTTTCAAAAGAAAATGTCTTTCTCTTCTTAGAGACATAGAAACAACAGTGTCATAAAACACTGAGAACATATTACTTCTTATTCATGATCTAAATATTAAAACAAAGTTTTTTTGATCATGTAGGTTAAACTAAAATGAGCCATTCCCCAACTACAAATGAGAAATAATAAGTGACCAATAACCAAGGTCTCAGTCAATGAACCCTTTTCAAATAAAAATTTGACATAAGATGGATCTTAGTATCAGCATATTAATGACCACTATATTACTAATGATATAATTAACCTTGTTATATTAATAATAATTAACAATGTTGAGGATATCTATCATGAGGTATTTTTAAATTTTATTCTTTTCTGGATTAATTTCCTCTTTTAAAAAATTAGGATTTAAATCAAATCCTCATGAATCAAACTCTGCACCGCTGTCATATCAGCAAATTTAACTTAAACAGAAAATTGTATTAATTGCTTTGGATCAGATCAAGCATTACATTCTCCCATTTATATATTCTCCTTTGACTTCTTTGACAGTGATTATCTCAATAAGTCCTTTCTGTATATAATAATAGGGCTTCCTCAGTTGAGGTCGCAATGTCTCCTGGATCGGTCTGACTGACAGATGAACATTTGGCATGTGCTTAGGAGGAAATAGACACTTTAATTAGCACAGTTACTCAAAAGTGCCTTGGACACTGTGCCCCAAAATGATGACTATAATAAACGTTGACAGGAGAACCCTGGTCTTTGACTACAGAGACTTATGAAATGGGGAAATCATTTATGAGCCTTCAACCCAAGACTCTTGAATCATAGATTTTCAAGCTTTCACTTCCTACTCTAGACCTCAGAGCTGTAAAACTGGTAGTACAGCAAAGGCAATTTAGTGTAGAAAGGATGAAAGGATGGCCTTTTCAGGAAATAATGCTGGAACCATTGAAAATTCGGTGAGGGGAAGAAAACCCCACTTCAATCCATTCCTCATGCCATGTAAAAAATTATTAACCCAGAAATAAATAATAGACCAAAATGGAATACCTAGACTGATAAAATTTTCAGAAGAACACATTGCAACTTTTGGAAAACTTTCTTAGATATGATATGAAAAGCATGATCCACAAGAATGAAACTGATAAATTGGACCTAATCAAAATTAAAACCTTCTGTGTTTTAAAAATCACTGTCAAGAAAATGAAAATGAAAGAAACAGACTGGGATAAAATAATTACAAAATAAATATTCATCTAAGGACTTGCATTTAGAATATATAAAGAACTTTTACAACTCAGTAACACTGAAAACATAATTTATACATAAGCAACAGATTTTTTTGTGTGTTTTTAAAAAATATTTTATTTATTTATTCATGAGAGACAGAAAGAGAGAGGCAGAGACATAGGCAGAGGGAGAAGCAGGCTTTCTGTGGGGAGCCTGATGTGGAACTTGATCCCTGGACGCCAGGATCAAGACCTAGCCAAAGGCAGACGCTCAACCACTGAGACACCCAGGCGCCCCTAAACAACAGATTTCAACAAACATCTCAACGAAAGAGAAATGTGGATGACAGATAAGCACATGAAAAAATGTTCAACATCATTAGTCACTAGGGAAAGGCAAATTAAAACCAACGAGATACAACTAAACATAGACTAAAGTGGTTAAAATTAAAAACATTGACTGTCAGAAGTTTTGGCAAAAATGTACAATAGTATAACCACTTTAGAAAAGTTTTAGAGTTTCTTAAAATTTAAGTTTAAACCCATCATATAATCCAGCCATTCCACTACTAGGCATGAACCTAAGAGAAAGGAAAGTGCATGTCCATATGCAAACTTGTACACAAATATCCCTAGCAGATTTGGAATAGCCAAAAATTAGAAGCAACTCAAAGGTCCTTTCACAGGTGAGTGGCTAGATAAATTGTGCTAATAAAAAAAAAATCAACTACTGTTAGTCACTAAACCTGAATTTCAAAATAATTACATTGAGTCATAAAGACAGAAATATATATATGTATTATGTATATATGTATATATATGTATATGTGTGTGTGTGTGTGTGTGTGTATATATATATATATATATATATAGTATGATTTAATTCATATAAAATTGTGGGGAATTCAAACTAACATAGAGTGACAGAAATCAGATCAGTGTTTTCCTGGAGATGGGCATTCAGGTGGTGCAGGAGGGTTGAGAGAGAGATTATAGTATAAAACAATGAAACTTTGGGGGGTAATGGATACTTCCACTATTTTGAATGAGGTGATTTTTTTCACTGGTGTATACATGTGTTAAAATTTATCAGATTGTAGGGATCCCTGGGTGGCGCAGCGGTTTGGCGCCTGCCTTTGGCCCAGGGCGCGATCCTGGAGACCCGGGATCGAATCCCACATCAGGCTCCCGGTGCATGGAGCCTGCTTCTCCCTCCGCCTGTGTCTCTGCCTCTCTCTCTCTCTCTCTCTGTGACTATCATAAATAAATAAAAAAATTTAAAAAAAAATTATCAGATTGTATGTTTTAATAGATACAATTTATTGTATGCTGATAACACTTCAATAAAGCTATTTAAAAAAACAACAAATTTCAACTCTTACTAATAGTGTGACTGAGAGTGAGTACTTGATCTTTCTGGAATTTACTTTATTTGTAAATGACAATAATGATAAAGCCCCATGTATTCCTCAAGGTTACTGTAGAGATCAAATGAGATGATTGTAAAAAGTTTTGCAGATTATATATAGTTATCTGTGCAAAATGAAGTATTATTGTTGACATGGTTATTATTAGCTTCAAAAATCCTACATGATCAGCTAACAAGCCAGTGATTTGTGATAGGGAAAAGGCATGCAGAGAGATGTGAAAGGCATGAGAAGCTGAGAATTAAGGCTAGTCCACTTGAATTCAGAGGAGAGCCTGTGACCACAACCTTGACTCATGTATTGATTTTCTGTCCTCAACTGCCCACATTAGAGCTTGACACCTCAGCTCATTCAGATTCAAATCTATGTTGCACTTGCTTTTACCTTCTTCCTTTCGTCTTTCTCCCAGTTACACTGTGTGGCGGGGAAGGAGTGGCCAGGATAAGTCATAACTTGGAAGCAGTGAATCCCAGATGGAGCCAGAGTCCTCCCTGCCACTCTGACCTGGGTCATTTGAATTCAAGCCCCAGTACACTTCATCATTTCCCTGGCTGATACAGATTCAGAACTTCAGCAAATTCTCTTGGAGCATCCACATTTTATGGACTGTTTTGGCTTCTGGGCCCCTAAATGTGGAGGAGGTATTTCTATTTATACCACCCAGACCACATCACCCCAACGTCCCCTCAGTCGTTTCTACTAAATCCATACCTACATGATCACGAGTTTAATAGATCTTACTGGAGAACCGGAGGTCCATAGATTGATTACATTACAGACCATAAAGCCATCCTCATCTATCTTTTACCTCAAGATCCCTCCAAGTTAGACAGTTCTGGGAGCTCCAAAAACTTCTCCTTTTGTTAGGCAGAGCAATTCAGCTCTCCCCTCAGAAGCCTTGAGACTCACCCATGTCCAGGCCTGTGGGTCTGTCTTCTAGCATAGGCAATGATCGAGGAATTTTTCTAATAAGCATAATTTCCTCTTAAGAGAATTCTGATATCAGCTATTAAGATAATTATTATTTTTAAATTCCAACTGCTACTGTAAGATGTACAGTTAATTCACAGTCAGAAAATCATAGGTCAAATAGAACCTATTCAAGACCAATCTTAAGCCAAATAAAAGGATTTGAAATTCTTTGCCCATTTGTTTACCAAGTATAGACGCTTTCCTTTCTGCAAGTCTATTTCCCCTTCCCCCTACTTGTGCATTTCTTAGTTCTCATTACTTTCCTTAGAAAGTGTTTACCTGAGATTTATAAGTCTCAGGTAAGGAAGGCTAACAATTATCTCAGATGTGATAGGTCCCATGTGTATCGTGTGTGTATGTGCGTGTGCATTTTTTTTAAAGGAAAATTGTTCTCTATCTGAAGAATCAAGTTCTGGTAGAAATGGCTGCAGTGTTTGGTATTTTAGGGGCAAGGTACCCATAGGATCTAAGTATATGAAGATACAAGCAATTTTCTTCCATTTAGATATAAAAAACACAGTGAATCACAAGTAGTTCTTCATTAGAATTGCATATAAGCCAGATTCACTCAGTGACCACATAAAAATCCTCAGAAAAAGGATTATTGATGTGCATACTTTCTGTATTTAGCTGACTGAGATAATATATCTGTGATTAAAAAACAAACATTCTAAACCAAAAGGCCACATTTTTCCCTGGGTGCTAGCAGCCAAAGGTAGCTCAGCTGAATTCAAGGTAAATGAAGTTGGTATTTGTATATATAAGAATAAATACTGTTTCATATTTAAGACCATATAATCATTTCAGAGCTGGAATCGTGGTGGACAGTCTGAGGTCTGGTATTAGCAAGGAGTTTGGTCTCACGTTATTTAAAATGTACCTGTGATTACTCAATGGGCATGAGTTATCTTGAAGTTATACAGACTTCATTTTTCAATTAAAGAAACAAAGGTTTCAGGCTTTGTAGTAGAATTTCTCTTAAAGGTGAAATGAAGCTCAAGACCACCACAGAAACAGAACTTAAAGGTCACTTCCTAAAGCTGTACTTTAAGTCTCAAAAAAGGACTCCTCTTCTTTCAACCTCTGGGCTCTACAAAAAAGTGCATCAAGGTTCAAATGACAAAGCACAGCAGAAGTTTGATAAAGAATGACTCTCGTGTTGCAGAATTATGACCACGCTAGCCCCTAAATTCCTGTGGTGAGAACACATGGCTTCTGTGTGATTCCCCATTTAGGAACTTCTGGAAATCATTAACATGGTGATCCCCAGTTAAGTTCCTGCTTAGGCAGGAGAGGAAGAGATAAACCACTTGCACAAGGACATAAACGCAAAGGTGAATTGGATTTGTAGACTCAGCTAGGAAATCCCCAATCTCTATTTGGGGATTCTCACTTGCCTTTTAAAATTCCACATATGCTCATGAATAAATAAATAAAAATCTTAAAAAAATCGTTTAAAAAAATAAAATAAAATTCCACATATGTATGTACAGGTGACTCTTACATATGTACCTTTCGTTTCATCCTGTCTTCTGAACATCAGAGCTCCTGAACGTTTGTGTCTCTCAAACACATGACAAGAGCTGATATTTCCTCCTCTTCCCAACATTTTTATTTCGATTAATGGTGCTATTCTCCTAGTCAATTTTAAACTTTGAGCCCATTATACTCTCTCTCCCTTGAACCAGGAAGGGTGATTCTGGCCATTTAACAGAAACTGTGTCTCAAACTGATTTAAATCATACGAAAATTGAGATCTTGCATAACTGCAGTTCCAAGAACAATGTGGAGAGGGAAAAAGGTGGAAGGAAATCTAATCAACAGCCCAGTGAGATCAATAAGGAATCACATTCTTTCATCCTCTGTGCTCCACTGTCTCATTTCTTTATGGTCATCAGACCTGTCATGTGACAGTTAAGATAATACTCCTTGTTCTAGCAGGAGGAAGAAAAACCATGCTCCCATTGGAATAAAAATCCTTCCCTGCCACCTGACTGGGCCAATTTCACTCTCAAGCCTGTCTAGGGAGGCTAAAGAGTAGCCAGATGAAAGCTAAGCATTACCCATTAGCAAAAATCCATTCCAGGAGGAGAAGGCAGGTAGTCCCTCAAGTCATGTGAGGGATGCCCGGATACCTAAATACAGTCATATTTCTACCAGGAAGAGGATGAGAACGAATGTCAAATCAAACAGATGATCAACAAGATGACAGATACCATGAATTACTCACATGCTCTCTCTACAGTACAAATCCGATAATGTCACTATAGGTCTTTGTTGTCTTATAGATAACAGTGAAATGCTTTTATACTGACTTTATATTTCCCTATAATCTGATTCCAACAGAGCCTTAAAGCATGAACATTCCTTACACTCCAACCAGACCATGTCACTCACCATTCTCCTCCATGCTCTGCTCTATCTATTGTTGTTGATTTGTGGGCACTGATGTTTTCCCCTGCAATCCCATCTATCCCTATTTGAATCGGGTAAGCTATTGCTTCCACTTCTAGGACAGTTGTTCTCAAAAGTTGTTAGATGTTATAATCACCCGGGGAGATTTTTTAAAATTACCTATGCCTGGGATCTATTCCCAGAGCTTCTGATTTAATTGGTATGGGGGAGGGCACAGAGACTATTTTGGTGGTGGTGGTGGTTTTCAAACCCCTCCAGATGATTCTAATGTTCAGACAGAATTGAGGACTACTGCTCCAGAAAAATGAATCATTCATGCTCACAGCTGGGGGTAAATTTCTCCTGCTCTTAAATTCCATAACACTTTTCATTTCTCTCTTACTACCTTCTGTAGTTATGTGCGCCTGACTCAACAACTCTCAGATTGTAAACTCTCTGGGAAAAGGTCTGTGCCATATCACCTCTCATGGTACCTAGCATGTAATAGGTATAATAATTCATAAAAACATAAATACATAAAGTATTGAGAATACAATAATACATTTAAAAAATACAAGGGCACCTGGGTGGCTCAGTAGTTGAGTGTCTGCCTTTGGCTCACGTTGTGATCCTGGGGTCCTGGGATCGAGTCCCACATCAGGTTCCCCATGGGGAGCCTGCTTCTCCCTCTGCCTGTGTCTCTGCCTCTCTCTGTGTCTCTTACGAAAAAATGAAAAAAAAATAATATAATAAAGATGTACACTGTGCATCAAGCAAGAATTTTGTCAGACTGTCAGAAATTCTAGATGGTTGATCGCCATCTCTGGGACCTCGCCAAAAAAGGATAATTAAATGGAAAGACTAAGCTTTACTCTGATATATACAAATTAAACCTTGCTAAAATGTTGTCAGGTTTTATAGAATCTGCATGTTCAAAAAGACTTTTAACACTTCATAAGTACCAGTTTTCATCAGTATACACATATCAATCTAGACTTAATGTTGGGAAGAAACCATGAAAAGATTCTTAAGAAAACACAAAGTATTGAATGTTTGTTTACTCTGTGCTCAGTTCTGTGCTAAGCCCTTTCCAAACATTATCTGGTTTTCAAATATTATCTCAGAACAATCCTATGAGGGAAATACATTGCTCAGTTTACAAGTGAAGAAATTGATGAGTTAAGAAACTTGCCTAAGGTTACACAGCCGGCAGAAGGCAGAGTTGAGATTCAAACTCAAATCTGTCTGATTCCTAACCCCAAAGGCTGCCTTCTTGTCCACAGTCCACACAGCTCAATACTCAGAATTCTTCATGTAAAATACAAGCTCTTCTCAGACAATGTCAGCTCTTCTCAACCATTTTTTTTCAAAATGACCCACTTTGATAAAACAAACGATCTCTTTTACAGATGACTTCCTAAAGCAAAGACTTGATAGCCAATGATTTTGAATCCTGAGCAAATGATGCCAGAATCCAATCTCCACAGAGCCCCTTCCTGAGATGTAACTGTCAACAGTACAGCGACAGAACCTGCGCGAGTAGTTGAAGGATGGAGCCTTCAGGAATCTTCCATCAAAAGAGTAATCCTCAGAAAAGAGCTGACAGGAACTATCTATCACTCTTAATATTGATAATTCTATTTAGGATTAGTTTGCACACTGGTAAAGTTCTCAAGATTTCAAACGGGGGAAAGCTTATTGAACTTTCATTTAATACATACTTGAAATAAAAATAACTCAGGTTCGGGTGATAGATCTATGCCACCAAAGAACAAAAATCTCTTTACATAAAAACCTTGTTATATGAGATTCATGAACTCCATTCTCTTTGGTAACCGCCAGCATATTTAGATAATTGATCATGTGTGCTGCCCTTGGGTTCCTACTGACTGTCAATTAAGTTTGTTCTTAATGTTGCTGCATGGAAATCGCTACAAGCAAAGACAGATGACACTGCTGCTTCAGGGTGATAGGATTTGAAAAACATCATGACAAATGCTTCTGGCAACTCACAGCAGAATATTCAGATGTAAATTCCACTTCACATCAACAGTTTAATATTTATCTTTGACAGTCCTAATTGCCTACCAGGGAGATCCTTTTTAGAAATTAGATTGAATAAAGTGCTGTCTTAAAATGCTGTTTTTTAAATTAAAATACTCATAATTAGGAATGGCAACAATCATTTGAGCACTTCATTGAAGTCTTGTGGAAGGTTGTTTTTGCTTTTGTTTCTTAGGAATGTCAAATTATTTGAAGGAAGCAGAGTGATGGCGAAAGCCATGTTTGTATGTATTGGGACTTAAGGATACTGAAAGTAGTGTCCACTTTATTATTTTATTGAGTTGCTGCCTTATTAATGGGATGTATCAGTCATGACTTTTCCTGTTTCAAGTGACTGAATCCCCAAGTGAACCAGTTAAAGTGGACAGTGGGAAATTTATGGGCTCATGTAACTCATCTGCTGAAAAGGCAGGTGATCATGACTTCTGGCCATGAAACCAAGGACTGAGACCTCTTCGGGTTGATGTTCTACCTTTTGAATCTTCCTGTCAGCTTCCTTCCACTCTAATCTTTTCCACATGGCAAAATACATAGCCCTAGGCATATCTGGCTCTTACCCTTAGAGTTTGTAACTAGAGAAAAAGGCTTCTCTTTCCACAACATGACCTTGAAAGGTCCCCACATTGGAATCAGATTGCCCTAGTTTGGACCACCCGCCCATCACTTGGATCTTGCGCATGGGCTAATGCTGAAAACATCTGAACAGACTCCACCCAGCCAGGTCAATAGCCACCACAGAGCTGGGGTATTCATTTCTATTGTCAGAACAGATATAGGTATGGAGAGATGAAAGTAAGAGATTCCATGGAACACATAATTTGGACAGTGTAAAAAAATAATCTTACCATTTTGCCATATTGTTTATGATAATAGTGAACAATCATCAGTGTAGTAATACTTTTTTTTTTTTTAAAGAAAAGAACATGTTGATCACCCACATTGCTCAGTCTCACCCACCTTTCAAAAGGCGCTACTTTAAATAAGCTAAATAGAGGACCTTCAGTTTTTCTTTTTGTAGATAAATTGTACCCAAGATTACCACTCGCCTAATTAGAATTGTTTTCTGACCAACAAGGAAGAACTACAATCTTAACAACATTATAATGGTTGCTTTTACATCCATGGGATACCACATTAAAATTTTAGGGATAATCTTCGTTCAGATTACAGCCAGGTTGCATGTGTTAAACTATTGCTCAGGCAAGTACACGTGTTTGGGATAATTATGCAGTTTTCCCTATTTAATGAAGTGTCACATTAAAGTTTAAACCAAAAAAAATAAATAAATAAAGTTTAAACCAAGATTTATCCTTGAGTATAGATATCCCACGCATAGCAAAGAGCAGTTGCTTCTTCAGTTTGGTTGTTGAGGAGTATTAAACAAAGTCAGATTTCAAAGCCCTTTGTTTTCTATTTAAAGACAAGTCTAATCAAATTAAACATCCCAGAGCTTGAAGTATATGTAACTCATTCTAAGAGTCAGCTTAGGGATTGAAATTCCATTGAATAGTTGAAAAACCATACAAGTGATTCTTGCTAAAATGTAGGGTCTACTTTCACTATATTTCTACATTCTAGCTTTCTGAATGCTGATTCTTCTAAGGTGAACTTTCTGTGTCTGGATTCTGTAATAATCCTTGGGTCCACTGATTTGTTTGGGAAAATGAAAACTGCAAAACAAAGTCAAACTTGAGATTCTTAAGATGCCAAAATATTCTATTTCATCCTTCACGATAACTGCCAAATCACCTGTTTTTCTTGCTCAAAATATGTAATATGTGCACAAGTCAGCTCGGTTCATTGGGGATCCCTGGGTGGCTCAGCAGTTTAGTGCCTGCCTGCAGCCCAGGGCGTGATCCTGGAGACCCAGGATCGAGTCCCACGTTGGGCTCCCTGCATGGAGCCTGCTTCTCCCTCTGCCTGTGTCTCTGCCTCTCTCTCTCTCTGTGTCACTCATGAATAAATAAATAAAATAAAAAAAATAGAAAATAAAGCTAGAAAGAAAGAGAAGGTATCTGGGTGGGGCTCCAGGGAAGGGAAGTGAGTCCTAATACTCCTGACCCACTGGAATGTTGTTCCGGAAGTGCAGGTAATCACACAGACTTGTGATGCAAGGGGATACAGAGTATGGTACTCAGGATTGGCCCTGGAAGATGCTATCCAAGTGTGAATGTGAATTTACAGCTGCAGCCTGCCTCCCAAGCTCCAGACTCATTTATTCAACTGCTCACTTCTTTCCCCAAGTATATACTGAGTATCTACAATGTGCCAGAGAATGCGGTGGTGAGGAAAACAGATATAGGTGATGCTGAGAATTTAGCAGAAGCAACATAGATACATTAGACAGTCACATGGATGGAAATGTTCTGAAGGAAAACAAAACAAAACAAAATGGGATCCTGGAGGGGCACTGCACAGAAGCACCTGTGGTCAGGCTGCTCCTACGGGGAAGTCTTCCCTGAGGAAGTGATTCAAGATGAAAACCAAAGAATCAGAAAGGATTCCCATGGCAGATGTGCAGAGAACAAGAAAAGATCATATTTAAATTTTCTAGTTTTAAATAAAAACCAACACACTCGGGGAGGAAAAATTAACTTAATAATGTCTTTTATTTAACACAATATATCCAAAATAATATCATTTCAATCTGTAGTCAATATTATTAGTGATATATATATATATTTTGTATGACGTTGTTACAGTATCTTATTAAAATTTTTTTTCTTGTTGGGACGGCTGAGTGGCTCAGCGGTTGGGTGTCTGCCTTTGGTTCAGGGTGTGATCCCGGATCCTGGCTGAGTGATGGTTTAGTGTCTGTCTTCATCACTCATCTGTAACTTGCTTGATATAGAAATAACATGTTTTGTCTCTATTTCGCTAGCAGCTAGCACAGTGAGGGGCACAAAATAGGTGCTTTTTATTTTAAAGACAAAAAAGAAGACTCTCTATAGAACATCCAGAACAGAGAAATCTAAGCAGTTCCTGTACACTACCAGCTAATTCATCTCCCAAACTAAAATAAGGAGAGAAGCTAATAAAATAGAAATACTTGGTTGTTGGACAACCTTTTAAATATTTAGCTTCATATGGGTCATATATTCAGACTCAACAGGACTCAGTTTTGAAGATTTCATTTTTCCTACATATGAGATAACATTGATGAAAATCATAAAATATAAGGGACACGGTTCGAAAGACCTAGAGTTGGCCTACTATTTTGAAACATGCTCTTCCACAGGCAAAATTAATTCTTCAGAATATAATATACAATAAAGTATTATATATATTATGAGTAACTAGTGTCATTATTACATTAATTCTCAAGGGCATAGTAGGATTTACAATTAGAGCTTCATTTTAATAACAAACTTCAGAGGCTAGAGAAACTAAAAATATTGGATCATTTGATTTTTAGATTTAAACAATGAATTTTGAAACTATGACAATCGCTGATCATAACTTGCTGGATTGCAATATTTAAACTGCATTTTCCTGACTGTACATAATAATTTGTTTACTTCTTTTATGTGTCTAATTTTTCATTACTGTGCCAGTCTCACTTCTTAAATCTAATATCTCATTTCAAAGCAGAAAATCAACTCTAGTTTCTATATTAATTATCAGAATTACCCAAGTCCTTTTTAAGCATTGACAGGCCTGCAATATACTAACCCTTTGGATGAGCCCCCATCAACTTTGATTGTAATGAAAGTCTGTAGTTTTCCCCGGATAGCTAATTAGTTTTATTCATATAGCCACCTTTTGTCGATGAAACTAAAAAAGAAAAGAACTATGTATGAACCCATGTTAGGGCAGGATGATAGCTTCCTGTAAATACATTATTTTCTGGGTTCTGTTAATGGAATATTAGATGAAGGGTTAGAAGTATATCCCTCTGAAAGTTTATTGTTTCCATCCCTTTAAACATATTTTGAATCTAAATTCTGGCAACAACCAGATTAGCTGAATTAAACTTCATTCTTATTCATCAGCTTCTATTGTCTTTTTTTTTTTAAAGAATATCATTACTAAAAACTAATATGTATAACCTACGAGCAAAGAGAAATTTCCAAGGTAGTCATCAGTGTGTTCAGCATCCTCTCATGTATTACTGAAATGAACTATCACTGATTTTTCCACTGACAATCCTCTTCATTCAGCACCTATGTATCTTCTTTTTTTTTTAAATTTTTATTTATTTATGATAGTCACAGAGAGAGAGAGAGAGGCAGAGACATAGGCAGAGGGAGAAGCAGGCTCCATGCACCGGGAGCCTGATGTGGGATTCGATCCCGGGTCTCCAGGATCGCGCCCTGGGCCAAAGGCAGGCGCCAAACCACTGCGCCACCCAGGGATCCCTCAGCACCTATGTATCTTATCCAAAAAAATTATATGTGTATGTATACACATAAAATAACACACGCACACACACACACACGTACACCAGTACTTCTGTTGACATAGCAGCCTAATGGATGAGAAAGATAAATACAAGTGTATGGAAAACATATGCCTTTACAAGTGTGTTTTTATGCAAGAAACCTAACGATTTCTGACTACTGTTTTGTCAGTGCTTTTCATAGAAGGGAACCTAAACATCCACACTTCCCCAAGAGACTTTACCATGGCTAAGAATTATCTTAAAGAACTGTGGGAAATTTGAAGTATAATCTGACCCAACCTTCTTGAATCATACTTAAACTATAGCACATAAGAAATTACTCCGTAATAGAAACTGGCAAAGGAATAGGACACATTCTCCACTCATGACTTATTCTGATTTGCAATAGCACAAATGCTCAAGAAGTTCTTCTCTGTAACTCCTCTCACACCCTCATACCTTAATGTAAACTCAAGTTCCATCCAGGACCAAAGTGTAGAATAAAAACGACCAGCCACGATCATCCACGAAACAGCACTGTGTGTATTGAACATGCCTCTTAAATTCAATCCAGACCTGTCTTCTGCACCCAGAAGGCGGATTTCATGGATTTTACTGCCTGATGATTTCCCCCCTTTACATAGTAAATGTTCCCCTTTAATTTTGAAAGGGAGACATTGTCTCATTATTTTCTGGGCAGTATGACAAATGCTGAAAGGGTTAGTTATAAGGCACTTATCTGTTGAATATTCGGCATAGGAATATCCCGAATTCTTGGGCACTCCTTGAAGTTTGAGTCCCAGTAGCTTCAATTTCACCTGATAGGCAAGTCTGGTTATCCTGCGTCTCTTGCTGATGGGGGCATTTGGAATGGGGTGGAGGCAAGAGAGTATCTGTATCTTGACTTCCCCAGCTCTCCTTTCATGGAACAGGGGCTGAAAGACCTGGAACAGAGGCACATAGAACATTTTTAGGTCAGCAAACATGGAATCTACATAATTATATCTTTCCCAATTAGAAGAGGATGTGCCCATTTTTTTTTCATATAGGAAAGAATAAATATCAGCTTCAAAAAAGTTATTCCAATCTCCAACTTCTGACCACTGTAGCTGTTACCAGTGTGTAAACACATCACATTTCCCTCACAGCTGAGGATGGCTTTAGCCATCTCCATTGTTTAAACTTTCCTCTGTAAATCTTTCAATTGCTTTCTGAGAAAGCTTGTCTCTTTTCCCACTTGCTACTTTGAGTACTGAGATGTAAACCAAACCTAGAATGGTTCCTATTCTGCTGCCACTTACTGTCTCCCCCAAAACAATTGACTTCCTTCTTTGCTAACAAAACTTGCACAACTGTTTAGATACCTAGAGGCCTAAGTGGACAGTACGGTTGCCCCCAGCCATAGAAGAAAATGCTGATTATGGCCACATCATAGTTACTCTAGTCTCCTTTCTGATGAACAGTCTGGGCATGAGCACATGACACATCCTAACCAATGGAACATAAGGGGAAGTCTTCTGTGGAGATTTCTGGGATAGGTTTTCCCCTCTGGTATATTGAGAGAAAAAGAGTGAGAGAGAGAGAGAGAGATTCACAAACTGAACCTGCTCTTCTACATCTAGGTGGAATTAAATGCTGGTTTCATCTAAAACGGATATGCACCAAATTTAACATGTTAGTAATCAGAGTGGAAAAATGGAAAGAAACAGCAGGTCCTTGATGACACTGCTGCATTATTGAATTAACTGACCTCCAGATTACATGCCTCCAGATTTCTTATTGCATTATGATAATAAACTGTGTTATTTAAAGCATTTTCATTACTTGCAGCATAAAAAAATTCCCTCATTTATTTATTTTTAAAAATATTTTATTTATTTATTCCTGAGAGACACAGAGAGAGAGAGAGAGAGGCAGAGACACAGGCAGAGGGAGAAGCAGGCTCCATGCAGGGAGCCCGACGTCGGACTCGATCCCGGGACCCCAGGATCACACCCTGGGCTGAAGGCGGCGCTAAACCACTGAGCCACTGGGGCTGCCCCAAATCCCCTTATTTATAAGAAAGCTTTGCTTAAAAAAAAAATAGACAAACTAAACTCAAACTGAACAGAACAGTACTAATCATGATGCAATGTTTTCTAGAGCACTTCCAAGGTCCCAGATACCTAGTTACCTGCTCCCTTTCTATCTTCACAAGATCCCTCTGAGGTGGGTATTCAACATACAAGAAAACTGGGTGGCAGAGACTGAGTAACAAATAAACTCAACTTGGAAGTGAAAAACCTGGGAACCCAAAACTGTGTGACTGAGCTGGCCTTCTCTCAACACATTTTGCTTCCAGATAAACTAAAGATTTTCTGGGTGGATATAAAAAAACCAAAATGGTAATGCAGACATGCATTTCCACAGGCTAATATTTCAACAAAGATCAAACAAGTGTTTGCTAGAGGCACGCTGTGCATCTGAATGTTATTCAGTCTCTCCTAACAGTCTGTATCCGGTACGTTCCTGTTCTCCAAGAAGTTTGCAGTAAAAGTGGAAGAAGAACTTCACATATGTCAGCCCCATAACATCCCACCTACATGCCCACAGGCTGCCTGCCACTCACAAACACTCTCTTCCCAAACTGCAAGCTCCCACTGGCCTGTAGCTTCTAAGGGACGATGGTGACTGTTGGTGGGAACGTTTGGATCGCACATTGAAGCCACTGAGCCAGGCCAAGTATTTTTGAGAATATTTTCTTGGCTCTCAACAGTCACAGGATGCCTGTTTCAGTGTTTTAAAAAATGTCTAAGCCTCACAAGGCAAAGGATCCATTTATTGGAACTAGAAAAATAAAACACCAATGAAAGGCAATGTTTAAGAGCAATTAAAATTTTCTCTGACAAGGTTTGAATGATAACAAAGACTGAAATGACTCTCAGCTGCCATCTACTAATTAGGACTCTACTCTTGAAACATAAGTACATACTCCTCCTTTTAGGATATTATAATAATTTTTTGGTACACTTGTAAAAATTACGTGGAGAAATAATACCAGTAAAGAGGTTAAATTTTATTCATCTGTTCAACTGCAAAATTAATACAATATAAGATAGATGTTTCTACCTCCAGTATATATTTTTGGAAATTCATTATGCACACAGATTATTAGTCCTGGACAGAAGGACCTCTGAGATACTGAGCATTGGGTTTTATATAAAGCTTCTCATTGCAAACTCACAATAATCCTATGAAATAGCATTGGTATTGTCGATCTTCACTACAGATCCAGTGTTTGAACTGTTGGTAAGTTCTGTGACTTGACTGTCATGGGCTGGATACCTGTGTTCCTGACCCCCAACAATTCATATGTTGCAGCCCAACCTCCCAGGGTGATGGTGTGCAGAGACAGGACATTTGGGAGGTAATTAGATTTAGATTAGATCATGAATGTGAGGCCCTCGTAATGGAAATCACGCCCTATAGGAAGGGGAAGACAGATCTCAATCTCTCTCTCTCCGCACATATACACAGCAAGAAGGCAGCTGTCTACAAGGTGGGAAGTGGGCCCTGATCAGGAACCAAAGCTGCCAGCACCTTAGTCTTGGACTTCCCAGCCTCCACAATCATGAGAAATTGATAGCTGTTGTTTAGAGGCTATAGCTGAGTAAGGCAGTGCCCAACTTTTCACAGAAATCTAATTAACCACCAGGCTCTTTGATGGCAAATGCACACCTTTTCAGAGTGCCACGCTGCTTTATGTTCTACATATAGTGTTGATGATCGCAGCATATTAAGCAATGGCATTTGAAGGTCATTGGCCAATCCTGAGATATCCTTATCAACTAAACGGATAAAATTTTTAAGAATGACTGAAAAACATTTGCAATTGGTAGATCCTTAGTTGATCAAATGACCTTAAAGCTTCCAATCAGTTTATCACTGTCAATTGGAATTCTTGTTCTGACTACTTAACTATAAGGCGTTTGAGAGCAAGACACGTCTAATATACTAACATATGCCAGGTATTAAATATTTAGTGGCTGCCAAGTACAGTTGTAAGTGGTTTATATGAATTAAACTGGGTTAAACATAGTCAGCCTGGCTTCGGAGCCCACACTTACCATCCTGCCTTGGCCCTCTGTCTCATTCGCTGCTAAATCCCCAGCAATTAGCCACAGACTTTGCTGAATGACTCCCTAACAGCTGTTTTTATTAGGTGACTGCCAAAACAGTCACATAAACTTACTATGCATTGAAGTAAAGTATCCTGGAAATGGAGCTGAAACCTGTCCTCTAGGAAAAGAGGAAGAAACGATGAATGAGGGAAATCTGCAGACAGGACAAGCTGGGGGATAGCGTGACTAACACCAGGAAAGGAAGTAGCTCTCATTACTGCATTTTGGTGTTATTTCCCACGAGACTGATCTATTATTACCAATATCTTATTAAAGGGTCAGAATTTGTCTTTGTAAAAATCAGAGAATCTATGTCCTTAAACCATTTCAAATATGAAATGTATAAACACTATCCAACATCCCTCTGGCTGCCTTGGGCTCCTCTGGTTTCAATGCCAGTTTCCCAGGGGCCATGGAACCACAGACTCAGATGTGGCGGGCCCCTGCGATTCCATCACCTTCCTGCCCTGCTCAGCTTCCTCAAGGAACCTCTAGAGGCACTGCCTCTGTGATGCTCCACTGCTAGGGCTGGCAGCTCTGAGTCACAACGGTTTTAATATTTCTCTCCGACCCAGAAAGTGGCCCGTCCTAGCCCTGACTCCTGCTTGTCCCTACGAGCTATCCATCTGCCTTAGAGAAGCCACCCTTCAGGCCCAGGCCCAGGCTTTTGTGTGTTCATTTGCAGGGCCAGAGGAGTGTCGGGGCAAAAGTGGGAGTCCCAGGAGTGGAAAGAAAGGCTGGGAAGATGAATGGTAAGAACTGGAGCCAAGGAAGGGAAAGGAAGGAGCATCAGAAAATAAACAAATGACAGTAAATGAACCCACCCAACTACATCGGATATAATGGAATTCTGGTAACGAAAGTATCACATGTGGGAATTACAAATGACATGTCGTGAAAGAATGTATAGGGAACTTGCTACTAAGAGAAGGAACTTGGACCCACACATAAAACTTGTTGTCACCTCTTAGGAAAGGACATAAATTTTATTTTGTTACTGCAGGGGGCAGAAGAGAGGGCCAAGAATATTTTAAAACATTGTGAGAAAAAATTCCAAACAAATGCCCTTATCTGAAAATTAATGAGCTGCCCGTATGACAGCAAATTTTCTGTAACTTGAGGCATTTAAACAACACTTAGGTAACTGATGCTCAGGAATCCTAGTGATAAAGGCCTCCTGAATTCCTTCAGTCAGATGTCTACACTCCTTCCTTCAGCCAAGACCCACGGTGAAGGCCACCCCCTGAAATTTCCCCAGAACAAGATAATGTTAAGGTGAAGAACTAAAAACCTTCGTTGGATAGGTAAAACGTCAGAGTAGCTAAGGTCAGGAAAGGAAATCTTAAAATATTACAAACATTTGCTTAAACTAAGACAATAAGACCTCCGCACAAAGTAGAATTTTTTACATCACTTAAATAGTAATAATTGGTCCTGACATGCAATTTTCACACCATCCTTTGCTTAGGGTTTTGCTTTCATTCATCATCAAAGAAGTGTCTGAAATCAATTTTGCTTTGTTGCAGAAGCCATGTCTCATGAGAGGCATTTTCTCCCACTCCTCTCTCCCCATCTCTTCTTTCCTCCAAGAGATTAATCTCTCTCATTTTATGAGGCAGAGTTATTAACTTCTGTCTCCCACATCCAGCTCTCCTGTATGGCTGCAGGATAACTTGCATGCTCTGGTAGCATACTAGGCTGATCTCGCTTAACACATCTGTTCTGGCAGTAAATGGTATATGTTTCAAATCCCTATTCACCAGAGGATCCCAAAATGCAGCAGGGTTCTCAGACTCCTCTGGCTCCTCTTGCAGGACTCCAGGCTTTGGCTCCTCCCGGCCTCATAGGAAGGAGGTCTTGACACCCCAGGTACTTTCTCTCAGACTCCTCACTGTCTCTTCTGAAAACTACTGCAAAACCTTCCACTCCTTAGCCACGTGCTCCATCCCCATTTTCTTCTCCCAAATCCCAGTTCCCCTCTTTTTCTAATTATCTCCCAAGGTGGGCAGTCAATATTTGCTCATTCTCTGAATGAAATTCTCTAGATTACCGAACAAGTATGGGAAAGTAAATTTGACTATGCTAGAATCTTGCTTCAGGGAAATTCATGGTCGGAAAGAATTAATGTCTATGCTTTCCCAAGGAGACACATTTCAATTATGTTTTTTATTACGTTAGAAAAAAAAAGATCATTAACTGTGAATTATAATTAACTCTTTGGAACAGGACAGTGGCTTCTCTTAAAAAAACAAACTTTAGTATGAATTACATATTAAATAAGAGAAAACACTTATTTCTGAAAATCGATTAAGAATAAGTGACCAATAAAAAAAATACATGTACACTCAAGAGCCATACTCAAATTCAAAGGTTACATTTAATGGAGCTATAAAGGTAAGCGAGGGACAAGATCTTTTGTGGAAAACTAAGCTTTCTTTCTTTTTTAAAAAAATATTTTATTTTTTAAAAATATTTTATTTATTTATTTATTCATGAGAAACAGAGAGAGAGGCGGAGACACAGGCAGAGGGAGAAGCAGGCTCCCTGCAGAGAGCCCGATGTAGGACTCAATCCCAGGACCCTAGGATCATGACCTGAGCCAAAGGCAGATTCTCATCCACTGAGCTACCCAGGTACCCAATAAATAAACTTTTAATTACCTCAATGTCGTCTTTATTGCCAGAGTGAGGATGTGCAAACATCCGTGGGGACAGAGACGCTTGCTTGGAGCAGAGAGAGTCCTATAAGACAGGATAGCTGAATGCTGGAGATGGTGGGTGGGGGTGGGGGGAGGAGCAGGAGGTCTAGAGAGGAAATGAAGGAGTAAGAATGAGGCAAGGAGAAAGAGGAAGAGATATATATGTAAGGAAACAAAACATGAAGTCAATGAAAGAAAGGAGAACTTGGAAGAACAAGAAGATCAACATTTACCAGCCATAGTGATGAGAAAGAAAAACCCATTTACTACCTGCCACCAACAATCCCTTAAGCAGGCTCACTAGGTGGCAGTTCATTCTCCAATTTGGCATTGTAGGGTTTTGGTGTTTAAAAAAAAATTGTATTCTCATGCATTTAGGTGCAGCATTTCCTCCCCAGTTCACAACTGGACTAAAGATGATCTAACATCTAAAAAAGAAGATATTCAGGGACAGCACTGGGTTTCTCCTAAAATGGAGAGCCAAGCTTCTAACAGATCTCATCTCAGTGTTAAAGGGCAGAAACCCCAGCTCTAATCACCCCATTTTCTCATCATCTCAGTGTTAAAGGGCAAAAACCACAGCTCCAATCACCCCATTTTCTCAGGCTTCTTCTGTGTGAACCCCCAAATTCCCACTCTTTGTACAGGGTTTGGCAAAATAACCTCCCTCAAATTTCTATTTTAGGAAATGTGGGTTTCCAAGGATCTTGCTCTGCTGAAGTAGTTTCAGTTTTTCTTTTCAACTCCTGTCCCCAGAGTCTCTGCCTCTTGGGACCCCCACCGTTGAATAAACTGAGAACGAAGTCCTAATCTCCTCTCCAATTGTGATCTACCAAAGCCCCGCTCCCCTCAGAATCCTTGAGTCCAGCCTCCTCAGAGCCCCACTAAGGCACAATAACCAAGACCAAAGTCATCGGGTCCCTAATCTACTGCCACCGTCCACACCTCCAGCGAGAATTTAATCCTGAGGTCTATTCCCTCACTTTAAAAAGTGCCGTGTTTCTCTGCCTCTGACTGGACAGACTCCTCTGTAAAGTATTCAGATCTTTGTGTTCACTCTCCAGAATTCTCCTCAGATAAGCAGAAAGTCGGATTTTGTTACTTGGAACATAAGAGGTAAGAAGGCCTAAGAGCAGTTCATGCTCAGTTGAGTAGGCACGACACAGATAGAAAACAGTTTTGAGACACAGCTGATCACCTTGGAAGGGGTGTTGGCTCAGGAAGTACTGTGCCCCATTCCTTCTCTGAACCTCTTGGTTCATGTGTGTATTTTGGAAATCAAGAGTATTTTTTTAGATTTTAGAATGGTAATATGGAGTTCACAGTGTACTTCGCAGAATTCCCTTCCCAACTCCTGGGAGTCGGGGGCAACAGTCTGAAGTAAACACAATATGGGCCACCATGAACTGCACAAATGTGCAAACTGGGTTGGAGAAATAAAGTCTCTAAATAGCTCTCCTCAGTTCAGGCCTGATTCTGCCCCTAAATAAGTTCAGGTCAGATGAGTTTTACTGGAAAATGAGTAAAACCTAACCTGTCAACCAGCCAACCAACCAATCAACAACAGCAAAAAAATCTCAGGTTCCAGGACAATTTGGATTTCAGAATTTTAGATAAGGTGTTAAGAACCTGCATCATAAAATGAAAATATATGGAGTCAGGAGAGGTTCTTAAAAAAAAAAAAAAAAAAGAAGCAAGCAAGCAAGCAGAAAAAAACAGACAAACTAGCAAAGGCATATGTTGAATGAAGAATAATGAATAACCAACTGACCATCATCTGTATCAGGGAGGAAAGTGTAGCAAGACAGAGAGGAGGGACCTACAGCAGGGCTGCTGCACCACACCAAAGGCATGAGGACATGAGTCATGCAGGAGGGACACAGATGCAGGGAGCCTGAGGCCTCAGAACAGCTGAAAGGGCCCCAAAGGGCTGGAGAAGGAGGAGAGATGGGGGTTGGGGGCAGGGCTCAAGATGGAGCCGTTGCAGGAATTCTCTCACCACTTCAACCACCAGGAGCAAGAAAACTGCAATCTCAGTGACAGCAGGTGCTATGGTTTGCATGTTTATACCAACCCCTCCCAATCCTCTCATCCCCAAGGTGACAGTATTAGGATGTGGGGCTACTGGGACGTAATGAGATCATGAGGATGGAGTCTTCATGAATGGGATTAGTGCCCTTATAAAAGACATCAGAGAAAGCTCCCTTGCCCCTTCTGCCCTATGAGGTTGCGGTGAGAAGACGCCCATCAGAGAGGAAGTAGGTTCTCATCATACACCAAATCTGTAAGGGCCTTGATCTTGGACTTCCAGCCTCTAGAACAGTGAAAAAGGAATTTCTGTTCTTTATAAACCACTCTGCTTCTGGTGTTTTTCTATAGCACCTGAAATAGATTAAAGCAGGAAGGATTTCAGTTTCCATACTTGATCTGTTAACGTAGACTTCCTCATAGGCTGGTAAACATCTGTCTTTTCATCTGTATAGAGAATTTATCTTGCTATTGAGTTTTTTCATGTTCATCTCTATTAATTTATCCTAAATGTAGACAAAACGTACTCTGGGATTTTTGTTTGTTTTTGGTTTTGTTTTTTTACTTCACAGTAAATATTAAGTGAATCAGCCTCTCTTTCTCCCAGAGCAATGTGATGACAGTCAGGGCCATTGTCCCATATGAGTGATGGGAACTCCATAGATGAGGGATGAGAAAAAATGTTTTTCCCTCGTTTATAAGGGGAAAGAAATCTCTAGAAGCTAGGGCTTTTTACAAGAGCACTGAGAAATTCAGGGACATTTTATTTCCCCACACTCACTCACACGGTTTTAATGAGGATTAAATGAGAATTATGGAAGACATTAACGCAAAGTCTGGCATTTTATTCTTTATAATATCCTAATTAATTTTGTAGTAAGAAGGTGTTGAACAAACATTTTCTATCCTGTATAACAGGTATTCCCATGAATGCCAAGACAATGATGTAACATTTCTTGAGGTTACCTTGAAAAGTTAGAAGAAAGTATGCTGACCTTCTTCTAGGTGTTGTACTAGATTTCTTTAAAAAAAAATTATGTTTAGGCTTAATTAAATGAAGTAGAGTATATCTCTGCCTTAACATGTTGAAGCTGCCATGAAGTGCATTTCATTTGCTACATGAGGTAAATCACAGGGGGCCTCTGGTGACCTGACTGTGGTTAATACAACTGCAAAGTAGAAATTAAATCATTTCTATTAAGATCAATGGCAGCTTTACATCTAGATAGACTTTGTTTTATTTTTAGAAATTGGATTTAAGGAAAATATGCAATTCTAAGATAAATATTTAGGGTTAAAATAATAGAATGGCAGAAACATAAAGCTCTTTTACATAAATATTTCGGCTAATTAGTGTATACTTATCACATAGCAGAATACTTAATTGAATCTCATAAAAATGTTGGAAGTGCTAATTACTTTGCCATTATATTGTTTTTACATGTTTTCAGTTTCTGATACAGATATAATACCTTATAGAAAAACGCATTTATTATTAATTTTGTGTTAGGATCATTAAAAACAAAAATCTTTGGGAGAGAGGGAAGGAAGGAGGGAAGGAAGGAGGGAAGGAAGGAAGGAAGGGAGGGAGGGAGGGAATCTGTGTGAGGAGGAGCCCTATGACAATATACTATAGGGAAACTTACTGCGGAATGACTTCTTTGTCTCTCATGCTGGGGTCTATCTGGATCAATTGGCCACCACCTATTTTTATAAATGAAGCTTTACTGTAATACAGCCACACCCATTCACTTTGTATTGCTTAAAACTGCTTTCATTCTACAACCAGGCTTGAGTCGCTGCAAAAGATCTGCCACCAAATGTAAAATAGTTGTCAAATGTGAAATATTTACCATATAGCCCTCTACAGAAAAAGTTTTCCGACCACTGATCTCAATATTACACATAGCCCTGGCACGCCCTAGAGGACATGTTTCAGGTATTATAATATCAGAAGATTCCACCACAGAGGATTAGGGTTATGAAGGACATTCCTCAGAAGGCAGCTGCATAATGGGACTTCTGAAACTGTCACTGTCTTTTAAAATCTAGTTCCTAGTAATGCTAAAAATAAAAATCTTTGAAAGGACTTAGGGCATGTCATACAGAACAGGACTGTCATAATCATCACTGTCAAACTATTAATAATGACCTAGAACACATTTTTCCCCCAAAAAGTTAGGGTGGTCATATATCTGTATTTACTTAGAACAGATCTAGTTTAAATTTCTGCCTCTATACCCAGTGTAATTACTAAAAGTGCCCCTTCCCACGATCAAAATGTCCAGGTTTGGAGAATCTATTATATGGTCACAATTCATATAGTTGATCCTGATATGTTTGTTCTTGTCAAACCATAGTTCATCATCTTTTGAGTCCCTTCTTGCTGGACTTCAGAGTGTTTGATCCACTTTTGTTTATTGGTTGACTTTAATCATGGCTTTTTAAAAAACAATCTGAAGAAGCACTAGCTAAAAAGACCATAGCAAAAAAATAAAATAAAAAAAAATAAAAATAAAAATAAAAAGACCATAGCATATATATATATATATATATATATATATATATATTTTTTTTTTTTTGAGAGAGAGAGAGAGAGAGAGAAAGAACATAGTCACAAAGACCTACATTTGAATGCTCTCCATGTGTGACTTTCTCCTGCAAACGATAACACTGGAATTCTCTTGGAAATACTGTTTGACTACCAGGCTCAAATGTTTCTTCCTCAGTTCCTACAAGAACATTGACCTTGTGGCATCACTGGAAAATCATTTAACTTCTCTTTGCTTGTGGCTATGACTAAGAATCATCTCAAAATATTTTTTGAAGTCTGATCTGAGATCCAGTGATCATTAAGACACTCAAAAGGTCTCCTCTGAAAACAGAAGCCTTCACTAGAGGAAGATATCTCATGTCTGTTACACTGTCTTTGCTAACCGCCAATGGGAAAGTAGTTGAAGCCAATAATCAGATGTGCTAGTCAGCTACGTGTAAACTATTTAAAAAGGAAATTGATGGCTACAGATATGGAGTATGACCTAAAGCCAACTTATATAAGAGGGCATTTTCCTGTCTAAACTATTTTAAGCATTCAAGTGGCCATGAAAACTTTCCCTTGCCCCTAGACAATACTTTTGTGACTTTGGTGTAGATCTCCTAGTACAAAATCCACTAGCCATGTGGCTGTTTAATTTTTAATTAATTAAAATTAAATAAAAGTAAAAACTTAGTTCCTCAGTTGCACCAGCCACATTTTAGCTGCTCAGTGACCACATTTTTACCACTGCATAGTATTCGATTTGTCAGTGATGGCTAGATGAATGGAGAGAAAACATGATTCAGCTGATAGAGCTGTAACAATACATCATCTTTCTTCTAATTAGCAAATGTTACACTGCAAAGTAGAATTACTGAATCATTGATATATTTGGGTTCACTTTACTTTTAAAGCAATTATTACTTGAAAGCCAAAGTGTTTGCTAAAGAAAGAAAAGTGCTGCAGTTCAGGTTGGCCGCCCTGAAGAAGGGCCATGAACCAGTGTGTTCGGGGCAGTGGCACGAGTATGAACAGCTCAGCATAAGGAGGATGACTCAAGCACGTCCAGGACACCAGGGAGAATGAGCCATATCCAATCATCCAGGCTGCTTGATGTCTCAAAGAGGAAAATATTCATGTACTCATTCATTTATTCATGACAACCCTGGAGAAGGGCAGAGCAAATCTCTTGTTTTATAGGATGCAGTCAGTGTCTTGCCCAAGACTATGTAAGGATAACCAAGTGGTGGTGCCAGTATTAGAGCAAAACTCCTGGTTGGGAGGCTTTTCCACTATACAGCAGTCTTACAGCCTTCGAAGTTTTAGAATGAGAGAATTGGGGAAAAGAACTGTAAATGGTAACAGAAGAACATTAGCTTTGTGGAGTCCTTTTTCATTAGAGAGAGACAGTTTCAGTAAGGACACAACTTGAAGTTTCAGTTCTCTTCTAAAATTTCCATTAAGCTTAAAGGTTTGAGGAAAAATATCATTTCCAGAAATGTTTATGATGCTTCTATAGGTAATGCAGTTATGAAAATGAGGTATGTATATGGCCTACCGCCATGTATGTTCCAAAATAAGAGACTGAAAGGCTTATACTGCCCTGATTTCAGCCCTCCCCTAGCAATGGGGATGTGTTTAGAGGCACCGTCACTTGGAGACTATCCTCCGCAGCATATGGCTGCATTGCCCTTCCAATCATAAAGGGCAGGGAAGGTTCAGCATCACTATGTACATTTTGTAAGACTCTTGATGGAGTCGCCTCTTGAAGACTTCACTTAATCTGATAGAGAATCTGAGAGGAAAACACTTTGTAAACACATATTTGTGGTAATAGAATTTCTTTTGAAGGGCATTAATGCTATTTCTGTCTTAAAGGTTAAAGTAATTTTAAAGCATGAATGTTGAGTGCCAAGTACAGAAACAGAATGACAGTCCATTATCCAAATATCTAGCAATGTGGTACAAACCCAAAACGACCTGCTTCACCATGAAAGACTCCTCAGTTGGCTTTCTGGTGAACGCTCTGTAGTAACAGTTCCAAGGTTCTGGTTTATAGCTCCACAGTGTGTTTCTTTGTCTTTGTTTTTTATTTTTAGTGCTTTATCTTTTCCCTTCAGGCTGCGGTATGTCACCTCGGTGTATAAAGCAAACAGACAACAGTAGCCTTGGTCACAAAGAGACTATAGATCTCAGGGCACCTGGGTGGCTCAGTGGGTTAATCACCTGCCTTTGGCTCAGGTCATGATCCTGGGGTCCTGAGATGGAGCCCCACATTGGGCTTCCTGCTCGCTGGGAAGTCTGCTGCTCCCTCTTCCTCTGCCTGCTGCTCCTCCGGCTTGTGCTTGCTCTCTCTCTCTGTGTCAAATAATTAAAACCTTAAAAAAAAGAGAGAGAGAGACTATAGATCTCTACAAAGAGGAGAAAACTAAAGACCTGCTCAACAGAAGAGGAGATGATTAATATGCACTACGCCACCAACCACCCCCGCTTACCACATTCCCTGCTTCTCTACTTCCCTCCACTCTAGTCATGCTGACCTTCTTGCTGCTTCTAGCACATGACAAGCTGATTCCACTCCAGAATCTTCACACTTCTCCACCCTTCATCCTGAAGGGCTTTTCCCTTTGGCCTTTCAAATTAAAATGTCCCTCTTCAGAGAGACCTCCCCCTCACCACTGCACCCCTTCCTGCCCCTTTTGCCTGCACTATTTTCCTTCAAAGCACTTAGTATACCAGATTGTACTTTTATTCTCTTTCTCCCACTACACTGTGAGCTCCATGAAGCTGGGGACATGCTCTGGTTCTTAGCTATGTGCCAAGCAAGAAGAGCTGTGCTCAGGGCCCATATTTAAGCACATAACAAAGAATTATGGCGCGAATCAGTGGAATAAATAATTTTATTATATTCATTTTCTCAATGTTATGCTTTAAGTTAAATATCTTACCTTTCCTTTCTTGTATTTTACAATGACAACTCAGAAATGCAAACCTAAGGGAGGGAGGCTACATAGCTCTGTCTTTGATCTATTTAATTCAGATTGACGGTGAGGCCTCCAGTTGACTTTATATGCCTAGGACTATATAGAGCTGGATTAAGGGGGCAATTTTTGGAATAAGAGGGAAGATTATTTGTGCATAGTGATCTATTTGAAGATGAAAGTCAGCCTCACTTTAATTGGGAGATTAGCAACTACCTGGGCTCTTCAGAAAAAGTAAAGGAATTACTTGAGAGGCTTAACTTTTTCATTCCTACCAGGCACTTTTATGAGGTAGGCAGTAAGGAATCAGAGTCACAGATTCAATTGGTATCAAAACACAGTAACACAATTTCCCACAGATATGGGTTCTAGGGCCCCAGATTAGAAGATTTCTGGTTATCTTTTCCACTGCCCTCAGAATATCAAGGATAAAGAAATCTGATTATCTTTTGAAACTATGCCTTGTCTTTAAACGTATCCAAAGTCATTAAGTGCAGCCTATTCCTGATTTGTTCTTCAGGAGCGTTTTTATTTTTAGCTTTTCTTTTTGCAACTAAAAAGTTTAGTTCATTCCCCGAGGAAATGTAATAGCCTTTTCCCTGGAAATGAAACCTAGAAACATTTGTCCTGAGTGATATACCTCTTATTTGGGGTTTGCACACAGATTTTGCTGGACATTTCCAGGGCATTGTTTGACATTCACGAGTAACATGTAAAATTGAGTATATGGTACCTTTGTCACACATTAAAGTGATATTAGCCATGCTCGAGCTAAGAGACACAAGATTTTTGATTTCTCCCCTAGCAAGAAATTATATCCTGTAACATGTGCTTGGTAATTACGAATCTTTGCGTGGGCATCAGTGCCATATGCATAATACACCCCAGTGGCACCATTTCAAGGTTGCAGAGTCACATTTTGTAGACAAATCATTTATAATCACCACTGCTACTGCAGCATTGTCTGTCACACTCTGCTCTGCATGGGTGTTTCTATAACAAGTTTTAAAGTTGCTAAGCGATTTAAAAAAAAATACAAGTTAATGCTAGTGTGTTTGAGATATTTCTTAAGGACTATCACAAATGTCACCATGTACCTTGGAAAGGGAGTTGTATAAGAGAAAAAAGAGGGTACCTGGGCGGCTCAGTTGGTTAAGAGTCTGCCTTTGGCCCAGGTCATGATCCCAGGGTCCTTGGATCTGAGGGAGCCTGGTTCTCCCTCTCCTGCTACCCCTCTCCCCCTACTGGTGTTCTAGCTCACTCTTCTCACTCTCTCTCTCAAATAAATAAATAAATAAATAAATAAATAAATAAATAAATAAACAAATAAACAAACAAATAAATAAATCTTTAAAAAACTGAGAAAAAAGAATGCTAAACAAACTTCTCTCATGAATTATATTAGTGATCATTTATCATAACAGTATAACAATCTTGTGAATGTTGTAGACATATAAACATTTTTGTGCTTTTCTACCAGGATATTTACTTTTAAATTATGAAGAATCTGATGGGGCAATAGAGCTCAGATATCTTTATTTGTTTAGTCCTACCTGGTCACATTATAAGACACATGAGGATTCATTCATTCATTCATCCATTCATTCACATTAATTCATTTGTTCATATTTTTCTTTATTTTCAAATTTGATCCTCACCGCAACACTGCAAAGTACACATTATACTAAAAATAGAGTGTCCAAGCATTTAAAAGGGGGAGGCTTTCAGAGTTTGAGAGTTTGACAGACCTAAGTTAAAAATCTTGGCTCTACTACTTCCTAGCTGTGTGACCCCCAAAGTCGCTTAACTTTTCTGTACCTCAGTATTCTCATCTGTGGAATGGAAACAATGACAAAACCCCCTCATTAAGTTATTGTTAGAATTAAATGAGATCACTAATATCAGTATACAATACATTGTCAATAATATACATTACTTCTATCATAATATTACAGATAAGATGATCGATTGAGAGAGGTAATGTAATTCACCCAAGATTGCACCCGTTGTTAGCAAGTAGTTGAAGTGGGATTTAAACCCAAGTATCTAACTGCAGAGATAATGTGCTTACATTTGCTTCATAGCTTAGAATGAGGAAGAGAGCAGAAGATTAGTTCATTCATACAGGATGACTGGGAGGGTCACCTGCAATACTGAATGTGAAACTGTGCTGACAAATATATATAACTATGCAAAGGTGAGCTATTTGGGTTGAGTAGATTTAAAAAGTCTGGGACTATATGCTTGCTCTAAAATAAGCCTAAGCATTGCTGCCCCAGAAATTGTTTACCAAACCCATATCCTTTTCTTCCTAGGCTCATGGCTAGATTACAACTGGCACACTCTCTTGCATTAGGTGTGCCATGTAACTGAATTCTGGCTATTGGAATACAGGCAGGAATGCAGAGCATCATTGCCAGGTATGGCATACAAAACTTTACCATGTACGATATTTGTGATACTCTCTTCGCCTTCTGCAGGTTGGGCAGATGATCTCCAGGACAATCTTTGGTATACATAGATAATTTGACTCTACAAAAAGGAAGGAACCTGAGTCCTTGAATTACTGCTATGGGAAAGGCTGCTGCTATTCAGGAGCTGCCATTTGGAAGTCATCTGAAAGAGATGTAAAGTTTTACTGTATTTGAAGACTAATATTTTGAGATTAAAAAAAAATATTTATTTATTTATTTATTTATTTATTTATTTATTTTTGAGAAAGAGAGAGAAAAAGTGAGCAGAGGTTCATGAAGTCTCAAGCAGACTTCCCACTGAGTGTGGAGCCCAATGTGGGGCTTGATCTAATGACCCTGGGATCAAGACTTGAGTCTAAACCAAGAGTTGGCTGCTCAACTGACTGAGCCACCCAGGCACCCCAATATTTTGGGATTTAAGTGCAAAAGCAGCTAGCATTACCTTCATTGGTACAATTACCCAGCAATTAGCTCTAGGGATGAATAAGTTGGGTGTAACAACTGCTTGGGAAACATGAGATGTCAGTGTAACTTCTTTTACCTCTATATTCAATAATATAAATGGGATACACATTTCACCTTGGCTAGTCTGTATTTTATAAATACCAGAAATGTATCTTTTTTCTTTTTTAAGATTTTATTTATTTATTCATGACACACACACAGAGAGGGAGAGAGAAGCAGAGACACAGACAGAGGGAGAAACAGGCTCCATGCAAGGAGCCCGAAGTGGGACTCGATTCTAGGTCTCCAGGATCCAGCCCTGGGGTAATGGTGGTGCTAAACTGCTGAGCCACCTGGGCTGCCCCAGAAATATATCTTTAAAAAATTACCCATAGGACTTTGGAGTCAGAGAAATTTTAAAAGTCCCTGAATTCAACTCATCCTGAGTCTGTATCCTAGTATAGTATCCCTATGTGGATCAAGTACTTTTAGAAATAGTAACATCACTTATCCATCATTTATTCTAGGCAGCATATAGCAGAGAAGTTCAAGACTCATGGTCTCTATCCATATCCAAAGGCACATGTGTTTTTGGCTCATCATCACTTTTGTTTTAAGTTAAATTTTAACTGATGCAGGCATTCTTTGATCTTCCACAGACCTCACCACTCCTTATTGTCACCCCCTGTTCCTACATACATTTGTGTCATTTTTCTGGCACCTGAAGCATTTGTGTGCCTTCCTTGGTCTTAATATAAAAAGATTTGCAGTTAGTCTCCAGCTCTCCACTTTTCCTAGTTGTTTGACCCTTGGCAAGCTCCTTAATCTTTTTGAGTTTTCTCACTTATGAAATGGTGTTAAGAACTTTGGCCCCTCATACAGACAGAAACTAGTATGAGAAATACATGAGATAAGATGCTATAGAGACTAAGATGTCAGAATTATTACTGGAATTACACAAAACATTTTTATTACATCTTCCATGTGAAAATCTTTGAAAAATTTGAAGAAAAGGATTATGTCATTCCTGTGGCTTCTCTTTTCTAGTCTAAGCTTTCCCATCTCAGGATGCCTGGGTGGCTCAGTGGTTGAGCATCTGTCTTTGGCTCAGGGAATGATCACAGGGTCCTGGGATCAAGTCCCACATAGGGCTCCCTGCAGGAAGCCTGTTTCTCCCTCTGCCTATGTCTCTGCCTCTCTCTGTGTGTCTCTTATGAATAAATAAATAAAAATCTTTAAAAAAAATCCCATTTCTTTCAATTATTCTTTGAATGGCATTATTTCAGTTGCCTTATGGTTGTACACCAGGTTGGTGATATAAATATGTGTAGTAGGCTGTGTGGACTATGGTAGACAGAAAATGCCATGCTTAGTATAAAAAGAGAAGCCAATATTCAGTTGATCGTTACAGATGGCAATATTCACTTGGCTGGGTATTCCAATATTTCAAATGAAAGAGGCAATCAGGATTTATACATAAAATTTTCCAATTTTTAAATGTTGTTAAATTAATTCATCTTTTAACATTGCCGTGAAAGCCTCTAGTTTATAAAATTCTGTCTCAAATTTTTAGACTTTGATTCATATAGATTTTATTTATCTATTAAAAAAAATTTTTTTAAAGATTTATCTATTTGAGAGAGAAAAAAAGAGCACAAGCAAGAGGCAGAGAGGGAGAGAAAATCTCAAGCAGATTGCATGCTGAGCACGGAGCCCAATGTGGGGCTCAATTTCACAACCCTAAGATTACCACCGGGGTGGAAATCAAGAATTGAATACCCAACTGACTGAGCTACCCAGCCACCCCTCCATACATATTTTGGAATCTATATGCAGAAGTTAGTCAGTATATAGATGGGCCAAATTTGAAATAAAAATATGAAATATCAACATGACCAAAGTTTCTTCAAAGATAAGTTCTAGTAAATAAAATGAATAATCTCTACTTGATTTACATGAGATAGTTTCTATATATGAATCAATGTATTAGCATATATTACATATATTAATTACATGACTATTACCCTAATTATCCCATTTCTAAAAGGACTTGTTAGATTGTTTATAGACATAGAAGAATATTATGGATGAAAGTTGCAGTATAGTAATATCATGAGGATGTGCATTGAGAAAGGAGTCTGGAGGTCTCAGGCTCTGACTTGTCTCCCCGTCTCTGGGTTGCCAGTATGTGTTTTACCTCCAGGTCTGGAACCATCATTCTGAAAGCATATGAAACATCTCTGTCACAGGAATCCCCCATTTTTTTCATTGTGAGATCTCACAGAGAGCTGGTCACATAGACATGTTATAGCTACGTGACCAATCTTAATTGGAAAAAACTCTCAGTCTTCACCAGGCAAATGACCTCCTTCACCCTTTCCCAAGATAACTGACAGACTCATGGTTACACACATCATTCATCTTTAATTAAAGTATTAGCACTGGCCAAGGGTCACTACCATGCTCCACAGCAGTACCAACCTATAAGTACACATTCCATCTAGCTACATGGAATTAATCCATGATATATTCTCAATGTAATTTCAACTTTCTATAAACTATCTAAGAAAGAACAGTCACCTTTTTACTGGATTTTTTTCAACAGCCAAAATAATCTTTGTTATGACTGACAAAGGTAGTTTTATTGTTCCCTCAGTTTGACTAAACTTTAGACAAGTTTCTTCCTGACTACATACCCCTGACTTCTCTTTCCTTAGAGTTTTACTTTAGAAAACTCGCAATTGTATTTTTTTTCCCTATCTTTCCAAGATATACATCTGCTTCCGGACTCTTTTTAGCTTAGCAATCTCAGAATGTCTTTCTCACCTGGGAGCCATCTCTTTGAAATGCAATCATCAAGAAAGATTGTGCCCCTATCTACCAGTCTCTGTAGGAGGGGAAAACCTAACTTCTATTAGCACCAATATTCAAACACAGATGGTATAACCACAAAATCAACCTCCCCCAAATCCTCCAGTACTTCTTCATAGCTCACTCCAGGGTTTGAATTCTCCTGCCTTTTGCTTCAAGGGAGTTGAGTTCAATATCTTTCCCCAACTGCAATAGTATTGACTCCTATTGCAATAGCCTTGCATAAAGTCTTATCTAACTTCATCTGCCACAGTTTTTACCTAACACGACAATGTTATTATATAAACAAAATGAGTTTAACCCTATACGTAGCCACTTAATAAATATGAACATTATTTTTAAAAACAAGTTTTGGGAACCTGAATGAAATACCCAGTCTTTCTATATTTGAGTCTTCAAGAAGCTACTTGGTTCTCAGTCTTCTTGCTAAGGGCTCATTTTCAGTGATTAAGATATAATCTTCACTAATAAAAGGGAAATACTTTTAAGTAATGACTATTTCTGGTACAGAGTAGCTAATTTCAGCAATGCTAACTCTATCCTCAAGTCCTTTATTTTAGTTTTAACAAAGTATTATTAAAGGCTGTCCTTTGGTAGAGGTTTTTGTTTTTTTACTAGCACAATATCTGTGGTGTGTTCTCTGAGGTGATTAGAACAGAAACAAAGCCTTTTTTGGAAAATTATTTGGTACAATTTGAAAATGTCAATATATGCTTTTCCATGTTAATATCACTGCCAACAATCAGAGTAACAGGAAATTTCAGGCTGAGAGACGTTTTTTGGTGACATTGCAGACAGACAAAAATACATGCTGTTCATATTATTAAATGGCTTAGTACTTTTTGGTAACATATATATATATGTATATATAAGTGATGGCAGTTGACCCAGTGTCATTTTGATCATAGAAGCTATGGGGCTAAAATAGTAAAAACACATCAGCGCCAAAAATTGTAATTGAATTATACATAACGTCTTCTTCAGTGAGTTTCTGGAATGCCTTGAATTAATTTTAAAATTAAATGCCTTTTCTTCTAAACAAGTGCAAGCAGCTGTACTATAAAACCTTGAAGTTTTACAAAATTTTTCCTTATATAGAGCTATCACTAAATTTTAGTAAATACAGATAAAATGACATATAGATAAGTATATAATTTTTTAACTTCTTTTTAACCATAGGCTGTGGATATTATCAATTTTTCTGATCTCAATACTTAGCAATTTAGTAATATACAATTGGAACAAAATATTTTACAGATTTTCATAATCATTGGATTTCAAAAGTAAAATTTTTTGGAAATGGATTTTTTAATGAGCTATGTAAGATTTTATTTTCAAGTATCTCAGTGCAAATAATATTGAAAGAATGAAATGAGTTTTACCACCAATTCAATTCCTATTTTTCATTTTCATATACCTAAAGATTAGGAAACTTTTGACATAAATTAATAGATGTAAATGAAAGATGTTTTTATAGGAAGGAATTCAACTATCTAAACATTCAAGTATAGGTTAAAAATGACATTGTGACCTGTTTTTAATGGTAATTGGCGACTCAATTAGTTCTTTCTTCAATTTCGTTGAAGTCAAAGAATTGGAAATGACTACACTTATAAAATGATTTATACCTAATTATTAGTTATTCGCATTCTTAACACCTAATATTACCCATTTCAGAAAATTCTTTAGCCTATAGACTTTATATTGTGTGGAAACGTACCATGCTAAAATTGGAGATTGATAAAGTGTAACTTTCTTCTTTGAGAGGGAATAAAGCAAGCAGATCAATTTTGGAAGATCTAAGGCAGCCCTAGTGGCTCAGCAGTTTAGTGCCACCTTTGGTCCAGGGCATGGTCCTGGAGACCCGGGATCAAGTTCCTCGTTGGGCTCCCTGCATGGAGCCTGCTTCTCTCTCTGCCTCTCTCTCTCTGTCTTTCATGAATAAATAAATAAAATCTTAAAAAAAAAATTGGAAGATCTAGAATAGGAAATAATTCCCTTAAAATACATAAGCCCTACACCTCCTGGAAAGTCTTCATATTCTTAGGGGTAACCCAAAAACAAAGAATAAAGAAAGCAACTCCTGAAAAAGGAGAGAATTCCTTGCTCCTGCCTCAAGCATCTCTTCAGCCAAAGCCCTGCTAAGTTAGAAGCCATGATCATTTGTATTTTTAAAGAAATGACCCCCAGCAGATTGTGACAATGATTTAAGTTGAAAAAGCACAGAAATAAAGGAGAGACAATTTGCCCTAGGGCCAGATGGTCACTGGGCTCCCATTTTGGACTTATCATTAGCTATGTGACCCTGGGCCAAATATTTAACTTCTCTGAGCCTCAGCTTTTTCAACTGTTTAATGAGGATAGTAAACAGGTATTGTTAGGAAGATTAAATGATGTAATATATGTAAATCACTTAACACTCTCTGATACAGGGGGCGGGGTGGGGGGGTGGGGTGGGGGGTGGGGAGGTATTTTATAAATAATGGTTGTAGTCATTGTCGTCTTTGTCATGATCACCACCATTTTATTGGCTGCAGTTATTCCCTGGAAGTTGCCACTATATAGCACCATAGTGTCATGGAAAACAAGTGGGTAATAGGGGTCAGATGCTTCCTCATTATGCTCCACCATGGAGGTAATTATGGGGAAAAATCAGACTGACTGCAGGAGTATGGGAGAACTACATAAGAGGGAAGGCAACATTTCAGTAAACTTCAGTACTTTTCTCTCAAAGGGAAAATTAGAACCAAAATTTCAGATATAAAAAGCCTCAAATACTTAAATTCTTTCATCCACTAGACATATGTCAGACCATCATATAATTTCAGTAATTTGATCCCATTTAGGAGATTTAATGACCTTACTTTAAAAATCACGTAAAAATTAAATTCAATAAAAATTAATGTATACTCATATATACCTAACTTAATGAGAAAAATTAGGTTTAGCTATAAAGGTCTCCAAATTTGATTTAAGGTATATGTGGCTGCCACAGGAAAATGGAGAAGATGTAAAAAATCCTTTGGTCTTGGGAAGAAGTAGGCACTTAAATTTAGAGACTAAATGAGAGCTAAGGGAAATCCATTTCTTTAATTATAATCTCATCAAAAGTACGTTAATCAAATAATAGCAGCACAAGAAGGATTTAGATCTTTAAGTGCCAAAATACAGGATTAATTCATAAAACCGTGGGATTATTCTGTTAACAATTTTGTGAAAATGATTTCTATTAGTGATCAAACAATAGCTAGGAAGAACTTTTTGGAGGGAAAAATAAAATTCATCTGTCATATGTTTCATTTATTATTAGTATAAAGACACTGAATATCCAGATGATAATACAGAGTAATCCTTCTAAAATGCAAATTTCAATCAGATTAGAAATGTTTAATTGTTATTCAAGTAGAAACTAAATAGAGTTTTAGAAGAGAAATTGCAGACCGATAGGATATGCTCTTGATATAATTTATCAGTGGTTTAAGCTTGAAAATCAAAATGGAAATCTCTGAAGCATTCGTGTTTTGCAACTTGGGAGTATGAAAATGAACGAGCAAACACAGCTTTTCAGTTTAAGTTTGAAGATTCCAAAATATAAAGAATAAATGACTTTCGAATTTATTCTGTCATGATACCAACTGGAGTAATTTTACATGCTTTATTGGTTCATATTTTTGCCAGGTGGTTTAAGATATTTTTGTGATATGTCTTCACTGAAGACTAACTTATTAGACAAGAGCCCTTAGTAAGTCTCTGAAAAGTTTCTCTAACTTTTATGATGGAAGAACTATATTAAAAACTATTCATTGAATTTAGCTGAAATTATATTCCTAGAAAAATAAAGAACACATACGGGTGATATGTACACAGGAGTATAACACAAGTATATACAAGTCAGAGTAGGCTCTGACGCAAACCTTATGGAAGTATTCTTTTGCTATTAAAACTATCCAAAAAACAAAAGCTCCTACCTTCTTTGGGTTTCAAACTATGATAAATTTAGAGTGCTAATAAAGAGGTGACTACAAAACTGGAATAAAATCTGTTTAACATGGTTAGAATGGAGCTGATGACTTGGCAGTCTCTGAAAAGAAATGGGGTCTGACTAGGTGAACAATAATGAGAAGTGGAGAAGGTAAAATGATGCAAATACAATGGTTCATTGTGTAATACAAACAGGGAGAGAAAAGCAGCTCATCTCTAAAAGTTCTTGGGAGCCTACATGCATTGAGATAAATTACATTTGCAAGGATTTCTGGGATGCTAAAGCGAAAGTGCCAAGAATGCTGTCCAACTACTGCTCACACTATTTTTCTAAAAATCAAGAGACTCTAGAATGCATTCCCTCTCTATTACAGATTTCCTGTGATTTCTCTCCATTTATGTTAGGGTCATTTATTTAAATTTAATTTATAGGAGTTTGATATTCAAATCAATTTTTATCATTTTCAAATAAAATAAAATTTAAAAATAACATTTGATGTTTGTTAATGGCAATTCAAAATGCATAAGCTGTTATTTAACATAATACTAACATTTTCCACTGAAAACAATATATAAGCACTAACTTCACCCTTACTCCTCTGTCACAAATCCAGAAAACTCTACATTCTAGTGTTTTCTTTTAGTAAGTGCTATATTTGGTTCTCTCATACTGTTAGAGGAAAAGGCTGATGGATTGGGGTAAGCAGCAAAAAAATGACAATGGTCTATAAATAAATAGTCAATTAGTCCATCCTCTGAATACAATCTCTCCCCTATGTGTCCACTCTATATTTAATAGGAACTGTGGTAAGGAAAAATTGCAAATAAGAATTAATTAGCTACCCAAAATAAAAATATTAAATTTCAACTTCTACATCTCTTTATCCCTGCTGACATTTCCCCCAGTCATTGTAACCATTATCTAGTAGAGTTTCTGGTACATAATAAGCATTCACATGTAAGTCAAATGAATGACTATTTCATCTGATTTCACATAAAACCAAGAGTATGGAATAGAACCAAATACAAATTTAAGTCGAATATGCGCTAAGTATGATTGCTGTGATTATCTGGGGAGATCTAAACTATATGTACACATGTAGTAATTAATTTGAACATCGTATTACATCTAAATGTGTATTGTTCTTATAATCAAGTGATATGCATTAAATAAGACATAAACAAATAATATACACTAATGACAAGATTCCAAAATGTTGTTCTGGATGGCAAAATTCTAGAAAGAGGCTCTAAAGTTTTATGCCAGCACACTTCCCCTCCCACCTTTCTCCAAAATCCACATTATATCCATAAATATCATGTAAGAGTCTAGATCTTGCAAGAGCAGAGCACCTTTCTTTGCACCAACCTTCCTGCCGACTGGGACGAGAAATCTAAGCAATTTATTTTACTTAGCATTACCAAGGCCTTGCAAAGTTAAGATTCTGAACACAAGAGAAATCCAGAGAGATGTTATGACATTTGGCCCATTCTTTTCCTAATTCTTGTGGGTTTCCCTGAAATATTTTCTGAAACACTTATTTAAACGATCCCTACTGAGACAGAATCAGAGTCATTTTGATAGATACCGTATGAAAGCATCAGCAGCCTTCTCTTAACATTGTCTTGGTCTTTCTGGCCTCTGTTCATGAAGGAGAACTCCAGAATGGAATGCAAATATTTCCGACCCATTACAGGTTATCCTGCAGAATGTGCATGCAGCTTAGACATATAGGAAGCCCTTTAAGGAAGGCATTGCCAGGCCTATTGAATTTCACGTAGTCTCATCCTAAGCTTTTTTAAGATGCTTTCTGCCTTCATGAATAAAACCAAATACATTTGAGGGAAAACCAGGACTGCTTAGTGGTCACATGATCAATGAGGCAGCTTATCAAAAGAGATAATTTTGAACCCTTTCAGGATGGAATGGAAAAATAAATGACCTAACTCATCTCCCAACCTCATTAATCTCTTCAGAAGAGGCTTTCACCGAGTGCACTGCAGGAAGGGATCACTTGGAGAAGAGAAAAGGAAGAGATAGTTGGAATCTAATATTTGCTGGGCCTTTCCACACTGTACAAATAACTCAGGACTTCAAGCCAATACCCGACGAGGGAGACCAGTTCATGAAGGCACATTGCTCATGTGATGTCTCACAGCCAGAAAGAGGAGTATGGTAATGAGCTCATGACAAATTAGGTACAAATTTCCTTAAGTGGCTTGTCTTTCTGTCGGAATTCAAACAATCTGAGAGAGTACTAGACAATTTTAGTGACATATGGTCAATTGGTCTCTCTACTTATGGTGGTTGTGATGGAGTAAATAATAGTGTGTTCCTCTTAATTTCCTAGTCGCTATGGGTGAGAGGCTTTCACATTTTTCACGGAAGCCATGGACTGCATGCAGGCAGCATTCATAAATGTCTGATCCTAGCATTTCCCAGGCGCTCCCAGATGCCATAATATGCCCTAGTCTTGCAAATCCCCCAAAGTTGGGAAAATGACAAAGTTGTGCGGCTTCTTGTAAGATCTTTTGTTACCTTATCTCTCTAAGTGTGAAGGCACAGGGAGCCCTTGCTTAACAGACACCACATGGAACTTACACAAAGAGTCAGTGGCACTTTTTTTTCATGCCTCGGGGGATTTTTCCTGGCTTCACTTCCCATTTTCTGTCAGAAATTGCTTCACATATTCTGGGTTTCATGCTAAAACTTATATCTTGATTCTATCACCCTACCTGACTTCTTGCTTTGATGGTTTGTCATGCCTATTTCATTTTGCCTTTAGATGCTTGATCAAATCTTAATATTTTGGTTTATTTGCTTCAGAATTTTTGTACAGACTGAAAAGCATTATAGATAGTCCTAGAGGCCCCTCATGCATGCCTCTCTGATGCCAATTCTTTCCTCCCAAGCAGTTGCTGCTTTCTTGGATTTGATATTTATCATGCTCTTCATGTTTCATATTAAAACTAAATTCAGATATATCCATGCATAGTTATATGACTTTGTTTTGCAGGTTTACTGAATTCATTGCCAGGCAATGAGGTTTTTTTTTTTTTTTAATTTAACATCATATTTGAGATTTATCCACATTAACTTATGTAACTTTATTTTAATTGCTGTACTTATTATTACGCAACAATTTATTTGTCTATTCTTCTGTTAGTGTATATTTTAAAACATTTTTGCTATGAAATAATGTGGCAATAAAAATTCTTGTAATAGGTTTCCTTGTACAGATGTGCAAGAATCATCTGCATCATATACCTAGAAATAGAGCTGCTTTATTGGTGGCTACACATTTTAATGCACATTTACTTTGCTTATTGCTATCAAAATGCTCTATAGTATATTTGCCCCAATTTACAAACACATAAGCACTACAGAGGATTTCCATTTCTCCATAGTGTCTCCAAAACTTTGTTTTGTCAGACTTAAAGATTTTTGCTAAGCTGTGACCTGAAAACTTGTGTGTGTATGTATCTAACTGTGTATCTATAATTCTTTGTGAAATATAGTTTTTTTTTTCTTTTGGATTCTCCTTTGTATGAATGGCCTGTTCTTATACTTTTCAGATTTTTCTAATGGATTGTGTTTCTTTTTTCTCTTATTGATTTTAGAAGTCCTTTATAAATTTTGAATACTAATCCTTTGACAGTTACATACTAACAAATATCTTCTCATAGATAAAAGTTTGTCTTTTAAAACAATTTTTTTGTGCTGAATATTTTAGAATATAAGTTTAGGGCAGTTAAATCGACTAACCTTTTTTTTTTCCCCTGGGTAGAATTTACAGTCTTTGTATCTTGTTTAAGAGGTTCTTTCTATCCAAAGGTCATTAAAATATGCTCTTACTCTTCTTCTAAAAATAGTAATATTTGGGTTTTTACATTTAAGTTATTAATTCACTAGAATTTATTTTTGTCCACAATGTGAATTGGGACAGAAGTCTATTTTCATACAGATAATAGGTTTTGGCACTGCAATACATTGCAACTGATTTATTTTTTCCACATAATTTGTAATGCTACTTGTGCTGTGTATCAATTTTGCCACTTCTCTGAACATTGAATTTTTAACAGTGTTCATGTCTCTTCTTGTGTTCTGTGTTCCAGAAGTGTCTTTGTTCCTGCCTACAGCAGTACTGTAGTCTCTTAATTAACATAGTGTATAGTAAGTAAGGCTTGATATCTGATTGGACAGTTGTCCCCACATTGCTCCTCAACTGCACTATTATTTTAACTACTCTCTGTCCCTTTCTCATCTGTAGTAGTTTAAGGACTCACTTCTAAATTCCATCCATAACTGTTGGGATTTTGATTAAAATATTATTTGCATTTAATAGGTTACTTTGGGAGAAAATTATCATCTTTTACATGTTTCTCCATTTCTTCAACCTTCATCTCTGTTCTTCAGAAATCTTTATAATGTTTCTATGAAGGGGCTTGTATATTTTTTTGTTAGGTTCATTTCTAGGTATTTTATCAAGTTTTTATTGATATTGAGAATGGTATCATTTTCTACTATATTTTCTAGTTATTAATTACCTGGGTAGAGGAATGCTCTATCTTTCTATAGTTGACCTTGTACCAATCGGTCTTCCTGAAGCATCTTGTCAATTCTTATATATTTTCCCCAAACTCACTTGTATTTTCAACATAATACTATTATCATCTCAAAATATGGAAAAGTTTTTAGTCCTTTAAAATTCGTATACTTTTAATTTTGTTTTCTAATCTTTTCATATTAGCTAAGACCTTTAGTACAATAATAACCAAAGTAAAACAGCTGACTTCCTTATCTTGTCCCTCATTTAAAACAAAATACTTCTATTACAATTTTGATAAAGAAGAATTAGGTAAAAGAGTCAGAAGTGAGAACTCAGTAATAGACCCACACAAATAATGCTGAACAGATTCTTGACAAAGAGGGCCAAACCAATTTGATACGGGAATGATAGCTTTTTCAAAAAATAAAGCTGGAGTAATTAAATATTCATAGGGAGAAAAAAATAAATCTTAGTGTAAACTTTACCCTTATACAAAATTAACTGAAAATGGTTTATAGACTTAAATGTAAAAATTTAGACATAAAATTTTAGGGAAAAAATACTAGAAAATCTTTGGAATTTGGGGCTAGGTGAAGAGTTCTTATACTTGTCACAAAATCATCATCCATAAAATTAAAATCTAACAAGTTGAGCCTCATTTAAATAAAATAAATTTTAAAATAATAAAAAGACTTGATGAAAATGTTAGAATATTAATATATCCAGAAATAATAATATACTTTAGGTTCAAAGAGAGGGAATTAGAAGATTGCAAATAGAAAATAATGAATATATATGACCACATAAAAATATTTTATCAGAAACAAAACATAGATATAAACCTTTTTTAAAAAAGATTTTATTTATTTATTCATGAGAGACACAGAGAGAGAGAGGGAGAGAGAGACAGAGAGAGACAGAAGCAGGCTCTATGCAGGGAGTCTGACATGGTACTCCATGCCATGGGACTCGATCCCAGGTCTCCAGATCAGGCCCTGGGCCAAAGGTGGTGCTAAACCGCTGAGCCACCCGGGCTGCCCAATATAAAACTGTTCTGTTTTAGACTTGGAACCTTCAATCATCTGAAAGGTCAATAATACTGGAGGAACACATAAATTTAAATATATACTTTGCCATATTCTTTTTCAGTTTTAACTCCCTAGAGTTCTGAGGGTAGTTGGGTTGAGAGATGAGTACTTAAATCAATACATAACATAGTGTAAAATACCTCTAAAACTTTAATTAGTATGTATCTTATTCACAGTTACCTAGAGTGAAGATTAAGGTATAGAGATGTATTATTGCATTTTAATTTCAAAATATTGCTACTGTATTTACAATTTCTCTCAATGGAATTCCCTCCCTTAATAAGACATATGCAATACTTTTGTGAAAAGAACTCATTTAGATTTAAATCATTTCAACATTAACTCCAACACAGATGATAAAAATTCAACCTATGGCTCTGAGAGATTTCTCAAGCAGTTTTGAAATCCTCACGTCTATATATATACTCCTTCAGAATATACTCGTTGTCAATATGTCCACTTTTAAAATAAATCTTTTAAAAATAATTTAGCATTCGTATAACAAGATTATGTAAGATGGAAGAACCACTTCTGATGTAGTAGAATGAGAACAGGCTGAAGAAATGGTTTTTAGGGACAGAAAAAGCAGAACTAGAAGAAATAAGATAACATAAAAGTTAGATAATGGAGAAAATCCAAAGGACCTGCATGAAAAGATGAGAAGCAGATTTAAGAAAGCAACCAGGAAAGTAGTAACAGTAAAGGAAAGAAATGCAGAAATGATAGTGAAGAATGTAAGGATGTGTTATGTAGTTTGCCTGACATCGTTGCCATCCTGGAAAGCCAAAACACTATTTTTCCAGATATGTTTTAAATATATGTGTTGTAATAGCCAAAGATTACTGTAATCTCCACAGCAGGGCTGCAAACACTCCCGGAGTGGAGCAGGTGTTGTTATGTGGAAGCCAGTGTGTGGAGGCATGGGTGGGAGGGAAAATACTAAGTGACATATTGTGCAGGAGAACCACAGAATTGCTGGACACAAACAACACAGAAATACAGTTAGAAGTAAAGACAACCCTAGTCAAGGAAGAGAAAACCAAGTGCCATTTTGATGAAAATATTCTGAAGCTAAGTTTTAGGATATGCACAATTCTTCAGCAGACTGATCTAGAATGAGGGAGGGTAAAGAAGGTACTCACGTAATTTGAGGAAAGATATATGCAGCTTCAAAGGAACATATTTTTTTTTTGGAACATATTATTTATTCCTTATTTCTCATTTTATATGAATTCTGAAATGTGCTCCTATCATCAGGAATTGTTACCTGATACCACATTCTACCCTATATGTCAGAGGCTAGATTCAAAGTCCTTTTTCAGTTTTGAGGATTTATTTAAGGATTGCAGACTTTCCAAATCTCATAAACATATGCTCAATTTACCTATAGTTGTGTGATCTGAAAGATTTTATTATGGGTAGGGCTGGTTGAAAGAACTTGGCATATAGATTGTCACCTAAGATGTGAAATCTGAAGGGCAATGGAAACATCTCTGATGTCAAGTACCTTCTTTACTCTGTGCTGTAATCCAAAATTCTACCATTGATGTTGTACAGCTTTGGACTATTGTTCATGAGGACACTAACAGTTTAGTCGAAAAGAATCTACCAGGCAATTTTCTATCAATATAAAGGGAAATAAATTAGGAGGTATGATAACATTGGTCATATAGCTGGGATTTGAAATGATGGAAAAGAATTGTTTTGTTTACCATTGTATATATAATACTCATTGGGAGTATATCTTCAATAAATATTGGCTGAATGAATAGAAGGGGTAAAGAAGTATATTTGGAAAGTGGAATATTATATAGTGGTTCAAAATGAATGAACCATGTAGTTACATGAATGAATCTTGGTAATATAATATTAAGGAGAAATAATAAGTACTCCAAATAGAGTGTAACATAATAACTTCATAAAATTAACACAACTAATACACACACACACACACACACACACACATACATCCTTACCTATGACTTACTTTTTATGAAAAAATGTATCTACAATAAGTTAAATAAAGGAAAGCAAAGGAATGTTGGATATAGGATTCAGGTTCCAGGGGAGGCAAGTGGATCAATCAGATGAGTTCACTCTATGAATTCTCTGTTAAATCAAGGTTATTTCTAAGTTCTAGACTCTATTTGTATACTAGTTTCAAGAGTGATTTCTACAATATTACAAATAACTAACTAAATAAACAGATGGAAATGCTTGGATTATTGATGTGTTACTAACCCAGAGATGACTGGTACACTAGAAGTCCAAAATAATTAAATAAATACAGACATAGAAAGAAAGTGAAAGAGCTTCCTTGAACTCCTTCTTAGGAATCCAGTGGAGGATATGCTCTACCAAAATGAACAATAAAACAAAGATAGAATAAAATACAGAATTCAAGAAACAAGGGGTCTAACACAGGAAAGAAAAGTAAGCATTCTGAGGGCATGGTTCTTTTTTTTTTAATTTTATTATTATTATTATTTATTTAGGATAGTCACAGAGAGATAGAGATAGAGAGAGAGAGAGAGAGAGAGAGAGAGGCAGAGACACACCCAGGGATCCCCCTGAGGGCATGGTTCTATGGTGGTAGACTTGGTAGGTAACTAGGCCAGATAGGAACATGAGGACAGAAGGGAAAAAAATGGAAATGACAGATTATCTTCAGTTTGATGTGAAGACTATGCAAGAAGATTTGAAGAAAAATAAGCAGATGGAAAATAAAGTTGTAGTTATTTTCTTTGAGAGATATAAAAATTACATAGAAAGGAAATATACCCATAATGTACAAATTTGGACCAATGTGAACCACATGAGCATAGTCCTGTTAACAAAAACACTACGTATAGGTTTAACCACAACAGGAAAAATTATTAACAAGAACAGGAGAAAGGAAAGGAGACAAGGGGGAGGTGAAGGACTTCTGGTTTCCACAATTACTATTTTGACAAAGGTTAGTAAGAATTGAGGATGTGATCAGATATAAACATGCTTGTAAGTTATACATTTATTTACATCTCTGAATAATTCAGAAGATTAGGAATGTTGACACAGCTGCAGATTCTAGGGCTTCCAGATCCACTCAGGGAGAATATCTCACAACAATTATGTCTGAGAAAGTGATGGTCACATCAGACTTTCTAGAAACATGGTTCTTACGCAGTAGGACCACCTTTTCTGTGTCCAGCATTTAGGACTATTAGAGCATCCCCTGGGCCTGATATTTATCTTCAATATTAGAGTTTCATAAAATAATGTGATGCCTTTAGATATGAATGTATTCCTCATATGTTACCTTCAGATGCTCTGGGTTACTTCTTCTGATTCCAAGCAAAATCCTAAATTAAATGCTACTTAGCTACTTCTTATTTTATAGAATATGCCCCAAATTCTATAAGTCTCTAGGATCAAAATTTTAGACAAAAACAAAACCAAAGAAAATATTTTAGACAATATGGATTCCATGAAGCCTTTTATCATTATTTTCCTTTTAAAACTATGTACATATATTATTTTGATCATTTAAAAATGCTAATAAACTTATTTTTATTTTAAAACTAAATAAATCCTGATATTTCAAAATTAAGCATAAAGATAATATATTTTTAAAAATAATTTTATTTATTTATTTGAGAGGGAGAGCAAGAGAGATCACAGAGGGAGAAGTAGACTTGCAGCTGGGCAGGGAGCCCAATGAGGGGCTTGATCCCAGGACCCTGAGATCATGACCTGAGCCAAGGCAGATGTTTAACCGACTGAGCCACCCAGGTGCCCCTAAAGACCAGATTCTTAATTCCTTTCATGCTTGGGGTACATTCCAACACAGTTTCAGATAGAAGATCAATACAATATTACTCTTTTGTCCAGATTTCTCACTAATAACTTGCAGTACCTTTCAGCAGTCCCTTGACAAGTGATTTGTACATGCCTCTAATTACTCTGCTAAGCCCTCCTTTCAAGTCACAGGGGAAAAAAAGACAGAGATTTGAAGGAGACACTCCTCTAAATCCAATCTGTATATAGAAAGTAAGTTAACTTTTCCATCTTCTTCCTTGCATCTAAATGTGTGATGGGATGCCAAATTATCAAAAAAAATAGATCCTGCTAAAAAGATCACGGAGTTTATTTCTAGCCTCTTAAATAATTTCTCTCTCTCTCCTATATATATATATAGATATGTGTATAGATATATACATATATCTATATATGTGTGTGTATACATATAAAATTTTTATATAAAATAAAATTTTATTTTATATGTATGTATATATATATAATTTATGCATATATATAAAATTCAGAAGATCAGATTTTCCATTTAATGTACCCACAATATGGGAATAGTGGTAGTAGTTTGGAATTGAAATTGCTTCCCCAAACAATTTGGTCAGAATTTAACTGGCTCAAGAGGAATTTTTCCATCACTTGGAAAGACCATGAATGAATCATCTGAGATGTCTGCTTAGCTCTTTGTCCTCTTAGCTTGGGAATAATGAAGCTTGATAATAATGTGCTATAATCATTTCTCTCTATGAAAGCTTTTAAATCTTACCCTATAAACTACATTTGATGATATTTAAAGGGGTTTTGAAAAATTTTGCATCAAATCAGCTAGATCCTTAATTTTTTTTGTGATTTCTCTGTGACATTTAAAATTATTTTCCTCCTTGTGGCTTTAAGTAAATATTTCTTAAGAAGCTGTGAATGGTTTGATTTGATTCAAGGATCTATTGAGACCATGGCTTTCAAGTTGGTTTTAATATTGGTGTTTGCTTTTGACTAAATATTAGCTCATTTAAGTTATCTGTTCATCACAAGTAAAATAGACAAATTTTGAAATTTTTCCCATATAAATAAAAATAAAAATAAATATAAAATAATATAAATAATATAAAATAAAATATTTTCTTTCCGTAATCACAAACTGTTAAAAATCCCTTTCATTTATCCCAGAGTAACATAACTTTCCACTCCTCTGAAGTGATTCTTTTCAATAAATACCATTTTCCTTCCTTGTTTTTAAATGCAAGCATAAAACAGCCTAACATTTGTCAAAGCTCCCATACCAGACAGGGGACTACAGCAAGTTATCTAGTTTGTTCTCCAATTTTCAGGCAGGAACATACTGCGATTATATTATCAAATGCAGCCAGCTGTAGTCTGAGATAGCCTATTAGTGAGAGAGGTTGCTATAGCCAATCAACAAATAAACAGGTAAAAATCTTCTCATTCCATTTGATGTGATTCTGACAAATGAGAGGAAAGTGACCCTATCAACATTAAGAACAATAAGGTAGAAAACCACTCACAGGGAAATCAGTGAGGCAAAATTAGATCATGGTCAAATTGCTTCCCTCTTTTAATACACCTTTCACTCTGAAACCACCTGTCCTGGAATACCTAAATTCTGCATCAGGCTGATGAACTTATTGCTGTGTTGTTTTGACTTGTGCAGATCACTTCACCATCAGATGCTGAATGACCCTATGATAGATTATAGGAATCTGGAGCATTGATGAATATTAACAGAGGTCTGCCAAACAGCTGTTGTTAGCCCTAAGAGCAATAGCTTGTGTTCTCTTGCTATTCAGAATTCTTATAGAAGCATTTGCGCCTAAACCTGAGGTAGAAGGATACAAATGAGCAACTCTTCACAGAACTATCATAAGCAAATCTGGACTGCTTTTTCATTTTCTGGAAAATTGTGTACATAGCAAAATTTTTACAAGGGTATCCGCTTTTAAATTATAATTAGGGAAGCAGTATATCTTAAGTGAGATAAATATGGAAGAGAAGAGGGCAGGTATAATTCTGTCCAGAGGGATAGGACTATCATTAGGATGCTAGACAAAAAGTCTAACGTTTAGACCAGAGATGATCGTTAGTAAGCAGAAATAGATAAAGCTCCCAGAATGTAAGGGATGATGGTTATTCTTCTAGAGTCATGCCATGGCATGACTGAGGTGTGTGTGTATTCTGAGGTTGATAGACCCTTCAGCAGATTTGGATCATTGGTCAAATAGTCAACAGTAGACCATTTCTGAGCACCTAGACTATAAAAAGCAACATACTAAACACCACAGATGATATAATTACATGATATAATCACAGTTACATGAATTAGGGCAGAAATGATGAGAATCACAGTTGTGAGGCCAAAGGACTGTGCTGTGGCTTTTTCACAGACATATCTCCCATGAGCACATTATGTAACTTAGAGAATACAGAGTGTTCCATACAATCGCTACTGATTGACGTTTTTGGGAGCTGAAGTATTATTTAATTAAAATACTCATTCCTTGAAATAAACCTATTTTATCTGGAATGAGATAAATCTACTCTTTCCAGTCATCATAATGTTTCCCACCTTGGTCTGAGCATGGGAGTCAAGTAAGGGAGATTTAAAAAAAAAATACAGTTTCTGCCCTATTGATTTAATATTCTTAGGGACTGACCCTGGGAATCTGCATTTAACAAGTGCCCCAGTGATTTTTATATTACGAGCTTAGGAAACGCTGCCTTTTCAAACTGGCTCACCATAGCCAAGCCAAGTGGAGCACTTCCAAGAAAAGAGGGAAAGCCTGAGCCAGAAGAGTTACCGAAGTGTGACAGACCTGGTTAAATCTTGACAACAGAGCAGAAATCAACAGTCAGAAGAGAGTGATTGGTTCATAAGGAGCAAGGATACAGTTATAAATCACCGCTGCCCTGGACCTGTTCTCACATACTTTGTTATGCTGAAGGCTTATGCATTCTAATCTCACAAATGTGAGATTGACAGGTAATATATCTCATAATTGGTAGATTTTTCTTCCTTTTATGTTTCTCAAAGTATTTATTTTGATCTACCAAATTCTTTGTTCATTAAGCTCATCACATAACTAGCACATGTTCATTAAATAACTTGTCCTATTCATTGGATGAATTATATCTGTGCTAATTGTAAATTTTGCATATTTGCAGGGCCACATCTTTCTTTATCTAAAATCCCAATATGGTGGAAACCATACACAGTTGTCACCTTCTACCTGTTTTTTTTTTTTTTTTTTTTGGAAGTAGAGAAAAAAAAGTCCAAGTCTCTTGAAAGACCCAAGGGTATTGTGTAGATATACACAAGCTAGAAAGAGATTATGTCCTCCCTCTCCTTCCTTCATTTTCCTTTACCTGTTTGATGAATATTAAAGTTTTCCTTCAAAAAAAAAAAATAAAATAAAAAAAAAATAAAGTTTTCCTTCCCAAGGAAGGAAAGATTAAATCAAAGATGTCAGAAAAAATATGTATGCTCTTAAGTTGACAGAAAATTAAGGGGTGCCTGAGTGGCACAGTTGGTTAAGTGTCTGACTCTTGGTTTTGGCTCAGGTCATGATCTCTGGGTTGTGAAATCAAGCCCCACTTCTGGTTTTGCACTCAGCAAGGAGTATCCTTGGAATTTCTCTCTCCCTCTTCCCCTCCCATCCCTGCTAACACTCTCTCAAATAAATAAATCTTAAAAAAAAAAGAAAAGAAAATTAAGATGCATTTATTTAGGATCAAGAATGACAAATCACGAGCAGTTGATAGACTGAAGTTCTCAGTATAGGCACTGGTGATGGAATTAGGCTTAAGAAGGAACTTTTAGTGATTTTCCTCTTTTTCAGGAAGGTTGATGGCAATGAGGAGATGGTAGAAACATGGTATGGGTGTTCTATTTAGCTTATTCCCAGATGTGCACCCCAGCTTCATGAATTGACAATGATGAAGAGGCCTTTGAATTTCTATTTTGCCTTTAAAAAGGTAGAGGTGTTTGCTTTTTTGTTTTTCTGGTTTGATGCTCTAAACTCAGCAAACTGTCTGTAGAGTTTGTAATTATTTTTTAATAGTTTCTAATTCTGCTGCAATTCTTTGAAGGCCTTAAGTTAGTCTAGGAGGACCTGTGCAATATTCCTAGTTCAGCTTTTCCTTCAATGTCATACTGTTCAGAACCCAACTTCTGGAGACAAATGAAATGACTGGGCAGCAGAAGTCACTAGTGAGTGGGCGCCATGGTGCAGTGCTCACGGAAGCTGATTATATGCATATCTTCCCAGTTTTGTATTCAGTTATATCAAGTTAGTAGCATAATATCTGCCAAGGTGGGAGAGTATGCTGCAAGACAAAAAGAAAAATGCTACAAATCAGGACTTTTTTTCCCTGGGGAGCTTGCTATTAAATATTTCCCAGCACAACACTCTCACAGTAGAGCTCTCCTCACCTGCATGCACTTGGGGGTCACCCATTCATCCTTATGGCTTAAATGGATATCTTGGCACAGCTGCAGCAGCAATGGTTTGAATTAGCCATTTTTGTTTTGTTGTTTGGGTTTTTTTGTTTTTGTCTTTTTTTTTTTTTTAGTTGGAAGAAAGATGCAGCAGTGGCACTGGACAACTCTGAGCATTGCCATTAACATCTGACTCTCGGGTATGACACAGCCCTACCCATAAATGGAGAGCAACATATAGTTCTGTGTGGTCATATTGTGGGGGCCCCCAGCCTTATGGGTGCCAAGCCAAGTTCTTAGGACACTAGAAGAGATCAACACAAAGGCAATAGGTATCCCTAAAATAGAAAGGACTGATCACCAATGGGTGCCCAAAAGCAAATTCATCAGTCACGATTCAGAGATCTAATTCTTAAAAATGTTTTCTCTTGCCAATCTGAATTTGGAAAGGAGGGGACAGCAGGAAATTTTACTTTCCTCTCTTGGCCAAGCACCACAGACAGAGATCTGGAAAAGGTGACTTTAGTTAGAATTTTCACCCTTTGCCAACTTCTGCCACTTTTCCCAGGATCACATCAGAAGGCTCCAGAGCAAGTAGGACATCCCAGCAGGTCTCATCTTGGTCACCAGATACCGTAGAGGAGGAAACATATTTTCCCTTTACCCTTTAAAAGGTGAATGCCTGGCTGAGACCCCTTTTTCTCTAGGGTCCCTCATAAATGGACAAGCCAACCTAAAGATGGTTGAAAGTTCTTCACTCTGGCCACCATAACTCAAAATTATCTTTGGTAACATTAGGCTACTTGTTTCACCTTAAAACAAATTTTTTTTTCACCTGAGGCCGCACAGAGGACCCAGTCTGACCCCAAGACCCAGTCCAGTTTATAAGTCAGACCCAGTCCTACTGTAGCTAGTTCCTGTACCCAGTTGGGGAAAAGTAGTGCTCAGATAAAGTCTGAAAGCCCATAAATCAAAAACTAGGATCTGGGAGTGACTTCCCACCACTTCAGATGCAGCAAGAAGGAGGCTCAGCAAGTTCTGCCATCTTGTTGCTCATTGCCCTGGAGTTCTTGGGGGTCTCCTTCAGATCCTTCCTCAGGTACCAGAGTTATTAAAAGAGAAGCTAAGGCTTATTAAAAATTACAAGAATTTATTTGAGCAAAAATTGATTTGAATAGAAGAGCATGCAACCCAGCAGATAAACTCCAAGGAGCTGTACAAAATCAAAGACTTTTATAGTCAGCAAGGAGCAAAAAGGAAGGTATACTGGCAAGAAAGCGGGTTGGTTATTGCAAAGCTACTTTGCTTTAGGGGATGGCTGAGTTCTATCAGGCAGGTTACCTCAGTACCGCTGATCAGATAATTCCTGAATGACTGGTTTAAGATTCCACTTCTGGGAGAGCCAAAATTATAGTGAAGCCTTGGTTTGGTGATGTGGGGCTTAGCATAAGACATTTCATTTTTTTGGCTTGTTGTCTTGTTTTTAACTTCTATGACTAGTTATTTCCATGGCTATAAGAGGCAAAATAGTATTATTAAATATTTGCTAAGACTGGTGATCAAGTGTCCCAAATTAATTAGTCTCCAGGGTTTGAGAATTACAAAATTCAAATTCTAATTAAATCATATTTTTATTATTCCTGCTGGTTTCTCAAGGATAGAATCATTTTTGTGCACTTTTATAAGTGTTTCTCTTTCTGCAAAACAGACTATTTATCCCCCTTTTTTGACTCTAAAATTACAGATTTCCATGCCAACACATTGCCCAGTTTTGTCTTAATATATTTTCACAAGTAGCGGCATGTGCTTGCTTTTTGTGTGTTGTAAATAATTAGAGGTTCTTCAAGCCCTATGTAAATCTTCTTAGGTGGATTTAAATCATACTTTAGAAACAATGCCATCATAATGGTATCCTCTGGGGTTGGGTAAAATATTACAGCAAAGCGATTCAAAAGGTTCTTGATGCTAATTACAAGTCTTTCCCTTTTATCAAAGTCAAAAAAGTTGGCTGATATTTGCAACTTTGTCAGAAAACTTATCTCGGATTTTGGGTAATACTGTAAGGAGATGTCGGTAATTGGTCCTTGGAGTGTTAAAAATCACATTTGAATCTTAAAAAATATGTATGTATTTTTTTGGTCTTTTGCTTTTGAATATGAGCCTCTGATGGTCAGTAGAATCTTATGTCTCACCGAGTGCTCAGTTGGCTCTTACAATATCTCTGTGTTTGTAGAGAAGGACAGATGCTGAAATCTTATCCATCACATCTCCTCCTTGGAGCTGTAGCTTTGTGATTTTAAGGAGAAAATTTAAGTGCATATCAACTGATTGTTATCTTGTTGTTTATCCAGTCTAATGCTAAATAAAGATCATGACCTGAGCCCAAATCAAGAATCAGCTGATTAACTGACTAAGCCACCCAGATGTCCCTATACAGAACTTCTCTTTAAAAAAAAAATAAATAGAAATAAAAATAAAAAATAAAAAATAATTATTTATTTGAGAGAGAGAAAGAGCAAGCATAAATGGGGTTGGGACAGATGGAGAGGGAGAAGCAGGCTCCCCACTGAGCAGGGAGCCCAACTTGGGGCTGGATCCCAGGGCCCTGGCTGGGATCATGACATGAGCTGAAGGAAGATGCTTAACAGGCTGAGCCACCCAGGCACCCCTACAAACCTTCCCTTAAACCTCAATTCTTCCCAAACTTTTCTGATGCTTTCAATATTGATCCAACTGACCATAAAATCATATACATATGCGTGTGTGTATATATACACCATGCATATATTTAAAACAGGTAGGATTTAAAAAATATATATATCATTTTTGTTTTATCCACTGCCTATTTGAAAACTCTCTGAGGGTACCTTCATCTTGTTTCAAGTACTATGCACCTCGCACAGAGGTAGAACCATGTATTATTGATTTTTCTAGAACTCTCATGACATAGGTCTTATATGCCTGGCTACAGGGGGAATGGAGGAAGAGAATGTACTATAAAGTTGCTGCAGGTCTATTATCCTTTTATTTCTCTTTCCTCCTCTTGCCTTCCTCTTAAATTTATGGCCTTCAAGCATGACAGACCTGATAGATTTTTGAAGGGAAAGACCAAAAAATGGCATCAAGTATGTATAGAGCATTGATAATTCATAAGCTGCCAAAGATATACTCTTCCCACAATTGAAAGTGGAACAAGTCCCTCACAGTTTTTGCCTGAACAGATGAACAACTGGGAGGTTGACAAACAACAACAATTCCCTCAGGACAGTGGTTACCTGGCTCTATAATTTTGTTTCTTTCTCTCTTTTTCTCTCTGAAATGAATGTAGGTAATTTTCTTTCCCAGAAAATGTGCCTACTGGGAAGAATATTCCCTTACGCAGCCTGATAAAAACAAGCAAAAACCACGGGGCAAGGTCACTACCACCCTCATCCTCTAGTTACTGTGTTCCACAAGAAAAGGCTCTAAGATTTCTGGGTGCCAGGAGTGGCTTAAGGGAGGAGGTGCTGTGTCTCAGGTGGGGGCAACATTATACTATGTTCACCTCTCTGTAATTTTTATAACTACTTATGTCAAACCTAAATACTAAAGACCTAAAACACACAGCAGGGAAACCTGTAGAGGCTCTTTGTTACATGAGCTTGAGTGAAGCTAGATTGAGGGTGTTCTTACAGATGCCAGTTCTGTGCACACAAACTGAGAATGGTCTTCAGTATCTGAAAAGGTGGGGTGGTATTTCTTGTATCCCTGCTCTTAGCAATTGCCTAGCTTTGCTCTAAGAATTCAGATTCCTTAACTTTGTATTCCGTTGACGCAACCTACAAGTTACCTCTTACCAGCAACAGCTCTTACAGCCCAGACCCTAATTAGAAAATTTGTCTTCTTGGTGGAGCTAATAGGCAACCAAAGATAGTAGTGTTTTAATATGTAGCAATAAATGCTTTTTTCTTGTTTAAATCACTGTGCTCGTTATTTTCATATAACCAGATATTACCTTCTGAGCGTAGCTGGCAGCACAGAGTTCAGGCATGTGAGAAAGTTTCGAATGCTAAGAGGCTCATTTTGTGGCTGTTAAGATTACAGTGATTTTAATGATTCTATAAAAAGGACAAGCAGTCTAATCACTGTGGTTGCATGGGTTTTACATCTATTTCCATTATAAGTGCTGATATTCTTCTGCTTCTGGGCATCAAGCTTCCTAGAGTAGAAGCTTCTCAGTAAAGTGTCCAGCAAGGGCTATTACGTGGAAAATGTCGGTTCTGTCCACAACTTACGATTTATGATGCCCAATGACTACTCATTAGCAGCTGTATTCATCAGCTGGAATAGTTTTACTACCGAATTTGAGTCTTTTTTAGGTGCTTCTGCCATAAAGTAGGAATGAACTTATTTCTTCTTAAATAGCCTTTGGTGTGACCAAGTACTAGTGAAAAAAAATAATGTGTATATCAAATGTCTCATTATCTCAGATTCAAGTAACAAATAGTTCTTGTGCCTAGAACTAATGTATTACTTCTGCATTATCATCATGGTTCTTGATTTGGGTTACAATAATAGGTTTGAGCAACAATTTAGTTGAAATGACAAATTGATTCATTTGGAATGTTTTCATTCCCTGATTTTTCATATGTGGTTGAGACTGGTAAGTGATTTGGTGATTTGACAAAACGCATGTTTCAAATTTTGTTTCTGTTTTTCAGAATTTATTGTATATTTAGACTTTTCTTTGTCTAATTATATTTTGTTTTCTGTCATACACCACAATTTGTATTTTATGCAGAAAAACACAGAAAACATACTAAAGAACTTTAAGCCAAATTATTTCATCACACTGCTGTTATGATTTTTCCATTTTTAATTTCATGAGAGTTGGGCTCAGGAGGCTAATGTCTCAGGCATTAGAATAATGAGCAAAATAATATGATCTAGAATAGGATGGCTTTATCTCACACAGGGATAGGAGCCTTGCAAGTAACAGAACCCTTCATAAGTAATACAAATCTGAAGTGCTATACACCATGAGAGTATTGCTATAAGGACATGTAGGAAAGTGATGATCTTTTCTCAAAAATATGTGGGGGTATTAGTTTCTAAATGTATTATGCAAATGACCTACATATTGCAATATCGTATTGCTATAGAAGACCTTTGCTGCTCTAATTTTAGAGTAAAAAAAATCCTTGTTAGGAATGGTACTATGTAGGATTTCTAGCACTACTTTCTGTAGGGCCATGACTTCTGTGAAAAATAAAATGCCAGGAGTATTTTAGTTCCTTGCATTTTGAATATAAACTTTGTAGGGAAAGGATATTTTTAGTTTATTCTATCACTAATATACTTATATTGACAGACTAACAAGTGCTCTTTCTAAATAGACACGAAGACAGAAAGCAAAAGTTAAAAACATATTAACCAAATTTCTGTCATTTGCACTTAATGTTGTAAGACTAACAGTCCAACCAGTAGCTGTGTATCTTTGAGATGGAATTTGCTTATAGAATTTTTTCCCTTCATGTATTCCCAAATAGTGCAAATCTCCATTTTTCCTTACTTTCCCTTCATGTAGCTCTAAATAGTGTACATTTTCGTTATTTATTTATGTTAAACTTTGTACAATTTAAAATTAATGGAATAGTACATGAGAGAATTAAAATTTGCGACCTTCAGAAACAAACTGGGCAGTTAAAATTCTAGATCATATTAATTTTTTTTAGGGGGAGAAGGGCAGAGGAAGAGGGAGAGAATCTTAAGCAGGCTCTATGCCCAGGGTAGAGCTCAAGGTGGGGCTCAATCTCACAACTCTGAGATCACAACCCTGAGATCTCATAACCCTGAGGCTGAGATCATGACCTGAGCTGAAATCAAAAGTCAGACACAATTGACTGAGCCATCCAGGTGCCCCCAGATCACATTACTTTAAAAATGTGATGCAGATAACTTTTAAATAACATTTCCTTTTTCTAAAATTCTTAAAGAATTTGTTTTATCAGGTCTCACAGAGATATGCCTACTCTCATAGTTAAAATAATCCTTCATTAGAAAACAGGAGTTCTTTCTCAAGTTTGGTTCTGTGTCCTCCTAGTCAGACAACACTGAGTTATATAAAAAGCTGTGGATTTGAAGCTTATTTCCTATATTCATTCTGATCCTTAGTTTTCTCATCCGTTATATTGAAATTCATGTGGAATCTGAGGTCAGGTTAGACAGGAGACTCCTCCCTCCATTGGGAAGGAGGAGTTTTACTGGGAAGAGAAGGTGCTCCCAGGAATAACGTCTGTGAAGAAGTAAGGGAAACAAGAGAAGTTGAACCTCTATACATTTGCAATGAAGGTGCCTGCCAATCCCACAGAGGACTCTGAAATAGGATTAAATGAAGTAAAGTGTCTTGAATTGTGATATGTTATTCAGGCCCCTGTAGCTTCTCATCAAGTCATTGGGTGTTGGCTGCCTTGAGAAAAGGGTATGCAATTTTGAAGGAGACAGCTCTCTTTGGAGAGATGGCCAAAGGAATTTCCCAGGAGTACCTCCAGAAGCTAACCTCTAGCCCCTGAAAAACAAATGGCTTATTCTTGGGCAGGGGGTGGGGGGGACAGTGTCTGAGTGGCACACTACAGTATGCACTACAGTTGCCTTATAAACAAAAGACCTGTGTGTATGCCTAATGTGTACTTTGTACACTGCAGTTATTGAATAATATTATTGAATAATATTATTATTATTACTTATTATGAGGATTCATAGAATTTTTCTGAGGAGCCCGTGGGATTACATGCACATTGTTTAACAATTATTAAGTGCCATAAAATATGCAATTAAAATATAAGGTGGTTGTTTCCTTCTGAGGCCGATCTCCAGCAAGTTGTTTCTATGCACATACACTGAAAAGGCCCGATGGATCACTGCAATCACTGTACAATCCCTTGCATTACAGAGTGTATTCATTTCTGCCGGTGTTATCTAACATGGGATGCACTACACAGAGGTTTAATTAAAAGTCAAATACAGACATGCATGGTGACCCAAGGTAAGTGTGTAGAAGAGACTTCCTAAAGCATTAATGTTTCTCATTGGCCAGTTAACTGGCTTTGAATTATTTTTAATGGATAAAACATTTTGGCAGCATTCTCTAGAGACTGCTCTGATTTCAAATGGAGCATTTCCAATTCATCTAAGAAAGACATTATATAAACACAAATTAACAATCTCATGGCAATAGATAATAACAATATTGCTCCAAATTATTAGAGGTTATTCACTAAGCAATTCAAAGACTTATTCTAGACCTAATCAAACTCATCCTTGCATCTCCACAGATTCTTTGGATGCAGGTATTATTGCCCCATAATTAACCCCTAGGGAAGATGTTTACAGTGAATTATCATTTAGTCTTTTCTAGGGTTTGGCTTAATGAGATCAATTCACTAGTTGGTAGAGTAACTTGTCAGATCTATGGCTGGGTGTGAGGAGTGGGAGGGGGTGAAAACAACTTTTGGAGAAAGAATTTACAAGTCTCAAAGAAGATTAAATATTTTTCACATACCTTTTGATATTGAGTATTTCTTATTTTAATAATTCTCTTTATATATGCCAGATTCATGAATGTAAAAGTATGATATTCCTGATTCAATAACTTCTGAGTAACATCTGAAAGGATTTCCATTATAATAGAAGTTTACCTTAAAGAAGGGCTTTGTCAGGATGCCTGCGTGGTTCAGGGGGTTAAGCAGCTGCCTTTCACTCCTTTGCTCTTGCCATGGTCCTGGGGTCCTGGAATCCAACCCCAAATTGGGTTCCCTGCCCAAAGGAGAATCTACTTTTGCCCGTCCCCCTGTTCCTTTTCTCTCTCTTGCTCTCTCTCAACTAAATATTTTTTTTAAGAAGGGCTTTGTTTCACTGAGTGATCTAGATATATAATGTCAAGGTATTTTTATATTAAATACTTTAATGTAAGACACAGTGCTTTGCATTTAGTATGTATCTCAGTGCATATTTTTTTAATTAACATCTAACTATTTGTAAAGGTAGAGTAAATTTGCCATGGAGATATCAAGACAGAATGGCTTGCTTTCAGATTGGCCATAGGCTGGTGCACTCCAAATTTCATTTACTATTTTGTGGAATGTCATTTGCAAACAAGGTTGCTGGTTGGAGTCCCAATTATAAGTATTTAAGCTGAGTTTCATTAATAAGTGCTTATGAGGCTCTTCTATATCAAGCCACACCCTCTTAATTTTACTTTGCAAAAGTAAGGTAATGTGAAGCAAGTGCAGAGTCAGCCACGAAAACAACTGTAAACAGATGGACCCACGGATAGGAATGAGAGCACAGAAAGCAACTGGATGGTAAAATACACTGTCTATGCTAACAAACATATCACACAGCAACAGGTCATAAAAGACCACATTGAACATATTTCATATATTTTTATCTGAGATATGGAGCAAGTGACAACACAATATCTTTTAGATAATTTCTCTTCCCGCACCCCACCCCGAAAGTCTGGCTATGAAGGTTGGTAGTGCTTTGGTTTATGAGGATTATAGAACATTTTGTTTCTTTTTCTTTTTCTTTTTGTTTTAAGATTTTATTTATTTATTCATGAGAGACACACAGAGAGAGACAGAGACACAGGCAGAGGGAGAAGCAGGCTCCCTGGGGGGAACTCAACGTGGGACGTGATCTCAGGACCCCGGGATCACACCCTGACCTGAAGGCAGATACCCAACCACTGAGCCACCCAGACACCCTGAACATTTTCTTCCTCATGAGAATTCCTCACACTTAGTTGAGATGATGTGGCGTTGACATATATGAGTGAGAGAGTGGTAGCATATATCCTGAAGCAGCTGCTGCGCTCACAGGCTGTTAAGCATAACAGGAAACCCCAACTGTTAAGATGATTGTCCAGGAATGTTGTTAAGAAAGATAGAAGTGTTTCAGCTGTATGATGGCCTAAAGAAAAGCTATTGTGCTTGAGGAAAATTGTTGACGTTACTTTCACCTGCTACAAAATAAATAGAATATGAGTTTCTAAATTCTCTTTCTCATACAGAAAATAAATATCAAAGATGATATCAAAAAAAAGTTCAGGGACAGGCCAGTGTCAATTAATCAATGATCCATGCTTTCACTCAAAATCAACTCTACACTGCACTGTCCCATGCATATTCTGGAATTGTGGTCACTTTTAGCCTGTCAAAGGTGATCATGTAATATTAAGACAACACAATGAAAGTCACAAAATTGGGGTCATTTAAACTTTTTCTAGCAGTCAGTATAAGCACAATGTAAAATTTTTGTATCACAATTCAGAATTCTGAACAGATACTGCTATTCTGGTACTTTTGAGCCCAAAACATTTCCCAGTCCACTTACCGTTCCAGTATTAGCATTAGTATTTACATAAACATATAATACACAGGGTCTTTTCCGAAGGTAGCTCTGTTATAGATGATATAAATACATGCTTTTTTTTTTTGGAAGTGTATGTTCTACAACTTAACTGAGTTGGATGTAACTGAAGAAGTTTAATTTCTTCTTGCTATAGTTTATTACTGTGGTCCTACAAATACCAAAAGTGACAAAATAAGAAATACTGAACTCAGGACACCTGGGTGGCTCAGTCAGTTAAGCATCCGACTCTTGGTTTCTGCTCAGGTCATGATCTCAGGGTTGTGAGATCGAGCCTGGTGCTGAGCTCTGTGCTCCGTTTGCAGAGTCTGCTGGAGATTCTCTCCCTTTTCTCTTCCCCTCTGCTCCTCCCTTGGCTCTCACCAACCCCCCTCTCTCACATATCAATCAATAAACCAATCAATCCTAAAAAAAAAATATTGAACTCAAGAAACCATCGTAACCCATGGCAAATCAGATAGATTAAATGTTGAGTGATAAGCAATTTCCCTCTCAACCAACTATATCCTGTGATAGGTGAAATTGTATTCAGTCCAACAATGATTTATGAAGAACCACAAGAGCTGCAAAGATCTGTAAGAAACAGTGAGTTGTCTCTTAAGTAACCAACTTTGTTTTAGTAAGATACATCAAGAATATAAAAGCTATTATGTATGGCAGATTATGATAAATTCAACTTCAATTCAAATTATGATAAATTTCAACACTGTAGGTATTGAAAGGAAATAAATGCCACCAGCATTCAACTAGTTAACAGAGGACATGAATAGAAGGAAAAATGCACAGAAGTCAGGAGTAATGGGGGTGAGGAAGGATAAAAAGAGTGGAGTGGATGTACAGGAGAGAGTAACCACAAGAATCTATTTTGATGTGCATCTCTTTGGGAAGGAAGATAGTGGAATCAGAGTTAGAAAGCTATGATTTTGGAACCAGCTCTGTCACATTCTGTATGGCCTTAGACAAGTTAGTTGAGATAACTGGTTAATGAGTTTAACATGAAAAAAAGAAAGACTGGACCTGCCCAGTAAACTCTAAGGTTCTTTCTTAGCTCTGAAGTGCTTTTGTTTTTTGGGTTTTGATCCACAAAGTTGCAAGGACACCGTATTTATGCTTACATGGTTAGAAACATGGGCTTAACAAAGTAGGTAAATAGGAAGGCTTTGTGTCTGTGCTTCATGGCATTAAACAGACACATCTTTATGGCATGTTCGAGTTGTGAAAGTGGCTACAGACATAGAATCGAGATACATGAGATGGCAGGTTGGAAAGCCTTTTTCTGATGTGTATGTAGAACCAAATGACTGAGTGGGACCACAGAGCATGTGATCAAGACTTAATGTGATGACAAAGAAGAATGGAAATCATTATTGACTATGGTATTCTGAGAAATGAACATGATTCAGGTAAGTGCTTCATTTTGCTACTGAAGAATGGAAGATAAATGGAAAGTGGGGTTTGGGGAGAGATTCAAGAGTTAGTTTGTATGATGTTGTGGCTTACAAGTGGAGAGAAAATGTGTCACACTAGAAGACCAACTGGCAGGCTCTTTTGTACCAGGTCTTCAGTATGGTATGGGGAAAGTGAGCAAGACATAATGTATTATTTTTTTGAGTAGGAACTAGCCAAGGAAAGTTGATTTGTAGAGAGAGAAAGCAGATTGAGTAGGGAAAGTAGCATGCAATATTGCTTATTAATTATTTTTTATCAGCAACTAGATTGTACAGCATTACAAATTTTAAATCTTGAATTTTACTTTAGTTTTCATCATGTATTTTTATTAATTTATTTATTTTATGGCATATTTATTATTTTCAATGTTATTTCAGTTTTTTTTCCTTAGCTTTTCTTTTTGTAAGTAATGTGGAAACTACACAATAGAAAAAGTATTCGTTTCAGTTAAGGAGACATTGTTGGCTTAGTGAGACTAAGAATGGCTAATAATGAGTAAGTTTTAAAGAACTTCTCCATTACTAATATGAGAGATGGCTCGAGTGAGGTATACAGATAAATGTAAAATTAATGAGCAACACAACACTTCAAAGATTTGGTTTGTGCATAAAAAAAGAAAAGCTATTCATGCCTGTGAATGAATTTGGGGGAAATCAGGGTTTCATCATTTAGATGTTTTCAACAACAAAAAAAAGCTTTATACAGGAAAATCTATTAATTATTTTGACTAGTTGCATCATGCTTTTTTTCCAGTTAGTTTGTTATATCCTATTTTAGAAACAAAGTAAAATGATGTGGAGCAACTTCTGTGTGTGTGTGTGTGTGTGTGTGTGTGTGTGGTGGGAGGGTGGGGTACGGGGGGGGGGGACTTTTTAACCTAAGATAGCTCACCTGCTAGTTAGACCATAAGTCCTAAATGTAAGTTTATAAATGCATATAAATGTAGTACCTGCACACAGAAGGTCTCTATTTGTGGAATTTAACCAAACATACGTATGTGTGCACTATATGTATATATATTTCCACACACATATTTTTTTATCAGTGTGAAAAAATATATTTGGCTTATATGTGAAGCTTCTTTGAATTCACAACAAATTATAATCAACCTAAGATGCAGGCTTCCAGAGCTACTCAAACTTCAGGTCTGTCTGACAGACTGGCAGGGGAAGTGTGAGCCACCGCCCCAGCTGTCTAGACAGAACTAGCCAAAAAGCCTGCTGTCACTGCTGGAAACCACTATTACACAGCTTGGCCTGGGGTGTGTGTCTTTGATGGCAGCAGGTTCAGGATATGAAAGATGGGCCGTGAAGGTGCAGAAACACCAATTGATCTTGAGATAATGAAAATGGGCTGGCACACTATTTGGAAAAGCCAGAAGAAGACTCACTTATAGATAACTGGGGAAAACACTATACTAATTATAGTGTTAGAGTAAAAAGAGTATTATCAATCTTCAATATTACTTTTAAAGGGTTATTTTCTGCAAAGGTTTAATCTCAAACAAACAAACAAAATCATCTGACCTGGATTCTATTCCTCACATTCCATGAAAGATATTCACGATTGAATCATGCAATATTTTCTCTTTCTTTTTTCTGTAATTAAAAAAGTTCAGTGGTAATATTTACTTTGCTTTCACAGAATTAGTAAAAAAGAAATAAAGGCTATGACATATTGAGATGACATATAATTTCAAAATATTCAGATAATACTTCCAGTTTTTTAGGCAAAAGTAAGTATGTGGTGGATATAATACAACACACATACATAATATATATTATTTATGTTCTATAATATATATTATTTATGTTCTGTAATATATAATACAACACACATACATTATATTATTTATGTTCTGAGATATGTTTATATATGTAATATGTAATATATATGTTTTGTAATAATATATATAACATATTATTTATGTTCTGTAATACATATGTAAATATATAATTTACATGACAAAATTACATGTAGTAGATATAAGTGACTTTCAGCACTTCTGAAATGACTATAACAAAGCACATCACAGAATATTTCACCTAGAATAACTATGTAATATTATCCCCATATTGCAATCATAGCATATCTTATTTCTGTAACAAAAAATCAAAATTAAAACTCTCTCTATAGAAGCAAATTAAATCTAATTCTGCAGCTGAACAGAAGTTAGGGAATGTTTAAGCTTTTAAGTTTAATGATAAACTGTTTCACTTTATTGATAAATAAGTGGTTCATTTATTATTGATTTGCAGCTTTGCATATCTTGTGTTTTCATTTCAGGGATTTCAAAACTTAATTTAAAATATGTAAGTTCTACAACTTGAATGGAAGTGTGGCAAACTGGAAACTAACACCACCTTGTAATTTAGCTCTGAATATTGCTGATTTTTCCAGTATTTGCATTAATTTAGTTTTCATCCTTAACTTTGACTTGTATTATGTTGGCTAAAGAGGCAACATCATATTCACCACGCCAGGCAAGTTAGACAAGATTCAAGTGATAAAACTTCTTGGCAACATGTTGTGAAGACTCCTTTGATTTGGCAGCTTGGGAGTCTGGCAGCTAGAGAGCAAGAATAATGTGGTGCCCCACTCTGGTTGAGCTCTGGGCATCCCCTAAATACCCAGTGAGCCTGGCACACTGGCCTTGGAAGCATGAAGTCACTGGCAGTCAACTGTGCAGGTACACATATGCACCTGGCTGAGGGCTGTTCCACTACACCACTGACTTTCTGCTCACTTCTAGACAGTGAATAGGGAGAAACTTCCTCCTGCAAATTATAGGCTATTCCAGGTTCTATATCCAACTTAAATTTTTTCTTCTTCCTTTTTTTTTTTTTTTTCCTTTTTGAGGTATCTTTTACTTTCACTTCTCTTTTACCTTTGGTTGAGCTGGATCATCAGTGTTAGATCATGGAATGTGACGAGTTAAGGAAAGTGGAGAGAGATAAAGCTAGCGAAATAATTAGAGATCACAGCATAAAAGGTCTGGTGTGATATATGAAGTTTGGATATTACTCAGAGTCAATAAGTAGCAGACAATACATGATTTAAAATAAATAGGTGGATCAAATTTGTGATGCCGATAGATAATTTTAACAGCAGTGACGAGGGAAATTTGAGAGAGATAAAGCTGAGTAGCAGAAAGACCACAAGAGTCAGTTGCAGCAATCCAAGCAATAAATACAGAAGGATTATAAAGGAAACAATAATATAAACAGAAAGAGAGGTAACTGTATTGAGATCATTGGTTGAACTAGAGTAGGTCACCACTGATATATGGATTAAGGAAGAGGAATACATCAGAAATATCCCCCAAGGGACTTTGCCTTCTATGAAGGTGACCCAAGATGAGAAAGTTTAGTGTTGACTTCATTTGGGGAAGGCTGACTTCAAGGTTTGGACATCTAAGTGAAGTAGGAAGTCGTATATATGGGTGCATAGATTAAATATAAGCCCAAGATACAGATTTGCAAGTCATTAGCATTTATATTGTAATTTAAGCCACATTTGTTGGGTGAAGTCATTTAGAAACTGTAATGGTCATTATTGCTATTTTCTGATATTCTGGTTTGTTTTGTGCACATTACAGGATAATACTGGCCTGTCCTCTTTGAAGTTCAGTTTGACCCTATTACTTACTTTGGCCAACAAAATTGAGAGGCAAGAATTGATGCCTTTTGGGGACAAAAACTTTTAAAGTGGTACACCCTTTTCCATGTTCTCTTCCCCCTACCACTGTGACCAGGAATACTCCAAGTGATGGAGAATCTGTTAAGTTGTGCGTCTGAATGAAGATGAGGTGATGGAGATCCGCAGCTGAACTGAGATGAACATGCAGTAGGAAGCAGAAATCAATGCCGATTGTTTTAAGCCACTGAGAATCTAGGGGTTGCTGGTTGTAACTTAGCTTATCCTGTCTTGATAGAGTACAAAAGTGATAAGGAAGATTCAGGGACAGAATCTAAGAAAACAAGCTTAAATGCAAGAAGTATTGAAAGAGGAGCTTACAGAGAAGAGTGAGGATAAATACTCAGAAGAGGTAGGAGGAAGAAGAAACTGAAAAAAAAAAAAAAAAACATACCTGAAGCCTGGGGAGGATGAAAGTTCTCAGAAGGAAGGAAGAGTGGGCGTCATGGACACTAACTGGTAACCTTGGCAAGAGTCATTTCGATAAGAGTGTAATGTGGGCAGAATGCCAACTGTAATGTGCTGAGGAATAGAGGAAAGTGAAGAAGAGATCTAAACTGTACCTTATACTTTTGAGTAGCTTGGCTCTCTCTGAAAGGAGAAGTATTGTGTCAATAGTACTGGGGAGAAAAGACTTAAAAAGTATTTTGGTTTTGCTGTTTATAGATGGGTAGTACTAGGGCATATTTATAAGCTAAAAGGAAAAAGGTGAGAGGGAGAGGTTGAAGAGAATGGTGAGGACAGGTAATAAGTGACCCCTTACACATGAGAAGGGACCAAGACACTGGCTCACTTGAAGTGAAGAAAGTAGCTCTGGAAAATGGTAAAGGCAGGCCGTTTTTATGTCTACTTTCATGAAAGGCAGTGCTTTAAGAGGACTTAGCTATTATAAACCCATTCATTGAACTCTCCTCCATGGAGTTTGGAGTTTACTCTGTGGCTTAGACTCATAATAAGACTAAATATAGAAGAATGCCATTCACATTAAAAAGAAAGGATGCCTTGCAATAGTTCCCTACATTGGTATTTAAAACATGGTATTCCATATTCATTCTATGATAGTAGAGGAAGAAAGGTTTATTTTGAATAATAGTACAGAAAGAAAGGTTTGTTTTGAGATTAACGGCATTTTTGTTACTTCTTTTTCTTCATAGGGTTTGGTGGTAGTTGAGGTGAGGTGCAGTGGTATTTTGTTTAAAACTGTGCACTAAGAAGGCAGATCGTTGTTTGAATTCTTACTGATATAAAATACCAGTGCCTCATTGATCCTAAGGGAAGATATGGATGCAACATTAAATTTCTCTTTAGAAAATTATCATATTATGAATCTCTGATTAGATTCAGTTCTTGTCTTCATATATTGTGCTATTCCCTATAGGAATTATTTACTATGTCTATTTGTTCTTGAGAGTAATGTACTGCATAAACAGTAAGGGTATTTGGAAAAAAAAAAAAAGGTATTTTATACATGCTAACTTGCATTTAGTGTTTTAATGATTATTGTGTTGATAAGTATTTATAATTCTTTTGGATAAGAATTAATGAGTTTTGGACAAAGGCCTGAAAGTCTCAAAGTTCATTTCAAATATTCTTTTCTGTTGGTATTTACAACCCCAAAATAAGAATTCTGATACTTTCTATAACATTATAACTTTAACTTTGATATATGATCAGAAAATGTTCATTAAATTTGCTTTTCACAGTACATACATTTCAATACATTTTTAAAAGGTCTTTTTATGTTTGGAAAGTTCTTTAGGTTTGACTTTGTATGCATTATGAAATAAACCATATTGATCCAAAGTTCCTTTTCTCATTTGATCATTGGAGAACTGATGTAACTGACCCCCTGTACTTTACCCTTCCAAAAAACGAAGGATAATGGTAGCTTCTGGCACATGACATTATTCACCGAGAAATGCCCTGATTTTTTTATTCTGTAAGTATGACTGTCATACAGTAAAATGAGGTTGGAGCTGACTGAACAAGGCAAATAGTGTTAGTTAGGTGATGAGGTGAGAGAGATGAAGAGCTTAGGGGTAGAGAGTTGGTTATGTGGAGTCTTGCTGATGCTTATAGGGACTTTGGCTTTTGCTCAGAGTGAGATGAGGAGATATTAAAAAAGAAAAAAATATACAATGGTAAGGCTAGCCTAGAAATCTGAAATTCAAAAATAAAATATAATACACATGCCGTACTTGTTTATGTGAGAAAATTTGAGATATTTCACCATTGTTAGCCAATTGTTTCCATTTACTTTTTTTTTGTTTGTTTATTGCCATTTACTTTATTCCAATATCCAACATTCTTCTCGGCAGAGTTTCATAGTCAATAGTGACTATCTCATAGGGAGAAGCCATGAGAAGGATTCTAGTTTTAGGTATAAGATGATTCTAAGGTCCTATTAAATACCAGAATTCCATGACTCCATGAACTCTAATAATTTCCATCATCCTCGATTGTCAATTGTCTTATGCCCTAGCAGATTACTCCAAATTACTTCAGATTTGAGGACCTCCCCCAACCGTCTCCCTAAGCTTTGACCTTGCCAACTGATTTACTCAGTGTTTATTTAAATTACTAAGTTTATAACTTATAATGGTAAAATGGTGCTGAGTTAATTATACAAAGTAGGCTGAAAAGTTCTTTTGAAAGCAGTAACAAAGTGTGGGATTGAAAAACTGCCATTTTAACCTAAAATTTAATGAACAGTATTTCAAAATTGCATTCTTCCAGAATGACCCAATAAGCTCCTTATAGACCAATCTCCCTGTAGATAAGATCTACAAACTCTGGACAAAATATAATAAATGACTACTTGAAAGCTCTAGAGTCCCCAGCAGCAGAACAGTTGGCAGATTCCAGAGGACCTAGACTCTAAAACTTGAGGAAAGGGTTCACAGAGGGGTGAGTTTCCAATTTTTTTTTTTTCAGTTTTAACCCTGACAGATTTTACGGCCTATCATAGCCACAGGAGTGTGAAGAAATCCAGGAAACAAAATAACAGAGAGAGATACCCCAAAATTATGTCTGTTCTCTACAAGTGTCTACCAAACCTCAATCCACCAAACATACATGCAAGAGGTATACTGTGAACAGTTAGCTAAGATATAAAAAGATGATTTAAGAGGGCTTGCTGCTTTAGCCAGCTCCAGCCACCACCTGTACTATTTTATGTTAAAAGTCATGCAGCCTCTTTGTGTGCCATCAGTACCCCCAGCCTGAAGGTTTTCTCCAACCATAGATTCATTCTAGAGCCCTGGTACCTTAAAACTTAAACAATGATAACCTGTCTTTGAAGGGATTTGCCAAGTATTTTCACCAATCCTATAAAGAAATGGGATAAGAAAAGAGGTGAATGAAGCTGAAAAATAAAAAAAAAAAAGGTTCAATTTTCCATTATAATATCACCTGACAATGGTGAAAATGGGTTGTGTAAAATGAAGTGAGCCTTACACTTGAAAAAAGATATACAGGGGATCCCTGGGTGGCGCAGCGGTTTGGCGCCTGCCTTTGGCCCAGGGCGCGATCCTGGACACCCGGGATCGAATCCCATGTCGGGCTCCCGGTGCATGAAGCCTGCTTCTCCCTCTGCCTGTGTCTCTGCCTCTCTCTCTCTCTCTCTATCATAAATAACTAAAAAAAAAAAAAAAAAAAAAAAAAAAAAGGTATACAAATCAATCATTCCTGGAACTGCATAAATCAGCCACTGTCAAAATGTATACTTGACCCAAGCCTATTACCCAAAAGAATAGATAAAATTCATCAAAAATTTGAAGATCATGTAACCAGCTTGTGCAAGATGGCAGCAGTTTCTGCCCAAACATCCTTTTTCTTCAAGTAAATCCTAACAGAGACAAAGAAAACCAAACATACAGTTAGCTTCTTTAAAGACTCAAGGGTCGGTTCTTAGGCCAATGGTGCAGTTTCTGGTTATCTGAGTTATCTCCAGCTTTATCCTAGATTGAACCAAATGTAGGTTTTTCTTCCACATAAGGAGAAGAGATTTGACACTCCTCTCTGCCCAAAGGAGAAGAAATAGTAGTAAGATGCATGTGCTATAATGAGGTAAATAATCGGCCATAAAATATTCATATTTGGATCTTTGTCTTTAAATTAGCATACAACGTTCATGCCCGGATATATGAGAACAGAAGCTTAGCACTGACTGTCAAGAAAATTGCTATTACTGAAAATGCTCCATACACTGTTACAATGAACAACATTGCAGCTCTGGTGCAGTGAACTGAAGCACATATCTGTATCGAACAGTAAACAATAGTCATCAATGATCCAAACAGACCTATGCTCAGCCCTGGGAGGGGCTTGGAGGAAGAGAAAATGATAGCAATGACCTTGTGCTCCAGGAAGGTTGGTTTTACAACATGCAAATGGATACGTTCCCAAATAAATGAAAAGCGATATGAGTAAATATAAATATAATTTCCATTATAATATCACCTGACAATGGTACAGTGTTGTGAATGATTATTTTCCCCAGGAATGTTGCTGAAGAATCATTGGAGTGGACTTGGCCTTTGAACTTTTGGATCTTGAGGCTGAGTTTACACATCACTAAAGTTGAAGATTTGTCCTTTTTGAGAAAGGCTCGTCATTTAGTTATATCTCCTATATTCTATAAAATGAATTTTACTGAGCTCATTTGTCCCTATTAATCTGATTATATTTCTACCATTGATCTGTTTTACAGTAAATGTAATTTGATTAAGAAATTCATGACATGGGAAACTTGTACTTAGTTTATGCCTTAATTTGTGATGCATTTATTGAGTGTTTACTGTATGCCAGTCCCTATACTTTTCTGATATCGGCACACCCAATCTGTGATCATCTGGCCTTTGCTTTGACTAGCTGCAGTCATGGCAAGCTAATTCTAACGGATTTAATTGGATTTGAATGAAACATGCATCCCACGATCTTCATTCACTTATCTAACAAATATTTGAGTAACTAATGCATGATGGGTGGTATATAGGACAAAGAGGTTAGAAATTAATGCCATTCCTGTTTCTGTTCCCATGGACTTACTGGTTCATTCTGATTTTATCATGAATCACATATACTGGGGTTCCCAATCTTGGTTGTCTAATTACAATTACCTGGAGTTTTTTTTTTTTTTTAAACAGAGATTCTCACCCTCTACTTTTCTTATTCAATATTTCTGGGATAGAGTTCTAAAATCTCCATCTTATCATTTTATATCCATCTCTATCATTTTACAAGTGATACCTAAATATAATAAAGTTCTTCATCCTATGAAATAAGTAATATCTCCCTCACATTTAATCCATTTAGACATATGAAAACAGATATTCCCTACCCTCATTCTTCTCTCCCTCTTCCAGGATTCATTTGATTTCCAGTCTTATAATTATTATGGTCAAAATCGTGGACTCAACCAGTAATTTGTGAACCCTGATATTATTTTCTTAAAATACATCTGGCCAGATCAAACATGTAAGACACTCCTATATGTTTTGTTTTGTCTTATTTCCTATGAGCATTTAGTTGTTTAAACCAAATACCATAATAATGGCATATAAAGGAATTGATTTGACCTCTATTTTCCTCTTATTTGTAATAATTGGAAAAGACCATAGTTGAATCTTACCAAGATACATTTTTATAAATATATTAAATAATATTTGCAGGAATATAAGATAACTATTTTCAGATATCTTAAAAATACCCACTTATAAATATTACTTCGCTAATTCAAAATGAATAATTTATTAGTGTTTACCCAAAAGACTCAAACAATTTTTTATTTAATTCTGAGTTTCTTTAACTTGAGGAAGAGAAAGGCTCTTAAGTGAAAAAGTCTTACTATGAAATGATTTTAGTCAGATGGTACACCTTTCTTTTTCCTTTTCAGTAAGAAGCTGAATTAAATTAATGAAAACAACCAACTAATAACAGAACCTCCATGAGTTAAGGAAATACTATTTGCCATAAAAGGGTAAAAATGCACTATGGACATGGACATAAAGGGCAAAATTTAGGAGACTATGCACTCCAGACTACGAGCAGTGTTTATGACTTTCCACTTTATATAATTGTAATTTCTCCTTTCTGATTTACAGAGACAGTGTACCACAGTGCTCTAGGAATGTTGCTTCTGTATCATGCATGCGACTCAACTACCCTTGTCTTCATGAGATGAATTGAACCACAATTCCATAGCTGCTCTAGTCATGCTACTTGGTCTAAGGCTTACCTTAGACCACCACTGCCTGCCTGGGAATGTGCGCTGCTGGGCGAGAGGATCCACAAAAGAACTGACAGAGATTAGTCTCTGTGTATGGATGTAATATTAAGGTAAACTAAAAAAAAAAAAAAAAAAAAAAAAGCAGAGCCTCTCTGAGATGTTACAGGTAAAACCTTATTTTAAAGTTGAACACTGCAGTCCCAAAAACCTTAAAAGATGAGAAGTTAGCCATCTGACACCAAAATCTTCACTGAAGATACATACGGGGTTTAAGTCTGGCACATATGAAGACATGGTGGGGGGAATCATTCCATCTAAAAAGGGAGAGAGGGGATCCCTGGGTGGCCCAGTGATTTAGCACCTGCCTTCTGCCTAGGGCGTGATCCTGGAGACCCGGGATGGAGTCCCACATCGGGCTCCCTGCATGGAGCCTGCTTCTCCCTCTGCTTGTGTCTCTGCCTCTCTCTCTCTCTCTCTCTCTCTGTGTCTCTCATGCATAAATAAATAAAATCTTTAAAAATAAATAAATAAATAAATAAATAAATAAATAAATAAAATAAAAAGGGAGAGAAAATTCTCGTTTAATATATTATTCTACATGCACAGAAAACACATGTTTGTAATCACCCATAACAACTATTTTCAATTTTGGGGTATATAATACTCATTTATAAACAGTGCTTCTTTTAGGGACTGTGAATTATGAAACTTTATGGCAGATTCTTGAAAACAAATACTTTTATTACAAAAAAAATTGAAATTTCAGAAAGTACTTTACCTCTCCACTTAAAACAATGTCCTTTGTCAAAATACATATAATTTTTCATTAAAGAAAGAATGTCTGCACAATTATTAATGAAAATATACTGTAAGAGTAAGCATCCTGAAATAGTGTCAGTTCTTAAATGCAGTGCCCTGGTTTCAGTGGAAAAAAATGCCCAGTGTTATTTCTTCATTTATTTTAATGCAATCCAAGATTTTTCCTTCATAGAGAGGTAAATTCATTTTAATAATTTAGTTACATTACAATCAATTTATGTTCATCATGTATGTGTCATTGCCATTTTAAGACTGTTGCTCTTAAGGGACAGCCACTTTCTGCCTTGATCTTTTTCATCTGTCCTCTGCTTTCTGACATGGAGTTAATTTTAATTTTAAAAGATCCTTGCTTTACTGGATTATTGCTAACATTCTCCTCAGAATTCAGAGAAGGCTGAGACATAATGCTGCCTAATTCCAGTAGTTTCTAGGAGCTTAAAAAGAAGAGGGATATCTGGAATAAGGAAATCAAATAACCATCCAAAGGCCATTGGGGGTGAATGAATGAACAATAAATAGTTCCATCAGCTTATGGTATTATCTAAGAGTCAGGAACAAATTCTTCAGGATTGTCACATCATTACTATTGAATTGTTCTATTTTCTAATGTTAGCTGGTCCTATGTTAAATAGCTTCACACCTCAGCTTTAGATCCCATCATTCTAATTATATGAGTCAAAATTTTCAGATGTCATTTAATCTCAACAATTTATCACTCTCTGCAGATGAAATGTGCCTAAATTAACAAATGATGGCTATGTTCCCGGAGCTTTATGCATCAGGCTCCATCAACCTCATCCTTACTATCCTCATTATTATTGGGTAAAATGTGATTATTTTCTTAGAATCGATCATGCTTTGTAGACATATTCTCATTTGACCAAAATCACAATCATGAGCAAAAACGATTGAGATGACTAATTTCATTGGTTTAATCAACACGATTCAGGTTCTAATGTGTTTACATTATTATTTGATATAACTCTACACCAGGCGAAATTGTGAGTTAGGTGAAATTTTTGTCTTGCTTACTGTTTCTAAAAAGTTATATTTTTAAATAATAATAAAAAAAGATATATTCTTTTACACTCTACCTCCCGACTTTGCCTCATTTCCTTCTTTATGTTTTTCCGATTTCCCTCTTCCTTTATTTAGTGTCTGAGGCACGTAAGAAATTAAATGGCAAAATAGTTCACCCTAAAAATAAACATTTACTTTTTTATGAAAACAAATTATACTTATGTAACTATGTTTCATTTGATCCTTATAAACATTTTGCATGTATTCCTGTTTGTCATTTCTTTTGCTATAAGTAACTTTTTCAAAGTCCCATAATGCAGAGTCCTTAAAGATTCTTTAAATCTAGACCCTAAAAGCTAGACTCTCCACAGTATGTGCATTGAAGAAGAAGGTGTCTGTGGAGAATAATGTAAAATACACATGAGTGAAAGCTCTTGAGGGGAACTTTATGCTCCAGAGATGTTTATTTTTATCGTTATTATTATTTAGAACACCATCTGCCATGCCTCACATTGTACCATATAAGTAGATCCCCACTCCAAGCAGCTTTGATATCATAGTATACCATGATATTATGATATATTTATGTACAAAAATCGATAGATATTTGATGGCCAATAAGCTAAAACAACTAAATGCATATGTAGATTGACTAAAGGTGGTACAAATCGGACAATTATGACTGGAAACACCTAGAAGTAAAAGCAGGAGAGAATTAAACAGTAGGTCTCTGTATTTTTCAGTTATTTTGATATTAGTGAAGGAATAAATTATCATAAATGTAAGGAAGTTAAAAGATTCATTACATATTACTTATCTTGATTAATTTTATGTTGTAAAAATTATTCTCGGTTGAATTATCACAAAACTATGCAACAAATAAAGTAGAGACACAATATAAAAAGGATGCACTATTTCTTTTAAGGACGTTCCAAATTTTTAAGTTAAAAAATGAGAATAACATTAGATGGGAGAGGATGAACCATTAGAACTTTTATGAGATATTCTGATTGTTTTTATTTACATTATATATTATGTCTCATTTCAGTAATGAATATTGGACATAAAATTTTATAACAAATTATTATTCTTCTAGTCTATTCCTCTAGATCATTATTCTTGACCATAGAGTAGTCAAGTTTCCAAAAAGTCTTACTTCTTAATTTCTATGGTTTAATTAACATAGAGAATTATTTTTAGTTTTATATCCCTAACTGATTTGCTTCTATGAAGGTTGCTTTTTTATTATTATTTTTATTTATTTTTTTTAAAGATTTATTTATTTATTTATGATAGGCATAGAGAGAGAGGCAGAGGGATCCCTGGGTGGCGCAGCGGTTTGGCGCCTGCCTTTGGCCCAGGGCGCGATCCTGGAGACCCGGGATCGAGTCCCACATCAGGCTCCCGGTGCATGGAGCCTGCTTCGCCCTCTGCCTGTGTCTCTGCCTCTCTCTCTCTCCCTCTGTGACTATCATAAATAAATAAAAATTAATAAAAAAATTTTAAAAAAAAATTAAAAAAAATAAAAAAAAGAGAGAGAGAGGCAGAGACACAGGAAGAGGGAGAAGCAGGCTCCATGCTTTTTTAAACAATAATCAAAAATAAGATCAAATTGAAATATCCAATACTGTAGTATTTTAAAAAATAATCATTTGAACAATTCAGTATTCCTTATAGCTCAGTCATTTTAATGATTAGAATTGTTACACAACCTGAAAATAATTGCTATATATTATTTTACTCAATGTAATATTCACTTTGTATTGACTAATTGTCAATACAATTGTATTGTATTGTATTGGTTGTATTGAATACAGAAACAAATCCCAGTTTCTTTTCATTCAGTATTAACACAAAATGTATTTCAGATCATCTAAATTATTAAATTATCAGCCTAGATGGGGGATTTTATAAACACATAAATATTTTCAAAATGGAAGATTTTATCCTCAAATCTGTTAGTAATACTTAGAATAGTGGACACAAAGCTGCATTTTCTTTATATAAATAAGATTATTTTAAAAGCAATAAGAGCTTCTTCAATATATGAAACCTCTAATTAATCCTTCAAGAAAAATGATATAATAAGCTAAGAGATCTATCTCTTCCTCTATAAACAGCTTCCCATACATGAATATTTTCTGAGGCATGCTTTAGCTCTTGTACTCTTCAGTAAAAATGTGAGGAAAAAAATGATTAAAAAAACAAATCAGGGCTACCTTCTGAGGAAGTTAGAAGATTTAATATTCAAATGGCTCCTTCCAGAGTGTTGCCAGGTCTGTTCTGGCAAGAGATAATACCAAGTCATTTAATTATAGGTAAATGCAGCCTCTATTTTCCTAAAACTCTAAGCAGATGAGATTTAGCGATTTGAGTAACTAGATTGAAGGTGATAAGCATTGGGAATTCAGGACTAGCTTTCTATCTAGTCTCTTCAAAATGGATATGTGAGCCAATTATTTCTTAACAGATGTATGTGGGTCTGATCAATTAGCAGCATTGGAAAGTGGATTTTGTCAAGCAACTGAAACTCTCTTTCATTTCCCGATTCTTCATCATTTAATGCCTTACCCTCTTTCCACATGATCTCTCAAGCATGCACTGCTGTCACCCAGTAGAATAAATTACTAAAAGTAGAACTCAGCCAATAAAAGAGAAGTTTGGGGTCAGGAACCAAATTGGCACCTTTCAAATCACGCTACTTAAGCAATCACTATTGCCATGGAAAAGGCTGACCCGAGCGGAGAGCTGCATGTGTACATTATGACAAGGGAAAGTGAGGGAACTGTTTCCAGTGAATACAATTTTACTTTGAAGGAAGTTTTAGACAAAAATAGACAATAATAGTAGTCAAATGACTCACCAAGAAACTATATGGACTTCTAATTCTCATATTCTCTCAGATATGATTACTTTGATAACTGATTAATTTGTGGTATTATTGTTATTATTTTCCACCTCATATTTTTCTTCTGTTTATTTTATTCTTTTTCGGGGCTTGCATTTAATGTTCATTTGTTTTCATTCTCTTTTTATTTTCTGAATTACTTATGAAATTTTCTCTGAGCACAATTTTAACTATATCCCATGTGTTCAGTTATACAGCATTTTCACCATTATTATGTTCAATCACCCTAAAGTTCTTACTTCTACTCTTCTTTTACTAACAAATTATATGAATGAGTTCTTGACAAGTTTCTCAATAGAAGAATTTTCTGTGTTTTTTTATTTTGTTGTTAATCTCGAGTTTTATTGCATTGCAATCTTTTGTAAAACCTTTATTGGCTTTGGGCCTCTCATATATCTTTTTGTTTTCTTTGTAATTGTTCCCCAGGAACTTTTAAGAAGAAATTACATTCTCTATTTTGGGGAACAATGTGCATGTACTTAGTTGTCTGTATCTGTTCTTTGCCTTCTATAGCATGATTTATTTCTGTCCACACGATATTTTAGTGCATTGATAAAGATGCGTTAAATCTTTTACTATGTTTTCTTATTGATTTCTCCTTTTATCTTTTGTAATTTCTGTTTTCTGAATGTTGCAACTATGGCACTCCATGTATAGACATTCAAGACTGTTAGAAATGTATACTGAAAAGAAATAGTTCAGAATGCTCTTCTTATTCAATACGTTTTGCCTTGAATATCAATATTTATATTGGAAACTTCTCTCTTTTGGTTTATGTTAAAATATTATATTAAAATATATAACATGTAATAATATTAATATATTAAATTATTATATTAGAAATTATTTTTAAAACTATTTTTAGAGCACTTTTAGATTTACAACAAAATTAAAAGGAAAGTACAGAGATATACTCCCTGCCCCCACACATGGAAAGCCTCCCTAATTATCAACATCACTCACTAGAATGGTACATTTTTACCAAGTATGAACTCACACTAATACATCATAATCATCTAATGCCCACAGTTTATTTTAGGGTTCACTTTTAGCATTGTACATTTATGGGTTTGGAGTATACTCTTTTATTTTTAAGTTTTATGAATAAGGTTAATTTAGATTTATCTCTTCTAAAGAGAATGGTGTCTTATTTGGTGATACAACTAAAAAATATTTTCTTTCCATAACCCATTTGCCATCACTAATGTGATAGATATGTTTCATGTTAATTCTGCTATACTATTAGTTTTCCATTTTCAAAAAAATTTACAGAAGTAGTAGCTGGAGAGATAGCCAAGTAAGAGGACCCTAAGATGACCTCATCCCACAGATACAACTAGATAACAGTCGCATCAGCATAAACAACCCTGAAAATGCCCCCAAAACTGGCAGAGCGAACTTCATGACTAATGGTAGAGAAGAGTGCACACTGAAGAGGGTAGGAAGGGCAGAGACACAGTGGGCAAGTGGGCAGTTTAACAGACCGTGGCTGTCTGTGGCAGGGAGGGAGCCAGTGTCACAGAAAAGGGAGAGAAACAGATTATCACACTGGAGGGAACCAGACCAGGGAAGACAAATCCCCATAACAGTTGGCTTTCAAAGCAAGAGGGGCAGAATTTCAGGAGCCCTTATAACCAGCAGGACTTAAAGCCAGGAATTAAAAAAAAAAAAAAATCAGTGGGCACAGCTCTAGGAGAGCCTAGAGGGCAACAAGAATCTAAGTTCCTGTCCTTAAAGAATAAGTGCCACAAGCAGCCCCGGAGGATTACAGTACACAAGTAGCAGTTTGAAAAATTCTGGGGCATGTGGGAGGGAGAGTTATTTACTAATCTCAGAGCGTATTCCAAAGGGGCAGGTTTCACTGGAGGGATTTCTCTAGAACAAAGAAGCTGGCATGTGCCATCTCCCTCTCCCATCCCCAAGTACAAACACATGGCCACCTTCTGAAACCAGTGTGGGCCAATATTCTCTACCTAACTTGCTTAGGCCAAGTCTGACCAACCCACATGTTAGTGGATCCACCTTTCCCAGTCACATTTGCCTCAGTCCTGGTGCTGCAGATCCCCTCCCCCAAAAGACTAGCACAAACCATGCCAACACCATGTCTCCCAACTATTGCATTTTTCAAGGTCTTGATTCTAGCAGTAGCAGTGAAATTGGGCCCTGTGAAAGCCTGAAGTGCATCTTGTTAAAATTGTACTCATCACCCATGTGTGCTTTACGGATCCACACGGGCTGGACAAGTCCCAGAGGCAGTACCTGCAGATCTCATTTCATAAGCAAATCTGCACACCTGTTTAAGCTGCATGCCTATCCCAGCTGGGGACCAAACACTGCCCACAACAGGCAAAGAGAGACAAAAGACCTGAAGGAAAAGGCAGCCAGGATACAATAGCAAGGAACACACCACACACACAGGAGACCCCCCTTGAAGCACCAGATTCTGGTGAACAGGGAATACTGTGCTGCAGGGGACTACAGTACCACTTCGTCTTCTTCTTCTTTTTTTTTTTTAATGAAGTTTAATTTTATTTTTTTCTTTTCATTTTTAAAATTTAAATTCCATTAATTAACATATAGCACATTATTAGTTTCAGAGGTAGAGTTCAGTGATTCATCAGTTGTATATAACACCCAGTGCTCATTACATCACATGCCCTTACATGACCTATTCTTCACAAGGCCATTACTTTCAAGAGCATAAGATGTAGCTGACTTTCCTAACACGGAGAAACAAACACAGAGACTAAGACAAAATGAGGAGACAGAGGAATATGTCCCAAATGAAAGAATAAGACAAAACTACAGTAAGAGACCTATGTGAAACAAATATAGGTAATGTGCCTGACAAAGAATCTAAAGTAATGGTCACAAAGATACTCACTAGACTTAAGAAGTGAGTGGAGGACATCAGTCAGAAAAAAAAGAACCAATCAGAGATGAAGAACACAATAAATGAAATTAAAAATTCACAAGATGGAATAAATAGCAGACTGAGGAAGCAGAGAAATAGATGAGCAATTTGGAAAACAGAGTAATGGTAAGTAATCAGCCTGAGCAGGTGAGAGGAAAAAATGATGCAAAATGAGAATAGATTTGGGGAACTCCACGACTCCATCAAGTGTAATAACATTTACATTATAGGGATCCTAGAAGAAGAAGAGAGAAAAGTAGGCAGAAATTTCTTTGAAGAAATAACAGCTAAACTTCCTTAATCTGGGGAAGGAATCAGATATCCTGATCCAGGAGGCACAGAGATCCCTCCAAAAAAATCAACCAAAGTAGTCCACAGCGAGACATGTATTAACTAAGATGCCAAAACGTAGTGATAAAGAAAAAAATTAAAAGCACAAGAGAAAAGGCAGTTATGTACAAGGGAAGCCCCATAAGGCTATCAGTGAATTTTTCAGCAGAAACTTCAGGCTAGAAGAGAATGGAATGAAATATTCAAAATGCTGAAAGAAAAAAAAAACAAACAAACAAACACCTGCAACCAAGAAAATCAGCAAGTCCTGAAAGAGAGCAAGAGAAGAAAGGATCAGGGTGGAATTATAAAAACAACCACAAAACCAGTAACATAAAGGCAACAAAAACATATCTATTGATAATTTGAATGTAAGTGGACTAAATGCTCTAATCAAAAGATATAGGGTGACAGATGGATTAAAAAGAAGATCTATATGCTGCCTACATGAGACCCATTTCAGATCTAAAGACACATGCAGATGGAAAGTGAGGCACAGAGAAACATTTATCATGCAAATGGATGTCAAAAGAACACCAAGGTAGCAATGTTTATATCAGACATTATAGACTTAAAGACTGTTACAAGAGACAAAGAATGACACTATAAAATGATAAAGGAAAAACAATTTTAAAAAATGATAAAGGGGACAATCCAACAGGAAAATATAACAATTTAAATATTTATGCACCAACATGGTAGCATCAGGACACATAAAACAGTTAATAACAAACATAAAGGAACCAAACAATAATAATGCAATAATAGTAGAGGACTTTAACATCCCAGTTATATCAATGAACAGGTCATCCAAAGAGAAAATCAACAAGGAAAGAGTGGGTTTAAATGACCCACTAGACCAGACAGATTTAACAGATATATTCAGAACATTCCATCCTAAAACAGTATACACATTTTTTTTCAAGTTCATGTGGAACATTCTCCAGAATAGATCACATATTAGGCCACAAAACAAGTCTCAACAGATTCAAAAAGTTCAAGGTCATACCATGTGTCTTTTCTGATCACAATGGTATCAAAGTAGAAATCAACCACAAGAGAAAATTGGGAAAGAGTACTTATATATGGAAGTTAAATAACATGCCAGTAAACAATGAATGGCTCAACCAATCATTCAAAGACATCAAAAATTACATGGAAAGAAATGGAAATGAAAACACAACAGCCCAAAATCTTTGGGATGTAGCAAATCAGTCTATAAAGGGAAGTTTATAGGAATATAGGCCCATCTTAAGAAGCAAGAAAAATCTCAAATAAACAACCTAACCTTATACCTAAAAGAGCTAGAAAAAGAAAACCAAAAAGCAGCAGAAGAAATACTAAATATTAGAGCAGAAATAAATTACACAAAAACTAAAAATTTCCAATGAAAAAATGAATGAAACCAGGAGCTAGATCATTAAAAAGATCAACAAAACTGATAAATGTCTAGCTAGACTCACACTCATACACACACACACACACACACACGGACAAATCACAAATGATAAAGGAGAAATAACAACTTACACCAAAATACAAATGATAGTAAGAGAATATTATGAAAAATTATATGCCAATAAATTGGTCAACCTAGAAGAAATGGATAAATTCCTAGAAATGTATAACCTATAAACACTGAAGCAAGAAGTAGAAAATTTGAACAGATCAATTACCAGCAAAGAAACTGAATCAGTAATCAAAAAATTCCAATAAACAAAAGTCCAGTAGTAGATGCATCAGAGATGAATTTTACAAAATATTTAAAGAAGAGTTATCTATTTTTCTTAAACTTTTCCAAAAAAATAGAAGAAAGAAAACTTGCAAATTCTTTCTATAAGGCCAGCATTACTCTGATACCAAAACCAGATAAAGACCTCACAAAAAAGAGAACTCCAGGCCAGTATCTCTAATGAATATAGATGCAAAAATCCTCAACAAAATATTAGCAAACCAAATCCAGTAATACATTAAAAAAATCATTCACCTCAATCAAGTGGGTATTATTTCTGGGATCCAAGGGTGGTTCAAACTCACAAATCAATCAACATGATACATCACATCAATAAGAGAAAGGATGAAAGCCATATTGCATTATCTCAATAAATGCAGAAAAAAAAACATTTGACAAAGTCCAACATCCAATCATGATAAAAACCTTCTGCAAAGCAGGTTTAGAGGGACCAAAGCTCAACATAATAAAGGCCATCTTTGAAAAACCCACAGATAACATCACCCTCAATGGGGAAAAACTGAGAATCCTTCCTCTATGGTCAGGAACAAGATAAGGATGTCTACTCTCAACACTTTAATTCAACATAGTATGGAAGTCCTAACCACAGCAACCAGACAACAAAAAGCAAAAAGAAAGCATCCAAATTTGTAAGGAAGAAGTAAAACTTTCACTATTTGCAGATGATATACTATAATAGAAAACTCAAAAGACTCCACCAAAGGACAGCTGGGTGGCTCAGTAGTTGAGCATCTGCCTTTGGCTAAAATCATAATCCTAGGGTCCTGGGATTGAGTCCTGTATCGAGCTCCCCATAGGAAGCCAACTTCTCCCTTTGCCTGTGTCTGCCATTCTTTCTGTTTCTCTCATGAATAAATAAATAAAATCTTTAAAAACAAACAAAAAACAAAAGACTCCACCAAAAAACTACTAGAACTGATAAATGAATTCAGTAAAGTCACAGATACAAAATCAATGTACAGAAATCCATGCTTCTTCTTTTTTTTAAAGATATATTTATTTATTTGAATAGGGGTTAGGGCCAGAGGGAGAGAAGCTCAAGCAGATTCCCCACTAAGTGTAGAGCTCTATCTCATGATCCGAGATCATGATCTGTGCTGAAACCAAGAGTCAGATGCTTAACCAATTGAGCCACCCAGGCACCCAACCATTGCATTTCTATACTTTAATAGGGACGTAGCAGAAAGAGAAATTAAGGAAACACTCCTACTTACAATTGCACCAAAAATAAAATACCTAGAAATTAACTTAACCAAGGAGGTGAAAGACCTATACTCTGAAAACTATAAAACACTGATGAAGGAACTCGAAGACAACACAAATAAATAGAAATACATTCCATGTTCATGGATTGGAAGAACAAATATTGTTAAAATGTCTATACTATCCAAAGCGATTTACATTTAATGCAATCCCTATCAAAATACCAACAGCATTTTCCACAGAACTAGAAAAATCCTAAAATTTGTATGGAACCACAAAAGATCCCAAAGAACCAAAGCAATCTTGAAAAACAAAGCTGGAGAAATCACAATTCCAAACTTCAAGTTATATTACAAAGCTGTAGTAATCAAAGCAGTATAGTACTAGTACAAAAAATAGACACATTGATCAACAGAACAAAGTAGCCCAGAAATAAACTCACAATTATATGATCAATTAATCTTTAATAAAGCATGCAAGAATATGCAGTGTGAAAAAGACAGTCTCTTCAACAAATGGTGTTGGGAAAACTGGATAACCATGCAAAAGAATGAAACTGGGTCACTTTCTTATCCCACACATAAAAAATAAGCTCAAAATGGATTAAGGACCTACATGTGAGAACTGAAATCATAAAAAATTCTAGAAAACAGCACAGGCAGTCATTTTTATGATATTGGTTAGAACAACATCTAGGTATGTCTAGATGTGTCAGATCAGAGAGATCGATCGATATCTATTTATTGATAGGAAGATCTATAATAGAATTATTATTATATTCAGCTATAAAAATGGATGAAATCTTGCCGTTTGAAACAACATGGATGGAGCTAAAAGAGTATAATACTAAGCAAAATAAGGCAGTCCGAGAAAGATAAATAACGTATGATTTCACTCATTTGTGGAATTTAAGAAATGAAACAAATGAACAAAGGAGGAAAGAAAAGAGAAACCAAAAAACAGACTCCTAACTATAGAGAATAAACACATGGTTACCAGAGGGAAGATGGGTGGGGGTGGGCGAAACATGTAAAGGGGATTAAAAGTACACGATTTTAATCTTGATGAGCACTGAGTAATAGATGAAACTGTTGAACCACTATATTGTATAACTGAAACTCGTATCACACTATATGTTAACTATAATGGAGTTAAAGTAAAAAAAAAATTTAATTTACATAAGTATTTATTATATAGTATGAGTTCATGACTGTGGTGCATGTGTGTGTGTCTAGCTAGAAAGGCCGAGAGAGAGAGAAAGAGAGAGAAAGGGAGAGAGAGATTTTTGTTTATTTTTGAAGCACATGTTTTCATTTAGCACTGTTTTGGGGAATATTTGGGTGTATCAATACATTTAAATCATTTTTGGTAGTATGATATTATTGACTTAATAATATTCCAACATATAAATTATGATAATTTATTAATTTGGGAGTAAAGGTGACTTCCAAATGTTTTGCTATTATGAATAATACCCTTCTTTTTAAAATATTTTATTTATTTATTCATGAGAGACACAGGGAGAGAGAGAAAGAGAGAGGCAGAGACACAGGCAGAGGGAGAAGCAGGCTCCACTCAGGGAGCCTGATGTGGGACTCGATCCTGGGACTCCAGGATCACGCTCTGGGCCGAAGGCAGGCGCCAAACCGCTGAGCCACCCAAGGGTCCCGGAATAATACCCTTCTATTTGAATATTGGTCCTCAGCTCTAATTAGTTGCTTACAGTAGATTGTTAAAGACAGAAATAGCACATTACAGAGTATGGGCATCTTTACAGCTCGGTATACATATGAACATGTTGTTTTTTTGAAAAATCTGAAATAATTTATATTTTGTCAGTATTAGATATAGCTGCCTGTCTTCCAGCAATGATTTTTGGTTTGTTTGTTTAATCTCTGACATATCATTAGGAAAAAATTTTTTTCTTATCGTTTAGTTCATTATGGCTGCTATACAAATTACCAAAAATTTAGAGGCATAAAACAATGCCTATTTATTATCTTAGAGTCTCTGTGGGCCAGAAGTCTAGGCAGTGGCCCAACTGGTTCTCTGTTCCTGGTTTCACAAGGCTGTAATCAAGGCGTTAAAAAGGCTCTGTTTCTTTCTGGTGGCTTTGGAGACGAATTCCATTTCTAAGCTCATTCAGGTTACTGGAAAAATTCAGTTCCATGTAGTTGCAGTACTGAAGTCCTGGAAAACTTGGTGGCTGTTGGCTCTTAGCTTTTAGAGGGCACCCAGATTTTTCGTTGGAGCCTTTTTCTCCATCTTCAGTTTGTTGTCTATAGTTAAGAGTCTGTTTCCTGGTTTGCCTCTTTCTCTTTCTCTTTTTCCCTGCTTTGCTCATTTGTTCCTTAAATTCCACATATGTGTGAAATTATATGGTATTTGTCATTCTCTGACTTGACTTATTTCATTTAATGCTCTTGCTATTTAAACCGCAATGCTTCATCAATATTGAATTTTCTTTGTACATTGAATCTTTTGTGAATATATAATTACCTTCTCTCTCAGTGTCTTTTGTTGTTGTTGTTTTGTTTCTGTCTTTTTTTTTTTTAAGATTTTATTTATTTATTTATGAGAGACACGGGCAGAGACATAGGCAGAGGGAGAAGCAGTTTCCATGCAGGGACCCAGATGTGGGACTCGATCCCGGGACCCCAGGATCACACCCTGAGCCAAAGGCAAATGCTTAACTGCTCAGCCACCCAGGCGTCCCTCATTCAGTGTTTTGGATATGTATTTTATTTTGCATAAAACCCTAACCCTAAATAATCATACTTATTTCCATTTGATTTGATCTGGTAAAACTATACAATTCTTTTTGTTTTTGACATTTCTCAGAAATTTTATTTTAGTTTCGGCTCAGATAAGCAGTGTAGATTAGATTTATAGTTAAGACTATTTTATAACAAGGGAGAAAAAAAGTTATATTATTACCATAATAGATATGCTTGCCTGTACTTCCCTTGGATCTGGTCCTTTCTAATTTCCACGTTTACTTGTACTTTTTTAATATTTTTAAACTTTTACTGTGTTGACTTTTTTGTCTTATGCTTCTTCAGTGATTTTTATGTTATCAATGTTACTAGAGTTACTGTTTACAAATATTCTCATTAAATTTTTCAAAAATATTTTTAACATTTATTATTCTATTTAACTGTAGAATAGAAAATGAAACATTTGCTGCATTTTATTTTCCAACTACTCTTGTTTTTATACACATTAAGATATATCTGAACATCCAGTTTACCTTAAATGATTTATATTTAAATATATTTCCATAAAATTGATGTCTCCAAATAAATGTATTTTTAGATGTAATTTAATTGAACTATTTTTTTTTAAGATTGTATTTATTTATTCAAGAGAGATACAGAAAGGAGAGAGAGAGAGAGGCAGAGACACAGGCAGAGGGAGAAGCAGGTTCCATGCAGGGAGCCTGACGTAGGACTCGATCCTGGGCCTCCAGGATCATACCCTGGGCTGATGGCAGCACTTAAACCGCTGAGCCACCTGGGCTGCCCTTATTGAACTTATTAAAGGTTTAGTTCCTATTCAGATTCACTAATAATTTTGTATGTTTGTGTTCCTATTTTGACTAAAGTCTGATTTTCTAATAATTGTTTTTGAGGAATATTCATGGCCAGTATTGTTTTAGCCCTTGATATTTTTGAGAATATTTTACCTTTTTCTAGAAGTATCGAAACCTATTATGTTATTAGAGAATTTTGGGGTCACTAAACTCTCATCTCTCAAAATTCTATAAACATTGTTAGCCCATTCATATTTTATGGCAAATAGAAAACCAACAGTTTGATTTTGTTCTTTTGTAGGCAATTTGAGAGACTGTAGAATTATTTTCATTAACCTTTTATAGAAAGAGTAAGAGGATTTTCCTTGGTGTCTCTTTTCATTAATTTGATCTAACTTTAATAAGCTCTTTTGATCTGCATATTCATGATTTTTTAAGCCTCAGGAGAGATTCTTTTACATTATTTTATCTTTCATTATTAATTCTATTCCAGTGTTTGCTCTTTCATAGCGGTAACATCTTTAATCCATACGTTGACTTCTGTTCTCTGTCACTCTTATCCCTTTGTGGGTAACAAGGTTTTGTTGTTTGTTTAAATTTTCTTCTGGTCCAGATAGTAAATAATTTTCAGAAAGCTACAATTAATTTCTTCCAGGCAGCCCCAATGGCCTAGAGGCTTGGCACCGCCTTCTGCCTGGGGTATGATCCTGGGGACCTGGGATTGAGTCACACGATCGGCACCCCGCATGGAGCCTGCTTCTCCCTCTGCCTGTGTCTCTGCCTCCCTCTCTCTCTCTCTCTGTCATGAATAAATAAATAAAATATTTTTTAAAAATAATTTCTCCCAATCTTTAGTACAGTGATATATTCCTCTTGTCCTTCAAGAATATTTTTTACAGAACACATTATTGTTTTATTTTCCTTTTCTTTCTTGCACTTTTTAAAAATGTAATTTAATCAGGTGATATTTATCTAGTTCTGTGCTGTCCAATACAGGAGCCACAGTCATGTGTGGCCATTTATATTAAGATTAGATAACAAGTTAAACTTCTCATGACAGTGCTTACATGAAATTGTGCATGTACTAATACTGTACAGAATTTTAGGGCAACTGGATTTCCACCTGCGAAAGAATGAAGTTGGACTCCTACCTCACACCATATACAAAAACTATTATACATTTAATAATATATATTTTAATGTAATTATGTTGTATATTTTATATATTTTTACATACATAAAATAAAAATATATATAAAATATATATAATATAAATATATGACATGTGATATATTGTAATGTAATTGTTATGTTATATATTTTATATATAAAATATAAGATATATTTTATATATAAAATATAAATTATAATTTATAAAATATAAATATTAATTTATATATAAAATATAAATATAATAAATATAAAATTTATATTTTATATATAAAATATAAAATATATATAAATATAAAAACTATATATAAATATATATATAATGTGTGATCACACACACATATCACACACTGCAATTTACATCTTAAAGGCAGTCATAAGAGACCTTGAAGTTATTAAAGAAATGCCAAGAGTAGACTATGAGGCCTCAGAAGACTGATGAGATCTCTCCAAAATAAAGCTATCCTTGTTTACTCAAGGTAGATTTGTGGAAAGATAATCGACTCCTTATTTATTCATCATTTATTTGTATTGAAATGTCAATGCAGAAACATAAGTAGAAAGCCACCTGTCTTTCCAAAGTAGATACTAATAATGTATGGATTTTGTTCAGCTGTTTTGTCCAGTACCTAGGTGGTCATGTTTAATGTCAGTACTAGAGACTGGCTTCATTCTGCTGCTTGGAGTCCTGCTTTTAATAACCTTAATGAAATGCCATATGAGGCAAATTGAATGGGTTTTGTCTAGCCTCTATTGGTCATATAATCCAGTGGCAGACAGACTGTCATACTTACAAAAGAATTCTCCAGAAACCAAGATAGTGTAAAATGCATTATGGTTGTTGTTGGAAGACAATTCTCATGGGTCTCTTGCATTTTTGTATGTGTAGCAAACAGAACAAACTTTTTTATTTCAGACTACTACCAGGATATACAAAGGGGTTGTATCTATTTCTTTTAGCTATTGTAGAAAAATATCAAAAACTGAGTGGCTTAAAATGCAGAAATTAATGTCTCATAATGATCCAGGCCAGAAGTCTGAAATCAGGTTGTCAGCAGGGCCACGTTCCCTTCAGAGGCTATAAAGGAAAATCTGTTCCTTGCCTCTTTTGGGTTTTGGTGACTATTGGCATTATTTGACTTATGACCACTTGACTCCAACCTCTGTCTCCATGAGTACTTTGCCTCCTCCTCTGTTCCTGTGAATGCTCCCTCTACCTCTATCTTACAAGAACACTTGTCATTTACATATATAAATAATATGTAAACAATGCAAATAATAGTTAATAATAAAAAGTTAACATTTACTTGTTTTACACTATATTTTACATAAACAGTCCATAATAAGCTAGTAAGTTACACATTTTATTATATGATTGTGATGTTGGTACATATCTACCATCTCTCATGCAGAACATTTTGTCAGATGTGATATACATTTGTTAGATAACCAAATGTATGGAGTTTGGAACTCATAGATATTTGGAAGATAAGTGATCAAACTCAGGATACTGTCCTCATAGTCTTACTTTCCATGTGGTAGGTTACTAACATTGCAATTCAATATAAACAATGTCCCCAAAATATCCACTATTGAGTATGACTTGGGTTAAATTAGGTTTCTGGTATTTTGTCCTGGGCATAGTTATCTCTGTCTCTAACTCCTATTAAATAGAGGAGAGTATGACAAATCATTTTAAAGTTCACCTTGCACTTAAATTGATTCTCAGTTCAGGCTTCCATTACTGAAAACAAAACAAAACAAAACAAAACAACAAAAAAACGTGATGCTTTCATTGCATTCCTAGATGCTACTTTCCCCAAGGTTGTGTAGAACTTAACATTTATTTTCAATACTTGGGAATGGATGTGTAGTCTCTGAACTTTCTTTCCAGTTAAAGGGAGAAGAAATTTCTCAATGCGGAGACTTTGCAATCTTTAATAGTGTAGCCCTATTAAGACAAATGAAGAACCATCTTGCCACTCACTTTATTGGAATACTGTGTAGGAAAGGAGATAATATGTTTAAATATTTCACATAGTTTCTTGAGTATTAAATGATAAAGAGAATATGAAATATAAGACACACAATTCACAACATTTAGAATAAAATCCATGACTTTAACACCACTGGGGTCAAATTAGATGTAAGAAATTCACTGGGCCAAACAGCTGAAGTTGATAAACTTACCTTTTGTGTAACTAAATGCTTTTTGTGATTCCTTCTTCTTACTGTTAAATAATAACTTTATTTCTCAAACACCTCCTCAGTCACAATGAATTGAGATTTTTTTTTTAAATAGATACTTCCTCTGCTCCATTTCATGGTATGATTTCAACGGCTTGGGGTGCCTGGCTGACTCAGTCAGTAGATCATGTGACTCTTGAACTCTATCCTGAGTTCAAGCCCCATAATAGGCATTTAGCCAATTGAAAAAACAAAAGAAAACCAGGAGGCACCTGGGTGGCTCAGTTGGTTAAGTTTCTGCCTTGGGCTTGGGTCATGATCTGAGAGTCCTGGGGTTAATCCTTGCATCAGGCTTCCTACTCAGTGGGGAGCCTACTTTTCTCTCTCCTCCCCACTTGTGTTCTCTCTCACTATCTCTCTCTCTCTCTCAAATATGTAAATAAAACCTTAGAATAAAAAATGCTGAGCCTGGGGAGTGGAGTAGTTAAACAAATTTGTGCTTTTTGAAAGCCTTACCAGGTCATGCCAATAAACAGTCAAGTTTGGTAACTACCATGGAAAGTGAATTTTCCCAATCTCTCAGAATTGCCAAACTTTACCACAGGTTTATAAGAATATTAAGAAAGCATATCAATGTTTTAAAAATGAATAATTTTCAGCTAATTTTTCTTTAAGAGGAATCCCTTTAACTTTAAAATATTTTTATTAATATAGATATTTAAAAATGCCATATTTAATAGTAATTTTACTTTAAAATGGCCAAGAAACAATCAAAACCTACTCACTATAGATAAGCTCTGAACAAATACTCTTCACAGATCATGCAATTATGGACATACAGGAATCAAAGCAAATGCTCTTTCTTTGACTAATTCAAGCAACTATTTTCTTTTAACTCTTATTTTTTTTTTTTTTGTTGGAGTTTGTTTTCCACAGAATTCCATTTTCTTGCTTTGAGTCCCTAGAGATATGCAAACTTTCTCAGTTAAGTAGCCACATGAGGTGGTTACAAATCAATCTTAAAATCTCAAGTGTGTGATCATTGTGATTTTGGAGAATACATGGTGTTGCCATTATGATGGATTTGAACCCCAATGAACCCTCAAACTCAGAATGAGTCTGCACCCATCCAACAATACCTTTCTAGGAAACCTCAAGGTTTGCATCACAGTTCTAAGCTGAAGGCTGAGAATAGGTCAGAAGGGCTGAAGGAGATCCCTAAGAAAGAATGGGCCTTCACCAAGTGCAAGGCAACAATCTGCTAAAGGTCAGGGCTAATAGAACAGAGAAAAATTACTCCATGTAACTCTATGCCATCATCAAGAGCAAGGCAAGAACTGCTTAGGAGAGCTGAGAAATCCTTTTTTGATCGCCAGGCATTCTTTCAAAGTCTGGGGAAGAGCTGAGAACTGAGAGTAATCCTTTTTTTTTTTTTTTTTTTTTGAGAGTAATCCTTTTAAGAGTCCTTACACCATCTCTAAATGCACAACAAATGTTTTCCAAAGAGTGATGTCTCGGTAGCAGGAGAATGGAAATCACCTGAAGGCCAGAAAATTGGAGAGTAGAATTGGGTGGCAAACAGATTGTCCCCAAAATTGGCAACCAAACGATAAAGCAGGTAGAACTCTTCCATGGTTTGGAGAGCTGGCAGCTAAGCTATACAGAGACATGCAAATTCTGGCTGATATTCAGATCCAAACCCTGTTGCAGGGAAAGTATGACTGTATGGCTACACCCATAAAATTTTTGCCTGCCATGGTAAAGTGAATGCAAGTAAAGCTGCAGAGATATCTAGACCCAATCAATGTCAGGTTAGATTTGCTCAACTTCATACATTAAAAGTCTAACAGAAAAGTGGGTAAATATTTACTGGTAAATATTATTTTATTTCCTATTATTCATTTACAACCACATCTGATTTGCAACCAAAAATTATGGCATATGTAAAAATGCAGGAAAATGTGAATATCAGTTAGGAGAAGTATAGTCCAGAAGTTAATATTATTAAGCAAGGCATTCAAAGTAACTGTGATTGATAAGTTAAGGATCTAACAGAAAAGGATGCATAGAGATAGAAAGAAATAGTATAATCATTAAAATTAAAAATATATCAGAAATTATTGGTATGGTCTTCCAGAACACTGGGTGAAGCAACAGTTCTATGAATTTAAAGAGAAATAGAAATTGGCCAATCCAAATATTAAAGGATAGAAGACTGAAGAATTAGAAAAAGTAGTGGATGTCTGTGGGACAATATCAAATAGATAATGAGTAAATAGGGTTTCAGAAGAAAGAGAGAGTGAGAAATTGAGCAAACTAATTATTTGAAGATAAAATAATAAAAAGAGAACCATCAGAAAGCTGAACTTAATGATCTTACCAATTAACTGGATATATTGATATTTATAGAACATTCTATCCAACAGCAGCAGAATATGCATTTTTTTCAAGCTTATGTGAAACATTCACCAAAATGGACCACATTCTGGGCCACTAGACACACATTAACAAATTTAAAGAGGAATCATACAATGTTGGCTCACAAATTACAATGGAATAAAACTAAGTTAATAGAAAAATAACTGGAAAATCCCAAAATATGTGGAGATTAAACAACACGTTTTTACGTAACACATTAGTCAAAAAAGAAATATCAAAATAAATAAAAGATACTGAGGACCAAATGAAAATGAAAACAGAAATTATAAAAACTTGTGGGAGACAATGAAAGCAGTGTTCATAGGCATATTTATAGACTTGAACACATATATTCAAAAAGAAGATACAAAATCAATAATCTAAGTTTCCATTTTAGGAAACCAGAAAAAGTAGAGCATATAAAATCCAAGGCAAGCAGAAAAAAAAAAAAAAAGAATTAGAGCAGAAATCAAAGAAATTGAAAATAAGAAATCAACAAAGAAAAATCATTGAAATAAAACATTAGTTCTAGGAAAAGATCAATAAAATCAATAAGCCTTTGGCCAAGCTACCTAAGAAAAAAAGAGAGGACACAAATCATTAATATCAGAATTGAAAGAGGGACACCACTATAGATCTAACAGACATTAAAAGGATAAGAACAACAAAATACTAATGGAGCAGTATCTTGAAAGCACAATTTGCAAAAACTCATGCAAGGGACATAGATGATCTGAATAAGCCTACAGCTATTAAAAAGCTGAATTAATAATTAATAACATTCTAAAACAGAAAGAACATGGCCCAAATGAGTTCACTAGTGAATTTTAATGAACATTTAAGAAAGAAATCATAATGATACTACACCATCTCTTTCATAGAATACAAACAGAGCAAATACTTCCTAACACATTCTATGAGGTCAGCACTGCCTGAATATCAAAACCAGACAAAGATTATTACAATAAAAGAAAACTACAGACCAATATCTCTCATGAATACAGATGCAAAAATATTAGCAAACAGAATCTAATAATGTATAAAAATAATTGTACACTATGACCAATTGGGATTTTTCTCAATATGAAAGGCTGGTTCAACATTCAAAAAGCAATTAATTAAATCCATCATGATAATAAGGGCTAAAAAAGAAAGACAATCAGATCATCTTATCAATATATGCAGAAAAAAGCATTTGACAAAATCTAGTATCTATTCTTGATAAAAACTTAGAGTAAATTAGGAATATAGGGATACTTTCTCACCTTGATAAAGGAAATCTAAAACATACCTATAGAAATGTCTTATATATAACAGCAAGAAACTTGAAGCTTTCCCATGAAGATCAGGTACAAGGCAAGGAAGTCTAATCTCACCATTCCTTTTCAATGTTGTACTGGGAGTTCTAGCTAATACAGTAGGACACGAAAAGGAAATAAAAGGTATATAGATTGAAAAGAAAGAAAACTATCTTTGTTCACAGATGACATAATTGGTTATACAGAAAGTCTGAAAGAAATGACAAAAATACATCCTGGGACTAATAGGTGATTAAAGCAAGATTCCAGGATACAAGATTAATGTACAAAATTCAATTATTTTCCCATATACAGCAATGGATAGAATTTGAATTTAAAACCACAATATTACTTACATTAGCATCCCCCAACCTGAAATACTGAAGTATAAATCTAAAAAAATATACAAAACTTTCTATGAGGAAAACTACAAAACTCTGATGAATAAAATAAAAATTAAGTAAATGGAGAAATATTCCATGTTCAAGGGTAGGAAGACTCAATATTGTCTTGATGTCAGTTTTTCTCAATTTGATTTATAGATTCAGTACAAACCCAATAAAGATCCCATCTAGTTATTTTGTGAATATTGAGAAACAGGTTCTAAAGTTTTAGAGGGAGGCAAAAGACTCAGAAAACCAACATTGTATTGAAGGAGAAGAACAAGTTGGAAGGCTGATACTACCCAACTTCAAGACTTACTCTAAAGCTACAGTAATCAAGACAGTGTGGTAGTGTCAATGGAATGGGCAAATAGATCAAAGGAACAGAATAGAGAGCCCAGAAGAAGAGATTCACATAAATAGAGTCAACTGGTCTTTGACAAAAGAGCAAACGCAATGCAATGGATCAAAGAGAATCTTTTCAACAAATAGTGCCAGAACAATTGGATATCAACATGCGATAAAATGGGTCTAGACACAACTTTACACTCTTCACAAAAATTAACTAAATGTGAATCACAGACCTAAATGGAAAACACAAAACTGTAAAACTCCTAGAAAACAACATAGGAGGAAACCTAGATGACGTTGAGTATGATTTTTTTTTTTTTTTTTGAGGCGGAGGAGCAGAGGGAGAGAAAGAATCTTGAGCAGGCTCCATATCCAGTGCAGACCCCAACATGGGGCTCATTCTCACAAGTCTGAGATCATGACCTGAGCTGAAATCAAGTCAGACATTTAACCAACTGAGCCACCCAGGTGCCTCTGTGTGGTGATAATATTTATTTATTTATTTATTTATTTATTTATTTATTTATAACTTTTAAATACAACACCAAAGGCATGCTCCATTGGAGAAATAATTGATAAACTAGACTTCATTAAAATAAAAAATATCTGCTTTGTGAAAGGCTCAAGAAAATACACAAACCAAGGACTGGAAAGAAATCTTTGCAAAAGACTTATCTGACAAAGGACTATTATTCACAATATACAAGTAACTCTTAAAACAGTAATAAAAAAAAACTTATTAAAAATGAGTTAAAGGTCTTAACAGACACCTTGTCAAAGAAGATATATGGATGGAAAATAGGCTTATGGAAAATGTTCCCCCTTTATATGTTGTTACGGAGATATAAATTAAACAAAAATGAAATACCACTACAAGCTTTTAGAATGGCCAAAGTCCAGAACACTGACAATATCAAATGCTGGTGGTATGTGGAGGGATAGAAACTCTCATTCATTGTTGGTGAGAATGCAAAATGATGCAGCCACTTTGGAAGACAGTTTGGTGTTATTTTGTTTGTTTGTTTTTTACTGAACTCAACATATTTTTTTTACCATATAATCCACCAATTATTCTACCCAATGTTTACCCACATGAATTGGAAATTTCTATCTACACAAAAACTTGCACACAGACATTTAGACCATCTAAATAATTGGAGATTATTTTTATAATTGCCCAAATCAGGAAACAACAAAAATGTCCTTCAGTAAGTGAGTGGTTAAACAACCTTCGGTACATCCGGACAACAGAATATTATTTATCACTGAAAAGAAACATGCTGTCAAGCCATGAAAAGTCAGAGAAGAACCTTAAATGCATATTACTAAGTGAAAGTAGCCAATCCAAAAAAGCTAAAAACTATGATTTCAACATTCTGACATTCTGGAAAAGGCAAAACTATGGGGGCAGTAAAAAGATCATTGGTTACCAGGGGTTTGTATAAAAGAGGAGAGGGATGAATAGGTGAAGCCCAGGATTTTTTTTTTTCTTTTTAGAGGTATTCTACATGATATGGTAATGGTAGATAGGTGACATGAATTTGTAAAACCCCATAGAATACTACAAAACAAAAGAATACTACAATACAAATACTAAACCTTAATGTAATCCATAGGCCAGTTAATAAAAATAACTATATAATAAATAGCAATAATATTGGTCCATTAATTGTAACAAATGTATCACACTAATACAAGATGTTAATAAATGGGGAAACTGGGAGGAAGGAAAACATATGGAGATTCTCTGCACTACCTCCTAATTTTTCTATAAGTCTAAAATTGCTCTAACAAGTATTATTCTATTAATTAAAAAAGAAAAAAAAAACAGAAGAGGAAAGAGAGAGAAAGTCAGAGAGATTTAAAGCATAGGGGAAGGCCTAAAGCACTGCTGCTGGTTTTGAAGACTAAGGGGTCCAGACACTGAAAGTTGTGAAACCCTATAGCTGAGAAGAACTGAGTTTTGTCAACAGCCTGAATGAGCCTAGAAGGAGGTTCTTAGCCAGATCTCTAGCAGTAGCCCAGGCCAGCTAACATCCTGATTTTGGCTTTGTAAGGCCCTAACCAGCTGAGCCACGCTGTGCCCAGATGTCTCACCTATAGAACAAATGGTGACTAAGTTTGTGGTAATCTGTTACGTGGCAATATAATTCTAAGACAATTCTCATAAAACTATTGCCATTTCATAATAGAGAAAACTGAGGCCCAGGGAAGATACAATTAAATTCATATACAAATTAAATAGAATTAGTATGGTTCCATTAATCTAAGCCCTCAGTGGGTCAGATGAAACATCCATTTAATTTAATACCAAAAGATTTTGTCCATAGAATATGAGAGCTAACACATTTCTAGAGAAAATTAATTTGAACCCTATTGATTCAGGGTATGTGATGGATGAATTAAGTGTTGTTTGCATGTTTCTCATTGTATAGGAAGTTTAAAATTAATGAAATAACCTGGAAATTTTTTTAACCTGGAAATTTAATATTATGAAATACAATTCTACAATATTAGTTACTTATACATCTTATTTTTTTAATAACTCAGTTGATTTTACTAATATCAACTTATATTTTAGTCTGTAGTTGTTAAAAGTAGTAAGCCAGGAAATCATAAACTTTTTAAGAAAATATCTCTCAGTTTAAATTCAATCAGCATTTAAACTTTTCCTCTTTCTTTTGCTCTCTCTTTACAATCAAGTATTATTATGTGAAATTTAAGTAAGCTCTTTTTTGTGTATTTGGTATTTCTAAATAAATGAGTTCTTATCAAAGAATATTTTTAAACTGTTGAGATAATCAGTTTAGCTTCATAAGAACCCTGGCCAAAGGACACTGGCTAACATTTAAAGAAGAAATAAAAGACAATTTAGATGATTCAAGGGAAATACCCATTTGTATAGGTGAAATACAATTTGGCTTACATAATGAAGATTATTTCTCTGTTTTTCATGTACTACGATAGTTTATATCTGTAGAAAGCCTTTATTACACCCTTTGAGAATTGCTTCATTAGTAAACGTGTTTTTTTGTTCTTTCAACGTACAAGCAAAATAACTTAATATTTAAAATTTATTACACTCTTGTTATTTTAATGACTAAATAAATATCAGAAAAAGATCTTCTATCAACAGATCATTCAATTAGCTTAATCACGACATCTGACTAATCTTCACACATTTCAAATTATTGCCTTTTGTGCTAGGTTTGATTACTCCAAACCAAAGATAGGTTTGATACTCTACGTATGATCCTCATGAAACCCCTGAGAACTCACTAGGTCGCAAGAAACATAAAATAATCTGAAATGTAGCAAAAAAATTAGTGGTTTCAAAATAGGTTACTCATCTTGGAAGACAGTTAAATAAAAATGACTCATTGTCAAGTGTATTTGGAAAATGCATTAGTACACTAAGGGTTCTGAGTTATTCCTAGGTGCAGATAACTGTTTAACTCAATATTTCCCAAATTTCTTTTACCTTGGGAAGCCTTTACTCAAATAACTACATTAGCTAAAGTTTCATGGAAAGGTATTTTTGAAACATTGGCAGAGAGTAATTCCAGGAATATAACATGTGTTTGGAAGGCAGAGTGATATAGAGGATAACAGCACAGATTCCATTGCCAATAGATTGGCTCTGAAGCTAAGCTCCAACACACGTGGGCTATATAAAATTAGTTACATATTTAGAGGACCAGTTCCCTTACTGATTAAATGGGAGATAATAAGGAAAAGCATGGCATGCTAAGATTAAAGGTTCTGGAGCTGGAACATCTGGGTATGGATCCTTGTTTCTCTAGATACTAGCTGTATGATCTCAGCCAAGATTATTTACCCTATTTGAACCTTAGTAGGATAATCCTACTGCCTACCTCAGAAGACTATTAGGTTAAATTTTAAAATATATATAAAGAAATTAAATGAATACTCAGAAGAATAAGTTTTCAGTAGTAACAGGTGATATTATAATAGTTTACATGGTTGTGGTGATAACTGAAACTATGACATGTTTAGAAGAATGCCTGTCATGATTTGAACTCCACAGATGTCATTGATCCTTCTCTCTTCCTCTTAATTAGCATTGATGCTTCCTTCTTTTCTAAGTTTTGATCCACTTTGGAGTTTCTGAAGTATTTTAAATAATTATTTTGTTGAATGATGTCTTGTTTCCAAAGGATTTAGAGAAAGCAAATGGATGTGGAAATCAAGTCAAAGTAAAACTGAGGATGTAGAAACAAAACTCTCTCAGGAAATGTTAGGAGGATATATAGTAATCCATCCCACAAGTTGCTAGAAATAGGTAATTTTCTCTTAGCTTCCTAAAAGCAAAGTTAAAAGGTGAACAAGGTCAGTTATAATAAGCTTTTACTATTTCCCACATTTTAAAAATATCCTGATTTTTTTTTTTGAACTGAGACCCAAAAATATCTTCCATGTGTCCAAAATAAAGACAATCCTGCATTAAACACATAGCATTCTTTTCAAGGCAAGGTGATACATAGTCAACACTTCAGACAAATTTTCCACAAGCCTTTCTGATGGTTTAGGAAAACTGGAACAATGAATTAAATAAGTAAATAATCATAAGATGATCCAATGAACTGAGTGGGCATCCTCACTGATAATCACTTCAGACATTCAGAGTCAGAGGTTCTATTTTGTGCTAAAGCCTGGAGTGCAGCTAACTTTTGCTGCCAACTGAGGGCAAGACCATACTGTGAGTGAAGAAAACAGTGACATCCTCATATAAATATATTATGACCCGATATCTGACAAGATAGTCTACATCATTTCTGTACTACGTCTCAGGCATAAATTGAGGTTTTCTTCAGAAAATAGTAAAGTCTACTCTAACACACAGAAAAAATGTCCAAATTACCTGCCTATAGACCAATCTCAATTCTTTTTGCCTAAAAAGTCAAAGTAAATATTACCAATTTCCAAATGAACATTTAAAAAATCTCAATAACATACCCCACCTACATTTACTATCTATTAATGTGGATTATTGGATCATATTTTCTTATAGATTAATCATAAATAAGCTTGATAAAGAGAAGTTGGAAATAAACTGGTTAGATATTATTGTTGTATGCACAGAAAGATTTAATTTTAGAAAAGTTTTCGTACAAGTTTAAGAAAATTTGGCTATGATATCTTTGTTTTCTACCAAAAGAAATTGTCAACTTATCCTCAAGGGCCTATTATCCCAGTCATAGCGTATATTCAGTATATTCAGAAAAAGTCTCAGTTTGAGCAAGAGTAATCAAGGGAATATTTCTTTTATAGTATTTCTATTCTAATTGAAAAATGTCAAAATTCAGGAATGTTTAAGAGCACAATCAATACTATTATGGAAAGTAACAATTTTGATAGATCAAAACATTTACAAATTTATTAAGAAGGTTCTTAAATGCCATATTGATGGTAAAAACAGTAATAATAGTGATATTAATAAGAGCACATTTTAATATTCAGTGTTTGTTATAAGGCCTTTCAATATATCCCAAAGACTAATGTTACCAAACTAAGATTCCTTTTCTCTATAAAACACAAGATGTTCGTTTTAACTTATAATTTAATTTCCATCCTGAGCAAATGAAATTCTTAACTAGGAAATATTGCAATCATTAATCTAGCATAATTAAAAAATGATTTTCTTTAAAAGCTACAGTGTGGATAGATAGCATGTAATTTGAAATTAATTTTAAAAGGAGCATAACAGATATACCAATTCATGGTGGATTTAATATGGATAAAAAATGATAGTAAGATACGAGATATGGATTAATTTGCAATCTTTAAAGCATATTTACAGGTCATTGATATCAGGGAGCAAAACTTAGCTTTACTCAGTCTTCCTTATCTTACTTGTTTGAACATCTTGGATGGACAGTAGTCAGAGTTCCCATCCCAAAATTTACAGCCAGACATCTGACATCCTTGCCAACAAAGAAAAGGACATACTTCATATTAATAGGGAGAAAAGAATAATTTCACATAACAAATGGATAAATGGTGAAGAAGAAGAAATTTTGTTTACATCTTCACAGAACATTATTAGGCTTATTGAATTCTATTTTGTAATCACATTTGATTTAGCCATATAGATTTTTTTTTAATAATCAGGGTACTTATACAGATCAATTTTGTTTGAACATAGCTCAGTATTAATGTTGCCCTATGCTGAATAGAAAGACCATTTTATTATTTTTTTTAAGTTTAAGACTATTCATCACAGTACTGTTATTGCTAAATTCTAAAGTAAGTCTATTGTTATGTCATTGACTTTTCTTATCTGTTTTCAGCTAAGAGGTATGCATCAAAATCCTACTGTGATGAGAAGACAAAGAAATGCTAAAGTCTTCTAGAAAAAAAAAAACTCATTCGGAAGACATAACATAAACCTATGGAACATCATAATCTGCCTTCCGTCAATGTTGAATGAAATGTTAAAACAAATTCTATAGGCAGTAACAGCCAATGAACATTTGAAGAAGAGATAAGTGAAAGATGGAGCGATAAAAGAAAGCTTAATGAAGGAGGCGAATCTAGGTGTTGAGTTATGGTTGGCATTTGGATAGGCTGCCGGAAAGGGCAAAATGTTTCAGGAAAGACAAAGCCTTCGGTTTAAGACTGTGTAAGTACACATGAGGCTCTATGTAGATAGTGTGTGGACAGAAGAGGTGTTTGGGTGGATATGAAGAAGCCAGACTGGAGGAGGAAAAGTGAGGTCTAATAATAAGATGAACAGTTGAGGCATCATTCTATTTACAAAGGAGTAATAGTAATGAGGAAAATACTGTGTTATTTACATTAACTTGAAAGTTCACTTCTGCTACTTACTCTTCTAAGTAAGGAAAACTGAGGAATAGCTATTGGGAAATCTCACTGAAGGTTCAATTACATGTGAACTAGTGAATTCAGGTATCAATTGTCTCATCCTAGTATCATTCTATAGTCAAAGACATTTTCCAATGACTGTGGTAAAGGGAAAAGGAACAAAAGTCCTGCATCTGGAAGTCCAGTAGGAAAGAAAATCTAAATATCAGGTCAAGTGAAAAACTTGGGAATATATCCAGGAGTGTTACTTGGGAACAGTTTTCCCTTGTTGTACTACATAAATTGCATCCCCCTCTGTGAAGTATAGGATCTAGTTATAAATTCTATATGGTGAGGCAACCTTACTAACCCCAGTGCTCTGGCTGCTTAAGGAGTTCACTGCCTCTTAGAAGTTGGACTAATACCCATGGATATCAAGTTTAATCATTCCAACCATGACCTTTTTAAATGAAAAAAAAAAAAAGTTATCACTACCCTATACTTTTGATAGAAACCGTAGGGGTGCTAAGATGTTCCACCTCAGGGTAGTTGGGTAGGGCCTATGGACGCTCAGTAGGTCTAATTTAACTCTGAGCTGATTTAATCCATAGAGTCATTCAAATATCTATGTGTCATAATATGGGAAAAGAGTGAGAAACATTGCTTTATGTAATAGCAGCAATATTTGATCAACATCCTGATTTTTGATTCATTCCTTCATTCAAGAAATATTCCCTTTAGGAACATTTGAGGTGCTGCATCCTTATGAATGTGTGGTTCCTGATGACAAAGAAGGCCTTAAAATGTTTCCCTTAGCTTCATTAACATTTAGACTGGCTTCTTCCAGACTCTAGAAGCATTTACTGACTTCCCTTTCCCTAGAGCTTTTACTTTAGAAAACTTGTAGTTGGGATGCCTGGGTGGCTCAGCCGTTGAATGTCTGCCTTCGGCTCAGGGCATGATCCTGGGGTCCTGGGATGGAGTCCTGCATCCGGCTCCCTGCCTGCTTCTCCCTCTGCCTATGTCTCTGCTTCTCTCTGTGTCTCTCATGAATAAATCAATTTTTTTTTTAAAAAAAGAAAACTTGTAGTTATAAATCTCCTCTAGGTATTTAAGATGTAAATCTTAACACCTCTTACCAGTTTTATAGCCCAGGGATGTCTTTCTTAAGGATCTGGGAACTATCTATTTGCAATGTAATCATTAAGGAAGATAGCACCTCTATTTCTCAGTTTGTGGGAGGGTAGGAACCAACTTCTACAGAGCTTCTTGCTTCAAGTTATTAAATTATCTCCTGTCATAAAGATAGGAGAAAGTTTACTTTCCCCTGAATAAACTCAATTGGCGAACAAATGACCTACGATCTTCCTCTCATTGAGGTTCTTAAAAACCCTACAGGCTTTGGTTTTAGCGGAATTGAATTCAGATTGAGTTCTATTTTTTTTTTAAGATTTTATTTATTCATGAGAGACACAGAGGGAGAGGCAGAGACATAGGCAGAGGGAGAAGCAGGCTCCCTCAGGCTCATCGGGCAGGGAGCCCGATGTGGGACTTGATCCCAGGATTCCAGGATCACACCCTGGGCCGAAGGCAGGCGCCAAACCACTGAGCCACCCATAGATCCCCATGTTTTTTTAAAAAAATAGATTTTTATTTAATCATTTGAGAGAGAGAGCATGGGCGGAGGGGGAGGAGCAGAGGGAGAGGGGAAAGGGAGAAGCAGACTCCCTGCTGAGCAGAGATCTGGATGCAGGACTCCATCCTAGAACCCCAGGATCATGATCTGAGCTAAAGCAGACACTTACCTGAACTGACTGAGCCACCCAGGTGCTCCTACTATTAACTCTTTTTAAAAGAAATCCATTTTCTGTATTTTTGGCATCATTTTTATGAGTAATATCCAACTGTTCATTTGTACTGTTCATTTTCCAGCCTGCTCACTCATTTTCTGTAAGACAAAGGTTTTATATCCATAATAAGGAAAAACACTCTAATTTGTACATGAATGTTACATTCCATAATGACTCAATTACTTGCTGAGCATGTTTTCTTTAAATGTTACTGTGTCATTTTAACAAATACACTGTATTAATTTCTGAAGAAATGTGCAAATCATTAAAACATCCTACAATGACATCATCATAAACTTTTGAAATGCTTTTTATCCATTTCATTGCTTTATTTATATGAAGCAGCAGTGGTATTTGCAAACCGGCTGTAGTGATAACAGGTGTGCTTGTCCCCTGGATATCCGATGGATATATTCCTGCTTAAGTGGTAGTCTAATCACCCAAACTCCATGGAAGACTAAATTTAAATCAGATGTTAATTGCCTCCAGAGTTCAGCTGATCTTTGCATTCAATTATCTCCCCTAAAGCCAAGTGGAAAAATGCTTTGACTCAGGAAATTGTATATGAAATTCACATCTGCTATAAGGAAAATAGGTTTACAAACTATGCATTTAACAAGAGTAAACCCTAACTCATTTTCAAATCTAATATTTCTCCTGCTATGTCTTCTAATGTTGTCTTCATCAAATGATTTCTATAAAGTAATTGTATCTAGAAGATCTTTATTTTGTGATTCTAATTGTCATTATAAGGTTCTTTAAATAAGGGACTAAATTGTTTTTCATTATTCTATATTTGGCATCACCCAGCAGAGTCTGTTGTCTATGGAATATGTTCGACACATCTACGCCAGCCTACCTTACAGATTTATGGTAGCATGTCCTTGAACGAATTTTTTATTTTCTCAACTCTCCTTGTTCTTCAATTAACTTATTTTGTAGTTTTTCCAGTTCTTCTTTCTCCTCCCAACCTTAATACAGGCATTCTAGAGTGAACAAATTCATTTCATGCTCTGCTCTATCATTAATATTATGTCACCTCTGCACAGGTGACTTCCAACTCAACGTCTTCAGTCTTGACCTCTCCCAAGTTTCATTTCCAGTTTTCCTGTTACAGATTGGCTGCACACGATAGTCTTTCTGGCAAACAAATTCCATCCACCACCTCCTTCCTCATTTGGCTGTCCCCTTATCTTCTTTTCCTGTATCCTTTTTCACTACTATCTTAATGGGTATCCGAGCCCAAATTTTTAGAATGAACTTGATTCCTTCACTCTTTTTCCTTATATTCTCAAGTGATCTAACTTTATATTTAATCTATTTCAGCTTTCTAATTTCCTTTTCTGATAAAATTTCTAGTGTATTGAGCTTCATAATTGTGTATGAAATTATTATTATATATTAAATTTATACTTCCAAACAGAGTGAGCACCTTGGTCTAGTCAGTGAGCATTAGTGACATCTATATACACTCTAATCATATTCTTCATTTTCCTCTATTTCCTCCCATGTTTTATAAATAATAACTGTCAAGATGCTCTTTCATTGTCCTGTCTAGTTTATACTTTTTATTTAAAATGAAAGGGGAAAATCGTTTTTTTTTTTAGAGCAATTGGAATTAGTTATTTAAGAAGGACACTGCATAAAAGTGTTAAATTTCTGAGTAAAACAAAAAAAAAATCCATACTATTACAAATATCTTTTTTATTGCTAAGTTAAATTAAAAGCCAGGAGTTACAAATACCCAAAAAAGGAAAGATCAATCAACTTACTCGTGGAGATAAAATCAATTGATGGAGAGCAGAAACAGTACTAAATACTTTATCCCACACAATAAGCCCCAGTTTACACATGGCACACAATTCTTGGAAAAAATAGATGCAAATAAGGTTAGTTGAAAACCCATTCAATTACCAGAAACTTATCTCACACTCTTCTTTTCCATCATGAAATGCATGTCTATAAAACTATCTTTTTATTATTTTTTTTATTATTATTACTTTTTAAATTCAGACAAGCACTGAGTAAAAGAAGCTCAGATATAATGGAAGAAAAGAAATACCATGTTTTTTTTTTCCCCTTTAAACTCTCATAACATAAAACAGGCAAACCAATTTAAACTAGATTTAGAAAATAAAAAGTTGCTGTCTGCCTAGTTTAATCCCAGCGAATTTTATATCAGAACAATAAATCCCTGAAAATGCAGGCTTCCAATGGAACCTTGTTAAATATTTAATCATAGGCACTAGGCCCATAACCATAAGCCATGTTCCTTATTCTTATTTATTTCAACAGTAACTTTTATTCTTTTTATGGAAGAGATCAAATGATGAGGAATAATCACTCATGTGAGCATATGTGTGCTTACCAATACCATCATGGCAATACTGCTGCATACAGATTTAGTTGTATAAGGATGAAATTACAGTAATGACTACTTTTGCAATGGAAAAGGAAGAAAATCTTTCCCCTCTACATTTGCTAGATGTGTAAGATTACGATAAAGGCATATACTTCTGGGTTGTTTTAGATTTATATTAAAAAATAAAAATGCCATGTTGAGCCATCAGAAGGCATCAATTTAATGCTTGAGTGTATAGCACCAATATGGGAACAATTCACATATTTTTTTTGCTTGTTTTTGAACTTTATTCAAATGGAATCATACAGAATGTACTATTTAATGTTGGGCTTCTTTCATTATGTTTGTAAATTTCAAGCATATTTTCAAATGTGGTTGTAGTTCATTTTTATTTCTTTATAGCATAACATTATAAAAAATGTAACCCATTTTCCTTATCCTTTCTATTACTGATACACATTTGGGTAGTTTCAAGTCTAGAAAATTACCAAGTAATGTTGCTCTGAACATTCTTTTGCATGGTGAATATATGTAGGCATTTCTATTGGGTTCTTACCTAAAAGAGGAATTTTTGGGTCATCAGGGCTATGTAAGTCCATCTTAAGGAGATACTACCAGTTTTTGAAAGTGGTTTTAACAGTTTACACTCACAACAGTGAATGGAAGTCCAATGGCTCTCTATCCTCACCAATGCTTGGCATCGTGTATCGGGTTTTTTGTTTGGTCTTGAGAGAGGCAGTGGAGAGCCAAGGGGACGGCCAGAGGGAGATGGAGAGAATTTTAAGCAGGCTCCATCTTACGGCCCTGAGATCATGACCTGAGCTGAAACCTAGAGTCAGCTACTTAACTCACTGAGACACCCAAGCACCTCACTCACTGATTTAATTTGCATCTTCCTGACAAGTAATGATGTTGCTCATTTTTTTGTGTGTATTAGTGCACATTTTAAAGTTAATTTTCACTCATCTTTCAGAGATGATTTTAAGTGTCACCTCTTTAAGTTTCAGCATTACTCATGATGAGTGACTGTTGTATGCCTCCCATTTCCCCTCTTTTTAAACAGAAATATCAACTACGCTGGTGTTAAATAGAAAAGTACAAGCCTAGAGTGGCATCACTGAGGCCCTAGTCCCCAAACTTGGGCTTAATACATAAGGGAATTGGAGTTTCAATCTCTAACCCCCATAAAATGTAGTTTTCACCAGTTGGTCAGCAATTTTCTGATGAGTGAGTCTACCACTGGGCCCTCTCCATTCCCCCGAAGGCAGAGGAGATAACCTGCATGATGAGATTCTCTGTTCTCCCCCCTAAGGAAAAGAAACCTTGCCTGAAACAATCCTTTTCTTTAGCTAATAACTTAGTTGTCCCACCTTTATTCCTATAAAAATCTTTCATTTTGTACAACTTCTCTGGAGCTCCTCTCTACTTACTAAATGTAATGCTGCCTGATTCATAAATCATTTAATAAAGGAAAATTGACCTTCAAATTTACTAAATTTTGTTTGTTTTTTAATGATGTCTTATGTCTGATAATTATTGCATGCTGGGTCATCATGGAACAGGTCTCTTTAGGGCATAAGTCTTCAAATCAAGAGGAATCATACTAAGGAACCAAACTCAAGGATGCTCATTCACACCTACACCTGATTTAGATAAGATAAGATTCTGCATCTTGGACTTGATTTTCTGATGGGATAAGATTTTGATAGAAGTCTTTGGAGGAACGTAAATAATTTATGGCCAAACTCAGTCTATGGAAATTTTAAAACATGGCTGATAATTCTTTAGTACTCTTCCCATTGAGAAGTGGAGGTATATGCCTCTTGCCCTCAAGCGTGTGACTACTTAAACAATAGAGAATGATAATAATTATGCTACTTCACTTCAGAAGTTAAATCATAGAGGGCCATTTAGCTTCTGCCTTGCTTGCTGTAACATTCACTGATTCTATTTAAGGTGTCCAACTACTCTGAAGCTATCATGCTACAAGGAAACCCAGGTATATAGACAGAGAAGCCAACTTGAATCATATCTCAGCTGAGCAAGTTTTCAAATCATTCAGCTCAATCATTGCAGCTCAATAATATAAATGAAAATCAGTGGTTCACAAAGTTTAGCCCATGGACCTCTTAAGAGCCCCTAAGATTCTTTCAAGGGCTCTGTGAGTTCAAAACAATTTTCTTAATAATACTAACACCTGGCTGCCTTTTATATGGTGTTGATATTTGAAGTGGCACAAAAACTCTCTGATGTCTTAGCATGAATCAAGGCAGAAGAACCATATTCTAAATTCCTCACCATCATACACTTACAGGAAAAAAAAAAGTCTTTTTCACTTAAGAATATCTGTGGCTATGCAGAAAAAAATATTAATTTTATCATCAAAATCATTTAGTACTCATCTTTTTAATATTCTATTTGACAGGATGGGAAATATGCCTAAACTACATTGCTGCATACTAAACTATGATGCTTGTCTCAAGGAAAAGCACTGGTAGGACTGAGCTGTGGGCTGAACTAGGTTCTTCTTTCATGCAACACCATGAAAGAATGACTAAATGACTGAAAAAACTATGGGTACTCATCATTAGGTTTCTGAAAAATATTTTCTCAAAAAGAGAAGAATCATTTCCAAGAAATACATTGACAATATAGATTGTCAATGATAAATTTTGAGTTTTTATCTGCCCCTATCCACTTAATGGCTTCCTGAGACTTTTCTAATGACAAAGGTGATGATGTTAATAAATATCATTTTTTTATTTTTATAATGAAATGTATCCGTATTTGCAAGATCTGCATAGCTCAGGGAAACTGTATTTTCCTAAAGACCTGTGCACACTATAAAAATCATTCAAAGGTAAAAGACCTATTCAAAGTACAAGATATATCAATGGATTTTAACAGAACACATGCAAAAAGTTCACAGATACAGTTTCAGATTCCATGCTGCAATTGAACTTTAAGAAAATACTTTTCTTAAAAAGTAGCTTTGGTGTAGTATTGAAGGAAAATATCCTCAATTATCTGAAAAAGCTCTTAAAATATTCCTCCTTTTTCAAACTTTACATCTGTGTAAGGTCAGATTTTCTTTGTATACTTCAATTAAAACAACATATTGTAGTACTGGACATCGCAAGATATGAGAAACGATGTTTTTGATTAAGTCCGAAATTAAAAGGTTTTGAAAAAATATAAAAGTAAGCCACTCTTTTCACATTAAAAAAATATTTTATTTATTTATTCATGAGAGACACAGAGAGAGAGAGAGAGGCAGAAACGCGGGCAGAGGGAGAAGCAGGCTCCATGTAGGGAGCCGATGTGGGACTTGATTCTGGATCTCCAGGATCAGGCCCTGGGCTGAAGGTGATGCTAAACCACTGAGCCACCTGGGCTGCCCAACTCTTTTCACATTTTATCTATTTTGGATAAAATAGTTATTTTAAAATTTTTTAATAATTTTTATTTTTATAACTTTTATTTATAAAGTTATATATGATATCAAAGAGCTTATTATAGCTACTTTATATAAATTATAGTTTTAAAATTTGTTTTCATTTTTAATATGGTGAATATCAATGTTATAATCCACATAAACACTGCTTTTTGATCCTCAATAAATTTTATAAACATGTCAAAGTGTACTGAGACCAAAAAACAAAAAATTGCTCCAGATGATTCCAGACACTAGGTGTTCCAGTCAGTCATCCCAGCCTTTCAAGTCTTCCCACCTGAGGCCACAGACATCATAGAACATATACAAGCCATTCCTGCTATGTCCTTTCTGAATTCCTTATCCACGGAGTCCATGGCCATAAAAGAATGTTGATTGTTTTGTGCCACCAAGAGGCTTATTCTACAGTGATGTTAGATAATTGAAGCCCTCGCTTGTCTCTCAGCTTTCCTACCCAATCCAAGTTCTTACATTGAGGAATGCATCCTTACATGTAAGGAGGCCAATGCATCCACTCACATAAGTTGGGAGACAAGGAGTTTCCTAGATTGTTCCTACTCCCTCATGCCAGTTTCCTGGATTTACCAAGTTTAATAGATCTTACCTATTAGGGAGATCAAGAAGTCCTTCACTCTTTTCTCTTTTCATCACCAGACATTTAATTCAGGCACTTAAATTTCTCCTTCTAAAGATGGCAATAAAAAAAATAAGAAAGATGGCAATAGCTTTCCAATTGATCTTCCTAGCACCAGTTGCTTTGCAGTCAGACTAGTATTTCATGTTAGGAATACTTTTTTTTTTTTCTTTAAAGGATAAATCTGGCAATAATAGCTTCTTGCTAAGGAGGTTTCAGTAGCTAATCGTCATCTTCAGGATGAAGAATAACTCTTTAAGGAAACAGCTAAAGCTTGTGTACTATGACTCCTACTGTCTGTTTGGTCTCATATCCATCATAAGCCTTTCTTCATTTTCAATATTCTGCTGCACTAACAGTAGCTTCCAGAATAAACCATTATCTCTAAAATCTCTGTGCTTGTGTATTCACCTTTCCTTCTGCTATATCCTGCTAGACTTTCAAGATCCATGTGAATAAATTATCTCTTCTTGGAAGCAATATATGAGTTCTAGAATTCATTCCAGAAGAATTAATTAGATTTTCTGCCCTGTGTATTTATATCACACTAGTTTATACCTGCATTTTAACATGTTACAGACTATATAGCTTATCCTGTTCTGAGAGTTCACTGAGAGATGGAATTACATTCCATCTTTGTATTTTTGAAATCCCTTTATCTACCACAGTGATGAACAAATATCTATAGAATGAATAAAGAAATTGTTTTTACACAGTAGATATTCCTAGAAGAATTTGAAAATAATTTAACCATTCATAGTGAGAACATAGTATTAAACAAAGATTCAAAGTTAAAGAATTATACAGAGTCTTTCAGTAAGTGAATAATTTTTTAAAATGTCACTCACAGTCAAGGTAAATATTGATAAGAAGACATCACAGATTCTCTTAGTTTTCAGCTAAGATTGTACTCCTTTTTTTTTTTTTTTACTATTTAATATCTGCTTAATCCAGCATTCCAGAGCTGATTAATAATACTTTTCATACTTTCCAAGATACAAAACTACATAGTAACAGCAACTTAATTCTATGTTCAAATATGCTTTTCAGTGCAATATTCATGCTTCAAATATTTATACAGTATTTTAGTTTAGCACAGTGCAATTATTCTCTGTATATTACCAACTGACAACCTATCTGCTTCCTTAACAAACTTGATTTCAATTTGTGCTGTGGAAAAAAACATGAAGTGGAGTATGGCAAATAGAAAGGGTTGTGACCAGAGAAATGACTAGCAGACTCCATTAGGTTTTTAAAAAGATAATTCTGGCTACCATTTTGAGAGTAGCCTTTAAAGAGAAGACTTCAAAGTGTATTGGGGTGCCTGGGTGGTTCAGTGGTTGAGCATCTGCCTTCAGCTCAGATCATGATCCCAGGGTTCTGGGATTAAGTCCCACATCAGGATCCCCACAGGGAGTTTACTTCTCCATCTGCCTATGTCTCTGCCTTTCTCTGTATCTCTCATGAATAAATAAATAAAATCTTTTAAAAAAGGAGGTGTACTGAATATTTTCCACTTGCACCTCCAGATTGATTCTCTATCCTTGTCCACCTACTTCATGACCCAAGAGGTCACCCAATATGAATGACATCAACTGACTTCCTTTCTCCAGTTTCTAGTTGGATATGTCCAATATAAGACCATCAATTACTCTCTGAGTTCAGCCTCACATGCTTCTATTCAGCTTCAGCTGAACACTTAACCTATAGGCTTTGATTCACTTATTTTTAATGCCACTGGACTAACCTTAAACAATAGGGAATTGGACAAGATGGATGAATGTTTTTCCCTGGTAATCTTTGGTTGACATATCTAAAGTCATTCTTTATGTTCCTGAGAAGTTCTAAGAAGGATCAGGCTTCAGTTGTCTCTGGGGGAATCAAACTCGGTAATAGAACACTTGTTCTGACTTTACATCCTGTCTTATTTCATTCTTTCCTATTCCTCCTTCACACTCATTGTCACCTACTAAAAATACCTGCAGATGAGTAATTGTTTCAGTCTTTGCTTTTAGAAAACCCAGGCTAAGGCACTGGTAGGGAGGCACTGATAGAAGATCTAGAAATTATAAGAAGAATGAGGTCAAGATACTGATTTTTCTGGCTTCTCCACCAAGTCACTGTGTGTTTACTCCAACCTGCTACTGTAAGGGCAAATACAAGATAAAAATAAGAGGCTTAATTTTCCCTGTTGAAAATAAGAGAAGACATTTCTTTTCCCTCCCTTTCTTAAAGTATTTACTTTAGAAACGTGTAAGTTATTTTTCTATCTCTGAAATGTATGTAAATCTTTTTAAGAGCTAAATAAGGCTCTTGGCCAGCTTTATAACCCAGGCATGTCTTTCTCAAGGACTTTTGAGCCATTTATTTGAAATGTGGGAGAATAGAAGTCTAACTTCAGTGGGCACTTTGCTTCAAGTTGCAAAACTATCTCCTATTATACAGGTATGAGAAGTTTATCTTTCCTTTGTGTAAAGCCAATTAATTAACACAGATGGTCATTACAAATATCAGGTGAATTGAGGATGAACTATCTGGGACAAATGGTGCTATCAAGTCCTCTTACTTGAGGACTAGTTATTGTCTTTCTTGAGAACATGTATATAATGGATAGTGTCTGCTTGGCTATAAAAGGGTGAGATTTATATTTGTCTTCACAATCATTTAGCAGATTGCCTGTGATGCACATCAAATTCTAGTTTAATGCTTATTTAATGGTAAAACAGTTTTCTTTCTTTTCTACTTTTGTTAAGAGATTTTCTAGGTTGTCTGGAGATTTATTTTTTCCTAGAGTGGGGAGAGGGAGAGAGAATATAAACCAGGCTCCAGGTCCAGTGGGCCTTGATCTCACAATCCTGAGATCATGACCTGAGCTGAAACCAAGTCAGATGCTTAAGCCACCAAGCCACCCAGGTGTCCCAGGAGATTTTCTTTTATTATATTTCCCTAATATTCCCCCAAACTATAGACCTTGTCATAGTGCTCTCATGGTTCTGGTAATTGCTCCTTCTCCTAGACCCTCTAAGCCTAGATATGGTAACAGCTCCCCCTCTATTACTAGCCCAACTACTGCAACTTTTTCTATTGCTTTTCTCAAACTATGTCAGTGACTTGGTAAAGAGTTCTTTTGCTAAACTCTCCTAAAATTCCATGTTTGAATGTGGCATTAATTTCCTTTCAGGACCTTGACTAACAAAATAGAAGAGAGTAGAGGCAGGAAATCATGTGGGATATCATAGGGTAATTCAAGTAAAAGATGATGGTGATTGGAAATAATAACATGAGACGTAAGAAGTAGATACATTCTGAAAAAGCAACAATAACAACAACAAAAAGAGCCATCAGAATTTGCTGATGTATTATAAAAGAAAGAGGACAGATGACTCTAAAATGTTTAGATTGATGAACTCAAAGGATGGAGTTCTCTTACTGAGATAGGAAATATTTAAAAGCATCTTTGGGAATCCCCAGGTGACTCAGTGGTTTAGCACCTGCCTTCGGCCCAGGGTGTAATACTGGAGTCCTGGGATTGAGTCCCACATCAGGCTCCCTGCATGGAGCCTGCTTCTCCCTCTGCCCATGTCTCTGCCTCTTTCTGTCTCTCTGTCTCCCAGGAATAAATAAATAAAATTTAAATAAATAAATAAATAAATAAATAAATAAATAAATAATCAAGAAAGCAGCTTTGGAGTAGGGGGAAGCATGAGCTTATTTATGTATTTGTTAAATTTGAGTTGTATATTTGATATCCATGTAGCTATGTTAAGTAGAACATTGCATGTGCCTGTAGTTCAGGAGAGAGTCCAGGCTGAGAGAATAAGTATGGTCGCATCAGGATAAAGATGATATTGAAAATCTTGGGTCTAGATTAGGTCATCAAAAGAATGTGTACAGACAAAGGAAGGGGATATCCAAAGACTAAGTCTTGGAACATTCCAATATTTAGAGTTTGGGGGAAACCAAGAAAGTGTAAATGGTGAGTAAAGTAGGAAGAGAAGCAAAATAGTATAGTTGTCTCAGAAGCCAATAAAAGAGTGCTTAACTGTGTCTCACATTTTAATCATTGTTGAGCAACATGAGGACAAATTAAATTTAACAGTATGGGAATCACTGGTGAGTATTTTTCATGGAGTGATAGGGACAAGTAGTCACTGGAGACTATGTGGAGGCAGAAAGTATCTATTGCTTATTTTAAGAAAAAAAATGATATTTTTATAGAGAAACAGGGCAGGAGGAAATGAGATCCAGTGCACCAATAAAAAACAAAGAGAAAGCACAGTTTACCAAGAGTAACATTATAGAAGGTAGAGCGCATGACCTTTGATAATTTTGATAGATGCATTTATGGGAAATCTCTTGGATGGTCTTACTTCCTGAGTGAAATAAGAATTAAAGTCTACTTCTTAGAGTGAGGATGGTAGAAGAATTAGAAATTTGGGAAGAGAGAAAGAAAGCATACTATGGACTTCTATAGAAGAGTGGGAGAATGAAAGGAATAGAAAAATGTATTCTGATTGCTTGACTCTACTAAGAGACAGCTTGATGTTAGTGATAGTGAATAGATGATAGTAGTCAAAATGGTGTGTGCTTTTCTCTAGTACCAGTGTGGCTGTATGGTTTCAGGTACAGTCCAGCCCAGGAGTTGTATTTAATTAGCACTATGCTTTATTAGGTGAGCACTGAAAGAAAGAGAGAGAGAGAAAGACTAAGAGACTAAGGGAAGGAGGGAGGTAAGCAAAGGAGTTGAGGATATATTCAAGGGAGTGATGATAGTAATAGATCATGAAATATATGCTGGGTAATGGTGGGAAAATGAATATGAGATTAGTAAAGAATAGGAAAAGTCAGTATGATAAATGGATTTTAAATCCTAAGTAGTTAAAAAAATTACTTATGTCAGAGTATGAGAGGAAAATATCAGATAGATGGGAAGAGGAACGGACTAGTAAAGTGCTTAAAGTTGTATTAAAAACAACAGGGCAGCCCGGGTGGCTCAGCGGTTTAGTGCCTGCCTTCAGCCCAGGGCCTGATCCTGGAGACCCAGAATCAAGGCCCACGTTGGACTCCCTGCATGGAGCCTGCTTCTCCCTCTGCCTGTATCTCTGCCCCTGTGTTTGTGTGTGTGTGTGTGTGTGTGTGTGTGTGTATGTCTCTCATGAATAAATAAAATCTTTGGGGAAAAAAAAAAAACAAAGCATTTTTTTATATAATGTAAAAGAGGATGAAGGACAGGGTCATTTTTGACTAATGACCTTATTAAAGAAGGGATATTGTATAAGTCTAAACACAGAGAAATCTGACGTCAAATTCCAAATCTACCACCTAATAGTTCTGTAACTTTGAGCAGATCACTTAACTTAGTCTCTGTTTCCTCACATGCAACTGGAAGATGACAATAGCTACCTCAGTGGATCTTTGTGAGGATTAGCTGAGATAATTCTAACTTGTTTTATATACTACCTGGCATATAATAAATATTCATTATTTGTACGGACATACAAATGTTCATCCAGAAGTTGTTTGTTGCAGCAAATTTGACTTAAATCACATCTAGATTAAAACATTAAGTATTTTAATGTTTGAAATGGTAAAGTCCTACAACCACTTTATGGTAGTTACAACTCAATGTTAAGTGAAGTTAGTATATACACATAATTATATTTTAAATGAGTCCACATTTTCTGACAGCATGTATATATCAAAACCAAAATATTAGTTGAACATAATGTGAGGGTGACTTAATTCTGACCATGTCTGCATGACATAAGCATAATGAAACCTGATGAGTTTTATTTAAAAAAGGATTATATCTCTGCACTTCTGAAGATACTATATTATAATTTTAGAGGATAATAAAAGGCATAGTACATATTAGGTGCAGAGTGAGCTAACAGTCTTGTTTAATAACATGTTTTCATTCACTCATTCATTTTTTAGTCATGATCTGCGAGGTCCCAGACACTGTACTGGGTACAGGGGAAACAGGTACACTAGAAAAATAAAATGTACATTCAAGCAGAAGAATAACAACTATCCCCCACAATAAACAATATAAACACAGATAGAATAAAGCACTTGGAAAAAAGAAAAGAAAAGACGTTAAAAAGAGCAATGAGAGAGTGCCCAGAGTTGGAGGGATGCCCTGAAGAGATTACGTTTGAGCAAGGGCCTGGATGTGAGAGGCAATCAGCCATGTAGAGATATATTGAACAAAAGCATTCCGGGTGGAGGGAATAGCAAAGTATGATGTAGTCTGAGTTAGGGGACTATCTCAGGAAGAACAGCAGTGAGAATTCTATCTAGAGGGGCAACAGAAATATATACCTGGCACATCTACATGTGAATTCGATGTCTATTTTAGCTGTGTTAAACCTGAGGTGACCTTTACACATCCTCGTCAAATGCCAGATAAGAAGTTAGAGTTATGTTCTGAAGAACGGTTTTAACAACCCAAGTATTATCACTATATGAGGCAAGAATGAACTAGAGTCAGTTTTGACTCTTCACTTTGCCATAAACTCCAACTGAATACTTTTGAAAATTCTAAGATTCCACTTTCAGAATATGTACGGAACTCTTTTACTCCTATCACCTAAACCAGTAACATCACCTTCACCCTTGATTATTAAAATAACCTTTGTAATGTTTTGTTTTCACTCTTGGGACTTTTGGTTTATTCTTAAAACAGAGGACAGAACCATATTTTTAAAATGTATGCAAGACGGTGTTCTCTTTTTTAAAACTGTTCTATTGATGCATGAGCGACATGCAAAATGCTGCATATATTTGATGTATACAACTTGATGAGTTTGGAGATAAGTAACTATACATCCATGGGGCCCTCACCACGATCTATGCCATAAACATGCCTATGTCCATCACTTCCATATGCTTATTCCTGCTCTCTTTATTATTATTTTTATGATAAGAATACTTAGCATAAGATCTAACCTTAGCAAATCTTAAGTATACAATATAGTATTATTAACTACAGGCACAATGCAGTATGTAGATCTCTAGGACTTATTTATCTTATATAACTGAAACTTTGTACCCTTTCACTCATACTTTCCTATTTCCCCCTCTTCCCCACCCCTGGCAACCTCCATTCTATTCTCTGCTTCTACTAGTGTCTTTTAGATCCCACATAAGTAGTATCATGTATTTTCCTTCTGTACCTGGCATATTACACTTAGCATAATACCTTCAAGTTTATCCATGTTGGCAAGATTTTCTTTTTTGAGGCTACATAGTATTCCCTTATATGTATATACATTTTCTTTACTCGTTCAACCACTGATGGACATTTAGGTTGCTTCCACATCATGGCTATTGTGGATAATGTTGTAATGGCAGTACACATAACACTTCAAAATCCAGATTACAATTCCTTCGGACATAGGACAGATGTGTAATTGCTGGATCATATTGTAGTTGCATATTTTTAATTTTGGGGGGGAGCCTCTGTACTGTTTTCCATAGCGGCTATACCAATTTACATTCCCAAGTACAAAGAGTTCCCTTTACCTCCACATCTCCACCAACACTTGTTCACCTATTTTTTTTTTAAATAATAGCCATCTTAAATGATGTGAGATATCTCCTTGTGATTTTGATTTGTTATATTCCTAATTAGTGATGTTGAGCACTTTTTCACCATTTATAGGTCTTGGGAGAAATGTCTATTCAGTTCCTTTGCCCATATTTTAATTGAACTATTATTATTATTATTATTATTATTATTATTTTTAAACTACTTATTTGAAGGAACCCCTCTATATTTTGGACATTAACCTTTGTCATATATCTGGTTTGCAAATATTTTCTCCCATCCTATAGGTTGCCTTTTCATCCTGCTGATTGTTTCCTTTGCCGTGCAGAAGATTTTTAGTTTAATGTAGTCTCACTTGTCTATTTTTGTCTTTGTTTTTTGTGCTTTTGGTGTCATATCCAAGAAATCATTGCCAAAACCAATGTCCAGAAGCTTCTGTCCTACATTTTCTTCTAGGAGTTTCATGGTATTAAGTCACTCTTCTGTTCATACATTCCAGTAACTCTACTTTTCACTCTGAGTAAAGAGCAAGAATCTTACAACACCCCCAAAATTTGTTATGATCTGGCTTACCATTATCCCTTCAACTTCTCCTCCTACTACTCCCATGTACTCTGTTTTGGCTTTACCTGCCTCAACATCACTTATTGCGTGAGACTTACTTTTACCACTCTGCTCTAAATTCCTCCTACCTGCACCTTCAGCACACCTGATTACCTTCCTTTATAATTTCTCATACACTTGTCTTCTAAAGTTCATTATTATTTCCATTGATAATAGTCTTTCCCTTCCCATTAGAAATATAAACTTGATGAAGGCAGATATTTTCTGTCTTCCTATTCACTGATGTTTTCCCAACACAAAGAACACTGCTTGGCACAAAGTAGGCATTCAGTAAGTTTGTGTGGAATGAATGAATGAATTAGTAGTTTGGAGACTGAGAATTTATGTTTTAAAATATTCTCTTAATAGTTTATATAATTGTAGTGGCCCTTAATACTACTGAAGTGAGGAATAGTCCTGCTTTGGTAGCCTTAAGACCCTATGTGAGTAATAATTTGTGAAAATGGCAGTTTCAAATGGGCACAACAAATAACTATGTAGGTCTATCTCTCCTTTCTATCATAAAGAGATCTTGAAATAGTATTAATAGAACTTATCTTCCTAAAAATCCAACACATTTCCATGTTCTTAGATACCTAAAGTTCTTTCTTTAAAGCCTCTTTCAAGGTAGGTGGGATGGTTTCTATGAAGAGCATATCTGGTAAGAGAAGAATACCTGGCTTGAAACCTGTTAAAATTGATACTGTACATTCTAAGGCCATTCCCTTTGTATTTCTATCCAAAGACAATAACACTACTTACTTTTCTGGGTTTGCAAATCTTACAGAAGATGTATAGTCTTCATTGGCAAATCTGTATGCTCACCCTGCCTACTTTCTGAACCAAGCTACCCTGTTCTTCTACCTATCATCTAAGGCTTTATTTTTAAATTTAAAATAATTGCTTTAAATAGCAAAAAAAAAAAAAAAAAAAGAAATATTTACTATTTGCGTGTGTGAATGTGTTGATCAGATTTAGGAAAAAAGACACACTAAAATATTGCTCAGAAAAATAATAGTAGTCTAGATAGAAAGTAGTCTAGTACATCTCAGTGGATTAATAGAATGACTGTGAGACCAGACTACTAGAGTTCATATCCCAACTCTACCACTTAGGAAATAAGTGTCATCTAATACAATTATTTAATTTTTCTGTGCTTCATTTTCTCATCATAGAAGTATTAGTAACTAACTTCATAAAAGTATTGTTAAAATTAAATGAGTTAATTAGGGTAAAGAGATCTATATGATGTATAGGACATAGAAAATACTTAAAAAGTGCTAGCTATTATCAGTTTTTTGTTGTTGCATTGCAAGCATATCCCTAAAATCAATCTTGTCACTAATATCTTTGACATCTCATATTACTAAAATAATAGTAAAACAGGAGGATTTTGTAAGTGAAGGACACGATCAGGAAGATGACTGGAAATACTTCTGGTTTAACTTAGACATGTATATAATTTTAAAAGTGAAAGAATCCATGTGACTTGGTTGAACCTTGATTCTTTCTGCAATCCCTTCTATGAGCACCTCCAATCCTTTGTTTCTTGCCTGCTTTTTCAAGTTTAATTCCATTGCTGAAATAAATCTTTATCTTGCATGTGTGGTGACTATTAAATACAACAATTGATTGCTGCTGTATGTTCTACTAATGAGCCATAAGAAATTCTCTCTCCTGTCATTTTTACACAGCTGACTTCATTCACACTGCATAAATGAACACCTAAAAACAAATCAGTGTCAGTTTTTATTAATATGTAGCAGTTTTCAGATTACAGTTATCACAACCAGAAAATGTATTTGTTGGTGAAAAGTGAAGATTAAAAAATGATGAATTTCTGAAAATTGTATTTCGATTGCACCTTTCAGTGAAGTAAATATTGGAGATAGTATAGTAAAGTGGAAAGAACACTGGGTGAGGCAGCAGATTTGAATTTGAATAGCGGATCCTTCCCATTACTAGTTATGTGAACTTGATAAAATTGTTAACCTTTCCAAGCCTCAGATTTTCTATTTGTGAAATATAATCCCTTTCTCACCAAACCCAGGCTATCTAGAGCAATAAGAAACCACATTTTCAGCCCAATAAGAGGAAAAATAGTTGTTTGAGGATGGAAATTAGGATGTTAAATTCCCAAATGCTTGGGGGGATAAAGTGGGTATAGAGGAGGGGGATGTTTGGCTTGCAAGATCTGATTACAAAGAAAAATGAGGTCCCTGGGCCACTAAGTTGTCTTTGTGTGTGTACTCACTGGCTATTCCCTTTTATCCAAGGTGATGTCTCTTAGTTGCTGGGTCCTTGCACTCATTACTTGCCTTTTGTGCTAGTCTGTTCATTTGCCTTGTGCTATGCTCTTGAGGAGCTCTGGTCACCCCGCTTTGTTTCTCCTGGACTCCTACTCATTTGCAGACATCTGAGGGTTGTTATATCTTCCACTTAGCTCTGCTAAAATTATCCACCTTGCACCTCTGCTGCAGAGTCACTTAGCTCCACCCGAACAGGGCTTCTGATAGACCCACAGGCTCTCAATTCAGAAACCACATCTCAAAGGAACTGAGGAGGATTTGGGTGTGCCAACTAGAGCCTGACCATTGTGCTCTATTCTCTCATCTAGTATGCATTATCCCATTTTGTAATGGTGCTTCTGCTCAGGGTCTCCTCCTGGTGTCCTAAACCACTCTGGAACAAGGTGAATGCTTTATGCTTTCTGCACTCCCTTCATTTTACTAAACACATATCTAAAAATGGCCCCAAGTGAACTAACTCTCAGCATATTCAATTTGGGCTGACTATAGGACTCACTTATTAGTGGCAGAAGTGATCATTCAAAACTTCTGACTCTAGGCCAGATGAAGCACAGCAGCTTTCGTCCTAGTCCTTTGCAATGCTTTCTCAGGAGAAAGCTAGGCATTGTATGAGAAATGTGAATACCCTAAACCTGCCCTGTGAGAAAGCTCATTAGCCATGTCTAATGACCACACCAGCTTCAGCTGTGCCAGCCATTCTAGAGGAGGCATCAGGCATGTCGTGAAAGGGGTCTTTCAAATACTCGACTCTCAGCCTTCATTTGATTGCAACCTCAAGGGAGAACCATCAAGCTGAGCTCATCATCCTACAAACCAAATGAGATAACAATAACTCACTGCTGAAGCCAGTACGCTTTCGGAGAATATGTTCTGCAGCAACAGAAAAACAGGAAAGTTTCTCTTTCTTAAAAGCCAAAGAGGAGGGGCACCTGGCTGGCTCAGTGGTTGAGGGTCTGCCTTTGGCTCAGGTCATGATCCCGGGGTCCTGGGATCGAGTTCCACATTGGGCTCCCTGTGAGGAGCCTGCTTCTCCCTCTGCCTGTGTCTCTGCCTCTCTGTGTGTCTCTCATGAATAAATAAATAAAATCTTTTAGAAAAGAAGGAACCGAAACGGAAAGTTGGGACATATGTCTGCTCTTCTCATAAGCTATAAATACATGTAGTTATGGTCATGGTGGTGCTGTTGATTGATGCTGGGCAATTTCTGTTATCATTGGTTTTTGCTTTATCTTGTTCTGTTGTTTCTGTCCTATCTAAGCTTTAATATAAACTGGTTTCTCTTCACCAATAGTCTCTAAACATTTTTGATCTAATATTCCTCAAACAAAACAAAACAAAACAAAATCATGTTGAAAGTGCATGTGCAATATATTTACTAAGGAAATGCACCCAAGATAAAAATGATTATGGATTGGGGGAGGACACAGAGAATAAAAAAAGAGGCCAAGCAAAAGTGCAATTTCAGGTAGTCTTGGTGGCATAACTCTAGTCTCCCATCCTGCAGAGAAACCCTAGAGCGCAAATTATGACTCAAGAGTTTGTCCTGGCTTGAGGCAGCAGATCTGGGTTTTTATAATCTTGCCCTGTTTCGTCAATGTCTAAGGGCTTCTTGGGGAGTGGGGCAAGGGAAGATAAATTCCCCAAACTTCTAGCTTTGTATGCCAGCAGGCAAAGAAACTCCAGGAACAGCTGTCATCTGAAGAGAGCTACAGGTGTGTAATTTTGAAAGAAAACAGACAGAAATTGGGGAATCTAAAATAATAAAAGGGAGCCAAGGGGATTTCATTGGTACCAACATACCCACTATACCCCACAATGTGTGTATGTTATGGTGGGAACACATGGAAACACATAAAAGGACACGGATTTGGACTATAATTCACACACAAAAGTTTTGAGGTTTATTACTGACAGGAAATTCATGGAACATCAAAAAACTGCTTTGTGGGTGAAAGGAGAGATAAAAAAAAAAAAAAAAGGAAGTTCTCAGTCCCAATTCACTACACTGCTTTAAAAACAATCTAGTAGTCTGGAATGCATAGAAATCAGTCCAAAAGAATTTCTTTTTTTCTTTTTCAGAAACTTCAAGATAATGAGCTAACAACAACAAAAAGCAAAAAACTTGATATGACAAATGAGCAGTCAGAAAAGATTTTTTTTGAAAGCCAGACTGATATACAAGTGATAGATATAATATTCCAGCAAATCATAGAATATGAGTTCATAAAAACCTAATAATACTTGGCTACTCTCTGTGACATAGTTATGTCTCATAGGCTTAATTTAGAGCCTTGTTCTTTTTTTTTTTTTTAAGATTTTATTTATTTATTCATGAGAGACACAGAGAGAGAGAGGCAAAGACACAGGCACAGGGAGAAGCAGGCTCCATGCAGGGAGCCTGACATGGGACTCCATCCTGGGTCTCCAGGATCATGCCCTGGGTTGAAGGCTGTGCTAAACCTCCGGGTCGGCGGGGGTCCCCAGTTTAGAGCCTTCTTTTTTTTTTTTTTTTAGAGCCTTCTTAATATTCATTGTAAAATGGAGAGTCTACATGAGTACCATCATAATGTAGCTGTACGCTTGCCAACTACTTACCAGTGTGAAATGGCCCCTCCCACTCCACGAAAGTGTCTATCTACTCATTAGAAATTATATTAGTACAGTAATAAAGAATACACTTTATTTACTTATTTATATGTATAGATATATGTTTTATACATGTTTTTATATAAATTATTCAAACATAAATCATAAATCAGATAAATATAAAATGACTGACTTTTTAAAAATACCTTGCCAATAATGATCATGACAGCATCATGATATTAATGTCTATTATTTCCAGACACAGGAAACCTAAAGGTTAGTTGTTAGAGACTAAAAATAATATCCATTTTTAAGATAGTCGTCATTTTTTTTAACTTCTTGTCAGAGGTCAATAGACTGCCATTTTTTTATTTCAGAATATGGTCAAGTGTGTTCTTATACAAAAAATAGTATTTATGCTGTCAATTTCTTGTCTATTTGTTTTGTGGTCAACACATACTTGCATTATGGCTATTACCTTTAATGCATGGCTTTACTGCATTAATTGTTAAAGCAATTTATCTATTTTGTAAGGATTATACGTGGTTGAAGTAAGAGGGTGTGCCTGTAAATCCACTTATCAGGCACATATTATTGCAATATGTCACAGTATGCTGAAAATAAGCCAACTGCTGAGGACTTCATTGCTTATTACTATAGAGCCCCTATAAGTTTCTTTGAGTAGCTCATAAAACATAGGTGAAATGTGGCCCTCTGACATAGGGACAGAGTTAGGGCACCTTGGAAAATCTGTAAGTCAAATATTACTAAAGCATATTATCTGAAATATTCTTAGATAAATATTAAATTTAAATACAGGATTTAGTATATACTCAAATCAAATCTTGTGAAATCTTTAGTTCTTTTATCTGACCTTTTTCTTCCCAATTTCACCTAGGCCATATTGGTGGGCTAGGATTTTATCAGAATCTACACTATGGAGTAACTCTATAAGCAGAATCCTTCAGTTTGACATTTTAAAGAGATAGAATAATTTAGCAAATCCCCTCTCACCATAGTATTTGGCTTTCAAGGCAAAAATTTTTTTTTTTTGGCTGAAAAACTAGTGAATATTTATTGCCACAATTAACTTTCTTTCTTCCAAACATTCTGTTTATGGAAGAGGGGGTTTGGTCTCATCAGTTTTTCAAAACTTTGAAAAAGTGGAAGTACTTAGATTCAGAGTAGACCCCTGCTACTTCCCTTATCTCAGGGTAGAAAGCAAGTAGGGAATGCATACTTTTCATGATTTCTACTGTTTCCCATGTGTCTCCTTTAGCTACTCTCACTCAAGATTGTTGTAATACTTAATATAACACAAAAACTGGAATGCCTGGGTGGCTCAGAGGTTTTGCGCCTGCCTTCGGCCCAGGGAATGCGTGATCCTGGAGTCCCAGGATTGAGTCCCAGGTTGGGCTCCCTGCATGGAGCCTGCTTCTGCCTCTGCCTGTGTCTCTGCCTCTCTCTCTCTTTCTCTCACTCTCTCTCTCATGAATAAATAAATAAAATCTTAAAAAAAAAAATACACCTAACAGGACTTGCAAATATTAGGAACTCTAGGTGCCATAGTAGGTGTTTTTTTTAACTGTGTGTGCATCTCTGTAATAGAATTTGCCATTTCAACCATTTTTAAGCATATACTTCAGTGGCAATAATGATATCTGCGATGTTGTGCAAGCACTACCATTACCTGTTTCCACAGTTTTTTCACAACTCCCAACAAAAAGTCTGTAACCATTAAGCAAAGAACTGCTCAGAACCTTTCCCCAGCCTCGGGTTACCTTAAACCTTTCTGTCTCTGTGAATTTGCTCATTTTAGATATTTTATATAAGTGGAATTGTACCATATTTATTCTTTTGTGTGTTTCTTAGTTCTGCACCGCTGAATGTCTTTATTTTTCTGGGGTGATACCTTTTGTTTGCCTGATTGTCACAAGCCCTGTCAGCTCTTTTTTTTTTTCTGTCAGCTCTTTTGCTCTTGTTCTCACCAAATGTTCCTCTTCCATGTAATTGTGCATTCAACACTTCATAATATTAGGTACAATATTATATACTATAAAAATACACAGATGCCTGCAAGTATAAGCAGAATCTTCCGTAATCTCTTTGAAAATATTGCTATATTAAACTACCCATTATGAAGTGAATTAATTGAGAGAAAAAGTTTCTTGCTTACAATATTAATTAATGAGATAGCACATTCTGCTAAATTTGCATATCTTACTAGTAGCTGAAACATGCCAATTGAGTGATTGTCTTAATTAATAGTTGTTCAGTGGACCACGGTGTTGCATTTCATAAAGAATTAAGATAGACCACTGACTGTTTAATTCTCTTAGTTCTGACACAAGTTACAAATCATACTAAACTACATTAAAATAATTACAAAGTTGTATACACATACATAAATCTGTTTATTTAAAACAAAAGAATAATTATGTTTATATGTTTTTTAGTGGCAAACAATAAAACTTAGTCTTTCTTTTTTAGCACTTATACTGAAAAATTCAGTCCAACTTAGTCGTCTACTCTAGAAAATAATAAGCAAGTTTACTAAATGAAATGCAAAAATGAAATTACTGCCTGTTTTACTTAGAAAATTTGACTATAAGTTAAAAAGCCGGAACAAAGGTTGGTATTCAGAATACTAAAAATATATGTATTTTTTCTGGAAGCTGTGTTCATAGCATATGATTAGATTATAACCAGATGAAACAGCCTAAGTTTATTAGGCTTCTGTGGCTTTTTTACCAAGTAGTCAGATGTGGTGTGGGTCTCTGATTTTTAGAAGAGTAACTTTGGTGCTGTGTTCTGGGTTTCTTTGATTACAAATCTCCATCATCAAAGAGACAGAGAAATACATAGTTCCTTACTAATGGTATGAGCGTGGTGGTTATGGGCCATCCGGAAATTGTGTCTTCACAGGATTGCCTACTTGCTGCTTTTATATATATCACTGTGCTAGAACTCTGGGTGGCTTTGAGACAGCAGCATAACTGAGTCTTCTTGTTTATTCAAATATAATAGTTAATGTTTACAATGTTTACTCTGTGCCAGGAAATCTGCTAAATCTTTTTCATGCATTAACTCACTTAATCCTAGTAACACTTTGAGGATAGCTACTATGATAATCAATATCATCTTCTTTTAAGCTGAAGAAGCTGAGCCTTAGAGACACTGACTTGTCCAAAAATCACGTAAGGATGATTTCCAAGAGGCCATTTAGTTGGAGTTCAGACATCAGGATACTGGCACCAATGGTTACTAACTTTTTTTTTTTTTTTTTGGTTGTTGATCTCTTAGGAGCAGAAGGGAGCTATGAAAATAAATTGTACTTCCTTCTTTAATATCAAAATTAATAATTTTTCATTAGAGTAGAAAAAGATCCCCAATAATTAAACATCTAATCTCTGACAAGATATACCATAATCTTCATGTTCAAAATCTATTTTCTAAGCCTTTGAATTGCATAGGCTAAAAAATTGCCCTTCAGAATATTTCTATATTTTTTTACAGAAAATACAGAATATAAAGTTTTCCTGCCCACTGTTGCCACTCCTTTCCAAGCAAAATATGAATATATCTTCTTTAGTGATGTTCCAACCCAATCTTGGATCTATGTGGAAGTTCTGATCTTCATTTATTAAATACATCCGGTCCATCCATGAACTCTTCTTGTTTTTTGTTTTTATTAACTCCTTTCTAAAGTTGCTCTGCTTATGAATGCGAGACTCCTAAAAAACCTCATCTCCCTTATCTAAGCAAGGACTCCTAATATACTGTAATAGCAGTCACCCAGGAAGACCTTGGGGAGATGGTAATGCTGGTGAAGGAAAAGGACTGAGCTGGGGCAAGTAGTAAGAGAGAGAAAAGACTGCCCCAAATGTAACCCTCTAAGCAATTTCAAAACATCACTGTTGTAAAAACACATTTATCAGAAGTCTTTACAAAATAATACTGCGTGTGTTTGTTGGAAGGGACACTTTTTCTTTTTTTTGAACATAGGTGACACACAATGTTACATTAGTTTCAGGTGTACAACTTAGGGATTTGATAAGTTTATACACTATGCTATGTTCACCACATGTATAGCTACCATCTGTTCCATTACATCACTATTCCAATATCACTGACGGTGTGCCTTAGGCTCTGCTTTTTATTTTATTTCCATGACTTACTCCATAACTGGAGGCCTGTATCTCCCTCTCCCCTTCAGCCATTTTGCCCAACTCCCCACTTTCCTCTGGCTACCATCAGTTTGTTCTATTGGTTTATAATTCTGATTCTGTTTTATGTTCATTTTTTCTTTTCTTTTCTTTTTTTTAAATTTTTTTTTTAGATTTCATTCATGAGTGGTATCTTAGGGTATTTGTCTTTTTCACTCTGACTCATTTCACTTAGTGTAACATTCTCTAGGTCCATCCACGTTGTCTCAAATGGAACGATCATCCTTTTATGGTGGTGTAATATTCCACTGTGTATATAAACTACATTCTCCTTATCCATGTGTGTACTGATGGACACTTAGGTTGCTCCCATGTCTTGGCTGTTATAAATAATGCTGCAATACATATAGGGGTGCATACATCTTTATGAGTTATGTGTTTGTTTTCCCTGGGTAAATACCCAATGGTGGAATTATTGGATAATATGGTATTTCTAATTTTGATTTTTTGACAAACCTCCATACTGTTTTCTAGAGTGGCTGCACCAGTTAATGTTCTCACCAACAGTGCATGAGGGTTCCTTATTCTCCATATCCTCACCAGTACTTGTTTCTTGTTTTCTTGATTTGGGCCATTCTAACAGGTATCAGGTGACATATCATTGTGGTTTTGATTTGCATTTCCCTGATGATGAGCAATATTGATGTTTTTGTGTATGGTGTTCAAAAGTAGCCTAGTTTCATTCTTTTACATGTAGCTGTCAAGTTTTCCCTGTACCATTTAAAAAATTGTCTGGGTCTTTGAGTAGGACGGTGGGATGGTGGGGTAGAGGCCCTCCTTCAAGGAGCATGCTCTTGACTGAATTCTTAGAAGAATAATATTATGTAAATAGGCTAAACATGGTCCCCATGTAATGATCCAAAATGGTCACTATGTTGCCTAGTTCTTTACAGCAGGCTAGGATATTAACCCAAAGTCCACTGGTGCCAATTAATTACCAATCAATTGCTTCAAATATAGTTCAGATAAATAAAATTGAGCCATTTAAAGCCTACTTACTTTAAATATCCTGTGAAACTGCACCCAGTATCTGTTAATAAAATAAATACTATACTTATAAAAGATCCTGAACTACTATTGCCCTTGGAGCTCTCTGACCAGAGGCTCCCCACCTTACTGCTGAGTGACGTAACCCAGACATCTTATCACCTAGACATTTTTGTTGGTAGACATATAAGATCCCTTCCAAATTCCCCTTCTCCACTGGGACATTCCATGACCTATTCCCCTTCTGGGTGGTAGCCCTGCCTTATTGCTTCTAAAACCTCTCTTGGTAGGAAGTACTTCCAATCTTGCAATCTTGTCCAAACATTGCCCAATAAAGCTTGTGTGTTATCACCTCTCATGGTTCTATCTCTTTCATGACCAAACTTGAAATCCCCTACTTAACCACACACGACTCTGGTAACCTGCATCAAATCTTCATTCTCCATAATAGAAAATCAATAAATTCCACCAATAGAGGTTTTCCTTCTCTGTCTCTCCTCCATGTGTCTTTCAGCTTCTTCACCAAATAAATAGTAAACAGAGATTTAAAGCAATTTGATAGCTTGGGATGCTATGGCAGATGGAGCACATCACAGTAAATCTTCCTAGAAATATGAGGGCAATGGATACCTTGAAGTATTGACAATCAAAGAGATCCTAATGCAAAGCCAGCCATCCCAACACTTTGAGCAGGGGCAACCTTACCTGATGTGTTGGTTGGTAGCTAAACTTAGGCAGGACTTTGTTTTATGTCTTAGTTTCTTTGAGATTATCCTACTGTTAACACGTTTCTTCTGCATGTTATTGTTTATATCAGGTATTATGGTGAAAATTCCAGGGTATACCTCTAATTGTATGTATATAAATGAATTATGTGCTTTTATTTGCAACAAGAAATAAGCGCAGCTAAGCTATTCTCTCTTTGATATAAATGAAGCTTTTCTTTCTAAACACTCTTGATCCAATATTTAAAGACTATCTTCTTAAAGAGTGAGGTCTGTTTATTTTTAGATTAAAGACTTCAGGTTATAAGGAAAAAGGAATAGTTTCATTTAGAATAAAGCATGAGACCTCATATGATAAAAAGAAATGATGTGATAGAAGACACTTATGAGAACTTCTTAGGAAAGTCTGGCAGGAAATTAAATGTTTCATCTAAGCTCATTTATCATGCATTCACCTTTAGCTCATGACACATTCCCAGTAATGGTGACATTTGCACACTAATTTAATTGCATATTCTTTATTTAGGAATGATACTCAGTTTATACTTTCTAAATAACTATAAAATCATATTGGTCATTAATTTCAGTCACCTTTAATCTAGCTTTAAATATATATATATATAATTATGGTAGATATCAGGTCAGCATTTAAAAGTTACTTTTGAAATTAAAGAAAAAAGACCTAATAGTTAAACATGTCTTAAAAATGGCTGAATGAGGGGCACCTGGGTGGCTCATCAGTTAAGTGTCTGACCCTTGATTTTGGCTCAGGTCATGATCTCAGGGTTGTGGGATCAAGCCCCACCCATCAGGCTTCATGCTCAGTGTGGAGTCTGCTTGAGATTCTCTCTCTCCCTCTCCTTCTACCCCCTGCCTGCATATGTATGCACTCTCCCTTTCCTTCTATTTCTCTCTTTCAAATAAATAAATAAATCTAAAAAAAAAAAAAAAAGCCTGAATGAGGGCACAGGAACTGAATCTGAGAGCCTAAGTGGATTAGATAAGATAGAGAAATAACTGTTTTACCTATCAACAGCTGAGATACTCACACATTTCCTGGGGCACTATCTGTATATCTCCACACTTATAGATGCCATGGTGTGCCATAGTAAGTAGTTGCACAGACTTTAGCTGCAATGTGGTCCTACTGTGAATCTGATTGGACAGAGGATCTAGAATTTACAGTAGTGGCAAGATGGAGGAAGCCTACTATATAGCCCACTTGGGATAAAATACACAAAGCAACTCTGAAAATACATTGAATCCAGGAGAAACACATCCTCCTGACTGAATAATTGGGAAAAGAAGCTGCTGTGAGCCAGAAAGTGTGCTAAAAGTCCGTGTTGTTTCTCTGTTTTTCTGTCTCTCCTCAGTCTCTCTTCTTTCTCTCTTCTGGTTCTGCCCCAGGCTATGAATCTGCACAGTTTTGGTGGTGGTGGCTTTGGCACCTAAAACTCAAGAGAAAATAATTTCTTTGCAAAGAGGAAATATGAAAATTAGATCTGTGGTGCAAAAACCATTGGAGTTGTTGTTGTTTTGGGTCTCTTTTCTTTCAACACTTAACCAAGGATGAGTTCATTAGGTGTAGCTATGCAACAGTGTGGGAGACTAAAATGCTGGAAGAAAAATATCTACTTGTCAGCAAAACTAGGAAAAAGGACCCCTGGGAGCCTGCAAGTATGAAGGAAATGCTAGAGAAGAAAGATATAGAGAGGGGGGTCCTGTAATTCTGTGTATGAACCTTTATAAGCCTCAGGCCCACCCCTTGCCTGCATACATATATAATGCAACCAAGAGGTATAACAAAGGTTTTGAGAACTGAGCTACAAATCTTCATAGAAAATCATGCATGTTAATGTTTCAGGAGCTTTATTAAAAATCACCAAAAACTTAAAACAAGCCAAACGTTCCTCAAGTAGGGAATGGAGAAACAAATTCTGATATATCCATACAATGGAATATTACTTAGCCATGAAAAGGAGTGAACTATACATAAACAAATGAGTCTCAAATGTTTCGTGTAATGTAAAAGAAGTTAGACTCAAAATTCTACACATTACATGTATGTTTCTACATATTTTTGAAATAAAACCTACAGAAATGGAGAATAATATTTACCAAGCTTTAAAGGTAAGGGGAACAGAGGGGCCCCAAGAAGTCTGGCTTCCTTGGATGCTCTCTCCTTAAAGGCTCTGCAGAGATGGCTGGGACTGGGGGAGTGGGTGCTTGCTGGCTACAGGGCCCCACTGAAGATTGTTTCTAAAGCCTTATAGCCTTCCTGGTGACCAGAGGGCACCACGGTTTTCCCTCCAGAGGGTCCCAGGCTTGGGACCAGCTTGTTACAGTACTCTTGGACAAGGGTGTTGTGGGCCCTCTGGCCTTTTTTACTTGGTCCAGAGCACCCAGAGCCAGCTTACGCTGGAAGATTCACCTCTGCCCAGGTTGTTGTCACACTCTCTCCTCATGGGAAAGACTGGTTGAGGTTGCTGGTTCAGCCTTGATCACACACAGACAAAGCCTGTGCTAAATCTGGCCTTTTCAAAGGCTCATCACCCCTTTCTAGTCCTTCTCTCTAGGCATCTAGAGGAAACAAGATTTGATCACAAAAAAAGAGGAGGTAATATTATCTCCTTGAGCATGAGATAAGTTTTTGGAGGTGAACTAATTGTTCTTTCTTGTTTGTGGTTTAGATTACATAACCATTAATTTGTGAAAATTAGCTGAACTATATACCAGAAGAGTGAATTTCATGTAAATAAAATAAATGCAAATAAAAAGAAATATAAATGTAAATAAAAATAAATTTTACGATGGCTGCATATAGGTTAAAACTAGTACGTTGTGTTAATAAAAAAAAAAAGAAAACAAAAAAGATAAGCTAAAATGTTCAAACACTCTCTCTAAATGCCAAAGTATATTGACTGGGGTTAAGTTGATTTGCCTGGCAAGCTAGAAACCCTAATTTACTGGTTGATACAGTGAGGTCATTAAGACAAATTAAACAACAAGGCAAATCTTGTTATTTCAGCGAGTGAGAGGACACTGTCTTTGAACCATTGTTGACTTTGCATCAGTGCTTTTGGACATAGTTTTACTATGTGAAAAGTACTATATGTGAAAATGTAAGTAATTTGGTCTCTCTCAATTAGGTTTTCTGAAAAATAATATCAGATCTTAATTTCATTTTATACCTTTCACTCTTACAAATGACCAAATAAATAAAGAACACTAGAATCAGTTAGGATCATTTCTTGACAACATTTCCTAGGAAAGTTCTGGAACTTTAGATAGTGAATGCCATGTTATGCAACTCACGTTGACACTACCTCCAATCTCCCTGAATTATAGCACTAATTCCCCAGCTGTGAGAAGTCTAAGAACCTTCTTGGTTGGGAATTTCCCTTCATTCCAGAGAGTTGCCTTGACTAAGATCATAACCACCCCTCAAGGGCAGACCACATCCAGTGAATGGTCAATAAAGAAGTATAAAGGTCTAGCTCCCTTGATCATAATGGAACAAATGGGAAAGGCTCTCTGAGCTTTAGACCTTGGCATAGTATCAGCTGAGGCTTCTGTTGCAAATGCATCAGAGTTGAACTTCTTTCTTTTACCTCCTTTCTGTTTCTTTCAGTGTCCCAAGATGTTGATCTTGAGAGTAGTCACTGATACATTTATTGCATGGAAATCTCTACATCAGAGCCTGTTTCCCTGGGAACTTGACCTATAAACGTGGTGCCAGAGAGGTGTCAGTAGTAAACTATTAGAAGGAAAACAGACTCTAAAAGGAGATATTGAAACTAACTGGCTGGCAGTGAGGAGTCCATCACCAATGATACTTGGAGCACTAACAGTACCTGGCATGCTTTTCTGTGGTGTAACTTTCACAAGTAGAAGAAAATTCACTAGAAGATGCGGTATTTCAGGGTGAGGTAGTAATTTGAGGGATTATAGAATTGAATGGGTTATTCAATGTGCAGTGCAGAGTGAGGTTGATTAATCACCAATTAAATATTAAATGTGAAAACCTTGGCAGTATAGAAAGAAATTTTCATCTCTCACAAAGCTAAGGATGAAGGGTTGACAAAGCTAAGGATGAAGTCCGTATCTTAACCTTTCTAGTTAGCAAAGCTGAAGAGCAGACTGGATTCTCAATTCTGAAAGATCTTCTATGACAAAGTGAGACCCTGGAACCTTGGAATCAGGATATCTGTGTTGATACATTTGAAAACTTAAATTCAAATGCATGTTTTGACCTTCAGAAATACCTCAATTCCCAAAGATGATGCAGACAAATTTTCTTTGCAAGAAAGTACATACTCCATCAGAATACATTGCCATCTGCTCTTCTGGCCACCAATATAACCTTTCCAGGAAAGTACTGGGTTTGTTAGAATAGAAAGAGACTAGTTGCAGAGGAACTACGTAAGTTAACTAACACATACATTAGTTAGAGAATGCATGGGACTAGATCCAGAGAGTGCTGAATCAAGGAGAGGTGAAACGTTAAGTTTTGAGAGTTTACCAAGATTGGAGCATGCTTCCATTATATGAAATTTCACATCCTAGCAAGGATCCAGAAAACAACGATGCCATATTACTAAGATGGCTCTTAGAAGCTTAAGAAAGTAATGGCTCACGCTACATGAAACAAAAGTACCAGAACCCTTACTAAAGCTAGTTAAATAGGGAAATAAAAGGTTTAAAAAGCAGAGGATAGTAGAGGGTTACACATGTAAGGCACCAGGTAACTATGTTACATGTGAGCTACTATGTTACTCAATTTACTGGTGATAAGGTATACACTGAGGAGAGGGGCATCAACATCAGTAAGAAGCTCAGTGGTAGCTATCTTCCATAAGCCTGGTTATATGGTTGAAATGCTCTTATAGAACTGGGTTCACTGATAGAAATGGGGATTATTGGATCTCAAAATAATAGAGGTTAAATGTCAGTAGTTAACTATTAGAAGGAAGGTATGCACAATTATTATGATAAATAGGAGAGTCAGCATGGCAGCCAGGGGATCCTGATCTGCAGAAAGGTATGGAGCTCCTAAGAGCAGGAAAAATGGACATATAAGAAAGGTTGTTTCATGAACACAGAATTCTGGTGGACTCCTGAAGCATGGGAATTCGGCAAGACCCAGAGTACAAGTGTATTACACTTAAGACTAGGTAAACAGAATCCCTAAAGAACTACATATTCCAATTGAATTAGAACTTGTTTGAACTGAAAAAAAAAGGCATTCACATTCTAAGAAACATAAATGATCAAGGAACCCTATCACAGCCTTTCTTACTCTTGTTACTTGCCTATATTAGCTAACAACTTATGCTGAAAACAACAGAGAGGGAGAGAGAATGACAGGAAACTTAAGTTCCTTCTCCTTCAGTTCTTCCTTGCTCATCAATAATAGATAATGTTGGTAGAATGTATGCATATAAAGAAATAAAATAAAAACAGTTGAAGTTGAATTAGTTTTATGGAGTATTTCCATTGTTCCAGTAAGACTAAAATGCATATGCATGTATGAGATACAAAATACTATGTCGATCTGACGATTCTGCAAATGAGCAAAATGTTCTACTTGTTTTTAAAACTGACATTGTACAATAAAAGATAAATAACAAAATTTATGCTAATTATCTTTTTTTTTTACTTTAGAGTATTAAATAATTAGAAGCGGCATGACAATGATAGTTCTTACCATGATGAAAGAAGGACAAAACTTGCTAAATATCTTGATATAGAAGCAGCATGTCTCTGATTTGAGAATGCCTTTCCAACCCATACTACAAACACTATGAAAGGCTTCCAGCTTTGAAAAGGGCCTAGCGTAGGAGGGGCTCTGCAGCAGGTCTGGTGTGTGGAACTAGTTTTCAGTTTATGACAAGCTCCCACAGAAGAATCATAGGGTTCAGGATATAGGGTCCCTCATAGGGAGAATGACAAACCATTTGAAAAACAGTTCCTTGTGAGCTGGAAAAAAATAAAGCACCTAATCATGAGACATCAAGTGATTGTGTAGCCAAAATTACCCATCAAGAGCTGTTTTCTGTCACACCAAGTTATAAGTTCAATGAAAATGATAGATCAGTCATGAACAGGGTCCCCAAGAGGGACAGGCACAGTAAGTTAGATAACCAAGTGGTCCAGATCCCTCTGATAGCTGCCCTTCTTGAACCAGTACCTTTCTATCCTTCACACTTATGGCCTTATGGGGGATCCCTTATAATCAGCTGATACAAAAGGAAAAAAAGTAAAAATTTAGTTAAGGGATAAATTAGATAGATAAAGTAGCCAGATAAATTTTCACAATGGGAAGAACTTTGAGTGGTGCTCTTAATGATCCACTTTTTGTGGGAAAATCTGTAGCCTATGGTAGGATTTTTAAGTATCCAAAAGGAGTAGATAAGGACCTGATTATTTAGTCAAATGCTTAGAAGGAGAAATATTGGTAGATCAGGGATAATAAGATCTGAGAAAGAAGCATATGAACAAATCTATAGGAATGGGTGTGAACATCTTTGGATCAGTCAGGCCCTAGTTGATGCCACCCAGTTTCTGTCCTTGGCCAAGAATGGACCAAAAGATAAAGAGAACAGCAAGGGGACAGGGATAAAGACTATGCAGAGGACCAGCATCCTGGGACCCACACAAGTTTATTCAAGCTACTGATGCTACGGAATGTTCAACTTTCAAATGAAAGAGACTTAAAGTCAACTCTGTATATGACAACACCTTTTTTTTAAAAAAAAATTTATTTATTGATGATACCCCCAGAGAGAGAGAGAGATAGAGAGAGAGAGAGAGGCAGAGACACAGGTGGAGGGAGAAGCAGGCTCCATGCACCGCGAGCCCGACGTGGGATTCGATCCCGGGCCTCCAGGATCGCGCCCTGGGCCAAAGGCAGGCGCCAAACTGCTGCGCCACCCAGGGATCCCCTGACAACACCTTTTAAGGAAGCTAATCAGCACTTTGGTGGGAGTTCGATTCCACGGGACACCTTCAACCTGTAAAGGGAAGTGATTCATCTTAACTAGAATTTATACACACATATTCAAGGGTTTGCATCTTATGCTCATAGGGTCTTACCACAATAACTATGAAAGGATTTACCAAGCATTTGATCCAATGACACAAGATCCTATGTAATATTGCATAAAAAGCACAGTATAGCAAAGGATATGTGGTGGCGTCCAATGATGACAGAGTCCACTGATTCCATTACATACTGTACCAACCGGAAGATGCTGGCCAGAGAGATCAATGAAACATTCTCTGGAAGGTACAGCAAAAGCACCATTTTGAGAGAATTTCCTCAAAGGACAGAGTATGTTGTTCTACAATGTAGTAAATACATTAGTGTATTTATCTCTGTGTCCTCCCATTCTTGTTATTCCATTTGACCTACAAAATGATGTTGTGCCCCCATAAGAGAGAATACACAGGTTCAGAAACAAAGGGGTAAAAATACATATGGATCCATGCATCAATACTTCCAGTGATCCACCTGAGTTATTTTTGTTGATCATTCCTGAAACTGAGTTCTGTGGATTGTTTAGAAGTCCAGGTTCCCAGAGGTTGAAGAATTTCATGAGAAGACACCATGAGTTTCCCATTATATTACAAGCCATAGATTCAGTCTGTTGTTCTTAAGATTTCCATGCCAATAGATCACCATGCAAGGAAAAGGGTTGGCATTTTGGAAGGGATAATTGACCCGGGTCATCAGGGGGAGGCAGGTCAAAGAAGTGGGGGCAAAGAAACATATGTTTGGCATCTAAGTAATCCCCTGTGGTGATGCTTGTCCAATTTTGACAGGAAATAGATCAATACAGAAGCCACGGCCTAAGCAGGTCAGTGGAGACTAGTGGCTCAGTCCCCATAGACATAAAATTTGAGGTCGTTCCACTGTGTAAGGCAAATGACAGGATTAACAGAAAAGGTGAAGACAATCTATTATGGGTGAAGGGGTAAAGAAAATGAGTATCATTTGCAACCTCAGAACAAGCTGCAATGGGATAGAGGGTCTGTAGTTTATCCCGCCTACCTTTCCTTTTGTGTGCTTCTCCAGGAAAAATAGTAGCCAAAATGTCAAAATGAAGGAACTCTCCAAGAACTTACATGACACTCAGGAACCTGGAAAGTACAAGGAATGGATGGTGTTGGATGCTTCTGTAAACTCTGTAGATTACTCACCCCACCCGCAGGACTAAAACACAATTCTCCCAACTAGTGGGAGTATTGTAAGCTGACAGCTCTCGCCGGAGTTCAGCCTCAGTGGCAGAGAACACTTTACCCAGGGCCAAATTCTTTCACTGGGGGAATCCTACACCTAATGACTTGCTATTGTAGGGCATAAAAACTTGTCTCCTTTCCTTGATTTCAGATAACCCAGAAGGGACATCCCAGAAAAGGAGCTCCTTATGCTATTAACTGAGTAGTGAGGCACACTCAACCCCTGCTCAACTGTGCTTCTTTTAATCCCCTATTCTGTACAACAAACTTCCTGCAAATCTCTGCCTCAGAGTCTATTTACTGAGAGATCTAACCTGGGACACAACCCCGCCCGCGATAGTCAATAGCCTTGTTGAAAATCTTAAAAAATGAAGTAAATAATGGAAGAACAATTCTGCAGATCTGTAGAATGCTGTAGAACTGTAGCATCCTCCAACCATAGAGAACTATAGTTTGGTAACAATTATTGCTTATCACATATAAAAATCCCAAACAATAGTGTAGCTAAACCAAATTACTAGACAAATAAATTCCTTTCCTCATCATTGATTTAATAGGATAAATAATATGGGAGATGAGGATAGTTCTATTTATATGCAATACAAATGAAACTGAATAAAGAAATTCATTTATTTATGAGATATCAAATTAAGAAGATGAGAGGAGCAGGAAATGAACTGAAAAAGGATGAAGAGCAAAAAATCCCACGTTATTTTTCGATTGTTGGTCACATAAACACTATAGGGATTATCAGAACTAGGCTTTATTTATAACAAGCTAATCAAAATAGAAGTAGGAATAGAAGAACATTAATTGCATTTTAAATCAAATACAGAGAAAATACTTCAGGAAAATGGGACAATACCAGTGATAATGTTAAAATATCTAAAGACCACAGATATGTCTTCCCTAGTTATCCACATTGTTTTTATGGTCTCTATACCACTAGAGTTTCTCTCCACTTTAGTTTTGTTACGTACCGAATATTCTCCTACTCGTAGCTTCTTCTCAGGCATAGTTCTCATTATTTTATTGGATCAGGCATAAATTATGTCAGGTATAAATACAGACTAATCATAATTCTAATCTTCTGAATAATTACTTATGCTGGAACATCTAAGTATTTTATCTCAGGGTCTTTTATGATCCACTGTTTTCACCTCTAATCTTTCTTTTATTTTTATTTTTTTTTTAATTTTTTATTGGAGTTCAATTTGCCAACATATAGCATAAAATCCAGTGCTCATCCCACCAATTTGATCTTTTAAATACAATTCTTCTAATATCCTATCAATAAGGTTTCTGTACCTCTTGGGCATACAGAAGAACCTGGATGGGAAAAAATAAGGAGAGAAACTTACTTTGAATTTTCATTGCAAATTCCATTACTTTGATGACCAAAATTATTACAAAATCAAGCTATATAAATTACTTTTCAACTATGCTACACACGTCCAGGCTTCTTTTCTAGCTCTACCTTGAGTAAGCTACTTACACAATCTTAGTCGCCTCCTCTGTAATAAAAATATCACAATTGTACTAAATCCATTTTAAAGACTTACTAAGGGACATATATTAATTAACTTGAATGAGACAGTTGGAGTGTTAAATTCATATTCTCACTGAAAACAAACCAAAAGAAAACAAAACAAAGATCCCCAAAACAGCTATGTTGACAATTTTAAGTGCAAAAGAAGACAAATTTGCAAATGCATGACAATCATAATGAAAATATCTTTTTCTTTTTTGTAATCTGAGACTTGATTTTGGCTATTTTCTGAGCTCCAGTGGGAAGAGGCCATGCAGATTTCCTGAGGCCCTTCAGTTTTCCTTTCCCTCACAAGAGAAAGAAATCAAGTCTTTTAATACAGTCAAGATCTCAGTCTTCTAAAAAAGCTTTAGCTCAGTGATTGATTATATAATTGGTTAGGTGACAGAAATGTTTTCTTAAAATATACATTGATATTATTTATTTTGGGAGCTTTTTTCCCTGGTTTGCTCACTACTCAGAGGTTATGCTTGTTTTCCCCATTGGCACAGGATCATTTATTTATTTCATAACATCACTGAGTTGCTATTGTATTATCTCTATTTTCAGTTCAATCCAACCAAGGGGAAAATTTAATCAATGGTCCATAGATCATTGCGTCCTGATGCCATAGTCATGTAGCATTAATGATTAGGGAAGTCTTCAGTTCAGCCTTCAGTCTTAGGCCTCCAGCCAGAATCTTTCATGCCCCATTACCTTAGAAGTATTATCTAAATACTTCTTTTCTCCTCTGTATTTAATGTTTCTCTAGAAAGTATGTCTTCAGGTTTTATTTTTTAAATACAGTGGCTTAGGAAAGCAACAAAATCCACCAAATCATCTTTTGAACATTCTTAGTCTTTAATCTCCCCACCATATTACCTCCACCCTCCACCAATAGGCTTATTTTTTGAAGAAACTAAACTATAGACTCTCATTGTCATAGCTGGTGAGCTCCATTCTAAAAACAGTAATTAAGTGACAGTCTAAGGCTGAATGGGGAGATGATTTTACCCTACTAGTTATCAGGATGCTAGCAGCCAAGTTTATAATGCCCAATGGGAAATGAGAGGATCCTTTCAGAAGAAACTGACCCAAGAAAAAAAGATATTCGGATGCTGACATATGGTATGTCCAAGAAAATGATGGCTCCTAACAGTACCTGGATTGTGAAAAGACTGAAACAATGAACAGTGAAGCCAACCAAGTTGGCAAAGTCATCTCATGTTGATTGCCCTTAATACTTCATTCTTAGATATAAAGACAGCTGAGGGTCACTAAACCTTTGATGGAAGCTCCAATAGAAATGATACTGGCAAAGAAAATGAACTCAAGGAAGCAGTCAGAGAGAAAATCAACCTTAAAAAGAAAAAAAGCAAAACCAAGAACAAATTATAATTGATATTACCAAAGAGATATTACTATATTTAAAATCTATGCTTTTTTTTTAAAAAAAAGATTTTATTTATTTATTCATGAGAGACACATAGAGAGAGAGGCAGAGACACAGGCAGAGGGAGAAGCAGGCTCCATGCAGGAAGCCCGATGTGGGACTCCATCTGGGGACTCCAGGATCACACCCTGATCCTTAAAAAGAAAAAAAGCAAAACCAAGAACAAATTATAACTGATATTACCAAAGAGATGAGAGAAGATACTACGCACATAAGTTTTAAAAAAATAGAATCAGAAAAATAAGGTCTTAGTAATTAAATATAAAATTGCTTGATTAAAAAAAGATAAATGTTCAGAAGAGACACTTGTTGATATGATCCAGAAAATAAGCTTAAACAGATAAAGAAATGGAAAAAAGGAGAGAAAAATTAGGAATATCAGAGGATAAATCCAGGAGCTCACTACCCTAATGGAATTTCCAAGAAAACAGAATTTGAAAGAGAGAAAAATTATCAAAGAAAAAATATCAATAATAAAAAGCTATACAGCAACACATTATCATGTGAATTTAGGTATATGATATAAAAAGGATTCTAACAGCTTTAAGAGAGAAAAAAATCATATATAGAGAAATAAGAGTTAGAGAGCATCAGACATCCATCATTAGACAAACAGTGGGAGCCTTTAAAAGGCATTGGATAATGCCCTAAAAATTCTGAAAGAAAATATTTTCCCATCTTGAACTCAATACTCCATATTCTCTGTGTGCATTAATCAATTGTGAATTTTTTAAAGCATTTTCAGATATGCAATTTCTTTAAAAGTATATTTCTCTTGTACTTATTTTTTTCAGAAAGCTGTTAGTAATTATATTCCATCAAAATAAGAAGATAAACTAAGAAAGCACGACAACATGGGATCAAGAAAACACAAGAGTCTCAATCCCAGAAAAGAAGTGTGAAGGAGATTCCAAGGTGACAGCAAAAAAAAAAAAAAAAAAAAAAGTGAGACTTTTTAGAACAAGTCTGGATTGAAGTAGGAGTATAAGGGGCCTTACAGAGGGGGCTCCCCAGTAATGAAAATGGAAAGAATGCACTAAATGATATATGTGGCCATATTAATAGGAACTTTTACAATTTCTTCACAGCTCCTTTTGGAGATGAACTAGAGATAGCTAATTAAAAAGCAAGCAAATTGTAATAACAACTATAAATGGATACTTTCTACCCTGTTAAGAGTGGGAAACATCATATTTTTGGGTTATATAATAAAAACAGCAGCTAAAATTCTTTCAGAGATCCTACACATCAAACATACTTTGCCTCTGATCTTTGAACTCTTGTAAGAATTACCATTATTTTATAGATAAGAAAATTATCACTGAATAAATTGCCCTAAGTCACACCATTAGCAAGAAGTGAACTGGAATTTGAATCTATATTATAAAATCTATGCTCTTTTTAAAAAAAGAAAGATTTTATTTATTTAGTCATGAGAGACACACAGAGAGAGAGGCAGAGACACAGGCAGAGGGAGAAGCAAGCTCCATGCAGGAAGCCCGATGTGGGACTCCGTCTGGGGACTCCGGGATCACACCCTGAGCCTAAGGCAGATGCTCAACTGCTGAGCCACCCAGGCATACCAAATCTATGCTTTTTCTAATTAAGCATGCTTAAACATATATATATATGCATGTTATACACCTAAAATGCTGTATTGCCCAGGTGGCTGGGTTTCTCAGTCGATTAAGCATCTGCCTTTGGCTTAGGGTCATGATCTCAGTGTCCTAGGATCAAGCCCCACATTGGGCTCCCTGCTCATTGGGCAGTCTGCTTCTCCCTCTCCCTCTGTTCCCCACTCATACTCTCTCTCTCTCTTGCTCACACTCTTTCTCAAATCAATAAATAAAATCTTTTTTAAAATGCGGTATTGGCATGCTGATATATAATACTGCTTTTGCCTTTATCTGTGCTATGTGTACATGTGATATAATGTATGTATATAATTTCTCAACTAGGCTATAAGCATTTAGTAAAGAGGAATTATACATTCTATGCTGAAAGTTACTATTAAGTGAAATATTCTTATTCTTACATGTTTCCTTAAGACTTTCCTTTCAAAATATTTTTAAATTAAAAATGAAGTAGATGATAAGTTTAATATCTCCCTGTGCTAGGAAGGATATAGTTACACAATAGACTTCCAATGTGAACTTGATCTTGGATATCATTAGATCAAATACTATAGTAGAATTTCATTATAAGTGCCAGATTTCAGAAATGTGTACATATAAGGAATAGTCAGAGAAGAGAAAGAGCATCCACAAAGTTTGATGCCACAGACACTAAGTGAGGGTTTCTAGGAAGAATTAACCAACTGTTGTAACAACTCCAATGGATTCTACAATATGAAGGCCAATAGTAATTTCAAGAACTGTCTTAGGGAGGAGGGTAAACAAGGTGGAAACAATACCGAAGTGACCGTTTTTGACTCCCCATTAGAATGTAAGTGCTATAAGGATAGGGAGTTGTTTCTTTTCTTCCTAACATCATCTCCAGTACCTGTTACAGTGCCTGATCGAGGAGGTGCTCCATAATTCCTTTCGTTTAGTCAATTTTAAGCACAACTATATTCAAGGTCCCATGCTAAATTCCTGAGTGTTGGGATTTAACCAGAACAAAACCCAGAAATACATACAGTTTATCAGGTGATAATGAGTTCTATGGAAAAATTTAAGGAGGGAAAGAGAATAGGGAGTGCAGGAAGTTAAAGGGGTAAATGAGAATTGACAGTGGGCATACAGGGGATGCTGCTTTAAGACAGTTATGTTCACACAAAAACATGATGCAGCTGAAAAGTCATAACAAAATCTGTGGGAAGAGCATTCTAGGCAGAGGGAGAAGTAAATGAAAAAGTGCTGATGTGATGTTGTGTCTGGAATGTTTGAGAAATAGAAAGAAGCAAATGATTGATTACTATAATTATTACTACATTTTTTCCACTTTATGAGGTACTTTCTAGATCTGTCTTGCAAATAAAGAAATGGAGATTCAGAAAAGTCACCCAATAATTTACAGTGAGGTTCCCTTCCACAAAATAGCAATGCTTATGAGGGGCCAGAGTTTCTCAACTGTGGCACTATGGATATTTTGGGTTGGATAATTCATTGCTGTTATGGGTTGTCCTGTGCATCACAGGCCTTTACCCACTAGATGCCAGTAGCACCTCTCTCCTCCTTACCCATGCATGACAGTCAAAATTTCCTTCAGATATTGTTAAATGTCTCCTGGAGGTAGAGTCTGAAATCATCCCTAGCTGAGAACCATTGCCAAAGAGTAATGCAAATAACAGGGAAAGGCATCATTCTAAATGACTGACAGTTAACTTAGGCCCTATTTTTAAGACCAAATTAGTTGCAGCACAATGATGATATTTAAGACTGCTAATGGTCATTTTATACATAATTGATTGATTCTGCTATGAGGTAATTTGAATCCGTTGTAAAGATAACCCCAAACATTAAATTGACTAGAGTAGGCTTATGGTTTGCATTACTCAACAATGCTTTACGTGCCTGTAAAATTGAAAGCACACCATGGAAATTCTGAACAGTTTTACTTAATTCTAGCATGAGAATATTTATGCACACATTTTTATTAGCCTAATTCATTTTGTTAAAGAGCATAAAAGATATTTCATATTCAAAATTTTAAGACAAAGCTATCATTAGACTTTATTAATTTTCCAAAAAAATCAATCTCTGTGTAATTAATTCATAATGAGTATACCCTCACTTCACAATATCTTGATTTCTCCAACTACAATTTATATACCCAACAACTAACAGAGTTAGTGTGTTTTAAAATACGGTCTACGCCAATTTATTAAGGGTGTGGCTTGGTAATATATTAACTTTGCCTTAAATTTCTTAGTACAGAAATACATCATTTGAATTAAGGAGGTTCAGCTTGCATTATTTAAGTAAACATATGTAACTTTTTCCTGCCTTATTAGGGCAGATACCCAGCTCACCACTGGGCCCATCCTTTCCTAAGTGATGAATGAATGTTATCATGGAACTGTTTGAGCAGTGCAGTGGGTAAAGCAGCCCTGACCTTTGCCTGCAAAGGTCAATTGAGCAAGTGCAGTTCAGAGGCTTTTCAACTGGCCTTCACAGAACACATTTCTTCCCTGGCTTCCTGAGGAAAACCTGCTGTTGCTGGGCCAGTGGGAGTTTATAAGCAGCTTTGTTTTCCCCCCAGACACCAAGAGCTCTCCTACCAGATTGAAGACACACAAGCATGTTAGAGAAGGGATTGAGCACTGGAGCTGTTGTTTACAACATTATTTAGACTAATTAAAAATTATAATACATAAAAACTCATGGAGAGCTTAGCAAAGAGAGTGAAGTTACAACTTTAATGCTGTTTAATTAAGCACCAAATCACGAGCACTTTTAAAAAATATTTTGGGACTCTGATAAGATTTATATCAGAATGCCTACTGTTAACCCATCACATTCCTACACGTAGAAAACAACTTTTGAAGTGTGTCATTTGTGCTTTTAAAGTTGTTTTTAAGAGCTCAACACAGTGAGGCATCTTTCTTTACACTAACCTGATTTGTCAACTGCAGAGTTGATAAAGTCAGAATCACACAGGGCAATTAACTCTCTTATGTTTCTCAAAATTTGGGCTAACGGCCTAATGATATGTACCCAACTAATGTTTTCCTTTTCTCCCTAAAAATACTTATTACTTAATTTGAGGCTATCTAGTAATGTTACCCTTTGGTTATTTAAAAAAATCTGAATATTTGAATTAATACAAGACATCTCATCATTTTAACAAAGTTTTTGATAATTGCTATTCCTCTCTCTTCTTTCTTTCTCTCTTTCTTTCTTTCTTTCTTTCTTTCTTTCTCTCTCTCTCTCTCTCTCTCTTTTTTTCGTTGTTGTTCACCGACATCTCTTAAAGAAGAATAAAGCTGAATTGAACTCTGCATCATTGGCTTAGAGACTTTGCTTATTGAAGATCATTTTTTTAATATGCCAATAGCTGATATTTAAATAAAACCATTTCTCTAGTTTCATTATATATCTATGAACTAGCAAAACACAGAGAAATTCAATACCAGTTGTGAATGGAAAATAGGATTTTGAGCAAAGGGAAGACTTTTGGTGGTGATAGTATTATGAGATACTACACATTCCAATGACTCTCGTAAGTCCAAGAATTCAAGCACGGCATAGTAAGTTCAGATAAGATCCACAAGTGAATAACTAATTTTTTAAGCAAGTGCAGCTATATGACTATTGCAATAAACATAGTTATTACCAGCAGGATGAGGCAATTTTATAGCCTTTTTATTAAACTCTTTCTTCCCATTTACTTACCATTTTAAAATCCATGTAAACAAATGAAATATATTTCAGTAACAGATTGCATGCATACTTTTTAGAATAATTCACAGTCTTTTGTTCATTTTAGAAGAAAGAGTTTAAATCTGGGGTGCTTTTGGCAGTTAATGAGACTCATTCTTGATAATGGTGCTTAGTAAAATTAGTAAGTAGTTTCTTTTAAGATGCTTAATTGCAAATTATTTTTCAACACTAACAGAATGTGCTCAAAGCCTTTGTTTCTGTACTTTTATTTTTCTTTTTCACCAATACTGCAGAATTAAAGTATGTTTTATCAAAACTTGAAACAGGGAAATGCAGTTTACTTTTCTATCATGATATTGTTTAAGTGAATGTGAATGACTATGTACTGGTGTGTATTGCATGTGTGTGTGTGTGTGTGTGTTTGTGAGTGAGAGAGAGAGAGAGAGAAAGAGAGAGAGAAAGAGAGAAGAAGAAGAGACAGAGACAGACAAAGAGACAGGGACAGAGGCAGAGAGACATGGAGAGAGGAAATTAAAGTTTGCAAAATTCCTTGAGAAGTACGGGGATCCAATAAAGAAACTCACTAAAATGAGATAGTACTAGCATTCCAAGAAAGTAATTCACCACATACTTTATGGCATAAGTGGTATTTCTGAGAAGAAAGGAAAGAGAAGTTGTCCTCAAAGGTTGGCATGAATGTAAGGCACCAAATCAGTAAATGCATCCAGAGGAAAGATTGCCTTCCAAAAGCTGGACAAAAGAATGAGATAAAGTAATGAGGTGTGACTGACATTTCATACTGAGATTCATCATGTTGTCACTTTAACAATCAAAAGTCCACTCTCTTGGGGGTATGACAGAAATTGTGAAAAGAGCTGGTTGATTTACCTCTACTATTTATCTTAAACAACAGGAGATGTGGGAGTTTTCTGCCCCGAATCTATCTTTACTCTAAGGCCCTGACTAATCCTTTAGACATAGGGAAGGCATCACTAATCACAGCATTCAGCTTAGAAGTTGAGTCGCCAGGAATGTGTTTGACCAATTAATTGAATATTGTGATTTTAACCTATTCATAAATACAATAAAAGTAACATCTTCCCCATTTTAACCTATTCACCTACTTTTTTCTGTAACATAGTCACAGTTATCTATTAAAAAGAAAAAGGGAAGTACCTAGAATAATTTCAAGATGATTCAAATATTAACTAAGAGTCTGATCTTAATCCTTAATTAAGGTTGATGTTGCCTTAAAATAAGGCTGCCTACAACCCTTTGAGTATAGCTAATATACTCTAAAGAATGAGCATGATATAGTATAAAGAATATTGTCAAAGAAAAATCCCATAGACTATTTAAAGGGATTGAATCATCTTTCACCTTATTGCATAATAACCTTGCATATGAATTCAATTGAACTTAAAAGCATAATTTGCTTTTGTCCTAATATTAAGTACTTCGAAATGTTTTCTCTTTATTCTGATTGCAAATTAGATCAGTATGCTCACAGTTGATTTCCTTTCACATAGTGGAGGGCTTTTCTGCTCATCTTTCAAACAAAAGTGAGAAATCAGTGCAATTATAGTTCTATGACACTTTTGTAGTTTGGAGAGATGTAGATAATACTTTAGTTAATACCTGAAAAAATTAATTATCTATCCCATTAAAGAGGTTTCCCAGTAATTTCCAAATGTAGAAACCATTTTTCCGTGTCATCCTTCAATTTTTGCCTCTATTTTGTGCCATCCACACCACTGAATAAAAAAGCTGATTAAAAAAAACAGAATGGGCTTCTATCATGTGCCATGTACTATACTACACATTCTGAAAATAGAAATATGAGATAATTATGTGGGTTATTGAAGGCTAAAGCAGTTATAATAAAATATTTTGATGCAGATTTCTAGTTAGCTTATACGTGCATTTTACTTTTATTCACTTTATTTGGTGGATGTCTTTATAAACATATTAGTATAAAAATGTACAGTATCCTGCCATAGCATAGTCACAATGATTCATGCAAAAAATTGAAACAATTCTTATTGTATCTTTCCCCCTTACTTTTATTGTATACCAAATTACTCCAAAACTTAGTGTCTTAGAACAACCCATTACATTACATTCATAGATCCTATGGGTCAGGAACTCAAATAGGGCATAATGAAAGGTATGGTTTTTGTTTGGTTTTGCTCCATGTTTGCTGAGGTTCCAACCAGAAGGCCTCTAAGACTATAAGTAACTTGATGGCTAGGGCTAGAACTATTTCAAACTTACTCCCATGTCTAGAATTAGGCTAGGATAATAGCAACACTAAGACCACTGTTCAGAAGATCCACATGTAGCATGTTTATGCAGCATGGCTTCCTCACAGCATGGCAGCCTTGGGGTAGTAAGATTTCTAACATAGTGTTTCAGGGCTCCAATTGCAATTGCAATTATATAAACAGTAAAATGAGTTTCATAGTACCCTCAACCATTTAAAAATATCAAACTGGTCCTCAAATGTACTTAACTCCATTTATAACTGGCATTTGCTCACTCTCTCAGTGTGCACAAATTTTACCCTGGTTTAATTTCCCCCTATGTGGACGTGGCCTTTGATATTCCTTGGTTCTCAAGTGAAACACACTTATGATGGTGAGGTACCAAGCTAAAATTTTAATTGTAATCAGTCGTTGACCTCAGTAAACTTTCAGTTTGCAATGACTTTGAGTGAGCAGAGGACTAAACCCTGAGATCTGAGATGGCACCGTTAACCTACCAACATCCTGCCTAAAGCAATGGCTTTACTTAATTTTTTTCTCTATATATCAATCATTTAACTGTGCTAACAATCAAAACCATGGCTTTTGGGAATACGTAGCCATTTCTTTCTTTTTCTTTTTTTTTTTTTTTAAGATTTTTAAATGTATTTATTCATGAGAGACACAGAGAGAGAGGCAGAGACATGGACAGGGGGAAAGGTAGGCTCCTCACAGGAAGCCTGATGTGGGACTCAAGCCCCGGACCAGGATCACATCCTGAGCCAAAGGGAGATGCTCAACTGCTGAGCCACCCAGAGGTCTCAACGTAGCCAATTCTTGGAAGTAATTTTTGCACTTCCTCATACATTTGACTCTGCAGGCACATACGTGCATGTGTGTATTTATTTATTTATTTATTTATTTTTAAAGAGTTTATTTATTTATTCATGAGAGACACAGAGAGAGAGGTAGAGACATAGGCAAAGGGAGAAGCAGACTTCTGTGGGGAGCCCAATATGGGATTCGATCCCAGGACCTTACATTAAGCCAAAGGCAGACGCTCAACCAATGAGCCACCCAGGCATCCTGCATGTGTGTATTTAGTAATTTCTCAGTTACTTTTCTCATCACATATAGAATTAAAAAAATAAATAAAATCCAGTCTCTGCAATTACAGCCCCATATGTTTGTATGCTTTGTTTGTTGGTATTTGAAAGTAGTTTTATAATTTATCTCCCTATATTGACTATAACCTTTTCAAGAACTGGACCATTCCAGAATTGTTCATCATCCTATCTTTGTCTTAAATCAGTACTTGTTTTATAGAAATAATTAAATGTGTATTATTTACATTGAACTAATCAATGTTTACATCAATTCAAGACAGAAGGCCAAGGCTCTATTATCTTTAGGGACTGGTCAACTATTAGAAGCAATAATATAATTATTTACTTTTTTCCTGAGTAGAAAAATGAAAAAATCCGATTGCAGAAGGCACATAAATCTCATGGGTAACTTAAAAGACACAAGGTCAGATTTTCAAAAGGAAATAAATGTAAAGATGCATATGATCAGGCAAATTAAAAACATGATTAGCATTATGGCTATAAAATGAACTTTGTGCTAATGTTCTCAAGTATTAAACAGAAACTATTTAAGGACATTTTATTTGCCAGCATACAATAATAGATTGACATTTGATGACAGCATTTACACTAAAATCATTTTTGCAATCAGTGTTAACATGAGAAGGGATGATATCATGCAAAAATAAGATGGAGCTAAGCTGAAAGCTATCACAAAGAATTAGCTAATTCTGATGCAGGAGATTAAGAGGTAGAAAAAAAAGAAAAAGGGAAAAATGAATTCTAATTGAAGAGAAGAGTCTGAGATACTATCTCTTAGAGTAGTTATGTACACAGAATAGGAAAACATGTAAAAAAAGTCAATTTTTTGTGAAAAATTAGTTTTGGGGAACACTCAAGTGGGAATACCATTAAAAACTGAAAATATTTGACTAGTGTTGGGCTAAATATATAAGTAACTGAGATAGTCAGATTTCAAAGATGTGCTTTACCCTCCAATACCCATTTATTGGGTATTCAACAGAATAGTAACCTATGTACTTTGGTGAAGAATTTTGCAGGTGGAATTAAAACTACTAATCAATTCAGTTTAAGGTAAGAAGAATATTCTAGATTATTCAGGTGGGCCCATTGTAATCACTAAAAGCAAAAGAGGAAGGCAGAAAAGTTAGATAGAGATCCCTGAGGAGAGAGGCAGAGGACCGGTTAGGCAGAAAGAAAGCTCAAGAGATACTGGAAACATGACTCAACCCACTGTTGCTGACTTTGTACATGGAGAGTGGATGCAATGTTCCAAGGAATGGAAGGAATCTTGAAAAACTAAAAGCAATCCCTGGCCAACAGCTAGCAAGGAAATGGGAACCTCAGTCCTACACTCTTTGGAAACGAATTCATACAAGAAGCTGGATGATCTTGGAGGAAGGTTCATCCCTAAAATTCCAAAAAGGAATGTAGCCTGCTGACACACTGATTTCACCCTATGCCTAGACTCCATACCTTGAGAACTCTTAGATAATATATGTGTATGGTTTTAAACACCTCAAACTGTCATGATTTATTATGACAATAGAGTCGCTAACATAAAAGTGATTCAATGACTATTAAGTGATAATGTATCAAGCACACAGAAAAAAGAGACTTTATGGTTTAAGATTAAGCTTTGGGAGGCCTACTTAAAAATGAGGAGATAACTGGGGAAGCGGCTTAGTGAAGCCAAGCCAAACAAGGTGGAGACTACAGAATGCATGGATGGTCAGTGATCAAAAGGACAGTTGACAGAGGACCACTTCAGCATCATGCAAATAAAAGGAGCTAAAAACAGAAATGGATGATCAATAAGTTTAATGTTATAGAAAAGTCAAGCAGAACAAGAATGAAGAAAAAAAATCACTATGTGAGGAAGCCATTGAAGCTGGAAATCAAATTTCAAGAATAAGAAGGGAGTTGCAAAAAAATAGTTTGTGACAAGTATAGATTGCTTGCTTTAGAAGAGTTTGTATATTATTTGCATAAACATGAGTTTGAGCAAAGACATAAGGAATAACTGAAATAAAAGTGGCATCAGTATGAAAGATGACCATATTTTACAAAAAAAACTGTCAATAATATAACACTAATTTATGTTTCATTAGTATATTAGGTAAAAGTGAAACCTACTAATTCTTAAGTGCTCACAAATGCATAGGGGGAAGCATAGAGGAAAGATAAGGGGGGAAACTTGGATCCGGACACATGAGCAAGTCCTTAACATTCCTAAATTTCAGCTGCCTCAGCAAATATACAGGGCGAATAATACATACTTCTCAAGCTCGTCATAATGACTACATGAGAATGTATATGCGCACCACCTTGCACAGATTCAAAAATCTGAACCAGCCTAGGGAGACCCAAACCCAATACCCTATAGTAAGGGTAACCTTAGCATCTGTCCCAGAGGAGTTTGAGAACTTAGAATATGAAATGGTCTACATCCAGCTTTTGGTCTGGATAGTTTCTCTACTTTTCAATACTTCTTAATAAATAAATGTGATTCTCCTCCTTAATCACAGTGCCATAGCCTATCAATAGTGCTGATATGTCTTCATATTTATTCTCTTTGCTTCCTTTCTTGTGAGTTACCGTAAATAGCCTTTCCTTCACGCAAGGTTGCCTTGAACAATTATGTAGCTTGTGATCTGCTCAACTCCAAGGGGTACCATTTTCATCAAAATCTATGATGCAAATTGCATAAAATTGCTGGGTCTTCACACTTAAGATTATAACACAGTCTATTACATTATAGACTTTATGTTTAAACTGGTTGAAGTCCAGCTGTAAGCATGTAGATTAAAATGGCAAGACTGGTTTCTTGATTAGATTTGAGAGAAAAAAAACCTTTTTTTAGATTGTTTATAGTAGAATTTAAGTCTCCTTGATTATACTTAAGAGAAAATTAGACTGAGAATAAAGCCTCTCTTAAAGACTGTTTTTAACTAACTGTGGACTGCAGTTGTACAAATATGATCATATACCTAAATGAACCTCATCTCATCACGAGTTGATGTTGTGAATATTATGATGATTATACTTCAAAATGTTAAGTACTTATTAAAATATCTATTTTCTGAAAGATGCTAGGTTTTTTGTTAGAGTTATATTATCAAAACATTTTTTGATGACTCTGTAGATTTAAAATTAAATAGTGATAATATATTTCAAATATTCTTCCAAAAATTACTTTTATTTCAGATAATCTAGGTTTAAATTGTTTACACAGGCTTTGATTCTGTAGGGTATCATCTAGAATTTACTGTTTTAAGAATCACTCTTTAGGAACATTAAAATACTCTCTAATAAGTAGAAGTTCATGCTATTATTTGTGTTGTTTTCAGTTTTTTAAATAGAAAACAAATAAGATTATCCAAAACATGTGCATTATACTGTACCAATTTAAGCCATAATTATTACTAGACTTTAAAACTGGTCTTAAAAATATCAAAATCTTTCTATTTGCCAAGTAAACCATGAACTCTATCTAAGCAATTATGAATGTCAATTGCTAACTTTATCAATCACGATATTTTATTTATGTCATTGAACCTTCTTGCATTCTTCTCTTTCTAGCATTTTAGCAAGCCATGCTATAATTTTTTTGAGGGGGATATAGGTATTAATTCACTATTGCTTTGATATACTGTTTTTAAGGTCTTTGTATTCAGAATGAGACTTCATAGATTCTCCATGGATTTTATGGTGACTTACACAAATTAATTTTCTATATTTCATTTTCTTACTTGTATAATAGATTTATCTTGAGTTGATGTAACAATTAAATAATTTAATACATTTGAAAGTAACTAGAGTAAAATAAACCCATAATTTATTAGCTGTTTAGTAACATTGTTACTTTTTTCAAATAATATAAATCTTAAATGAACTTGGTGCTAATTCTAAAAGAGTAAATCACTAGAGTCCACTCTAAGGAAAACATTATATTCTTAAGATGTTATTCTATCTGGTAAATATGATAGACCAGCCTGACATAGATATGCCACTTTCCCACTCCAAACACACAGGAATATTGAATAAATAATAAAATTAAAAGAATTAGATGAATAGCTGATGTTGAAGGAAAAAAAAAAACTCTTTAGCTAAAATGCCATGAAAACATGAGGAATTTAAAGCCAGAGCCATCAGTGGTAATTTCCATAGTGGCTAATGTGGGATGATTCATAATATCAACTTTAAAGTATGGGGCTGAGATTATAATGCCTACAAGAGTGGTAGCCCCAAGCTCAAGCTACTTGGAGAACAAAGACAGAATCCATTTTATAAAGCCAAGAGCATCAAAGGACTGCTTTCTTCATCAAAGGGAGACAAAAATCATTATTTACTTGAACAAAACATGGCAAAAAATAAAAAATCTATCACATTCACAGGATTCTAAGAATAAAAGAATAAACCATGAGATGATAAAATCTAGAAGGTACCATTTATGAGTATGAGGATGTAGCAGAACCCAAATGAAGACAACATGAAAACTGTTCTAGAAGTAGCAAAACCAATAGGACACCAGTAGAGACCAATGTAAATATGCTTTGTAGAAATAATCTCACAACCACCAAACATAATACTCTTTCAGAAAGCAAAGTGTTCTGAAAATAAACTCTTTAAAAATTTAAAAACACTAAAGAGAACACACACAGAAATGGACCATCACAATGGAAAGCTGTCACACACAATTAAGAAGAATTAGCATGATAATAATGCAGATAAACACTTGTAAAGACCATTTAAAACAAGCATGTTTAAATGATTCAAGAGAGGTGCCTAGGTGGCTCAGTCGGTTAAGCATCCAACTCTTGATTTAGGTTCAGGTTATAATCTCAGGGTCATGAGATCGAGCCCCACCTAGGGGTCCAGTGCTGGGTGTGAGGCCAACTTAAGATTCTCTCTCCCTCTTTCTCTGCCCTCCCTAACCACCACACATGCCCTCTTGCTTAAAAAAAATTAAGTAAAATAAAATAAAATGCTTAAAGAATAAAATATAGTTTACAAAAAATAATGTCAGACCACATGATATGAAACAGAAAGAAATGACAAAGTAGAAACAAGCAAATATGGCCTCTAGGAATTATACTTGTATATATACATACATACATGAATATATATAGATTTCGTGTGATAATCAATTTCATGTGCCAACTTAACTAAATCATGGAATGCCCACATGTGTGATTAGGCATTATTTCTGGGTATGATTGTGAGAGTGCTTCTGAAGAGATTAATATTTGAACTGGAAGACTAAATGGAGTACATTGCCTTTCCCAATGTGATAGGCATCATTAAATATGTTGAGGGTCTGACTAGAATAAACAGGTGGAGGAAGGGAGGATTCACTATTTCTTCCTCACAACTTGAACTGAGATATCAATCTCCTCTTCCCCTTGGCTCTTCTGGTTCTCAGATCTTGAGACTTAGATCATCAGCTCTCTGACCTTTAAACTATACCACTAGCCTTCCTGGGCCTCTAGCTTGCAGACAGCAGATTATGGGACTTCTCAGACTCCATAACTGCATGAGCCAGTATCTTATAATGAATCTCTTTATGATATCTTATAATAAACCAATATCTTAGAACATATATATATATACATATATATATGGATATATGGATATATAGGTAGATATACACATAAATTCTCTCTACATCTATCTTTATATCTATCTATCTATCTATCTATCTATCTATCTATCTATCTATTGGTCTATCTTGTTGGTTCTGCTTCTTTGAAGAACCCTGATTAATACATTTAGTGTCCCTGAAATTTTTTTAAAAAATGCATGATAGGTTGTAAAGTGGATTATATAAGTGAAAAAAGAATTATTGAATTGTTTTCGTCTAGGCGTTGTTAGAACAATAAAATTTCATGGGGTTCTTTCTCCCTTCTATAAGTTTACTCTTGTAAAAAGAGAAATTTAGAGGGAATATGATGAGTTCAAAACTTAACATAAAAACTATAAAAAGCACCCAAGTAAATAAAGGCAAATGTATTGTGCCCATGTGGAGGGAATATAATAGTAAAGAGGGGAACTTTAATATCAGTGAAAATACATCATAAAATAAAAAATATAAAAGATGAAAATAGCTTATTTGCTAAAAAAAGAGAACAATAATTCAAGAAGATAGAATAATTACAGATACAAATGCAACTAGCATTACAGCCATGAGCTATTTAAACATACTAATGAAAATGAATATACAAATAACTATTAATTGGAGATTTTACATGCATCTGAGAACCTGCAGATCAAGGGAAAAAAAAAAAGCAAAAAACTATAAATAAGCAAAGAAATAAGTAACATGTAATAAAGAACTAGAAAGCAAATGCCATGAGAAACAAAAAATATATGTTGTAAATTATATATTATACATGTTGTGTATACACCATATATGTCTCACATATATAGAGATATTATCCAACTTCCAGACTTCTTTAAAAGAAACAGTAATCAAGACAATGTGGTAGTGGCCAAAGAATAGACAAATCGGTCAACGGAATAGACAAGAAATACACCTATACAAATATAGTCAACTGATCTTTGATGAAGGAGCAGAAGCAATTCAATGGAAAAAGGATAGTTGAATCCTTTCTCAATGGATAAAGGATAGTTGCCATGGATGGAATTGTGGGCCCCCTTAATCACATATTGAAGCCCTAACACTTCTCATCATGTGAGTATTTATGATAGTGCCTTTAAGAAAATTAAGATTAAATGAGATGCCTGGGTGGCTCATTATGTTAAACATCCAACTCTTGATTTTGTCCCAGGTCATGATCTCAGGGTTATTAGATCATGTCCCACAATGTGTTCTACACTGTGCATGAAGCCTGCTTGAGAGTCTCTCTCTCTCTCTCTCATTCTCTCTTTCTCTCCCTCCTTCCTCCTTCCCTGTATGCCTTCTCTCTCTCTAAAAAACAATTTTTTAAGTTAAAAATTAAAATTATAAAACATTTTAAAAAATAAAAAAAAGATTAAGAAAAAGATCAAATGAGATCATAAAGGTAGAGCTCTGATTCTATGGGATTAGTGTCCTTATAAGAAGAAACACTGGAAAGTTTGCTGTCTCTCTCTCTGCATGTGTATACAGAAGAAGTCACATGAGTAAACAATAATAGATTAGCCACTGAAAAGCCAGGGGGAGAGATCTCACCAGAAACTCACCACTCTGACACCCTGACTTGGACTTCCAGCCTCCAAAACTATAAGGAAAACAAAACAAAACAAAACAAAAACAGGGATCCTTGGGTGGCTCGGTGGTTTAGTGCCTGCCTTTGGCCCAGGGCGCGGTCCTCGAGTCCCAGGATCAAGTCCCACGTCGGGCTCCCTGCATGGAGCCTGCTTCTCCCTCTGCCTGTGTCTCTGCCTCTCTCTCTCTCTCTCTCTCATAAATAAATAAGAACTTTAAAAAACGAATACAAAATAACTAAAAATCTGTTGCTTAAATTTAATCTATTAATAAAATGAAATCTGTTTAAACTGAAAAGTAAAAATCTGTTATTTAGACCACCCAGTCTAGGGTATTTTATTATAGCAGCTTGAGGTAACTAAAACAATAGTCTTTTCAACTACTGGTACTGAAACAACTGGATAATTATATGCAAAATCAATCAGTCAATCAATCAATCAATCTAGACACAAACCTTACACATTCAACTAAAATTAACTCAAAATGAACCGTGGACCTAATGCAAAGTGTAAAACTATAAAACTCCTTAGAAGAAAACACAAGAGAAAACTTATGTTCACATAAGTTTTATTATGTGAACTTAAGTTTTTTGATGATGACTTTTTAGATACAAGACCATAAGCACAATTCATGAAAGAAAACAAAATAATAAGTTGGATGTTATTAGATCAAAAACTCCTGCTCTGTGAAAAACATAGTTAAGAGAACTGCAAGACAAGCCATATACTAGGAGAACAATCAGTGCAAAATGCATATATGATAGAAGGATGAGTATCCAAAATATACAAAGAACTCTTAAAACTCAACAATAAGAAAACAAAAAATCCAACTTAAAAGTAGGCAAAAAATTCAGAACAGCTCTATCACCAAAGAACATATACTGAAGGCAAATAAGTGTATTTTAAAATCTTCAACATCTTGTGTCATTAGGGAATTGCAAATTAAAGCAAGATACCTCAGGGATCCCTGGGTGGCTCAGCGGTTTAGCGCCTGCCTTCAGCCCAGGGCCTGATCCTGGAGTCCTGGGATCGAGTCCTACATCGGGCTCCCTGCATGGAGCCTGCTTCTCCCTCTGCCTGTGTCTCTGCCTCTCTCTGTGTCTCTCATGAATAAATAAATAAAATTTTTTTAAAAAATAAAACGAGATACCTCTATACACCTATTAGAAAAGGTAAAATCTAAAACAATGATGATAATAAATGCTGCTGAGGATATGAAACAATGGAAACTCTCACTCATTGCTGGTGGAAGTGCAAAATGTTACAGTTACTTTGGAAGGCAGTTTGGTGGCTTCTCATAAAACTAAATATGTACTCTTACCATATGAATAAAACAATTACATTTCTTGGTATGTATCCAGACTGGTTGAAAATGTGTCCATGCATTCACACAAATGTATATAGCAGCTTTAATTACAATTGTCAACATTTAGAAGCAACCCAGATGTTCTTCAATAGGTGAATATATAAATAAACTGTGGTACATACAGACAATGGAATATTATTCAGCACTAAAAAGAAATGAGCTATCAAGCCACAGAAAGTCACAGAGGAATCTTAAAGGCATATTACTAAGTGAAAGTAGCCAGTCTGAAAAGGTTAAATACTGTATAATTCTAACTATATGACATTCTGAAAAAAGTAAAATGATGAAGACAGTAAAAAATAATCACTGGTTGCCAGTAAGTCCCAGAAATAAAATAAAAAGTCCAAACCAATAAAGAGTATAACAGCAATAAATACTGATCAAATAGAAAGCAAAGAGAAAACAAGCACACAAAGAAGAGAATTTTATGAGACAGAATAAAAAGCCAACAATAAATCTAAATATATCAGTAAGCATAAGGAGCATGGTAGATTACATTAGTGTTCAAAAATATTTGCTTTCCCTTTGTTGCACTGATATCAAGGTTGGCCAGATGAGTTGTTGAGTAACACAGATAACTGACCTGTCAAAACGAACTCAAATGGGTCAGACATCATACTCAACATCAGGTTCCACTAATAATTTCAAGGATATAGATAATTAAGAGACTCAGATAAAGTGAAGAAACTTCTATGTCATGCTGAGCAGCCCCTGGGTTCTTTCTTTCCCAAGGTGGATGTTCACTCTTGGCCAAGAATAGACACAATCTCTAAGTGAGGTATGTGGGTTACTACCTTGGATATCAGGGAGGACTGTGTTTATGAAACATCTCCAATTTCCCACCAGCTAGTGTGACATTTTCCAGTGAGCCATACCCCATAAATCCATAGATTCTTTTTTTTTTTTTTTGAATTATAAGCCATCTTTAGCCAGGAGCACCCCATTAAGAATCTTCCCTAGATAAAGGCTTCTTCCTAGCAAATATCATTAGCTTATTGACCCAGAGATTCAGGTATAATGTTATCAAGGAGATGTGAGCCAAGTATCCCCTTGGTAGCAGAGTGATTAGATCACAGGCTAGATTTTTAAACACCTTCTGTATTTATAATGCTATTCTTTTGGGGAGGATTATATTTCCCAAGGTCTGTTCACCTGCATTGCTTTGGTCAATAAAATGTGAGTAATTGTGTAGTGTGTCACTTCTGAACCAAGTTTTAAGAACCGGCCTATGGTTTGCCATTCATCTCTTTCACTCTACCAGGAGAACAGCAGTATCCTGGATAAAGGTTACACTGTTATCCTTGGTTCTAAGTGGAAAAGACGTGATAGACAGTAGAATGAGCAGGAATTAAACTCTCTGCTTGAAGTCACTGACCAGGTTGTTTGTCATTGCATCTGATCAGAGAGAATGAGCCAGAGCGAAATGTTAGCATGCTAGACCCTAAACAGAAAGACTGAGACAAAGTCCTGTGGCCATAGAACTCCAAGAATATTATTTTAATTATTTTATCTTATTCAACACTATTTTTTTCTGAATTATGCTATAATACATTTAGGTTATATACAGAATATCAGTACTTGTTGTACTGATGAGATCACAACAATTAATAGTCTAAACTAGGAATACCTTTTGGTCAAGTAGTGCTGATAGTTAAGCCATTGTTACTTTCAAAGAGTCTCAACATTTAAGCTCTTGTACCTGAATGTATAAAAATCTACTCATTGTATCTAGAGGAAATCTTTATAATGTAAGGTATGCATGAAGAGTTAGTAGAAATAACTTGGTATATAATAAAACTATTACAGTAAAATAAAAGGAAGACTCCTGATTTTTTAACTTTTTTTCTCAGCTCTGAGAAACATGGGTAATGAGTATGTACAACTGTTTTTTTTTTTTTTTTCCATACTGAACCTCTCTGGGTTTCCAGGGAAATGCTCTTGTGTATCTGTTTGGGTTGTAAGAAGACCTTTATAATTTTTTAGATGAAACCTGGAATCTACACAATCACTCACATAAAAGGAATAGGCTGTGACATGTGTACATATTACAGATATAATTTGGTCATTCATTAAATCCTACTTTACCAGGGATCCCTGGGTGGCGCAGCGGTTTGGCGCCTGCCTTTGGCCCAGGGCGCGATCCTGGAGACCCGGGATCGAATCCCACGTCGGGCTCCCGGTGCATGGAGCCTGCTTCTCCCTCTGCCTGTGTCTCTGCCTCTCTCTCTCTCTCTCTCTCTGTGTGTGTGACTATCATAAATAAATAAAAATTTAAAAAAAATCCTACTTTACCTCCTAAGGCAAGTTTATATTAACATCCAGAGTACACAACTATGTATGGGGAATAATTTCAAAATGGAAGGAAAGTTTTTCCTCTTACGATTGTTTGACTTAATTCTAGTGACAGAAAACATCAAATTAAGATTGGCTAAAAATAAATGCTTACTTTTCTCATGCATAAATGCAGGCAGAAAGTTACTGGTATGTGTACTCTACAATTACCAGTATGAGAGGTGTAGTCTTTTGCACACCTTTTTCTTTTCATGTAAACCTTTTGTTTTTAAGCACATTCATGGAATAGATTTTAAATCATATTGACAGATGAGGAACACTTCTAGGTCCAAACAGGTTAACAGTGAAGCTACTACTGCTGGAAGGAATACATACCTCCCATGCAATTCAAGCTTAAAGGGCCGAAACTTATGTCAGAGAACACCATATACATCACCCTCTAGATTGGAGAACTGAAACCAGAGAAGGAGAAGAGACTTGGTGAAGTTCACATATCAAGTATCACTTGATACTTTTACCATCATGCTACATAAGCAAATGGAAGTTCTGCTACTTTTAGATGAGCTGGAAGGAGGTTTCCTCATCATATAAGTGAAACTTCCTTTCATTGTTTTTTTTTAAAGATTTTATTTGTTTATTCATGAAATACACACACACACACACACACAGAGAGAGAGAGAGAGAGAGAGAGAGAGGCAGAGACATAGGTAGAGGGAGAAGCAGGCTCCATGCAGGGAGCCCGACGTGGGACTTGATCCCGGGACTCCAGGATCATGCTCTGAGCGGAAGGCAGGTGCTCAACCACTGCACCACCCAGGGATCCCATCTTCCTCTCATTGTTAACAATTAGGCCACAGGCATTAGCTATAGAAGGGTATCCACTGATAAATACAGAGTATTAGGGCAGTGAAAAGGAAGTCACGCAGATATCTCATCTCTTCAAATACCAGAAACTTCCACATCAGAGCAGTAGAGCAGTGGATCAACACCTTTCTCCACCTTCCAGTCCAAAGAAGGCTCCCTGTACTTCTGGCAGTATCTGCTGGGTTTGAGACCTGGCTGGCTTTCTAGAGTATGGAGACTTTTATTCTATGGTCCCCATTATAAACCTCAACTCCACCACTACCTCCTAAGGCAGGTGGTCTTCTTGATCAGTTTGGACATCAACATCTTTTTGGTGGCAATTTTGTACGTAGGAATCACTTTGGTACTGTAGCCTTTACCAGAAGGAAATCCTATGTCCTGAAAGGTACAATCACCTGGGGCTCCAACAGTTGGTACAAACCCTGAAGGACCAGTTCATCCAGCAGCACTTGGTACCTGGTTGTATATTTTATCACTTTGCAGAGCTTCTGTTTCACCATTTAGTAGGTTTGTAATCAGGTCACCTCTCACTGAGGATTTTTGGCTTTGCCTGATTCATCAAATTGAACAGCCGAATTTTCTTTTGCTATTCAATTTGCTTTTCTTTCTTCTCATAGTATTTCATAATCTTCAGTCTTTGGGTTTGCCCAAGATGGCCTTTCTCAATGTTGAACTCTTCCTCTGCTTTCATATCTATTTCGTTGGCTTTCTTGTTGACTTCTTGTTAAAAAAAAAAAAAAAAAAGCCATTATACACTTAATCTGCTTTTGCACATCAGCATCACTGAAGGTCATAGTGAAGGTGATGCTAGGCCGGTGGGCAACTGGCTCTGGCTCAGGTTTGAAAGGGGTGGTTGGGGGCATCTGGGTGGCTCAGTTGGTTAAATGGCTGCCGTTGGCTCAGGTCATGATCCCAGAGTCTTGGGATCGAGCCCCACATCGGGCTTTCTGCTGGATGGGCAGCCTGCTTCTCCCTCTCCAATGCTTGTGCTCTCCTGCTTTCTTCCTCTCTCTCTCTCTCTCTCTCTTTCTCTCCAATAAATAAAAGTTTAATAAAAAAATAAAGAACGAAAGAGGTGGTGGAAGGAAGAGAAAAGGAAAATCCAGTGCAGATTTTGGCTTCCTTGCTTAATAACTTCAGCTTCTGGTTCTTCTCAGACAATTTTTGAATCATGGTTTCCATCTCATGGTCCCAGAGAGCTGCTCCAGCTCAAACCATCATATTTGCTTCCAGCCAGAAGGAAGGAGAAAAAATACAGGAAAAGGACATTTTTCCTCCCTTTAAGTACATTTTCTGGAAGTTAAATGCACCTTTTCTTCCACATGGATTCCACTGCTCAGAGCAGTCAAAATAGCAAATCTAGCTGCACAGAAGGCCTGGAAATACAAGTTCTCCCATTGCATAATCATACACAGAAATCACTGGGAAGATCAGTTGCTGAAGGAACAGGAAAGACTATGAAGGGAGGAAAAAATATCTGCCTTAGGAGCTTATTTGACTATGAGAATATTTTTTAAAGATTTTATTTATTCATGAGAGACACACACAGAGAGAGAGAGAGAGAGAGAGAGAGAGAGAGGCAGGCAGAGGGAGAAGCAGGCTGCATGCAGGGAGCCCAATGTGGGACTCGATCTCCGTCTCCAGGATCAGGCCCTGGGCTGAAGGCGGCGCTAAACCGCTGAGCCACCCAGGCTGCCCTGACTATGAGAATTGGGATCATTTTCTTGTCTGGAAAACTCACCAGAAAAATTCACTAAAAATATTTTGAACATTGAAAAGAGACTTGCAATATCTGATAAAAGTAGTACTAAAATTCCTTTGTATATTCCCAAACTGGATGGTCCTGCTGAATAGGTAAACTCCATCTCCCCTTACTTTGCTGACATTTCCTAATACCCTGATGCATACAGAATAAAGATTTTGAAGATCACTATAGATGGCTTTTTGAATGAAAGGGGTAAGTTTTTTTCTGGAATTTTAAGCATCTAAAAGCATTAAAGAAGAGAGTTAATATCCTTTTCTTATTCAACAACATACACATGTGATTTTTAATACTGTATAATAACAAAAAAGGCAAGAATAGCCCATTTTGAATAGATTATTTTTTTCTTAATCTAAGCATATTAAATAAAATATCTCTCTTATTATTGACTGGTCAAAAATAATTATGTTCTTCTCATTTAGGTACATTTTTTTCAGACAGTTAATTTTATAGCTTGAATAAATTTGCTTTTATTTATATAAAATTGATTTCATTTTTTATTTTAAATTTAAATGTAGTAATAGTGTTTTTTATTTTTTATAAATTACCTTCTTTTTAGGAAATTAATTTCATGATCCATTTTCAGTAGTGACACATATTTCCTTTTAAAATAAATTCATATAAGTACATAGAGCCATTTTAAAGAAATATATTAAGCAAAGGTGGTTGTTGGATATGGCAAAAATGTGAATGTGGTAAATAAATGACTGACAGACAACATGTACTTATTATACCCTTTAAGCAATCTTTGATATGTAATATTTAGACCAGTGAAGCTTTTGGTGATTATTGATATGCAGTAAGTTTGATTTTTTTTTTTTTTTTAGTTTGAGTTATTTTTGAAGCACACTTTCTAAATGTTCTATATTAAAGGCAGAAACATGCATTAATAGCCAATGAACTGTGAAGAAATTTATACAGAAAAATGGAGTACCTAATAATCAACAGAAGATTATCCACCTCAAAGCAGAGCTTATACAGAAAGTACCAGAGCACTAGTATTAATAACCAATAATGACTCATGAATTATAATTAAATATCCATTTACTATCTAACTTCTAGTAAAATAACTTCTTTGATTCACTAGAAAATATACTGCTTGCAAGAGGCATGCTCCTGGTTTTAAGTGTACTTTTGATGGTTTAAGTCCTGTATTGACCATCATTTCACAACTAATTGGCAATGAATGTATCTTACTAACATTTCTGTGTCTGTTGGTAAAATCAATAGCAACCAAGAAAATTTCTGCTTTACTTACCATATACTCAATAAAATATTTTTATGGTTATTAATATTCATAAAAATTCACAACTTAATGATATGTCAGTACAACACACATACATATTCCCCACACTAGCCTACGTTTCTCAAAGTATTTTTGTTTTGCTTTTTTACTCGTACACTTTAGTATATTACAGTTCTGGTGAAAAAGTGATGAAGGGATCCACAACATGTTAGGAATAACTAAAATACTGTCGTTACTACAAAACAATAGTAACTCCTGGTGTCTATGAAAACATCTTCAATTGCTTAATTCTTAAGCTTGCTTGTCTTACATCGGTCAGAGTTTCAATTAAAATCTTTATTTTACTGACCAAATTCTTGCCTATGTTAATGGAGCAGAGTACTCACATATTCCAATAAAGACATTTTCAAGTGTCTGGCTTCACAGTGTGCTTTGTCTCACTTTTCAGCTCATCAGATATTGTCATAACAGAATATATATTCAATGACAGCATTAGTAAACCTCACATACTTATCAAAAGTGGGGCACACTGTGAAAACTTGGCAGGACACCAAAGAGCCACGGAAAACTTTGAGAACCACTGGCTCAAAAAACAAAGCAAAACCAAAAAAAACAAAACAAAACAAAAAAAAAACCCAACACAATTTGCTTCAGTTGTGAATGGTCTATTATCTCATCTGTGTTCTTTTGACTAAATATGTATTAGTATTCTACATACATATTTATTTTCTAATGTAAATGTATTTTTATTGTTCTTAGATTTTTAAACTTGAATACCTCTATCTTCGTTTTTAAGAAGCAAACCTGTTATTATGTTTATAGATATTTTAACATTTTATAAAATGTGTAGCATACCCAGCTTGATATTCATATCTGTACAGACACTGAGTCTTGATTACATACTGTGGATGCTGCCATTTCAATATTTTCTCGAGGGCTTCTAGATCCTATTACCTGCCTCTCTAGTCCTAAGGTGCTTTTGTCTTATTTTGTTTTGCTTTTTCTGAAAATACGGAAAACTATGCCATCCAAGTGTACAACAGGCCAGAAGTCCTAGGGGATTAATATCCCTTGGAAATAACCCTCAACTAGAGATTGATGGGAATTGTGTGTATAAATGTCTCAGTGCCCTTTCTCTTTTGTTGAGACCATTTTGAGGCCCAGAGACTTCCTGTAGGAATGAATTCCAGCTACTCATCTGGATGGATAGCTGGCCTAGTCACACTCCCAATACTGGCTGCCATCTTTTCCCTGGTCCCTCTGCTGCCCACTTGGGCTTGTAATATTTATTCAGACGTTTCCTCCTGAGTTTGAGGAAACAAATTAAGGCAATTATGATAGATATATCTCTGAATTGTCTTTTTTGCAACTGTCCTTTTGTCTTCTCTTCTTTTGTCTTAATACCTAAAAAATCACTTCCATAAACTTTTATAGTAATCACTTTTTAAAAAGATTTATTTATTTAATCTAGGGTGTGTAGGGAGAGGGTCAGAGGGAGAGAGACAGAGAATCCCAAGTAAACTCCCTGCCTAGCACAAAGCCCAAGACAGGGCTCAATCCCATGACCCCAAGATAATGACACCAGCAGAAACCAGGAGCCAGTGCTAACCGAGTGAGCCACCCAGGTGCCCCAATAGTAACCACTTTTTTGATCATTCTGGTTTGACTCACACTGCCACCAGTTTTCTTCCTAAAACACAGGGTTGGATTTGACTCAACATGCTCATAAGTTTTCATTGCCTGTTCCAAATGGCCTAATAGGTAAAATCTTCCAAAATCTTACTGAGCTGTTTTCTTTTAATCCTACCTCTATTTTATCATCCAGCTTTACACCTGCCAGACTAGAGAAATGGCCACCTCCAAGGCAAGTTCTCATACTCTCTTGATCTTCAGTGCTTTTGTTCATCTTGCTTTCTCTGCCTAGAGTGGTGTTGTTCAACATGGTAGACATTGAATCTAAATTAATAAAACTTAAATAAGTTTAAAAATTTGGGTCAAACATTTCAAGTTTTCAATAATGTAGCTACCATAATAGACAGTACAGATATGAAATATCTCTATCCTCACAGAAAGTTCTATTAGGCAGAGCTGGTCTGGAGTATTCTTCTATACCTCGTTTTTGAAATACTATTTTTTTTTCTTTTAAGTACCATCTTAAAGCTAACTTTCTGGGGCACCTGGCTCAGTCAGTTAAGTGTCCAACTCTTGATTTCTGCTCAGGTCACGATCTCATGGTCATCATGTCAAGCTCTGTGTCAGGCTCCATGCTCAGCAGGAGTCTGCTTGAGATTCTCTCTCTCTCTCTCCCTCTAAGCTCCCCCTTCCCCCGCTCACACACTCTCTCTAATACACAAATCTTTTTAAAAAGTTAACTTTCTGTGAAAATTCTCCCAATGTAGAATTAATTTTGTCATGGGTCTCTATTTATTCACTAGTTAAATTTTAGTTCATTCAATCACATGACAAATACTGTGTATTTTATTTATGAATATCGGTGCACATAAATCATTTATGCTAGGTAGATTCCTTAAAGACAAGATTAGTGCATTTTCATTTGTGTATTTTTTAAGGTGCTTTACTTAACAACAAATATTCGTTTAATTCTTAGAAACTAGTTTAACTGATTCAAACCTCTCTGATATTATTCCTATAATCTTCTTTTGAACCACTTCTTTCCTAATGCCATATTTTTGCTGTCGTTACTTAGAGTCTACAGTCTTTATTAGATTTTGAAAGCCTATCAAAACTGTTTCAACTCTCAACTGTATTATGCAGTCTAAATTAACAATGCCATTTCTATATTACATATAAATTTGATACACGGTTTATTTTATTTCTCAGAGTACTAATATTTTCATTTTTACTCTGACATCCAAAAACACTGATGGGAGCTTCCAGTTCCTTTTTATAATTATAAGATTCTAGAGAATAGAAACCACGTCCATGTCATTTAGTGTGCCTATCTCCTTGCATAGAATTTTGCTTAATGTCTGCTTTATTTTGATGCTTGTTGTCACTTCCAGAGCCAATTTGTAGAGATAATTCATGCACACAAGTAGAGTAGGAGTGCTTTAAAATGTTCTTCAACATAGGAACTAGGTCCTTGCTGTATTCCATTTATTTAAACGTTAATAGATGCTTTGAATACAGTTTGCTAAAAATAACCCTAGAGACATCCACCAAAGCTTTCTTCCTAAATTTGATTCATACTCTTTACATGTTGCTGTTTAACCTCTTGTATACCCAGATAGTACTATCATCTTTCTCAGTCCTTATGATCTTCTCTGTGTATCACATAAGAAAGGTTCAAACCAAGGTGATTTTATTTTTATAGGGATAGAATAGACTCTCTAAATGATCACTAAATTCTTGTCAAAATCCTAGCAAATTGCAGCAGAATCTAAGCTGAAAGAATCCAAAGAGAATCTCTAAAAAGCATCTATTTATTAATAAATTTTAATGCATTTTTGCTTTGAAGTATCAAACGATAGATCCATTATCTTTGGAAAACATGCCTAAAACTAGAGTCAAATCTATCATGAACTCTCTATTCAAAAGTGCTTATGGAATTACATCATACCGAACAGCATACTTAATTTCCTCAATCAGGATAAATAAAATATGAAAATAAATGATCTCTGAATACTGACTCTTTAAAACCTGTCTCAAATTCAAAGCAAAAGTAGGTTAAAATTAAAGTTCAAGAAATAATGTCTAATAATTAGTTATCTAACCTAAAAAAATCATATGATTCCATACATTTTGTTATTCATGTCCAGTAACTTTAGATTTTTTACTTTTAAAATAGAAAATGTAATCTTGCTTTCTTTAAGCCTTAATTAAGGATGGAATATTCAAAAATGTCTAACACCTGCTTTATAATAAGTAGAGTATTATTTCAAATGCCAGATGGACCAATTAAGATATTCTTTTAGATGATGCAAAATCTTGTGATGTAGGTAGTTTTTTTCAAATCCAAATTTAAATATGCACTATAGGAATGTGATATTATTTAAGTATATGTTAACGGAATACTTTCATTTTTTTTACCCTGGGGAGAGCGCAAAGCACTGTCATTTTTTTTTTTCTTCTCCAGCATCCCCTCTTCATTCTCCTCTTCCAGTTCTACCATTTTAGCATCCATGCGTTTGTTTTCCTCTGACTACTGCTGCTAGAAGTAGCTCATATATTACAGAGAATTAAGCTTTCCAGAACAAAGGGAGAATTACAGGCTTTTAACCTGCAAGTACATGGAAATTAAAATCGATAAAAGATATAGAGAAATATAGACTGAATTTGTATAAAAAATACTTTACAAAGACTATATCCTCAGCTGGCTCCTAAATTTACACAAGTCATTTTGACAGAGTTTATTCCATTCACACAGTAGGAACCCCACTGGCAGCTTCTACTCAAATGGACCATCCAGCACACATTTCTAACACTCTCAAGTCACAAGTTTCATGAAGAGTTCACTAACATTTTTGTTTATAGTTCCTAACTTTAAACTGTAAATAGCTAATTTTGCATAAACTGACTGGGTTTTCTAACTGGTCAGATAATAGTTTCATAATTTCATTCCCATCAGGAAAAGATAGTGGTTTTTATCTTTTGTTGTCTTTCAACTGCTTTGTTTAGATTGAGTTGGTAGCATTTAATACCTTGCTTTTAATTTTCCTATTTCACATCATTCTTTCCCAATAATCTCCAAGGTCCTCTGGAGCCAAGGTCACACTAGACTTTTTGAGGTCCCTTAAAATAGACCATTTGTTTGTATGACATTAAAATTTTATCCATTTCTCTATATGTACAACATAACCTAAGATCATAACCTGATGACTATAAAAATGTTTGAAGGCCCATAAGAATGTAACTCCATCTTAAAAGCACCATGTTTCCTATAAAATACTTTAAAGACTGGAGAATTTATGGGGGTTCCTGGGTGGCTTAGTTGGTTAAACATCCAACTTTTGATTTTGGCTCAGGTCATGGTCTCTGGGTCCTGGGATCAAGCCCTAACGTTGGGCTCTGTGGTTCTGCAGCTCAATGATTGATGCTTGATGATTCTCTCCTTTTCTCTCTGCCTCTTCTCTCTCTCTCTTTCTCTCACTCTCATAAATAAATAAATAAATAAATAAATAAATAAATAAATAAATCTTATTAAAAATAAAGATTGGAGAATTTAGAAGACTACAGTTGAACAATTATCCATCTGTAGCTTTTGCGACATTAGGAAAACAACGGTTGAATTTTACATCTAATAGTGCAGTACTGCAGCCAGATAGGATGCTTCCTGACATTCCCCAGGTCACAGAAGCCACTATTCTTCCAATGACTTGGGAGTAAAGGAGATCAATTTTTAACTTAGATCTTCATCAGGAAGTTAGCTTTCTCCACAAAAGACTCAAGACTGGTTGAAGAATGCAGAATGCTGATCATAACACAGAACTCTTGAGATGAGAAAAAAATGAGAAACTCTAGGTTTTTCTAAATATAGAAAAGAAAGCATCCTAGAGTAGTACCAAACCAAGCAAAGGCCAGCCAGAATTTTGCTCCTAAATGGAAGTAAGAAAGTACTATATACTAAAGCCTGATAAAGCTTTAGAACTCAGAATGAACAAGTACATTAAAAAAAAAAAAAAAAAGGAATTGTCTGCAAAATTTGTTAGGCCGTGTGTATTTGTATGTCTGTGTGAGAGAATGAAAACCAGAATATTACACTGTATGCATCCCCACAGACGCAGAGGAGAAATATGAACCAGATTATAATGAAGACTAGTTCTTTAAAACATTTCAAGAGTCCATTAGTCTAGAGGCATTAGAAATTCATACATTTCTCTCACTACATATCATTTAGGAGCCATTTATATATATTATATATACAAAATATATACTACATTATTTCATAATACATTACATATTAAATATATCATAACAATACACATTATATATATATATATACATTTCATTCTTTTTATCAAAATTTTGTTTTGTTCTTGACTTATAAGCCTCAAATAAGGAAGCTCTCCAAGTATTTTTACAGAAAAAAATTTTTTAAAGATTTTATTTATTTATGAGGGACAGAGAGAGAGAGAGAGAGAGAGGCAGAGACACAGGCAGAAGGAGAAGCAGGCTCCATGCAGGGAGCCCGATGTGGGACTCGATCCTGGGTCTCCAGGATCATGCCCTGGGCCAAAGGCAGGTGCTAAACTGCTGAGCCACCCAGGTGTCCCAAGAGAAAATTTTCTGTACTGGGTATATCTTCTCTAAGTAATGTTGCAGTCAGAAAGTGGACAAAACTGGATTCAGCACTCATCTGAGAATCTTACGTAATAGAACATATTTATTGAAACTACGTTATATGCTGTGCCATGGAGTGGGAAGCCTTAAAAATATGTAGCAACTTATTTCTGTGTCAGTGACACACCTAGAAGAAGGAAATTCAAAGCATATTATCTTTACTCATGTGTGACTTGACAGGGTTCACTCCAGCAGATCCACTCAAGCCCCTGAAAAGTTTTGTTAAAACATAACCTGTTAAGCAAATAAGGCTCAATTTTCCACGGCAGGGAATGTACTTCTATATTTCAATGTTGTATATACTGGGCTACGTGATATGTGAGGTTCCTTCTAATTCTAAATTTTTATAGTATACACACATTATAGGTATGTATATGTACATAGGAATTTCAAAATTACTCTGGAGACAGAAGTTCAAATGATAATGCTTATTCTCGCTCAGAAATCTTCAAAGACGCCACTCTCTAAAGAGCTGTGCTGCCAAGGTCAATTAAGAATCATCGGTTTCACATTTAAGTCAGTTTTCTTTATAGCTAGAATCAATGCATTAAAAAAATCCCTTATTTACTTCCAAACACACATAGAGGAATTCAGGAAATTTTCCTCTTGCTAGATATAAAACACAACCCTGCTTTCTGCTGTGGAATTATTTTCCATAAGATTAGGGTTTATATTGATGGAAATTCAAGAAAATTTTTTTTCTATGTTCTTGCATTAACTTCAAGGGCCATTCAGTGAATCGTATTTCTTTCAAATGCATCAACTCTACTGTCTAATGGCCTATGGTTTCCATTTTTTATGCATTTTAGAGCATCTATTCATTAGCAGGGATATAATGAGCATCAACTGTATACAAGGCTCTATTCTAATGAGCATTAGAGCTATATAAGGTGCTTTCCTCAAAGAGCTTAAAACTAATTTAAGAGGTTAAATCGTATTTTAGGGCAGCCCTGGTGGCCCAGCAGTTTAGTGCCGCCTGCAGCCCGGGGTGTGATCCTGGAGACCCGTCAGGCTCCCTGCATGGAGACTGCTTTTCTTCCTCTCCCTCTGCCTGTGTCTCTGCCTCTCTCTCTCTCTCTCTCTGTCATGAATAAATAAATAAAATCTTAAAAAATAAATCATATTTTAATCATAAATAATGTAATAATAAGTGCAATGTATTACCAATGCATTATACACATATGTATAATCATACACAAAATCATACAGAAAATATTTTCAGCATGATTAGACACTAATGCAATAATACTATGTCAGGTTATGCATATTTCCCCATGAAATAGGATGTTTAGAGAAAGCTTAACAACAATATAGAAGTTAGACTGTGCCTTAAAAGTGAATAAACTTTAGGGTACCTGGGTGGCTCAGTAGGTTAAGCATCTAAAGCTTGGTTTTGGCTCAGGTCACAATCTCATGGGTCTTGAGGGAGAGCCCCAGTTCAGCCCCACTGCCAGTGGGAAGTCTGATTGAAGAGTCTCTCCTGCCCTTCCCCCCACTTGCACATGCTGCTTCTCTCTCAAGTAAATACATAAATCTTTAAAAAAAGTAAATAAACTTCAAAAGCATTCAGAACTTCAGCAGATTTAGAAAACAGCATAAGAAATGGGTTAAAATATAGTGTGTCCAAGACATTTTGAAGTGACAAGAATGCACTCTGCATGCCAGGAAAAAGGAAAGAATTGAAGGATCCACTTGAAAGGTAGGTTAACCTCATTCTGGAGAACTTTGTGCTCCCAGCTAAGAAATTTTTGACTGCATTATTTCATATGAAATGAGAAATCATAGCAATTTTTTTCCAAAAGAAATTATGGTGGAAAAGATTTTATGATCAGTTACACAAGAACTAGCATTAGGGAGAGGGAATCTAGAGATAAAAAAAAAAAAAACTAGCTCAGGACTATTTCAAGCTGTACCGGAAGTGATTAGAGTCTGCCTGCGTGTCATCTCTATGTGGAAGAAACAGAAAGGAAAGTAGAAATGCTTTCAATGGATGTATCTTAAAGAATTGGCTGATCTTGGTAAGGGCATTGGAATGGTGGGGGAAAAACAGAATAATTCAGGTTTTAATCCTGGGTGATTGAAAAGTGTTTGTGTCATTAATTGAAAAAAGAATATTTGTTTTGAGAGGCAAGGAAATCTGCATCACAAAAGCTGTCTAAATTTAGGGTCATAATGGATTATCCAAAGGGACGTGATTATGAAAAACAGAAGACGAAGATACAGAACTGGAGATCAGAACCATGAATATACATGGATAATGATGCTTGAATAAAAAGAAAGAGATCATTTGTGATGATTAATATTGTACATTCCACGGAGGGGTGAAAGGCAAAGCAGATCTGGGGCAAACAAGAAAAGATGGAGGCAGTGAAGATCACCTCTGTTTAAACAACTACACAACAAAGAGAAGAAATGATAAACAATACAAGGAAGCAGAGATAAGTTTTATTTTTAAAAAATGCACTATATTCAGCCAAGTTGTTATGCATGACTTAACGCAAACAAAAATCTCATATATGCAAGGTCTTAGAATATCTCCTACACAGATACTCTGCTGAATATATCACTTGAAATTTCAAAACAGGTGGAGATTACCTGAAACCCAAGATAAGAATAGTGATATACTAGGAAAAATAATTTATAAATATTGAAAGCCTTTGAACATAGAAAGACATGCATAACAAATTATGCGTGTATGTATATCTAAATATATGTGTATATGTATATTTACATATGTTTTTATGTGTGTTCTGTGTTGATACCACCAGAGTTTCTGAGTCATGGGAAACAAACAAAAACAAACAACGAAAACAAAACAAAACAAAACAAAACAAAAAAACAGAACTACATCTAGCACCAAATGAATCTCTGAAGAATAAAAGTAATGTGATATCAGAATTTTTACAAGATGCTCCTGAGAAAAATATTCCTGAGATAAAGAGTTATGACTCTTTGGACTTAAAAGCTCTTTTAAAAAAGAAGATTTTATTTATTTACTTGAGAGATAGAGAAGAGAGCGAAAGCACAAGTGTGCGGGGAGGGAGAGGGAGAAGCAGACTCTCTGCTGAGCTGGGAGCCTGATGTGGGGCACATCCCAGGACCCTGGGGTCATAACCTGAGCCGAAGGCAGACGAAGGTGCTTCACCAACTGAGCCACCCAGGTGCCCGGGAAAAGCTCTTTTGACAGGGTTAGTCCAAGACTTCCTGGGTTAACCTGCCTCCCTTTATAGGAAGCTCTCTCTACAGAGAAATGTATGGTTGTCAGGACCTTAATTGAGGAACCAATGTCTTTGCGATAATGTCATTTTTTTATAAAGATTTTATTTATTTATTCATGAGAGACAGAGAGAGAGAGAGAGAGGCAGAGACACAGGCAGAGGGAGAAGCAGGCTCCATTCAGGGAGCCCGATGTGGGACTCGATCCCGGGACCCCAGGATTAGGACCTGGGCTGAAGGCAACACTAAACTGCTGAGCCACTGGGCTGCCCCGATAATGTCATTTTATATCAAAGTAAAAGAATGAAGGCAAAAACAAGCAATTTGAGAGTTTGGTCTACAGTTTACACAACTTTGGTATTTGCCAAAGCCCTAAAAACAGTAGGATCTCAGTTAATAACTTCTCAATTGAACTAAAGGACTGGGCCCTGAGCTAGTCACATGGTAGCATCATTGTTTTTACAAATGCATCACAAAATTAGCCCTTTCTTTTCTACAATTAATTAAAACTTTAAAATTCTCTTTGTATGGGTTTATTAGGAGAGGTGGCAACACCAAAGGGAATATTTATTTTGGGAATTTAATGACAAGAAATTAATTTCCACTGACATTCTGATTTAAAATTCAAGGACATCTGAACAGTAGGTTTGTGAAAAGGTGTTAAAGGCCTTCTGGCTGTTTCTTTCATCAACTTTCTTTTTTTTCCCTCCCTTTTACCATCTTACCTTATTATTTAGCAGGCATGCCATAGCATGACCAGGAGTTTGAAAAATAAATGATTGCAGCTGTCAGTGCCTCCTGTCTGATTTCTTGACTTTCTGTATGAATATGTGGGCTATGTTGTGTTTTCTAGTAGCGGCAAAGCCATTGCAAAAGGAGGCTCGGTGGTTCTTTCATGTAAATTAATTTCTACAGATGTAACTTTCACACTTGGCCTGGGGCTCTTCCTTGTGACTTCTGCATTTATTTAACACACAGCATCTTGAAAATTAAAATGTATTTTTATGGAGTTTCACTTTTATTGGAGACAGCTCGAAATTATTACTTGATCTGCATTTTAGAAACAACTAATAAACATGTCTTTCTTAAAAAATTGCTCTGTGACTATTTCACCACTCGGGCATTCTTTATCTGTGCAGGCTGCTTCCAGCCCAGCCCTTCTGCTCACTCTCACCCTCATAGCACTTCATTCACTTTGCTGTTATATTTCTTTTCATTAACCTAAAGGAAAATTTTACACAAGCACACGACCTAGACCAAATTAAAAAATGTTACTTTTTGAATTGTTTGGAAATTCACACTTTTCAAAACTGCAATGATCACCCAGGATACTTTAATCTAGCAAATCAAACAGACTGTAGATTTTATGTATGTTTTTACATACATGTTTTTTATTCAAATCAAACATTCTGACTTTTGTCTAGTTAATCTCAAGATTTTGTCAATTCTAGTTACCTTTAAAGACATACTCTAGTTTTACTAAATATATAAATTGTCATAGTTGTCCTATTTATTTTCTTTATATAATCTTCAAGTCTTCCTAAGAACATGAAGCATAATTTTATTAGTGATAATAGAAACTGTAGAAATGGTTATTTTAAAGACAGTGGTTTTATCCATTTATGTAAACAAGTATTTTTTGGCAGCAGACATGTGATCAAAACTTAATGATAACAGTAAAAAATATGGATTTGTATAGGTGTACGTGTTTTAAAAAAATTATATTCACCTTTGACAGTTTGTTTCAGGCAAGAAGTATAACTTGAGATCTAAAAGTCAGGTAGACAAAATCTATAAAGAACTTACCAACTCAACAACCAAAGAACAAATAATCCAGTCAAGAAATTGGAAGAACATGAACAAACATTCCTCTAAAAGAGACATACAAACAAATGGCCAGCAGACATATAAAATGCTTCACATAACTTGGCATCAGGGAAATATAAGTCAAAATCACACTGAGATATCATCTCACACTAGTCAGAATGGCTAAAATTAACAAGTAAGGAAACAACAAATGTTGGTAAGGATGTGGAGAAAGGGCAATGCTCTTACATTGCTGGTGGGAATGCAAACTGGTGCAGCCACTCTGGAAAGTATGCAGGTTCCTCAAAAAAATAAAAATAGAGCCACCCCGCAACCCAGCAATTGCACTACTAGGTATTTACCCCAAGGATACAGATGTAGTGATCCAAAGGGGCACATGCACCCCAATGTTCACAGCAGCAATGTGCACAATAGCCAAACTCTGGAAAAGCCCAGATCTCCATTGACAGAAGAATGGATAAAGAATGGATCAAGGGATGTGGTGAGTGAGTGTGTGTGTGTGTATACACACACAATGGAGCAATACTTAAGCATCAAAAAACGAAAACAAAAACAAAAAACCATGTTGCCATTTGCAACAACATGGATGGAACCAGAGGGTGTTATGCTAAGTGCAATTAGTGAATCAGAGAAAGACAATTATATAATTTCACTCACATGTGAAATTTAAGAAATAAAACAGGAACATAAAGGAAGGCAGAGAAAAATAAAAAGAGACAAAATCAGAGAGGGAGACAAACCATAACAGACTCTTAACCATAGGAAACAAACTGAAGGTTGCTAGATGGGAGGGGTCTGGGGGTCTGGGTAAGTGGTGATGGGCATTAAGAAGGGCACTTGCTGTAATGAGCACTGGGTATTATATACAGTTACAGTGATGAGTCACTGAATCTACCTCTAGAACTAATAATACACTATATGTTAATTAATTAAATATAAATAAAAATAAATAAAGTCAGGTGGAATAGGGTTTGAATCCTGAGGTTGTCATTTAGTTGTGTGACACATAGGGCAAGTTCCCCAATAGCTCTAACCTCATATGTATCATAAGTAAAGTGGGAACTGTAACATTACCCACCTAAAAAGTTTGTGGGGAAGATTAAATGAGAAAGTACCCAGTAAGTGCCCAGGTAGCACCTCGCAGAGTTACATATTTACTAAAAATAGAAGCTATAAAGAGTTAAGAGTTACTGGCTATACCGATTTGTCAGGTAGTGTACCCAAATCCGTGTAAGCATACACTAGATGTGCTTGTCTAATGATTCTGTATTGAAATATTGTGTCCATTTAGAGCTCTTTGTAGAAATTGATTACCGGTAAATAAATATGAGATCAGATTTCTGGAAAATTCAACTCTGGGGAAAAATTGTTCAAAACAGTAACAAGTTACAGCAACTGGTGTTATGGTTCTTATTAACATTTAACACTTGTGTAGGTATAATTGATATTTCATTATTGCTTTAAATGGAAAGTCCCTTAATTACCGATAAGCTCAAGAGTCTCTGCTTATATTTGTTGACCATTTGGATGTGTTTTTCTATTTAGTGCCTATTTACGTCCTTTATGCCCAATTGGGCTGCTCGCTTCCCCTCACATTGTTTGCTTAGCAATTTGTACAAGCTCTTTGTACTACACAGATAATAATCCTCTCTTTGTCCTTTGTGTTGTGAGCTATTTCCCCAAAATCTATTGTTAGTCTATGGACTTATTAATGATTTCTTTTGCTACAAAAGTTCCTAGCTGTGTGACCTATAACTTAATATTCCCATCTGTAAAGCAGAGATGATAATAACAACTATCTAATATAGTTGTTAAGAAATTCAGTCACACTGGGAACGTGCTTGGACACAAGTGCTATGTATGACTTCATAAAGAAGATGTAATCAAATGTGTACCTCCTTTCCCACATAAAATCTGAATTTTCAGTCTTTTTTTTTTTTTTTTGAGATTTATTTACTCAATTTAGAGAGAGTGAGAGAGCCTGCAAGCACATGCAAGTGGTGGGATGGGCAGAGGGAAGAGAGAGAGAATAGAATCTCAAGCAGACTTCCTGCTAAGCACGGAGCCAGATGTGGGGCTCGATCTTATAACCCTGAGACCATGACCTGAGCCGAAATCAGGAGTTAGATGCTCAACCAACTGAGCCACCCAGGCATCCCTAAATTTTTAGTCTTGGTTAAAAAATTTTTCTCTTATTTTTGCAACATATATTGAATTTTCTATATGCTTTTGCAGAATTTGGGTATTTTCTAAATTTTATATTTTACAGAGCTTTATTTCCATATTGTCCATACTAGACAATTATGCTAACAGTGTCTATTATGTAATAACTTTTATTTTCACTAAACTGAAATGACATCCTTGTCATTTAATAAACATACATATTATAATACCTATTACTGAATTCTCTTTTCTGTACCTCTAATCCTAAGCCAATATTGTCTTAATTTGATTATAGTGGCTCTCTAGGATTTTTCTGTGATATTTATCTATCAAGTTACACCTTCCTTATTGTTCATTTGCACACATTTCACAATTTTAATTCATATAAATTATAAGTTATTTGACCAGTTTTCTTAGAAAATCGTATTTGTATTCCAATTGAAATGGTACAATATTTTTTAAATGGCTACTGAATTTCATTGAATTAATTTTCACCATTTATTGATGATGATTATTTTAATATTTATTCATTCATTGATTTATATTATTGAAGAATAGTTGACATTCATTATTATATTAATATTTTTCAGAAGTACCAAATAGTGATTTGACAATTCTATACACCATTCAGTGCTCATCACAATCAAGTATAACCACCATCTGCCACCATACAATGTTCTTACAATATTATTGACTATATTCTCTGTGCTGTATTTTGCATCTCTGTGACTCACTTATTTTATAATTGGAAGTTTATACCTCTTAATCCCTTTTACCCATTTAACCCAGTCTCCTACCTTGTTTCCCTCTGGCAACCATCACTTTTTTCTCCATATTTAAGAGAATATGATCTGGATTTCTTTTTGTTTGTTCATTTGTTTTGTTTTCTAAATTCCACATTTAAGTGAAATCATATAGTATTTGTCTTTCTCCATATGACATTTCTTTTAATGTAATACCTTCTAGGTCCATCCATGTTGTCATAAATGGAAAGATTTCATTCCTCTTATGGCTGCATAATAGGATTGTGGCATTTTCATTATTAACTTTGTTAATATAATGGATTATATAGGTTGCTGGATATTGAAATACCTTTGCATTTTTGGAATAAACCTTATTTGGTCATAGCGTATTATTTATATGTTACTAGAATATATCAATTTATTTTTCGCTTAAAATTTTGTAGTGTGAAGCTGGTTTGTGTTTTTTTCCCTTTTTACTATATCAGATTTTGTCATTAAAGTATATTTGATTCATGAAATTAACTGTATGCTCTCCCACATTTTTCAGCTGCCTGGAATAATTAAAATAATATTGGAATCATCTATATTAAAGCTTAAAGAAAGTTCTACTATGAACTTGTTTTATCCTGGTGTTGGTCTTTCCTTGGTAATTGGTATTTTATTGATTTTCACTTCTTGGGTCACCTAGAAAGAAAAATATCCATTCCTATGGTTTTCGTATGTATTGCCATAGAGTGATGCCAGTGTCCACTTACAAGTGTTTTATTTTTTCATATGTACCTGTGATTATTCTTTCCTTTTTCTGATACTATCTACTTTTGTGCTGTTTCTTTTTTTCTTATTTGAGTATGAAAGAAATTTATGTTTTATTTCACTTTTTTTTTTTTTAGATTTTATTTATTTATTCATTAGACATAGAGAGAGAAAGAGACAGAAGAGAGAGAGAGAGAGAGGCAGAGACACAGGCAGAGGGAGAAGCAGGCTCCATGCAGGGAACCTGATGCGGGACTCAATCCCTGGTCTCCAGGATCACGCCCTGGGCCACAGGCAGGCACTAAATCGCTGAGCCACCCAGGCGTCCCTATTTCATTTTCAAGGTAAAAACTTTCGAATATTTTTTGTTGTTCATATTTCATTTGATTCAGCTTTCATCTTAATCATTTCTCATTTCCTAATATATTTTGGTTCATTTCACTGTTCTGTGAATATAAATTTCATCTAGTTTTCCCCTTTGCTCTTTAATAATAAAGGTATTCATGACTATAAAATTTCTGCTTAGAGTAGCTTTTGCTGTGCCTTACAGGTTTCGGAGTGATGCCCTTTGTATTGCTTCCAGGGAATTACAATTTCCATTTCAATTTCCTTTTTAATCCAAAGTTTATCTACATGTGTTTCTTAATTTCCAAGTATTCAAGGATTTGAGTCACCTTTCTTTACTGTTGATATCTATTTTTCTTTTTATTATGATAGGTAATATATATATATATATACACACATATATATATATATATATACACATATATATACTAGAAGACTTCTAATTTTAAAATTTTAGTTTTCCACTTTTACTGAGAGCTAATAGATATATATTACCCTATAAGTTTAAGGCATAAAAATATTATTAAGGTTACCATATATTTCATAAATTTTTAACAGTTCCTTGGACATAACAAAAATATATTTCCATTCTTTCAGTAATAGGTGGTTCTAAACACATCTAGCAAATCAACTTTATTCATTGTATTATTAAATTCCTCTATCCCTTCACTTAATTTTATCTCTATTAGTTTTGTCCAAATTTGAAGGAAATATATATTATAGATATATTTTTATCAAGTTCTCCATGTATTTCCTTTTTTTAAAAAATATTTTATTTATTTTTTCATGAGAGACAGAGAGAGAGAGAGGCAGAGACACAGGCAGAGGTAGAAGCCTTGCAGGAAGCCCAATGTGGGGCTCAACCCCAAGACCCAGGATCCAGGATCACGCCCTGGGCTGAAGGCAGCCGCTCAGCTGCTGAGCCACCCAGGCATCCCTCTCCTTGTATTTCTATGAGGTTTTGCCCTGATATTTTCTTGCTAAATTATTTGTGGCCTACAGGATTCAAATGGCTATGTCTTCATATCTTTTTTTTCTCATAATTTTTGTATCCTCTTATCCTGTTTAGTTTTATTGACCCTGAAAACCACTTATCTGATATTAATGCTTCAACTTCTGCCATTTTCCTGTTTGAATGTGCCTAGAAACTCTTTGCCAACTCTTTTATTTTCAATCCATAGTACTTCGGTTTAAATATGTTTCAGGTAAATAGCTTGTAGCTTTTTTTTTTAACCCAATCTAATCTGCCTTTTAGATTTTCTATTATCTGTAGGTTTAGTTGATCATAATCTGGATGCAATGTTGACCTTCAGTCAATGAGCTCAAAGTGCTGAAACTTTCTTGGTACCCAGTAGAAAGAAATCTAAAATCTGATGGACATGGATATATTGGGATGGATCTTTTATAAGTACCATGCCCATAACTATGCCTAAAAAGTCCAGAGAACACTCTTCACAAAGATATTAAGAAATTTATCAGTGATGAAAAGTTTGGTGTTGTGTTGGAGACCTACTTGGTCATGGGGTCTAAAGAAAAGAAAACAGGTAGCCTATATTATTTTAACATACTGTAGTATAAATGTATGGACCTGTCCTCTCATGATTATAGACTTGATCTCTTATCAATCAATATAGAGGCAAACATTTAAAAAATATACTAGCTAAATTATTAGATAATGATTCTCTAAATAGGAAATCTAATAAATCAACAATGAAATGCTTAGAACTAATAAGGAAATTTATCTTAATAGTACTCTTACAGATATAACCAATTAGAATATATAAAATCCCACTTAATATATCAACATAATCTATATGGTACGTAGGTGTAACACCACAAAAATATGTGGGGTTTGTATGGAAAAAGTTACACAGCATCATTGAGAAGTATACAGAAAGACTTGGGTATTTATAAAACCTGTCTACCTATGTATTTATAGGTAGAGGTAAAGATAAATTATAGATAGATTAGGCAGCTAAATGCATTAAACAATATTTTAAACTTTGTAAGAAAACAAATGGATTGGCCTTTGGATGAGAAAATGTTTTAAAGGAAACACAAAAATAAAAATCTACAAAAAACTAATGATACACTGACTATATTATAATAAAAATTCTAGATAGCAAAATGAAAATACAAAAGACAAACTGGGCAAAATGTATGACCACAATGACTAATGTCCAGAATTAAATTTTATATATTATATGTATATATATATAAACACATATATATATTTCACATACAGAGTTATACGTAAATACGTTTATAATTTATATACATATATACTAAAGTCCAGAAAAAAGTACACATAAAATATTTTCATATATAAAATGTAGAAGTATGCATATATTACGTATATAATTTCTTTCTGGGCATTAATCTTTCATTATTCATGTTACAAATACCTTTTCCACAGTCTTTGGTTTGTCTTTTCATTTTGTTTTGTGTTTTGTTACACAGAATATATACATATATATACATATTATACACAGAATAAATATGTATATATAAATTAGACCACATATATAAAACAAACTAACATTTAACATAAAAAAGGAGGTGCTTCAAGGAAAACTAATAGCCAGTATCCACAATGATTATGAAAATTAGAATGATAGTAAGATTTCCCTGGTAGTGGTAAGTAAACAAAAAATAAGAAATCCAGTAGCTATCCTTACCTATCGTTGGATGTAGAGCAATGCATTGCTTGCACATGTGTACATTTGAATAAGTTTGACTGATTGCTCTGAAGAGGAGTTTTATAATGATTAAAGTTTATGGTATGCATGCCCGATAACACAACAGACGTGTACAAAAGTGTTCTGTGCATCTTGTTTATAGTGAGAGCTAAAAGTGGGTGGAATTACCGAAGTATTCATCAACAAATGAATAAACAAATAGTGGAAGAGTCATACATAGACATGAAAGCACAGCTCAGAGAAAGATATATCCAGTGCTATGTAATTTATGCAAAAATTTAAAATTGTATAATACCACACATAAATAAATACATTGTTCATGGAATATACAGGTAGTAAAAGCACAGTAAAGTAATAACCTGCATAGAACCAACAGAAAACCCAGGTGTTATTTCAGCACAGGAAAGGGAATGTGATTCGTGAGGTTTACATGGGCGATTTCCACTATAACTATGTTTCGTTTCTTAGAGGAGTGAATCAGAAGCAAATATAGCAACCAAAATATTGAGATACTATAAAGCTAGTGGTGACTGACAGTTTTTTTCTGTTTATGTTCATGCTTGAAATACTTTTATTTAAAACAAAATTTTAAAGGTTTATTTATTCATGAGAGACACAAAGAGGCAGAGACACAGGCAGAGGGAGAAGCAGGCTCCATGCAGGGAGCCTGACGTGGGACTTGATCCCCAGACTCCAGGATCACACCCTGGGCCAAAGGCAAGCACTCAACTGCTGAGCCACCCAGGCTCAGCTGATCCCCTTGAAATACTTTTATTAAAAAGTTTATAAAATTAAACAATTACAATATAGCAAGGGTCCTAATAGTAATTTATTGAAGGTGCTATAGGAGCACAAAGAAAGAGTAAAACTTATGTTCTGTATTTCCTTTATTCTGATATAAATAGCTTAACCTGACTTCCTTTTATCTTGTCTCTGTTTCTTTTTTTTTTCTGAATTGACCAATTATCTTTTCAATCAAAGGGGACCTAAAAATTGTACACATTGATACTGCCTGAATAAGGAAATTATTATCTTTCAAGTGCTATGCAAGACCAAATAAAAGGATAGGGTGTCATTTATTTAATTCTTTGAGAAAAGGGGGGAGTAATAATTTATTCCTAATTAGTTTCTCATGTTTTGTTTGAAGATTACAATATAGTTTGGGGAAAACATGTTATTAATTTCAAACAACTCCATTCAATATTTTGGGTGAATAGAGATATCAGTTTACCCAATTAATAAAATTGAAAATAAAAATTTCTGTAGTGTTTATTTCTTGCGTGATTACCACACAACGGGAAATAATATGTATAGTTTTTATAAAACCTTGTAAAAATCACTTAAAGAATACAGTAAATGGTTAAATGTAGTTATAACACTTTTATTACTATAGATTTAATAAAATAACTGAGTCTTTCAATGTTATAAGAAAAGATACTTGTGTTTGAGTAAAATTACCAGGGAAATCATTGCAAGTGTATCTAAAACACTGTATCTTAAACATTTTAGAAGAAAACAAAGAGAATTCACTCTGAAAAATTATATTAGGTGACTCAAAAAGTGTCACTAATATGCTAACGAAGATGCTGAAGTTAAAGATGCACTGAATTAAGTTGTTTCATAATATGTGAGTGAATAGAATAAATTTCCAAGTTAATGTCATAATATACATGTACAATTAAAGTATTAAAGTATTAAAGTATTAAATTAAGTAGTCCTTTGCTCTTTTATTTACAGCTTTAAAAACTTAGCCAAACATTTTTCCCAAAGAAGACATACAGAGATGGCCAATAGACACATGAAAAAATACTCAACGTCACTAATCCATCAGGGAAATGCAACTCAAAACAACAGTGAGATACTACATTATGCCTGTCAGAAAGGCTAACATCAAAAAGACAATAAATAACACATGTTGGCAAAGAAGTGAAGAAAAAGGAACCCTCATTCTCTGCTGGTAGGAATGTAAACTGGTACAGACACTGTGGAAAACAGTATTGAAATTCTTCAAAAAACTAAAAATAGAAATACCATATAATCCAATGATTTCACTACTGGCATTTACCCAAGGAAAATGAAAAGACTAATTCAAAAGGATATATGCACCCCTGTGTATTGCAGATATATTAACAACGGCCAAGATACAGAAGCAACTAAGAGTCCATCAATAAACAAATGGATAGGAATATGCAGTACATATATACAAAGACTTATTACACAGCCATAAAAAGGATGAAATCTTGCCACTTGCAACAACATAAATGGTCCTAGAGGGTATTATGCTAAGTGAAATAAGACAGACTAAGACGATCTAAAAAAACAAATGAATAAATAAAGAAAAAACAAAACCATACCTATAAATATAAAGAACAAACTGCCACTGCAAGAGGGAAGGGGAATGAAGAGATGGGCAAAATGGGTGAAGAGGTGTGGGAGATACGGGCTTCCAGTTACGGAAGGAGTAAGTCACCCGAATAAGAGGCACAGCATAAGGAATATACTCAAATGCTATTGTAATAGCATTAGGTGGCGATGGATGGTAGCTACACTTGCAGTGAGCATAGTATAGAAGCCTGTCTAATGACACGTTGTACACCTGAAACTAATGTAACATTGTGTGTCGACTACATTCAAATACAATTTTTTAATTAGCCCGAAAAAGGGAAATCATTTAATTGAAAAATATCTATTTGTACAGATATTTTCTTACAGAACTATAAAGTCTAGCAAATAATACTGTAAAAACAGAAAAGAAATAAGTGTCTGTCAGACAGTTGAAGCAAATCAGCCTGAAGTTCATCAAAACTACTTGGAAAAAAATCACTTATTTTTATTGGTTTTCCTCAAATATATCCCATTTTTAATTTTGCTTTATTATTTGAAGGAATCTCACTCCTCATTAACTATATGTTTTCTTGATCTCATTTTTGTTACCAAAATTTTGTTTATCTGCTTTACATCATAAACATTAAATTGCCTTAAGGCTTTTGTGGAAAACAAAGTTTGAAGCAAAAATGTGTGTATATGTACTTAAATACATGGAAAGATATAAGAGCTTCATAGAGAATTCAATTAGATTTTCCATGTATCCTTCAATGGAAAATATATTTAATGGAAGGTGGAAATGTTAATTAAAATGGAATGTATAAATCAAGAATATACTGAAAAGGTCATTATCAGGGAAGAGTACAAATACAAAATCTAAATCTGAAATGATAACCTAATAAGTGGGAGAAGATCAAACGCAATGTGCACTGTTAAATAATCACAATCAGATAAATATACCTGAGTTTGGTCTATTTCTGTTTTCCTTTACATGCAATTTTAAATTACATTTTACAAGCATAAATAGAACCTTATATTCTAAGAAACCCCTATTATTTATTAGATAATACACATGATCAGCAAGTTAAGGTGGTTTTAAATTTCTCTGAAGACACACACACATACACACACCTATAGCTAAAGAGACAGCTTAAATTTTCTAATAGAATTTCCACTTTAGCCTTGGAAATTGCTGTCTCATTTAAGAAAGAAAATTTGTATGAGAAGAATCAGATTCACTAGACGCTTCTTCAGAATATGAATTCAGTAGGTCTAGTGTGGGGAGCCCTGGATTCTGCATGCTAAGAACTTGTGGTAATGTAAATGATGATTGAGTGTAACCACAGTTTGATAATCATCACCCTGTTTCAGTTATTTGGTGAGTCGTTTTGTTTTATTCTATGACCACGTTTTAGTTCTTAACTTTGTAGTAGGGATGATAGACAATAGTGTAAGTTATCTCATTCCTCTGATAATTAAACAAGAAAGAATGTGTATAATTAGCACAGTAGTAAGTACGTACTATGTGCTCACTAAGGGTTAGCTTCTGTTTTAATCAATCATTTTCCATTACGGTATGTTAACATTATACTATCAGGATCTATTTATGCATTTGTTCCCCTTTGAACTATAATATCCTGAAGGAAGAGAATACTCCTTTTCCATAATTGTACCTCTAGAATCCTGCTTAAAAGGTCTGACATGTCATGTGTGCTCAGTACATCTGTGTTGAATGAATTAACCAACTGAGGTGTGCACACAGAAAAAAACCTTCCAAGTGAGCAGGTGTCTATAGAGCAAAGGTGGGTAGGTGAAACAGACAGGTAAAAGAGATCTAAGAAGGTAAAAGGGATATAAAAGAAACAAGTGACAATTTGAGGCAAAGGGAGAGAGAGAGAGAGAGAGAGAGAGAGAGAGAGAGAGAGAGAGTCGGCAATTGTGCTCTCATCCCCACTCACATCTGGTTGAGTCCCTGTTTATCACCTCTGAGCTGCATCAGCGTCCTTACCTACTCATACAAGTGGACCCCATTCAACCTTGCAGCTCCATCCTGCCTCTGTTACCTCTCTCCTACCACTCTTGCTCCCTGTCTTTGCTGTAGTATGGATTTTGCACCTTCTACTTATTTTTTTACTTGAATGTTATTATTTTATGTGCACATATATAATTTACTTTAACATTAATTGATCTTAAAATGAACTAATATCCTACTACAACTGTGATATGATTGTTTTAATTATATGTGTGTATATTTATTTACTTATTCATTTGTTAACAAAAAATCTTATTGAAGAATATCATGTACATAAATACACCTTCTACTTAAATAACTGTATCTTAGTAGACCAAACATACTACCATTGCTCTTTTAAGTCAGTGCCTATTAAACACATGGGTGGAAAATTTCTGTAATATAAGTATGTTACTAGAAATTTTATTCTTGCTTAGTTGTTTTTTTTCAAGGGTATCTACTAAGAGACTTTCCTAGGGCACAAGTTCAATTAAAATATTTACTAAAATGCATAAAAATAACACCAGTTACTTAAACACTAAATTTCCTCAGTTACAGGAAAATATTGAAAGTATTTAATCCATAACTCATTTTAAAACCAAACATATTTTGGGGCACCCAGGTGGTTAAGTGGTTGAGTGTCTGCCTTTGGCTCTGGTCATGATCCTGGAGTCCTGGGATCGAGTCCAGCATCAGGCTCCCCAAAGGGATCCTGCTTCTCCCTCTGCCTATGTCTCTGCCTCTCTCTTGTCTCTCATGAATAAATAAAATCAAAAGGAAAATAATGCATGCTTTAATATATACTTATGTTGAATTTTGAACTATATATTTAAGGTTACTTGGGAGCAGTATTTAAAATTAAGATATGTTGTGTTTTTTTAAATTTTATTTATTTATACATGAGAGGCAGAGACATAGGCAGAGGGAAAAGCAGGCTCCCTGCAGGGGACTCAATCCCAGGACCCCAGGAACATGACCCGAACCAAAGGCAGCAGCTCAACCACTGAGCCACCTGGGTGCCCCTTAAAGCATGCATTTTAAAACAATTATGGTATTTACATTATTTGGAATGACAATAAAGTTTTTGCTAAGAATTAGCATTTGCCTCTAAAAACATTTCTAGAAATAAATAAATAAATAAATAAATAATAAAAACATTTCTAGTAAAAAAAAATCAGATAATTTGAGTATATTAACTAAGCTACCACTTAATAAATTATTGTTTTATTGCACTAAATGATGAATTGAAAGAATTATTGGAACTTCCCAAAGAAAATAAATTACTCTCAAGTGTACATTATAGGCCAGAAATATAAGGTTTAATACATATTAAAAATGAGTTATTGCAATTCGCATCTTCCTATCCATGATGACAGCTGCTTGAGGGAGGTAAACTTGAAATGTAACAACTATTTAATCTCTCCCACAAAAATATTTTTCAGCTTCTAGCAATGTGTATATTTTTGTTATGTTTTTTCACTTTAAATAATTTCAAATGATACTACTTGTTAATATGTAGTCAGCAAGAATCTCTCAATGTATATTTCAGAGGTTATGATAAAATAAGGCACCAAACATATGCCTATCAGTTGTCTTGGCAGATTCAGCTTCTAGACCAGTTCCCAGGTATCAACACAAACAGAGTTGATGTGGGCACGATATTGGTGACACTGTGATACAATGTGGTGACACATTAGCTTTGCTGTGAAACTGCGTAACAGATGCAAAGCAAGATAAGATGCTCAGAATTGTAAGCTAAATATTAACTCCAGATCATCTGAGGATGATTTAAATTATGAAGAGAACAAAGTTATGTTTAGAGCAGAATTCATTCAGTCAATAAATACAGAGCAACTACTATGTGAGCCAGGCAAAATTGTGGGTGCTCCTAAATCAAAGCTGAAATCCCAATGTCTGTTCTCAACAGAGGTGCTTAGTGATTGAATAACAACATAGTGTTTCCCCTCTTTATCTAAGAGTAGTTTTAAAAGTGACCTCCAAACTAATAGAACTCTAAACTGTAAGAGCAGGAATTAGTAATTCTACAGGTGATTTTCTAGAGTTTAGCTCTTTATCCTCAGATCTGTGCATTCTAGTGATGGGAGAACCAGTGCCATTCATTAGCTCCTAATTCAAACAATATCCATTAGGAGAATATCCCAGAGTTTATAGAGAATAAACATTGCAAAGTAAAAATAAAAGCATTTGTTCAATTACCACAGTGCCCAACTGATTGATGCTTTTGATTGTCAATTGCCAAAAATAATTAATTTTTTGAGACGTGTACGTGAAGCCTTAAATTAAGCAAGTGCTTAGGCTTTTCAGATACATACTACAAACAGTTAACACTACTGCAAGATTACTTCTATGTTCACATACAAAGAAAAGAAGAATCTGTGATGACTTTTCTCCCCAACCCTTCTAGAACAGAGGTCCAAGGTCAGACCCATGGAGGTAGGATCCAAAGAGGTACCTATGATGGTTGGAAAGTTTCCCCTACATAATATACCTGTGGTTTGTTAGTTTTTACTCTTCTCTTTCTCATCCTCTGTGTTGTAACTTCTCTCCATTTATTCCCCCCATTTCTTATTTTATACAGTTAAATGTAAATATTTATTTAAATCACCTATCAGTGAATGAACTAAGAATTAATCAAAGCCATGACTTCAAGTTATTTCAATATGTTTCATCAAACAGATGTCAGTGGGTTTGTGCTTTGAGCCCTGATTTAATAGTCTCTCATTTTGTGGTTCTAGGCTAAAATCCACTTACTCACTGTTTCAAAAACCACGTCATGCTATGGTGTCCTCTCCTTAGGACAGAAAGTCATGCTTGAAATGTACTAGCTAATTTAACACAAATTACGACCTAAAGAAGACACTGGCTAGAAGAGAGGGGAAAAAACTGCTATTTGGCAAACTCCAGAAACAAATGGTCTGGGGTTCAGGGAAAATGACAAGAAATAAGACATTTGCCTTCTAGTAGTATGCAACCAAACTTCTGGATTGGCCTCAGGTATTCTTAACCACAGGGAGAGCTCTGTAAATGTAATTCCAAATCCCACAGTTAGATAAGTATCTCCATGCACAGGGGAAATGTTTGAAGAACTCTATGTCCCAACGTTTTAAATATCTTAACTTGGAACATATGCTTCAAACTACCAGGAAAACAGAGGCTGTAGGCATCAACTGAACTTGAGTCTTTCCTGGCATCTCTCTCTACATTCTTTCTTTAAAGTAGAGGTCAAAGCGGGGTAAGGGAGAACAGTCAGCTTAGCAAATATATCCAATCAAAAGATACCTCCTCTCTTTTTTTTAAATTTTGCTTTCTTTTTTTTGGTGAGTTTTTCTAAAGGTTTATTGGTTTTGTTGATCATTTCAAAGAACCATCTCCTGGTTTCATTGATCTGCTCTGTTGTTTTCTTAGTCTCTATTTCATTTATTTCTGCTCTAGTCTTTCCCCCCTCTTCCTTCTACTGCCTTTGGGCTTTGTTTGTTCTTTTCCTAGCTCCTTTACATATAAGGTTAGGTTGTTGGAGATTTTTGTTTATTTCTTGAGGTAGTCCTGGATCACTATATTCTTCTCTTGAACAGTTTTTGCTGCATCCTAAAGATTTTAGATCATTGTGTTTTCATTTTTCTGTGTGTGTGTGTGTGTGTGTGTGTTTAGGATTTTATTTATTTACTTATTTTAGAGAAAGGGAAAAAGTGCCCTCACATGGGCAGGAGCAGGGTGTGAGTGGGCAGGTGTAGGAGCAGAAGGGGACGGATATGGGTAAGCCGACTCTGTGCTGGGGCTCGATACCACAACCCTGAGATCATGACCTGAGCTGAAACCAAGAGTCTGACATTTAACTAACTGAACCACCCAGGCACCCTTCTCCATGTGGTTTTTAAATTTTCAAGCATTCCCTGGTGGACTCTTGTGTGGTTCCCTCTTCCACTTTAGCAATACCACTAGGTCTTTAGATCCCCTTCCCAACATCATCTTTTGCAAAGTTAAGCACTTTATCTTTTTGTTGAATAAAGGGTGCAGAGACAGAAGCCTTTATATCCATTAGCATACATGTAAAATAGAATTTATTAAAAAAAATTTAGAAGCAGAAGAGTAAACTTGGTATTGACCATCACGCAAAGTGTTCATTTTCAGACAGAGGCATGCCCAAGTGAGGTTTACCTGTAATGGCTGGACCAAGAAAAGAGTCCCCTCAGGATAGGACTATTTTAATGCTCCCCATATTTATAGGGGCGGTACTGGAGAACAATAAATGTCCTCAGTTGAGAAACCAGTCTTATTTGAGAAGCAGAGCCTCTTGGATCAGCAACTGAAATCTGCCAGTTCTTCCTTGAGCTGATTCAAACCCACTAAGGCTGATTTTTATGAATATTCTAAAAGGGAGAGGAAATGAGCCTCTGGAGTTTCCAAACTTGTTTCTCCTCGCTATTCTACTTCATCAACCTTCATTTTCTACATATTGAAGAAGGGAATGGCCAAAGGAGTGTAGTCAGTATATTCTCTGGGGGATTTTATCTCAATTTCAATGTTCTCTACCACCTCTTTTTATGGCCTACTCTTTTGTTTCTCAAGAGCCCAACTAGATTTCTTTTAAAGATTTTATTTATTTATTCATGAGAGACACACAGAGAGAAAAGCAGAGACACAGGCAGAGGGAGAAGCAGGCTCCCTGCATGAAGCCTGATGTGGGACTCGATCCCGGAACCTCGGGATCACGCCCTGAGCCTAAGGCCGATGCTCAACCACTGAGCCACCCAGGCATCCCATAGCCCAACTAGATTTAAAACGAACGAACATTAGTAGTTTCTTTTTAATTGCATTTCTCTGTGACAATTTCTTTTGAGACAATGCTGGAAGAGGCTAGAGGTTCTGGAAACAAGGAAAGCATGAAGATAAATATGTCAAGATCTTATCTTGCTACTTCCATTTCACAAGGCTTTTCCTGAGAATTAAATGAGATAACGTTATGTAAGCATTTATCCTAATTCCTGTTAAGCACAAAATAAGGGCTTGATTTATCGAGCTTCATTTAGGTGGCTGTTAGAAGTCAAGTTGGTCATGAAATGTCCCTTACACCAAAGTTAAAAATGAAGACAATAACACATTTCAGATTCATTTCAATATAGTGATCTTGTAGCGACTACTTCTTTGAATTCAATCACTTTAAGCTGAACTTGTTGGTTTGAGGCACATTTGTTAATTATCAAGTAAAACTGGCTTCATTATTCAACCTATAACATTGTCATTTATTGTCACTGGAATGTATGGAATACATGGGGTCCAACAGAGAAAAATTCATAAACCATTTACTACTGTGTATTAGCAATAAATAAGACTTACAAGCAAAGTAAATCAAAATCTAATTGAGTAATAATACTTCTAATAACAATAATAGTTCTCAAAGATTGTAAATAAAATACACCTGATATCCTTAAAAAGGTCTTAAATACTAGGAATGTTTAACCCCATTTCTTGGGAAAGGAAAGTAAGTACAGGAGAAAATAAATAAATGGCCCAAATGCCATATTACTAATAAGGGGCAAGATTCAAGTGAATCTTGATTTCACTTGATTCACTTGAATCTTGCCCTCTAGATCTACCTCACTATCTAACTTAACCTCTCACTACTAGATAGAACTACCCAAGCCATCCATTTCTAATTTCCCCCAGAACCAGTAGCTTAGAGAAGATTTCACTGGCTATATATGCAGTGTACTTATTTTCTGAGAGTTATTGTGAAATTCCTTATCCTTATGGTCTAATAATGAAAATAAATTGAAAAGAAAATGTCATGGGAATACTGAGGGATATTTATCTTAATTATTTCTCAGCTCTTTTGATGACAACTAAGCAAGATCTTTCTCATCTGAATTCTGGTCTTAAGCACCAGATTAAAATTAACAAAATACCCAAATATGAAGGAAAATTAATGAAGCTTCCTAATTAACCTATTACTCAGTGGTTACAAGGTGTGTCAGAACTTGAGTCAAATTTAAGCTAATTTCCACTGATTACTAGAATAGCAATATTCTTGGTTATTCTTCTCCTTCTCCCTTCAATACTATCAATCCTGGTATGCTATGTAGCCTAGAATTTTCACACTGAATAAATCTTACATTCAAAAACTTTTAGTTTTAACATCTGTCAGGCTGCTAATAATAAATGCTTGGCAAAGGGATTACTCTAATAGTTTCGCACTGCATACCACATAATATCGTATTACGTTCTAAATAGATAGAAATAAACAACGGAGAACATGGTCTATGTGTGTTGGTATTTGGGAGGAAAGAATATTTATTTCAGCCAAATTGGCCCATATCACACAGGCATTAAACTATCCACATTGTCTCTGCTACATTAAATTCCCATACTGAGTCCTTCAGTCCAACCTTCAAAGACCATAATGACCTAGTGCTATAAATAACTATACAGGTATGTAAATGAAAATGCATGCATAATTATATGTGGATTACACACAGATATATACACAAGTACACATTTGAACTACTGCATTCCAAAACTTAATTCTATCATTTCATTATCATCATATCATTTACTTATAAAGCATTCATGATATACGAATCATAGTGCTGACTATTGTTTGTTTTGCTTAAAGTAAGAAAAAGAAATTTCTTTCAAAAGGGCTTTATGGTCTCTTTTAGAATACTAAAAATTAAGAAAAAAAGAATACTAAAAATTGCATGTGAATCTTAATTCCATCATTTTCTATGCAAATACATGCCTCTTTCACTCACGCTCACTATTTCTAGATGAGAGTGGCCCTGTGTTAGATTATAGACACCCTGAATTAGTCAGGGTCTTCCAGGGAAGAGCCAATAGGATACACTAGAGAGAGGGAGAGGGAGAGGGAAAGAGTGAGAGAGAGAGAGAGAGAGAGAGCCAGAAAGAGATTTATTATAATATATTGGCTCATGGAGTTTTAGAGGCTAAGGTAATCCATGATCTGTCACCTGTAAACTGGAGACCCAGGAGAGCCAGTTGTATAGTTTGAAGGTCTGAGAGCTGGAGAGCTGGTGACACAGATTCCAGTCTCAGCCTGAAGGTCTGAGAACCAGGAGTACTAAGGACAAGAGTATATCAATGCTCTGGCTCAGGCAGTTAGGCAGAGAGCAAATTCAAGAATCTACCACCTTTCTGTTCTATTTAAATTTTCAATGACTAGATGATGAACACCCACAGTGGAGAAAACCATCTGTTTCATTCAGGTCACCAATTCAAATACTAATTACTTCTGGAAACACCAACAAAAACACACCAAGAAATAAGGTTGAACCAGATATCTGGGCATTCCACGGTCCACTCATGTTGACACAAAAAATTAACAGTCACATATACCAAACCCCATTCTTCTATCAGTAAAATAAAAATGATAATAATAGTTATGCGACGTTTAATAAGGGTACACCTACACACTGTTTGGGACCATCAAATAAAGTTAACTTTATTAACTTCATGGATGTTCAATGCTGGGGAAGTACATTTAAAATATGGTTCAAGGCCAGGGTTATAGAGAAAAGCTAATTCAGTAGAAATGGTGGATTTCTGTTTTACTAATTTGAAGGGAAAATAATTAGGCATATGTACATAGTTAGGATATTTATTTTTTCTTTAAGAACACTGATTCCTAAGACTGTGGAGTTATACTTAGATAAAAAATATCTCAATATTTCAACATAATTACTGGTTTACACAGAAAATAAAAATGCCATGCTATTCAAAGGAGACTGCAGGCTATTCTGAGTTACTATTTTGAACTCTGAATGATAGGAACACATATAGGAAACACATATAGGAAACACATATAGAAAATTCTGGGCACTCTGTGGTGAATATGGCCCTTTGAGGGATGCATCTATGCATACAATGCCAACAGGATTTATTTTAGACTCCTTGTAAACACTTCCAATTATATATTTATTTATATATTTTATTTCCAGATAAAAGGGTCTAGAATATGTACTCCAAATCCTCACTATTATGAAATTAGAGCTCTGTTCATACATTGACCCTCCTTCTTAACTAATGTTCTGCCCTACAGATAACTTCCAATCTCAGCATTAATGTTAGTGTTAGTATCCTGGAATTGCTCTCATCATTCCCTAAATAGTGGCCCATAGAATCAAAGCAAAGAAGAAAAAAATTATATAAGTAACAACTGATAAATATTAATCAGTTAGTAAATGAAAAGGTCCTGTCTTCTAGAATAGATGTCTGAGGGTGGCTAGTTAGCTCAGTTGGGTAGAAGTGATACTAACAATACCAATGTCACAGGTTCGATCCCCAGACAGGCCAAGAAAGGGATTAGTTCTCATGTTTAGTAGAATAAGTGACTGAACAGAGAAATATTCAACTCTATCAGCCCTCTCCATGTGCTACCCAAAGAGGAATCCCTAGTTCCTCTTCCCAAATTACATTTGGCTGATGACATCCCACGATAATGTTGGGATGGTTTGATGAGATGTACATGTGATGTTGAGAAAGCTAAGCCTAGAAGAAAAAAGGTTTATATTCCTAATTATACAATTTGAGATCACTTGGTCCCCATGTTGCTAGGCTATCTCAATGCTGAGAGCTTTTAGAAAATTAGAGGGTTCGAAGTGGAGTGAGGAGTAGAGAAAATGAGAAAGCAGACTTCTCAATGAAGTTGTCACTGAAAACAGAGCTGAAAATAAGTTCAGGCTAGCCCTGTGGAGAAGAGTGAACCAACAAAAAAAAAAAACCAGAGTCAAGGGCTTGTCAAGATCCTGGACAGCATCAGAAACAGAAAGCTCTGGCAGAGAAGCATGTAAGGTTAATGGCCTGTTCAAATCTAGTTGAGGAACACGAGCTGTGAACACATAACTAAGCAATTCCTACTTGGAATTGTCCTCTGTGCCCTAAGAGAACTTTATTTGGGAACACATAAAAGTGTGCATGGTGTGAAGAAGACTTTTAAGAGGGAAGGATTTAACCTATGAGGCCCTTTCAGCGATGAATAGGCCCATGGTTGTGGCCCATTGACAGAACTGTATGTCAAGAAAACAGACCCTAGTCCTAGATTTGTTACCAGCTGCTTAAGTACTCATGGCTGTTATTGAAACTTTCGAGGGTACTTTCTTTATCTATAAAATTAGGAAATTTTTCATTGTTCTAAAGTGTCACAATTCCGTATCAGGTCCAACTATTGTATGAATATAAGACAGTAGTAATTCATTTATGCAGATCTGCAAATTTCCCTTCAGGTTTCACTTCCACTCCCTCACCCGTGACCCAAGAGAGGAAATTCATACAGTTTCATGCAAGGTAGAAGCCACCATAGGTACTTTTACAGTTGTCAGAGTTGCCTAAAGAATATTCCGAATGCTAAAATGATACAATTCCAAAGAACTGATCCTTAGAAAACAATCCCTTAACAGGAGGCACATAAAAGCACTAAAGACCCTTACAAGGAAAACAAGATGAAAATTGTCTTCTCAATTTAAAGTAATAGCTTAAATGAAAAAGTATGCTAATTTAAAATCGGTGTCAAAAAGCGTAGTATTTCTTCTTTATATTTCATACATTCATTCATTTATGCCTTCATCTAGCAAATATTTATGTAGCACTTACAATATGTCGGAACTATACTAGGCTTTGGTGAGAGAGCAGGGAACAAAACAGATACCTCTGCACTACAGGAGCTCACATTCTAGTAGAGGGTGGGGTGGGAAGATAAACACAATGTCAGAGGGGGACATACGTTACAAAGAAATACAACACAGGGAAGGAAAATAGTAAGTGGGTGATGGGGGTGGGGGTGGGAGATGCCTCCTTGTACACAGAGTCATTGGGAGATGGCATTCTAGGAGAGGAAGTTAACCTGGGAGTTCTTGATTTCTTGAGATGACTGACATGTAGAGGAGTAAATGACATAATTAATAAAATCATGTTACTTCTGATGATGCAAGGGTTGGAAGTTAGAGAGCTGGAATGAGGGCCATGCCAGAATTGTGCCCCTTTACTCTCCCAAAGTTGATAAGGCTAACTAGAAGGCCTGGTCATATCCAGATGATTTGAAAACACTTAAAAATCAAATATGTGGATGGATAGGAAGAGGGTGAAAATCATAATTCTATCTAAAGTTATGTAAACCAATTTAATATTTGAGAAGAGAAAAGGGACAGTCAGAAATGTAACTATTGAGAGGCAGGCCGGAGGATGATTCTTAAAACTTTCACTTTAAATAAATGATGTATGCACTTTGGGTTTAAGTTACAACTATCTAAGAAATTAGCAGGCATACTTAAAGGTATTAGAAAACTGAACTCTTAATGCAGGAATACATGTTTACTGAACATGTAACTTCTATTTAAAAACAGAGTGAGCTTGAATCTGTTAGGATTTTTAGCAAAGTCTAAGAAATCCCAATACAAAGAATAAAAATTAAACATTGAAAAGAGCAAATGAGAATTTTTATCTCAAATCTACATGTTTTATCTATTCTTGGAGGGGAAAAAAGCACATTAAACAAGGCTCCTACTTCTCTCCAGCACTCCTATTTATTAATACTACATGAACTTGGGCTAATTTCTTATAATCTGAAGGAGGTAATCATAGAATCCAGATTTAATATTTATGCTGATTTGCAGTTACCACTGAGAGAGGTTTTGAAAACTTTAAAAGGATCAGAGTGACAATATGCAATTAGCTGATTAAAAGAAGTTAAAATTTTTTAATTCTCTTATTGCACCGTTGACGTTTTACACACACAAAAAAGAAACATTTTGGAGCAATTCAAGAAATAAACCAGCCAAACAAACCAAGCAATAGATATACTGAGAAGCTTGTGCACAAATGAAAACAACAAAGCAAACTGGCAAATAAAGCAAACCAGAAATACGTACACACAAAAAAACAGAAATACACACACACACACACACACACACAAATTACACTTTTTTCCATGCTTAGATTTTTTTATATCCTCTGCATAACACTCTTCCAAGTTCTAATTAACGCATTCACCTTTATATGGTTTAGATTTTATGATATGATTTGAAATAAATGCAATGAAATCTAAGTGTTAAAAGTTATAGGAGTATACTAATATATGTTTCAAATCTTCCAAGATAAAATTGGCTTTTACTGTACCTCTCCACTCCACATGTCACAAAGTTGTTTTTAATGTGATGAATTACAGTTCCATAGAAAATATGTTAGATTTTCACACAGAGATCATTCCACTAATGTGATTCAGTCAAAAGATATTTCATCTGTTGTAGTCAAAAAATAAATGACAGATTGCTAAAGGAGGATGAACTTTTGATTAACAGAAATGCACACATGGCTACAGAAAAATGATTTGTTGAGAAATCTAAATAAAACTAATAGCAAAAATATTAAAAGATACAAGAAAAGTCATTTTAAGAATTAGTCTGCACTTGATCTTCAGAATATGAGTTATAATTAATACATTTTTACAAATATTTTAAATCTTTAATAATTGTGACCATTTAAAGAACAGTGATAAAATTAAAATGATTACTAAAAATACCAATTTCATTCCTCATGATTGTATTCTCCTTTTTGAAATTTGTGGAAATTATCTTGCTTCTCTTAATAATTTTATCATATTTATAAGTGCTCCAATACAACATATCATTTAGTTTTGCCTTCTTTTAAAGATGACATCATACAATATGTATCCTTCTGGTAGTTTTATTTCAATTAATATTATGTTTCTGAGATGCATTCATGTTGTATCCAGTTTATTCATTTTCAATGTTGTATTCAGTTGTGTAAATACATTATAATTTGTTAGTTCTGCCAATGGACATTTTGATCATGTGAAGTTGGTTTTTTTCTTCCCTTATAATGCTGTTATGAACATGTATCTATATATTGCCACAAGGTACAAAAGCTTCTTTAGGGTATACAGATCTATGGGTGAAATTTTACGGTTGTAGAATATGTGCAAGTTTAACTTTCTCAGGTCATACCAATTTGTTTGCCAAAACACTGCTAACAAATCATATTCCACCCTACAGTGCATGCATCTGGCCCCCTGTTCACATCCTCACCAACACTTAAGAAGTTGATAATCTGGTGAGTCAAATCACATCTTTTCATTATTAATTGACACCATTAATATTAATAAGCCTAAGCTTTGTTTCTTAAACTTTGTGATTTTCCTATTTATACCTCTTTTCAATTTCCTATTGAATCATTTTCCCTTTTTTTAATAGGTTTGTAGAAATATATATTCTGGGTACAATATTTTGTCAGTTAGTATCATTTTAAGTATCTTCTCACAGGTTGAGCTTTGTCTTGGAACTTTCCTTATAACATATGTTGATAAGCAGATGTTCTTAATATTAAGATATATTTTTTTAAGATTTTTATTTATTTATTCATGAGAGACACACAGAGAGAGAGAGAGGCAGAGACACAGGCAGAGGGAGAAGCAAGCTCCATGCAGGGAGCCCGATGTGGGACTCGATCCTGGGTCTCCAGGATCAGGCCCTAGGCTGAAGGCAGCGCTAAACCACTGGGCCACCCAGGTGTCCCAATATTAAGATATTTTAAATTAAGATTTATATGCTGAGATAAGTTTAACTGGATATGAAACTGTGAGAAAGAAATAGAACAACTGGAATAAATTCAAAAGAATTCACACCAGGACATATAAAGAGTCAAGGTTTTGAAAATGGAAGACAAAGAAAAGGTCTTAAAAGCCCTGAGAAAGGACACCATATTTACAGGGCAAAAACATTCAAATGACAGCAGATTTCTTATCAAAAAAACATGTAGGCCTGAAGAAAGTGGTACAAAATTTCAAGTGCTAAAAGGAAAAAATTCCAAAAAACTCCATCAATATGAGTTCTGTATCCAGTGAGGTATTCTTCAAGAATGAGGGGCACCTGGGTGGTTCAGTCCATTGAGCATCTGCCTTCGGCTCAGGTCATATCCTGAAGTCTTGGGATGGAGTCCTGCATTGGGATCCCTGCTCAGTGAGGAGTCTGATTCTCTCTCTGCTTCTCCACCCCATCCTCAGCTCATGTTCTCTCTCTTGCTCACTCACTATCTTTCAAATAACTAAATAAAATCTTAAAAAAAAAAAAAAAAAAGTTACAGGCAGCCCAGGTGGCTCAGGGGTTTAGTGCCACCTTCAGCCCAGGGCGTGATCCTGGAGACCCGGGATCGAGTCCCGAGACATGCTCCCTGCATGGAGCCTTGCTTCTCCCTCTGCCTGTGTCTCTGTCTCTGTCTCTCTCTCTCATGAATAAATACATTTAAAAACATCTTTAAAAAAATAGTTACAATGGAAAATTTTTCAAATACTGAAAAATGGAAAACACAAAATCCAGCAGACTTAAGTCCTATCATGTTGATAATCACATTATTTGTAAATGGTCTAATTGTATCAATTAAAAGATAGAGACAAGAAGAATGAATTAAAGCACATGACCCCATTATATGGTTTCTATAAGAAACTTACATTAAGTTTAAGAATATCGGCAGGTTAAAAGTAAAATAAGGAAAAGATATAGCATAAGAATATGAATAAAAATAGCAAGAGTAACTATATTAATATAAGATAAAGTAACCTCAGAGCAAAAAACATTATTAGAGACAGGGAAGGACATTATATAAACAAGAAAAGAGTCAATCTATGAGAATATATGGCAATCCCGAATCCAGATGCACAAACCTTGTGTTGTCAGAAGTGTTTTGATTTTGACTATACCGATGTCATTACCCTGGTTGTGGTAATGAAGTTTTCAAGATGTTTCCATTGGGAAAAACTGGATGAAGAATACAAGGACTCTCCTTGTGCTATTTGTTAGAACTTCATATTAATATTAAATAGAATAGGGGCACCTAGTGGCTCAGTGGTTGAGCACCTGCCTTTGGCTCAGGTCATGATTCCAAGGTCTTGGGATCGAGTCCTGCATCGGGCTCCCTGCAGGGAATCTGCTTCTCCCTCTGCCTGTGTCTCTGTTTCTCTCTCTGTGTCTCATGAATAAATAAATAATATTTTTAAAAAGAATCTTAAATAGAATAAACGTATACTGTTTCTTTCTATTTTCTAAACTTAGTGAATCTTTGTATTTATATATTTTGCAAAATATGGGGAGTTTCCAACTATTATTTGAATATTTCTTCAACCCTGCCCCCTTTTCCCTTTCCTGGAAGATCCAATGACACAAACATTACATCTTTGGTCATAGTGCCATGGCTATCTGGGCCTTAGCTCATTTATTTTTTATTCTATTTTCTTGGTTATTTAGATTCAGTGTTTTCTGTTGTTCTAGCTTATAATTCACTAATTCTTTCTTCTGTCCCATTCATTCTGCTGTTTAACTCATACAATGATTTTTTAATTTCAGTTATTGTATTTTCAGTTCCATTTGGTTCTTTTTTATATCTTCTATTTCTTTGCTGAGATTTATTTTCCCCTTCATTTGTTTCATTTGTAAATGTTCTTTGAAGTATTTTTCTTTTCTCATGGCTGCTTCAAAAACTTTTTCAGAGGTAACATTTCCATTAGTTCAGTGTTGTCATATTTTGGTTTATTTTTTCATTCAGTGTGAGTGAGATCATCCTGGTTCTCACTATGACAAGAGATTTTTAAATTTAAACCTGGGTATCTGAGGTATTATGTACTGAATCTCATGGACACACTTAAAAAAAAAAACTCAAGAAGTTTTTACAAAATAAAAAAACCTGATAAGTAGATTAAAAAGTGTATCTATAGACACAGAAAGGGATAAGAAGCAACTTTAAAGGAAAACCACGTGAGCATAAAAGGCCCACCAGATATCAACATTTATAAAAGCTACAGTAATTTACATACACTGATAGTCACAAGTATACACATACAAAAATATTAATGGAATAGATTTAAAGTCTATAAACTAATACAAAAATATATGGAAAAATGGTATATAATCCATTTATTTACACTTTTTTCCAAGTTGGAAAAATATTTTTTTAATTAAGCTAAATAGATACTTGAAATTCATGACAATTGCATATCATGATCTTATGCATCTCATCTTTTGACATTATGTCCATTAATGTTTATTTATCTAGGTCTTCTTTACTGTATGCCAATATAATTTTAAATTATTTATATCTTCTACATCTTATAATGGATATTTTCCTAATTTTTAATTTCATTTATAGTAAGTAGCATTTTAATTGCATCTTCTAACTATACATGCCTCATTGAAATACAGTTGACTTATGTATCAATCTTATATCTAGTCTGCTAAACTCAATTAAATTATAAATTTATATATTACATATATTCTTAAATGTCATAGAATCTAAATAAATCTTTATAGAATATCATTATGCTATCTCCAATGCCTTTTTATCTCTCCTAATTTATATCTCTTGGTCTCTCCATTTTGGGTAATTATTTTAAAAATTTATTTACTTATTTGAGAGAGAGAGAGAAAGAGAGAGAGAGAGAGAGCCAGAGAGCACAAGCAAGGAGAGAGGCAGAGGGAGAGGGACAAGTGGCTCCCTGCTGAACAGGAAGCCAGATGTGGGGCTCTATCCCAGGACCCTGGGATCATGAACTCAGCTGAAGGCAGATGCTTAACCGGCTGAGTCACCTAGGTGCCCCTTGGATAATTTTTCATAAAAAGATACATTAAAATTCAATAACTTTTTTGTGCCTATGTTTAAGCATTGCTTAATCTACCCATTAAACCTGAATTATATACTTTAAAATTTTAGAAGTACTGTGTAATTCCTGTTCAAATCTAATTGAACATATTGGTATTCTCGTGTTCTTAAATTATTTTTTTAATATTTTAATCATGTTAAATTTACTTATTTCATATTCTGCATGTGATTTGTCCTATACCCACAGTTTTGGTGGGATTGATTCTGAAAGCTTTTGGTACTGTTACTCTTAGTCATGGCAGCTTGTTCTTTCACATACTTGGTGTTCCTTGTGATTTCATGCTTCTTGAGTTTCATCTGTGACATCTTTTTTTTTTTTTCTTTAGGATTAGCTTTAAGGTGTTAATTTGCCTCTACCTGCTGCCTATGAAAAATATTGATGTTGGGCCTGTTTACAATTTTTGCATAAGGATTTCAGACAACATAGCTCATGGGATTCTTTCCCCAAAGGGGAATAAGTATAGGCTAGTTGTTAGGAATTTACAAGTGAAACTTTTTTGCTGCCATCAACTAGACTCAATGCCAAATTAGGCAGACATACATCTGCAGGGTATGTTCTTCATGTTTATAGTTGTATAGGTACAGCTTCCTCTTACTTGTTACTAGCAAAACTTTACAATGATCCAACTACACATAAATTTAATGAATATCCATATTTGTATATATAGTTTATTCAGCTACATTATCTATAAAGAAGTTCAAAATTTTCAACAATGTTCATTTATCTTAAAATGACTGTTTGACTTTGTTTCTACTTAACTTTGTATTTGACTTTCTTATTATTGGCCTATACTAACATTAATGGATAAAATATTAAAATCAGAAATGATTCTAAGCTCACCTCTTTACATATATTCTGGATTACAAGATTAAATGATGTCTCCTAAACGTCAGCCTCATACTCACCTTTCATTCTATTCTCTTCCCTCTGTCGGAAACACCATCCTACCTCATCCTCCACCCAGTCTCATTTGCTGAAAATTTACTACTTCAAAGCTCAAGTGAAATATGGAATTCAGTAAGCACTCTCTTACTGTCTGCTCCCACAACCATACCACACTGTCACAGATTATTTATTTTGTCTATATATTTTGAACACTGATAAAAATTCATTCACCCTGAGTGTCAAATCTATAATTAAAGATCTAGTTAGAGAAAACTTGACTTTTCTCTTTATATTGTTAAAGTAAATATGGCATATCTGTTTCTTCAAATGGGAGAATTCAGAACTCAAAACACCATATATAAACAATCTTTATTTCAAAGCAATGAAAAGTGACTAATGGCACAAAAATAAAATTGATGAAGGGTGATTTCAAGTAAAAGCTATATCACTAAAAATCTCAGGGCGTGCATTTGGGGAGCAGTTTTTTTAATGTAACGCAGTTTTGAAATAACAAAGAAATAAGACTTGGAAGCAATTCTTTTCAACTGTGGCTTTGAGATATACACCACTTTGAAAGTGGAAAAGTTACATTATAGTAATGGATTTGAAAAACACATGAATTAGCAGATCTGAGAGAATTACAGTAGAGATGTTAACAGAGAGAAGTAAAAACCAATAAATCACCCTTTAAAGGGATACAAAACAGAACTCTCTCACAATTGTGTATTTGGAACGTCGATCATGCACTACACAATAAACACCTGAAGGAAAAATATAAACTGGGTGCGATTTAATTGATTATACTGGTCTCACTGTGACAAACAGCATCAGCTTTTTATTAACATTTATTAAAGAACTACAAAGGTTACAAGCTGTTCATGGTTTTAATGTTCCTTCATTACTTTCTTTCACCTTCTTTTTCTACTTCTTTTATATTTTAAGCCATATTCATTTAGCATTCAGCCAAAGAAATGGCAGGACTCTCTTGAACCTGCCACCAATGATTTATTAAGCTCATTTTCTATTCATTTGTTTATAGATCAAACGCAGAGAGAAAGGCTCAACAATATTGAACATATTTAATAAAAAGCACACACCAAGTATTTAAACTTTGCTTTGTGCTGGTTAGACATTTTGGAAGAAAGACAATAATTACACATAGGCAATTGCTTTGATGCAGCCTCTCAAATCAATACAGCTACTTAGTACAAGGTAGGCATTTATGTATGTTTAGCATTGGCACTCTTTCCAGAGTATGACATTTCAGGTAAATGTGCTTTATTGCAGACATGGGAAAACAGATCAATGAACTTCTCATTGATAGCCTCTTTCTCACTTGCCAGCCTTTATAAATGGGATGTCATTAATCTCCCATTCGCTACAGCAGCAGTCTCTAAATTGGTTGACTGTGCACCCCATTAGTAAAAAGTTTTTGTTTTGGCTACTCTGCTTTATTATGTATAAATAATGAAATGTATTGCTCTTATGTAGAATATAAAATACACGGAGTTTTCCCAAAGCAGAAACTCTAAATAAACACTAGCAAAGGAAAAGTTGTAATGTTTCCTTCCTGTACTTTATGGATCATCCGGCTCTCTCCTTGAGGAGCACATGCATCATTTTGGAGACCGCTATTCTAGAAAACATATGTGTCCTGTGAGACACAGCATTTAACTAAATAAAATAGATATCCACAGAATGTAGAAGACTGCAATAAGTGCTCTTCTGATAGCTTTACATAGAATCAGAAGGTTTTCATTAAGTAATAGTCATGTTTAATGAACATTATGGATCTTTACAATCATTTCCACATAATACAATTTTTATTTCCCAGTCCGAAAAGCAAATGTCACACCAATAGATGGTATTCCAGAGTAAAATGATTAGTCTTAGGTCTGTCATAATTAGACTTTGAATGGGATATTCAGAGTCTAGCTTATTTTTTTCGTGTACCAATTTTTTAAAAAATAAGTTGATTTATCCATTCTAAAAATAAGCATGCGATATATTATTAAGCTGCATTCCCTGGTTCTGGTATATTTAACATTCAAGTGTGGGAAATGAGTATCTACGTTTTGTCATTTATGTGGTTTTTCCATTGGTTTTAGTGGTCATAGTATATTCCAAAATGCAAAAGTGTGATGGAGAACAGTGGTCAGCTGTATCTATTTCAATTTAGCAATAAGAACAAAAAGTAGTGCTTTTGTTCTTATAAATAGAGTTGAATTATTTTTCTTCAAGGTTTTTTATTTATTAGACAGAGAGCGCACAAAAAGGGGGAGCAGCAAGAAAGGGGGAAACCGACTCCCCACTGAGCAGGGAGCCTAAGGTGGGGCTCAATCCCAGGATCCCAGGATCATGACCTGAGCTGAAGGCAGCCACTTATCGGACGGAGTCACCCAGGTGCCCTTACAGAGTTGAATTATTATAGAGGTACACGATCTTAGAAATTAGTTTAAAAATCTAAGTTAATTAAATTATAAAAATAAGGGGCTTTTAGGGGATGGAGGCATTTGCACTAAACCTCCTGTAATTCTGCATTCCTAACAAGTAGTAGAATGATGAAAGTGGGTGGCATTTAAAATATTTCCACATCTTAAACCCAATGTCCTGTGTCAGAGTTTCACGTTAATAGTGCTGCTTTTTCATGATAAGGTAGATCAATGATTTTCTGCAGGTCATATATCTTCTCAAAGAGGCCAAGATCTATCTGGTGAGTATTTGATAGACGATTACAAGGTGGGTATGATTACTAAAATATACAGTTTAGCCAGGAAAAGTAAAGTACTTTAACAAAAGAGAAATACTAATTTAAAACTGTGTTTTGACCCTGACACCTACAATGCAAAGCTAAACAGAAAAAGGAGGGAGCATACTCTAATTTATGACAATATTTTCACTGTATCCACTAAAATTCAATTATGACCCCAGGATGTTTTTAGGCACTCACACAGGCAAATGATGTACTGCACTGGACACAAACAGATGTGACAGTTAATTTTAAACCTCGGGGGACAATATGAAAAGCAGAGACACAGTGATTTTAGGCTGCACAAAACAAGATGTGATTATCATATGTGGCCTATTTTTTTTTAGGAAACACCTAGAGTCATAGAAAGTCAGTGGGTGCATGGATTTAATTAAACCTTCTGTTGTCTTTACAGAGGAAGAAACTGAAAACATAGAGGTGAAATGTCTCACTAGAAGTCACAAAGTAAGATAATGCAGAACCAAGACTAAGCCCTAGCATCCTAATAGCATTTTAGACTGTTTACCACAGCACATTTCTTAGACTATTACTAAGGACATTACTGCATAATGTAAAAGTAATTTTTATTTCTTCTTAGCAATGAAAAGCCACTTGAAGTTCATTTTGGGAAACAAGGTTGATCTTAAAAAATTTCATCTAACTAAAAAATAACGAAAATAATTTCTCTTTTATTATTCTGAGAACAGTTCCAAAATGTTTGGATCAATAGAAGGAAAATACAAAAAAAAATTGAAGGAAAATACATACATAATATATAAAGTGAAGTGTAATACACACAAAAATATACAAATAAATGTATATAGAAATTCAAAAAATAGAAATTGATATATAGTTATATATAATACCTATGTGCATGTATATGTACATACATATATACATTGACACATATATACAGCATTAATGAATATTAAGTTGATTTGACTATATTTGCATATTTTCAAGAATTGGGTTTTCATTTTTTTATAATCTCTGCCTGTGAAATAAAAAAAATAATGTGACATACTGAGACACAAAAAATATACAGCAGGGCAAATGATATAATTATTCACAAAGGAGATTTTACCAGATTAAAAATAGGAAAACATGAAATAGTAGATTCTCCTCCTAGTCAGCAATACAAGAATCTTGAAACTTCAGGGCAACTGGGTGGCTCAGTCATTAAGTGTCTGTGTTCAGCTCAGGTCATGATCCCAGAGTCCTGGGACTGAGCTCCGTGTTGGGTTCCCTGCTGGGTGAGAAACCTGCTTTTCCCTCTCCCTCTGCCACTCCCTCGGCTTGTATGTGTTCTCTCTGTGTTTCTCTCTCTGTGTCAAATAAATAAATAAAATCAAAAAAGAAAAAGAAAAAGAATCTGAAAACTTTTCAAATCAAGCAACTCTGTGAGGTCTTCACTATACTGCAAATATATATTTTTTTAAATTTTGCAACTATGATTTGTGAGAGCCTTCTTGCCAACCAAAGGCAAAATAAGGCATCTTTAGCAGATGGATAGATCTCTTATAGCCACAGCAATTTTAAGGAAATATGAATATTACAGTTATGCACAGTTTATTTCACTATGTTTAATTTTATATAATTTTATTTTAATGTCTGCTTTGATCCCTTCTTTATATTCCGGTAAAATTCGTGGCTTCTTTGTAGGAAAGTCATATGTTTCGTTATCATCTTGCTTTTAAAATTAAAGAAAAACATGCTGTTTCAGCTGGAAACTATCAACAGAAAAGATTATGAAAAAAATGTTGTATACATATATTGTGTATCACAGGGATTGCATCAGAAAAAAAAAATCTGTAAAGAAATCTCGGTTATTCAGGGGAAAATACCATCATCTTCATCTAAAGACCAAATCTCCAACAGATGAATAAAGAACATCAGTTAACTTTACAGCTTTTACATTCTAACATTACACAAAGGTTACAAAACAACAGACAGTCTTATCGAGGAAATAATCTGTCCCTCTGTGCAAAATGAACACAAGAAGGAAGTGCTGTAAGGAAAGTGAGAAACTGCCAAATGTTTCCATGACACTGCTTGTTGACGTTATCCTCAATCCATTTTGCATGGTCTCTCAACATTTAATGCGCAGAACGTTCACATTTGCTGGCCCGGTGCTTTTCAATTACATCCCTTTGCTTGGCCTGATACTTAACTTGCCACAGGGTGACAGGCAGAGCAAGATGGAAAAGACTCTCATCTTCCCCTTCTCTTTTCTTCACCTGCCATGGCTCATGCCCTTCCCTCGTTGCAACACTATTTTATGCTAGAAAGATCACATTTTTTGTGGTATATTACCCTGGAATTTCCTCAAATATGTCTCAATCGCTAGACTATCCTCGATTCAAGAAATACATATTTCCTTTTCCCCCAGTGACATAGATCTTTAGTGCTTTTATATATAATGTCCACAGAATATAATCAGCACCAGGAAAATGGTTAAATTATCAAATGATTTGAGCACTGCATATGACATCAGCATCAAAAGCAATATCCTGAATTTAGATGATTCAGATTTTCAAGAAGGGATTAAACAAGCTATATATTCCAGTTAGTCATTATGTTGATTGATTTTTATTTGTAAAAATTTAACATGTACTTTCACATTTGACCTTTTAATCAATCAGCATATAATTTCTGGTCATGGATTCTTTTCCCTTGGAAAAAGAAAAAATTATGGTACATAAAATTATCATCAAGAATATTATAGGAATTATTACTGCACTATCAGTATAATCAATTATTTGTATACTTATTTTTTAAAAATTTTTAAAAAATTTTTTATGATAGTCACAGAGAGAGAGAGAGAGAGAGAGAGAGAGAGAGAGAGAGAGGCAGAGACACAGGCAGAGGGAGAAGCAGGCTCCATGCAGGGAGCCCAACGTGGGATTCGATCCTGGGTCTCCAGGATCGCGCCCTGGGCCAAAGGCAGGCACCAAACTGCTGCGCCACCCAGGGATCCCTGTATACTTATTTTTATGTGAAAAATTAAATGTTACTATTCACATAGCCCACATTAACTAGAAAATCAGAAGATTAAATTGAGATTTACTGGTACTGGCCCTGATGTCAACAGATGGAAAAACTTAAATTTTATGGTTTGCAAAGCTTTGCTGTTTTACTTGAACATAGTAATATCAGCTTGGTTTTTGAATTGAATCTAAAGTTACTTTCTTAGAGCTTAGGAACTATTCAAAGTTCAATCTTAAGGCATGATATTTTGTTTTTATTTCTCTAGGGGGTCTGCAAAGATCCCCTCTAATGAATTAGAATTCATTTTATTAGAGATTAGGGGATAGTACTTTCTTTCTAAACAAGTTTTAGAAACCCAGTTAGACTCCCAGTTCTGTAGTGAAAATATATGGAACTCTATAGCAACCTATGGCTAAGATTTTTAAATTATAGAATATTCTTGCTTTACATTCACCTTTATGGTACCATAAGGAATCTTGATTTTTTTTAATTTAATTTTTTAAATCAGAAAGTGTTCTCTGACCCACAGTGGGACATGGGAGTCATTATAATCAACACACAACATGGCAGGTCCTGACTGAGCCCTTGGAATTACTGGGGAAATGTGGGAGATAAAACATACCAGGTATTTGTTAAGTATTTTTTTTCTTTATTTAAATGCATAATTGCCTTGTGAAGTTTCTAATTTATTTTGTTTTACAAACACACTAGGGATCCCTGGGTGGCACAGCGGTTTACCGCTATAATATGTATTTTTCAGGATTCACTTTTAATCTCTTTAAAGGTCAACTTTAGATTAATTTCTAGAATCTAAGCAATTGTCTTTTTGTTTTGTATACTCTAAGATGATTTATAATTAAAGTTTTAGTACCAGAACATTTTGTAGCAATTTATTCAAAATTTTTGAAAAACCAGGATAATTTGGAACAGTGTATGCAGAAGGATCTAATCAAACAAAAAAATTGGAAATTCAAATTCTTTAACTATCAATTAAAAGTTATGCAATATAATTCTGCTAAATAATTGGCACAATTAAATAAAAAGTAAATTCACAATGTTAAATCAGTGGGAATTCATACATTAAATGTGAACTCAGCAATACCAAAAGTTAAAAAAAAAGGTCCACATCAGTAACCAAGAGGTAGAATTTTTTTTTAAAGATTTTATTTATTTACTCATGAGAGACACACAGAGAGAGAGGCAGGCTTCAGCAGGGAGCCCAATGTGGGACTCCATCCCTGGTCTCCAGGATCACACCCTGGACCGAAGGCGGCGCTAAACCACTGAGCCACCCAGGCTACTCCCAAGAAGTAGAATTATGGGACTTTTTATTTTCATCTTTTCTGCTTTTTGTACTTTCCAAACTTCTAAAACATGAATTAATAAATTTATTAAGTTTTATTTTAAATATAATATGGCTGTTCTAGAGCAATTCCTTGATTATAAAATTTTCCTGGAATAATAATCCTTTTGGCAGGAATAACAAATTTCTGAAAATAATCCCAAGGCAGTGTAGTAAGGTACACCCTCCTGGCCCTCTTCTACTCTTTCTGGTCCATGATGCCCTTCTGCTCCTAGAAGCCTCCTGATCTTATAATGAGGATACACATTGAACATGCTGGTAACCAAGTGAGAGTTTTTCCACTATTAATTAGTTTCAATCAAAGTTCTATCTTATACAGGTATTAAGCATTAAATCAATAGATTTTCAATTTTAATTCTTTAATTTCTCTTTGTAAAATAAAAAGAAAACTCTTTCATTGAAGTAATTTGATAATGGGCATTTAGGAAACAGTAAATATGAAGTGGAGAGAAAGAAGAAAGCCAAAAGAGAGAGAACAATCCAGGCAAAGGCACAGAGGCTCAAAAGCATGGACCATGTCTTAGGCAACAGCAAAAGTTGTGTTGATTATGTTGATGGGAGAAGAAGCTGAAATCTACTTTGGGTTTAGCTTAATATAGCTTATATTATATTATATTATATTATGTTATATTATATTATATTTTATATAATATATATAGCTTAATATATATATATATTTAAATATTTTTACTTACTTATTTTTGAGAGAGAGAGAGAGAGAGAGATCTTGCAAGCGGTGGTGGCGGGGGGGGGGTGGGGGCAGAGAGAGAAGCAGACTCCCAACTGAGCAGATCCCAGGACCCTGGGATCATGACCTGAGCTGAAAGCAGATGCTGAACCAACTGAGCCACTCAGACACCTGGTTTTAGCTTCTTATAGATTGGCAGGTTATGCTAAGAGGTTGACTTTTGTGGCTATAGGTAGGAGAATCAAGGTGTATCTTGGCACAAGACCCTCTGAAATTTCAATACTTATTACCACGTGAAGTTTTCATATTGAATTGAAGTCTTTTAAGGTTTTCGAATGTGAAGCATCAGAGGGGCTGGGTCTGTAGTGGAGACCAGCCACAGTTCTTCAATGCCTAATATCACCATCTCCATGTAGCAACAGATTCACTATTTCATAGAATCCTTGCTCTCCTAAGATGAATGAACTGACATCAGGCAGCTGATGGTAACTGAAACAGAACCTAAAGCCTCCCTAATCCTGGGGCACATGTAGTTGATCAGTCCATTGCTTTTTGACTCCTACCTCCTGGGAGTTGCTTTCTATATTGTATCCCATGGTAACCAAATAATTATGGTTTAATAATTTTATTCCCTATTTTGTTTAGTGTAAAATGTCATTTCAGTTAAAGCATTCCAGTCAGGAGAATATTCATATCTCTTCTTATACTATTTCCAGCACAAAAAGAAATAGGGCTTAATGACAATATGCCTTTCATTCAGAATTGAAGTATTATTTAAAGATATCAAAGAAAAACTCATCAAACTTTTTTGTTTGTTTTTTAACTGTTCCATTAGTAGTTTAGATAAGGTAATTTTCAAGGTTCTCTTTAGTCCTATTTTTCTTTGATTGTATTGATGGACACACACATAGACACATACATATGTAAATGTATATATACATTTATACACCAACATACAATTGAATTGACTGAATAAAATAACCTTCTTCCCCTCTTACCCAATGTTATTAATTAATTCATTCAAAAATATTTATTAAGCATTATTCCAGGCTAGGTAATTTTTCACAATGGAGAAATACCAATGAACAGAATTAAATCTCAATCTACCTGCAGTTCTAATGAAAAAGACAGTAAACAATCTCCTTCTTTCTTGTAGCAACAGACTCAAGCCAGTTTCATCAAGGCACAGGAATGCCAAGCTACACATTATACATCTGTGCCCTCCCTAAAGCTACCTGCAGAATTGATAGGTGCTACATCTAGATCATCTCTATAAAAGAAAACCACTTTCCTGGACTCTGTATTCTGTATACCTCAAAAATTAAATTTCTGTAGCTTACAATGCAGACATTTAAGATCCAGCTTCCATCTTGAGAATGAGGACATAGAATGGCTAATGGCACCATGGAGAAACCTGGGTGCCTGAAAGACCTAATGGGCAGTGCCATCCCTCCAAACTAGATTGTCTATCTCTAAATTGTTATATGACAAAGAATAACTTCTTTTCAAGCACTGCAGGTTGTGGTTCTTTTATCAAATTAGCTGCGAGTATATACAACAGCTTGCGACTCAAACTGTGGTCCATGGTAGAAGCACTGGTACCACTTGGGATCACATTAGAAGCACAGACTCTGAGACTGTCTTCCAGACTACTAAATTGGGCTACATTTTAAATAGCTCTTCAGGCAATTATTATGTACATCAAAGTCTGAGCAGCACTGCCTAGTGCTTAAGATCTGAATATAGAAATCCAATTCTCAGGATCTAGGAATCAACATGGCCATGGAGTGTTAAAGTGGAGTGGATGGAAAGAAAATTATAATTAGAGATTAAATAAATAAGAAGCTAGGATGTTGGAAATGTATATTTCCAACACTAGGTGGGAAGTGATCACTAGGTGGGTAAGTGATCACCTAGAATAATCACCTAGAATGATGAGAAGAAAATGTTAGAAAAAGAGTGAGCCAGAGCTAAAATGTTTGGTTAGGAGAATGTGATGGTTAATTTTATACAGCAACTTCACTGGGCCATGAGTCACCCAGACACTTGGCCAAATATTATTCTGAATGTCAATGAGAATATTTCTGGATAATAGTAACATCTGAATCGATAAACTGAGTAAAAAGCATTGCCTCCCTTTTGTGGGTAGGACTCATCTACTCAATGGAAGACTTGAACAGAACATAAGAGCTAAGAGGGAACTTCTCTGATCTAAGTACTTGAGATGGAACACTGATATTTTTTCATCTTTGGACACAAACTAGAACTACATCATCAGACTGGGGGTCTTCAGCTTTCTTTTTCTTTTCTTTCTTTCTTTTTTTTTTTTTTTTTTGGTCTTCAGCTTTCTACTACAGACCTTGAGACTTCTCAACCTCTGTAAACAAACGCATGGGCCAATTCCTTATAATTAATCTCTTTGGGTTCTGTTTCTCTAGAGTACTCTAATACAGGGAGGAAGTCACCAGGAAGGCACTTATGTAAATGATGATAACAAGGAGGGGTAATAAGAGGAAAACTATGAATATATCCTATTTAGAAAATCTTGGAGTTTTGGAGTATCGAGTAAAAATTTCTTAAAAGTAGTAATAAAGGGGCAGCCTGGGTGGCTCAGGGGTTTAGCGCCGCCTTCAGCCCAAGATGTGATTCTGGAGACCTGGGATCAAGTCCCATGTTAGACTCCCTGCATGGAGCCTGTTTCTCCCTCTGCCTGTGTCTCTGCCTCTCTCTCTCTGGAATAAATAAAAATCTTAAAAAAAAGTAGTAATAAAGAACAAAGATTTTTAATTATCATCAAATTATGCATTGGAGTAATTGTGCTGTGAGTAAAAAAACAAACCCAAATATACCTTGATAACTGCAAGAAAGGAGTCATTTCAGAGGAGCAATCTCTTGAGGGTACAGCAATACTTAAACTAGAGTATATGGGTGAAGAAAATATTAATAGAAATAGTTTAAGAAATATGGCATTTTGGCAATAAAAAAAATCGTAGGTACAAGGAATACCATAAAAGGATTTGGGGGTGAGGGAAGAAAGGTGAATGGAAGGGGAGGATGGTGATAAATGTTCATATAATGATGGTTAATGAAAGAGAGATTTCTGATAATAGTTAAGGGAACCTGGATAGGAAGGATGATGTCCAAAAAAACTCTTAGAGGAAATAAGAAACTAATACATAGATGTTTTAATTGGAGAAGATGTAGTTCAAAGTGATTAAGTAGATCTAGAGATTGCAAACTCTCTTAGGAGGCTGCTCAAAGTACTGCTCAAAGTTGGGAGCTGTCCAAAGCTCCCAACTTTTCCACTATGGTTCTCCTAAAGGCAAGGAGCCTGCTAAACTACAAAGGATGCAAAGTATCCGAGACCAAGGATAACCAACACCCCCCATTGCAAGAGATATTGAAGCAACAGGGAGTTATCTGTAATCAAAGTCTGGTGGTGACACTAGAAGAGTTGAAAGCTTAGGTGAGGCTGAAGATTCTGATATTATTGGCAACTGAACTAAATACTTGATAACCATTGCTCGAAACACAAGTCTATCTGTATTATTCATAAAATACACCGATACAGAATGATTTAATCCTGAATAATTCCTGATAGCTGTTTCGTTCTATGATACATCTGTAGACACATTTCCCTATAATCACTCAGCAAGTATGCTTTTAGAATGTGCTATGACTTAAGGAGCTTCATGAATTTATGAATGGATAGAGAAACATGTAAACATCCCAAATCTCATCTCTGCTTTGCCAATTCTTTGAATTATGGATAGGTAGTTTGGCAAGTATTTTCTTATACTATAAAAAATATATTTTAATTGGAAGCTAAAAGCTATCACTCAGTCTTGGCAAATGTAAGATGCTATATAATTTACTATTCAGTTAAACTAACAACTTTGAGATGTTTATAATATTTGTGCCAAAGTCTTGACAGAATCATTTTGCTCAAAACCTTCAGCCTTTATTTGTGGTTAGTCTTATACAGGATTTCTCCAACAGATGGATTTTTAAAATCATAATTAATGATTTCCCAATCTTCCTTAATATTCATATGCTAACAAAAACATATTTCTGAACAGGGAAACTAAAAGCTTAATACATAAGTTATAAGACCAGATGAATCTTTTTGCTTCCTTATATATGTCTCATCTTCTGAACCTCACTTATGTCATCTTCTTTCCTTTTTTTAAGATTTTATTTATTTATTCAAGAGAGAGAGAGAGAGAGAGAGAGAGAGAGGCAGAGACACAGGCAGAGGGAGAAGCAGGCTCCATGCAGGGAGCCCGACATGGGACTCGATCCCGGGACCCCAGGACCACGCCCTGGGCCAAAGGCAGATGCCCAACTGCTGAGCCACCCAGGTGTCCCCAGTCTTGTCTTCTGTAATTCAAAATACTCAGCTTAGTGACCAGCGACAGAATACAAAACACTGAGTAGGTTCAATTCATTAAAAAGATTACCACAAGGTTATTGAATTAATTGTATGGTTTGAATTTATAAAATATCATTCAAGGCAACAAAATATAAGTAACAATTCTAGTTGGTAATAAGAATTTCAAATATTACTATTTATGAATAATGAAGCATTGAGATGTTCCTTCAATTCTCCACTCTTATTATAATTTTATTGGCTTTCAGTGTAGAAAATATAGTTTGGTTCTTCCTCTTGACATCCCCAATACATAACTTTATTTCAGCAAAATTACTGAGCCATTTTCATAATGAAATTTTCTAGTTATTTTATCATTTCTTTCCACTTCTATTGCCCCCCCACCCACACACAGACATACACTCAAATTATTTCTGTTTAAAATAAGAAGAAAATTAGGATGAAATGTAGGTTTATTTTCTTCTCTTTAAGGCCCTGTTGTCTCTTCCAAAACAGACTGTGATGTGACTTAACAAAACAGAAACATTATTTGAGAAGTCTGATTGATTTGAGTTCAACTTTTGGCTGTATTATCAATGATACAGAGTTGGATAAATTTTAAAACTACTTAAAATTGCAGTGTTTTCCTTTGTAAAATGAGAATATATATGACTTCCTCTAGTTATACTTGAGAATAGTAAACTGTCCAAGGCTCCCAACTTTTCCACTATGGTCCTCTTAAAGGTAAAAGAGAGGAAATGGACTTCTGAAAGGAGAGTCAAAAATGAATTCAAAATACAAAATTTATTTGAAGTTTTACATTTTATACATCAATATTGAAAAATAAAATATTAATTTATTAGAAGCTGGGATTTGTCAGCTTTTATCTTCACAGTTTTCTACTTTTTGATTATAACCTCCCCTGTTCTATAAGGAATAAAAGATTTTATGGATATAAATACCTATGTGGGACACTTGGGTGGCTCAGTGGTTGAGCATCTGCCTTCGTCTCAGGGTGTGATCCTCGAGACCCAGAATCGAGTTCCACATCGGGCTCCCTGTGTGGAGCCTGCTTCTCCCTCTGCCAGTGTCTCTGCCTCTCTCTCTCTCATGAATAAATAAATAAAATCTTTTAAAAAAATACATATGCGAAGTATTTTACTTAAAAAAATCAGAAAAAGGAAATACTATTTCATTACTTCATTTAGAGAACTGCACAATGAAGTATAAACTCCTGTGGGAAGCGTATTATGCGTATCTTTGAATGGCATGAAAGAGTTGATAGAGGTGTAGATGATGGGGACATAGCGGCATAAGCAAAATGATTCTTTGAGTTTACAACACCCTAGAGTTTTAAGATGCTAAATCATAGGAAAGGAGCAAACGTATTGAGAGTAGTGATGTTTTATTAATGTTGTAATGTAGTATTAAGAGCTGTGAATTTGAAGCATTGCTACAGGACTAAACCACAGTTGTCATGGCTCTGTAAGCTTACTAAAACACTTCTCTATATTGCAATACGCTTTACTATATATCCACTTTTATTTTAATATAAAAGCTATGTTTATTCAGATAAGCCTTGGTAGGAAATCGATATCACAGGAAGGTTGGCATATCTTCACCGTGATTTCAAGGGTACAGCATCTCGGTTGCTAAAATAAATAAATGAATGAATGAATGATCTTACCTGCTTAGCATAGTGTTGGCCATATTGTAGTAGATTAACAAATACTAGCTCCTATTCTGAGCCTATAATTGTGATGATTAATTTCATGGGTCAACATGGTTAGATAACTGTGCCAGAGATTTTATCAGACTTTATTCTGGATGTTTCATTGAGGGTGTTTGGGGATGAGAATAACATCTAAATCTGTGAACTCTGAGTAGAGTAGGTTGCCCTCCATAATATGAATGAGCTTCACCCAATCAGTTAAAGGTCTCAATAAGACAAAAAGATTTATCTCCTCTGAGCAAGAAGGAATTCTCCAACAGAAGGTGTTTGGATTTGAATTGCAGCATTGGCTCTTCCCAGGACTCTAGTCTGTTGGCCCACCAGGCACACTTCAGAGTAGCCAGTGTTCATAATCATGAGTCAATTCCTTAAAATAAATATCTATTTATCCATCTATATCTATACTAAATCTATATCTATCTACATATATATCCTATTGATTCTGTTTCTGTGGACAACTCTGAGTAATACAACATTTAATGATAAAATAATTCACTTCATCATAAGTGAAGACATCAATCTAGGAAGCTCATGTCATTTTAAATACAGAACTCAAGTAGAAGCAAAGGCTGTTGAAAGCTACTGCATTAACACAGGGACTTTCATGGACTGAATTGCATCTCCTCAAATCCATATGTTGAAGTCCTAACCCCTAGTATTTCAGAATGTATCTGTATTTGGAGATAGTAAACCTTTAAAGAGGTAATTAAGGTAAAATGAGTTCAATGTATAGGCCTGGATCCAGTATGACTATTGTCCTGATAAGAAGAGAAGGCTAGAACATCGACAAATGTACAGACAAGACCATGTGAAGACAGAAGTCAGCCATCTACAAGTCATAAAGAGAGGCTTTAGGAGACATCAATCTTACTGAATTCTTGATTTCAGACTTCTGGCCTTCAGAACGATAAAAAAACAAAATTTCTGTTGTTTAAGCCACTTACTTTGTGGTACTTTGGTATGAAAGCCCTAGCAAACTAACATAGAACACAAACTCATTTTGGGTGACAGGACAATTATTCCTTGACCCATATCACAGAGCTCCACAGTGGATTAAATCAGCAAGAGATGTAGATAATTGAGTATATCTCTTAATAAATAGTAGATTCTGAGGCCTAAAAAACAAAACCAAAAACAAAAACAAAAACCAAAAAACGACCTGGGCAGCCCGGGTGGCTCAGCGGTTTAGTACCTGCCTTCGGCCCAGGGCCTGATCCTGGAGACCTGGGATCGAGTCCCACGTCGGGCTCCCTGCATGGAGCCTGCTTCTCCCTCTGCCTGTGTCTCTGCCTCTCTCTCTCTCTCTCTCTGTGTTTCTCATGAATAAATAAATAAAATCTTTAAAATAAATAAAAAATAAATTATAAAAAAGATGTTTATTTAAGGGATATTACATTTTAAAGCATACCGATTTAGAATTAAAGCATTATATAGCACTCCAAAAATGTTATGATAACTTCCATCAGCAGAAACCGCATGCAGCCTTCATTGCCTTCTCTTTCAAAACATGATCTTGCAGTTGGACTGAGGTAGTCAGACAAGGCTCTTGAGAGAATGATAGAAAATGACCTGATCTTTATGATCTGCTATTTAAGGGACTGCTATTTATCAGTCCCGAAGCAGCCAGTCCTTTTCCCTTTAAGATGAAGCAGTAAACATTTGAATCACTCTCTTGACAGCCCTCCTAATATCAAAATATCTTTTATTTTCCCTGGTTACCAGCCCTTCTAAGGTTTATAAAATGTTTTGAAGCATTTAAAGGTCTCATATGGAACATACAAGTTGCTCATTTGTTGAATGCACATAAGAAGATAAGTGATACATCACTGCAACATTTTTATAGAAAGATTATTTATTTAATGAAAAAGCCCTGAGTGTAAGCTTCACACACACACACACACACACACATACATCTCAGTATTGTAAGCTGTAGTTCTAAAACCAAATAATCTAAAAATCTGTTTAGTGAAAACTTTTTTTTCTCATGAGCTTTGAGCTTTCATTTTACTTTACCATTGAGTAAACCTGCAATCTTAGAAAAGTTCTGTTATCGTTTAATAGTGCTATTTTCAAATAAAGCCATATACAAAATACAGAATTGAGCGTGATTCCTTCCCAGTGGCCTTTCAATAAAACTTCTCTGTGCTTCAGGAAAGCTTTTGCAGGAAATCAAACCAATTTTCAAATACTGACACAAATAGCATTTAAAATATATCCCATAGAATTGATATTGTCTGTGTATTAGAAAATTTATTATATACCATCATAATACTTAGTTTTAACTAAACAATTTTTTCACTTTTATTAACTTTGTCTGTTTTTTTCTAAAGTTGTTTCTCCTTAAGAAGATTACTACTTTTCAATATTCCTCTACC